>NC_056458.1:1875000-2537694 GCF_018296145.1 Oncorhynchus tshawytscha | reverse complement strand
TTACACCGAGCCTCCTTTTGCCATTGAAATGCTCAGTCTGATCGTGTGGGCATGTTGATAGAAATGTGTATATATTTACATACAAAGCCCTGATTTGGCGGATAGGATCATCTAGACTCTAGACCTACCTCACTTACCCATTCAAAGTAGGAGGATACATATGCAAACAAAAGATTACTGGTCATTAGTCAGAATAACCAGATCAGATTGTGATGTCATGCTGTGGGTCAAAAACTCCATCCCACCAGAACAGTCTGAAATGTGTCCCTTTTTTTATTTATTTCAAAAAGCTCTATCAGGCAGTATCATAATTTTCACAATTTCAGTGTTATTTCGACCTCAGTATTGGAAGTATATATTTTTTTAAACACATGAATATCACGTTTTTGACTGCACTGCTCCTTTAATATACACACCCATTCAAAAGTTTGGGGTCACTTAGACATGTCCTTGTTTTTGAAAGAAGAGCACATTTTTTGTCCATTAAAATAACTTCAAATTGATCATAAATACAGTGTAGACATGGTTAATATTGTAAATGACTATTGTAGCTAGAAAACAGCTGATTTTTTATGGAACATCTACATAGGCGTACAGAGGCCCATTGTCAGCAAACATCACTCCTGTGTTACAATGGCACGTTGAGTTAGCTAATCCAAGTTTATTTTAAAAGGCTAATTGATCTAATTAATTGATCATCATTAGAAAACACTTTTGCAATTATGTTAGCACAGCTGAAAACTGTTGTTCTGATTAAAGAAGAAATAAAACTGTCCTTCTTTAGACTAGTTGAGTATCTGGAGCGTCAGCATATGCGGGTTCGATTACAGGCTCAAAATGGCCTGAAACAAAGAACTTTCTTCTGAAACTCGTCAGTCTAATCTTGTTCTGAGAAATGAAGGCTATTCCATGTGAGAAATTGCCAAGAAACTGAAGATCTGGTAAAACGCTGTGTACGGCTCCCTTCACAGAACAGAGCAAACTGGCTCTAACCAGAATAGAAAGAGGAGTGGGAGGCCCCAGTGCGTAACTGAGCAAGAGGATAACTACAATAGAGTGTCTAGAAACAGACGCCTCACAAGTCCTCAACTGGCAGCCTCATTAAATTATACCCGCAAAACACAAGTCTCAACATCAACAGTGAAGAGGTGACTCCGGGATGCTGGCCTTCTTGGCAGAGTTCCACTGTCCAGTATCTGTGTTCTTTTGCCCATCTTAATTTTTTATTTTTATTGGCAGGTCTGAGATATGGCTTTTTCTTTGCAACTCTGCCTAGAAGGCCAGCATCCCGGAGTCGCCTCTTCACACTGTTGACGTTGAGACTGGTGCGGGCCTCTGTACGCCTATGTAGATATTCCATTTAAAAAATCTGTTTCCAGGTACAATAGTTATTTACAACATTAATGTCTACACTGTATTTCTGATCAATTTGATGTTATTTTAATGTACATTTTTTGCTTTTCTTTCAAAACAAGGACGTTTCTAAGTGACCCCAACTTTTGAACGGTAGTGTGTGTGTGTGTATATACACTGCTCAAAAAAATAAAGGGAACACTAAAATAACACATCCTAGATCTGAATGAATGAAATATTCTTATTAAATATGTTTTCTTTACATAGTTGAATGTGCTGACAACAAAATCACACAAAAATTATCAATGGAAATCAAATTTATCAACCCATGGAGGTCTGAATTTGGAGTCACACTCAAAATTAAAGTGGAAAACCACAGTACAGGCTGATCCAACTTTGATGTAATGTCCTTAAAACAAGTAAAAATGAGGCTCAGTAGTGTGTGTGGCCTCCACGTGCCTGTATGACCTCCCTACAACGCCTGGGCATGCTCCTGATGAGGTGGGGGATGGTCTCCTGAGGGATCTCCTCCCAGACCTGGACTAAAGCATCCGCCAACTCCTGGACAGTCTGTGGTGCAACGTGGCATTGGTGGATGGAGCGAGACATGATGTCCCAGATGTGCTCAATTGGATTCAGGTCTGGGGAACGGGCGGGCCAGTCCATAGCATCAATGCCTTCCTCTTGCAGGAACTGCTGACACACTCCAGCCACATGAGGTCTAGCATTGTCTTGCATTAGGAGGAACCCAGGGCCAACCGCACCAGCATATGGTCTCACAAGGGGTCTGAGGATCTCATCTCGGTACCTAATGGCAGTCAGGCTACCTCTGGCGAGCACATGGAGGGCTGTGCGGCCCCCCAAAGAAATGCCACCCCACACCATGACTGACCCACCGCCAAACCGGTCATGCTGGAGGATGTTGCAGGCAGCAGAACGTTCTCCACGGCATCTCCACACTCTGTCACGTCTGTCACATGTGCTCAGTGTGAACCTGCTTTCATCTGTGAAGAGCACAGGGCGCCAGTGGCGAATTTGCCAATCTTGGTGTTCTCTGGCAAATGCCAAACGTCCTGCACGGTGTTGGGCTGTAAGCACAACCCCCACCTGTGGACGTCGGGCCCTCCTACCACCCTCATGGAGTCTGTTTCTGACCGTTTGAGCAGACACATGCACATTTGTGGCCTGCTAGAGGCCATTTTGCAGGGCTCTGGCAGTGCCCCTCCTGCTCCTCCTTGCACAAAGGCGGAGATATCGGTCCTGCTGCTGGGTTGTTGCCCTCCTACGGCCTCCTCCACGTCTCCTGATGCACTGGCCTGTCTCCTGGTAGCGCCTCCATGCTCTGGACACTACGCTGACAGACACAGCAAACCTTCTTGCCACAGCTCGCATTGATGTGTCATTCTGGATGAGCTGTACTACCTGAGCCACTTGTGTGTTGTAGACTCTGTCTCATGCTACCACTAGAATGAAAGCACCGCCAGCATTCAAAAGTGACCAAAACATCAGCCAGGAAGCATAGGAACTGAGAAGTGGTCTGTGGTCACCACCTGCAGAACCACTCCTTTATTGGGGGTGTCTTGCTAATTGCCTATAATTTCCACCTGTTGTCTATTCCATTTGCACAACAGCATGTGAAATGTATTGTCAATCAGTGTTGTGGACAGTTTGATTTCACAGACGTGTGATTGACTTGGAGTTACATTGTGTTGTTTAAGTGTTCCCTTTATTTTTTTGAGCAGTGTATATGGCATTTGCCTGATCAGTTTGGATTCACCAAAACAAGCCACAGATCTGGTTTCTGGGAAAGAAACTCGTTTCTTGTTTTAGCAATTGATGAATGTGTTTTCCTTCAAATCTCCCCTTGTTTTGACAGGATGACCTCTCTTGGAGGATAATTGACATATTTACATGAGTGAGTCTCCAGTTGAGAAGGGTATAATTTCCACAGCAGCATGTTCAGTCTCTATTTGAGGAACCAGCCAATCCAGTCCATGATGTCTTCAGGTCACTGATTTACTCTACTGCTATTCCTTCGTGCGCTCTCTACCTCCCTCGCTCATTCCCTCTCTCTGTCCTTCTGTCTCTTTCCTCCCCTCCACTACCTATCTCTCCCTCTTTTGATGGACTGCCGGGCCATACATTAGGGAGACTGGAGGTATGGGGCCCTTTGTGGGAAATTAATGGGAGATTGATTGCAGAGAGAACAGTGTTATACTTAAAAAGACCAGAGTTTGGAGACCAGGGAGAAGGAAAGAGAAACAAGGGATTGGGTGGGAGATGAGCAACCACCTGGCACCTGTGGATATGTGGATATGTATGCTGTAGTAGATTGATAGAAGAACTGATAGACAGAGTGACAGAGACCAAACAGACAGACTGAAAAGCATGAAAATAAACAGACAGAATAATATGATTTTTTTGTTCCTTCTCTCGCACATCCAAGAGGTGAAATACTTCCAAGAGCACACATTTTGTGCTTTACCATACAATAATATATGATATAGCCTCTCAAGCGAATAGGATCAATTTCACCAGCTTTGGTTTAGCTTTTGGTTTCTGGATAACTCGTAAATTGTCTGAAACAGTGAAATATTACCTATGCAAGGCTCCATCTGAACCTCATCCTTCATACTGGGATTTAAAGCATGCAAAACAGAACAGAACATATAGCCCTAACCTGTCTAGACACAGTAGTGCTCAGTGTGTTGTGCTGAGCTGTGCTAGGGCTGGGTGATATGGCCAAAATATCATATCACAATATTTTCAATTTTTTTAATGGTATTTTAGGTTATCTTTCAATAATTTAGTTTTGATATCTCACGTGGGATTCACTGGAATCTCAGAAGCTCGAAGAACCAATCACACGTCTGTCGGATACAGATTGCTTTTCCGCTTCTTCTTCCTTTTGTCTCCTGTGGTAGCTAGCATCACTTTATTTCAATGTTAAGGATCTGCCCCTTTTATTCAATTTTCGCCTAAAATGACATACCCAAATCTAACTGCTCAGGGCCTGAAGCAAGGACATGCATATTCTTGATACCATTTGAAAGGAAACGTGAAATGAATGTAGGACAATATAACACATTAGATCTGGTAAAAGATAATACAAAGAAAAAAAAACATGTTTTTTTTTTGTTTTTTCATACCATCTTTGAAACGCAAAGAGAAAGGCCATAATGTATTATTCCAGCCCCATTTAAGTTCATAACTGTGCACTCTCCTCAAACAATAGCATGGTATTATTTCACTGTAATAGCTACTGTAAATTGAACAGTGCAGTTAGGTTAACCAGAATTGAAGCTCTCTGCCGATATCAGATGTCTATGTCCTGGGAAAGGTTCTTGTTACTTACAATCTCATGCTAATTGCATTAGCCTATGTTAGCGCAACTGATCCTGTAGAGGTTTTAAAGTGATACACCACTCTGTTTTATAATTTACTGTGCTACTTGCATCGGCTCTCTCCTTCTCTCACCAAGCCCCGGCCCCTGTCACTCAATGAGCGCAGTTGTTGTTGCTAGACCACGAGATCATTTGCCAACTGTTCACTCTTTAGTCTGCATGAATGCAGCAGATGCAACAATATGTTGATGACAACAATGCAGCTTTCCACTTTACTTCCCAAGAAGGAACAAATTCATTATTTAGGCTATATTATTTCAAGGCTGTACCCTACATAGAAATACATTGTGAAGCATTTGCGAGTGCGACACAATAGGCTGGTAGGGACATAAAGCGCTCAGCATTTAAACATGTTGTTGTATCAAATCATTATAGTCTATACATTTCACATATAGGCTGTGATTTACTTGAAATACTGAATGAACAAAAAAAAAATGACAATGCTTTTGAAATTATTTTTATAAATTCATATTTAGAAAGTTTTGGCCAGTCTGTGGCTTCAGGCTCGTGAGATGGCTCGAGAAGCGAAATTGTAGCGGACGAGAAGGCCTATGCTCCAGCCTTTGGGAATCTCGCTCCATGCTCCAGTCATAATGGGATCGCTCCGCTCCTCGCTTGTTACGTTACAACCTTATTCTAAAATTGATGAAATTGTTTTTTTCCCCACACAATCCCCCCAAAACAGATGAAGAAATGTTTTCACATTTATTGAAAATTAAACTGAAAAATTACATTTACATAAGTATTAAGACCCATTACTAAGTACTTTGTTGATATGAACTGAATAAACAGAAAATCGTTAGTTACTTAACAAGTGAATTTCCATGAAAATTGCACTACAATTTCCATGAAAATTGAGATAAAGTATTGTATCATTTCATAAGTGAGGATCTCTAAGAATCCCCACTGCTGGCATTATAGCCATTACCTAATGGAAGTGTATTTCTGAGCATGTAAGAACCACTGCATGGACCATAGAACAGAATTTAGAGGAGAATTGAGTAGGATAAACAGTCTCCCTCCTCTTTTATTAATAAATAATGAGGCGGACGCTGTGTTCTCAGAGAGCAAAATGTCGGGAGATATTTATCGTGCATGAAATGGCCAGTGGCCTCCTGAGAGAGGGGAGAGATACAGTATGTTTACATGCACACTAATAATTCAGTATTAAACTGATTGTGGCAGTAAGCCGAGTGTGGCAATAAGCAGAGTAAAGCGTTTGTGACTATCTTGATTGGTGTAAGGTAAAAATCTAGGTTAGCATACGCCAATTAAAACACCTGGTTTTCTGAGCAAATTTACAAATTATTAGGACATGTAAACAGCTTAATCAGAGTTCAAGAAGTTTATTTGATCTGTACATGTACCTGCACCAGTGGGGAAAGCCTCCCTCTTTTGCACGAGTGAAGCGAGTTCAGAAAAACATCTTAGAAATAGTTCACACAAACAAACTTAATATGTCCGAACTCAGCATCAAATAGGCTTTGCAAAAATAACATAGTTGCTTTGGTAGAACGTTTATTTTGATTGGTGATTTTCCGCATTTATTTCAGTCCCATCGGGTAGCCTGATTTCAGATGTGTCCATGTAAATTGGATTATTTGGGAAATTGTTGTTCTTGCAAAGTATGTAAACATTTTAAACAAACTATTACACTAATCTCACTATCCACAACAACTGTATTATTGTGTACATGTAACCGTACTCGGTGAGGTCCAAAAATATTTAGACATTAACACATTTGTTGTTGTTTTGGATCTGTACTCCAGCACTTTGGATTTGAGATGATACAATGACTAGGAGGATAAACTGTCAGCTTTAATCTGAGGGCATTTCCATCCATATTGGGTAAACTGTTTAGAAATTACAGCACTTTTGAACACCATGGCTATGCCTCCATGGGATGACAATGTCCCATCCACAGGGCACGAGTTGTCACAAATTGTTTGATGAGCATGACAACGATGTAAACCATATGCCATGGCCATCTCAGTCACCAGATCTCAACCAAAGATTGTCTATTATATTGACAAGACAGCTCTAACAATGGAAATAGATGTCCTCAAAGATAGAAGGCAGGCAGGAGAGATCAGGTGGGACCATTCTAGCCAATGAAAGAACAGATACGTGAGTGAACAGCAGGCCATGTTTGTATCTGTGCCACAATAGTGTCTGTGACAGCATGGGCAGCACCATTGAGGCCTAGTCCATTTTCTTCTTCATCGGCTGATTGCTACCAACTCATAGGAATCTCCACCCAGTTGACAACTTTAATAAATGGTGGAATCCCTCAATGGCAATATGTGTGGTAAAGCGCGTTATATCCAGTGGTGACCCGTCATTCAGGGCTGGTGGCCCACATTTCTTTGGGGGGGGGGCTTTCCCAGTATTGCATGTTATTTTGGCATTAATATGTGTCACATATCAGTTTGCAAACAATGTAGAAAAATATATATATATCATTGAGTTAATAAAGCCACATACAAACATGGTCTCTTTTTTGTTTTCTTGAGTAAGGCAGCCTATCTCAATGCTTTCTGTGGTGGTGGTGATGCAAGCCAGCAGAAAATACAGAGCGTTGCGGCGTGATTGGCTCACTGTTCTGTCACTCATGGGGACAGTACATCACCACCAAGTCTAAGGGTAGATCTACATTAGAAGTTCCCATCCAAGAAGGCACAATGTCATTTTCCACAGATAAAATGAAGTCAAATCACATAATAGCTAGTGGCTTTGATTGGACTGATCATGTCAATATCATACTTCAATATCTTAGCAAGAAGTTATCATCATGAATCAAGTCGACAATCTTCTGGCAAATTATTTTTAATCCTTGTCATATGAAGAGAAATAATGAAGAAATTATAAATAAAAAGTATCGGTGCTCATCGGCCATTGGGCATAAACAACAAGTTGGAAATCGCAAATTCAACAATGAGTGGTTTGGAAAGAATCAGTGTCTTGCAAAGCAATCACTAGCCTGCTATTCAGTGGATTGGCAGTGTGGTCACAAGTCTAAGATTAAAGGGTCTCTTTTCCTAGTTTAAAATTATAAACATTGAGCTGTCAATGAAGCATGATTTGTGCCGCTCCCAAAACAACAAATTCATTCAGAACTGCAAAATCTGACTTAAGTGAGTTCAAGACAACTGGGCACTTGGGAAAACTTTAATTCTGAGAATTGTAAATTCGGAACTCGGGCCCCTTTCTAGGTCTACGACCTGAAGATCACTGGCATCATCATGATTCTACCCCCCCCGAGTTCCCAGTTGTCTTGAAAGCACCATACCTTCACAGAATGCCAGACTTTGATGACAAAGTTTGCCCATGAAGGACCACCGCGCCACCCAGCTGTTCAAGTGAGCACAGCACAACAAGGTGAGTCCAAAAATGTCTTGTATGCTGCTGCATAAATTATGTAATATGCCAGGAAGATATGTATACTGTAGCTAAGTAATGGTATGTTGTGTAGTAAGCTGTTAGTAGCCCATGTGCCTCACCATAATAATTTGGTCCCTTTTCCCTACATAATTTCACCTACTGTTCTGACTTGGTGGTGCACATGTAGCCTATAGACTGTTTTTGAGAAATGTAATCATCGAACATTGTAAGAGCTTTCATTGTCTGTTTATATGCCCCCTTTATTTATCCTACGGTTCTGACTTGGTGTACAGGGAGAATACTAAGAACAGCCCATGTTCTGAATTCTGTTGGTGTACATTTCAAAAGTGCTGAACAAAGTTATTGACTACGTCCGTCTTAGCTCGCTCAATGTCTCTTATCCACTTGTCATCCCCTTATGCCATATGTTGTACACCTCGATTGTCAGTAGAAACCACATTTGTGTAAGCAAGTCAGCCATATCAGCTATGTTTTTTTAAAGGTAGTAAATGAGGCTGAATGAACTATCTTGCTGCCAGACAAGGCTCCGCTGATAGCCAGGTGTAGCAGTGGTAACTGCCGTTGGGACTGCTGTTGGGACAGCTTTATGTAGGCCCTAACAGTTTATGGGCACCGCTTGTCACCATTATAGTGCAATTAATGTGTTGTCTAGGTGGCTTTGCTGGCATGCATCCCACAAAATGATTTTTTTGTCCCACCAAGATTTACATGCTAAAATCGCCACTGGTTATATCCATGATGATTCCTCTATCTCTATGACAGAAGGCATAACTCCCAGATAAATTGTATTTTAACGTCGCCGAAACACCACGTGCATCCAGTAATATATCAATGCTAATATAACTTAACTCGATCAAATAAGCTTTACATAGCAAATTGGCAATTACATTTTTTTGTTGTCCAAATTCAATACTTTCTCATTGACCTCCACACACAAATTCCTCACTTCATGGGCTTATTTTTGTGGACAAATTTAGGGTGGAGTAAAACCTCTCACTTGGCCTCTTTCTCTCTGTCTCAACCCAATTGAACACTTATGGGAGATTCTGGACAGCGTTTTCCACCACCATAAAAAAAACACCAAATGATGGAATTTCTTTTGGAAGAATGATGTAACATACTGTAAGAATATGTTGAAGATAAATACACAACTCAGAGAGAGGACGAGAGGTCAAAAGGACGAGAGGTCAAAAGGACGAGAAGTCAAAAGAGTAATAACGAGTTTGACGTGTTTTTTCTGTAATAGGGTATTAATGAGCAATGGGTCAGAGACATGGGAGGAATATGTCTTCTGAAATAGGATACTTTGTTATTCGGCCATTGGCTAGTTTTATTACAAGAAATTCTAATTGGCTAGGGCTGGGTTATAAAACTACATGCGGTCCCTTTGTTCTGGGGAGAATCACTGGAGAGAATCACTGAGGACAGGGGAGCATGACCATCTACTTCCTAGCATGATTTGTCCTTTTTGAATAAACCTATTTTCCTCCCCCTGATTTGCCTTGCGGTCTGTGTTATTAAAGAATAACATAAATTGCTAACAATACCTCCAATGGAGTTCCAGACACTTGTAAAATCTATGCCAAGGGCACATTGCTGTTCTGGCCCAACATCCTATCCTAATAATGGAAACCCCATGTAGGGGTTTCCATTATTTTTGGCAGATGCGTGCAGATGCGTGTATATTTAGTATTATAGCTAATATTCTCATTGTCCCGGTTGTTTTCATACTTTTTATGTGTATCGCTTTAGCAACATTTACCTCGTCATTCATGCCATTAAAGCATACAGAATTTGAGAGAGACAGAGCGAGGACTCCGAGGCCCTGATATGCAAGCATGAAAAGGTCACACTAAATCAACCCCAGTCCCCCACACTGGCTGAATGAAAAGAGTGATCAAAGTCTTTATACAGATGGAGGAGAGGGGGATGAGTGCATGAGGGGGAAGAGAAGCAGTATGCTCTGATTTACTACAGAGGCCTTTCCTCTTATAGAGGAATTTTTCTTAGAGGACACACACCACATGTTCTGTGTGTTGCATCTGGGTCAGGAAGCCCCCGCCATCACCACCTCATGTCTCTCTCCTCAGACCCCCAAGGTCCGAAAAATAAGACAAAATAAGACAAACAGAGAAACCAAGAATAACGCTGTGGAGTCGTCGTTCAGCCCAGCTTCGTTCTATTAAACCATTCAACGATAACATTCTACACCCATTGGTGGAGGAGTCAGTCTACTCATTATTGTATCCATCCTTTCTTCCACCCATCCATCCTTCCACCCATCCAATCTTAACAGCGCTTAATGATTTTAACTTACCCCCTACAAACTGGATGCCCCCGGCCACCCGTCCAATGGTCCTGGAGATGAGGTCAGACACACAGCAGCCCATCAGGGCCGTGAGGGACACCAGGAGCAGCAGGCCACAGCCCACCCCTGTCACCACCGTACAGATCCTCCACTCCAAACTGGGGATACCCTGAAACGAGGCGTAACGCCCACACTGCTCCAGCATCACAGTGGCCTGGTGAACCTCATCACGCACCGGGTACGAGCACCGGCGGAAGGTCCCGAAAGAGACCGGTTTACCCATCTGGGACCCTAGGAGCCAGTATGGCATAAAGAAACCCACACAGGAGGCCGCCGCACACAGGAAGGAGAGCAGGGCCCACACCACGCCCGCACATGTCAGGCTAGAACCCATATCTCAGTATCTCAATGACCAGTAACAACGATGACCCAAATTTTTTGGTTTTTTTTTATCCCACAGAAGTTGTTTGCTTTTTATCAGCAGCTCTGTTGATGAATAATTCCCAGGCTAGCACCAGCAGTGTTCTTCGTCCAGCCTCTTCTCTGTACGATGACCCCTGGTGAGAGAGAGAGAGAGACATAGAGAGAGACTGAGTGAGGGGGAGAGAGAGTTGGATTTGAGGTACAGACAGGAAAAACAACTATACTGTCACTGGATACATGAAGGTTAAGGGATCATAAACTATGGACCTCACAATTGCAAAACATCTTTATAATTTGAGCTAAGACTTATTACAGTGCTATTAAATAATGCAAGTGGCATCTCTTGACTTTGTTAATGTGCCCTTAATTTCAACGGGTGATTCATTTTAACAATACATAGATGTAATTATTTACATAGGTAATAATTATAATAGCTTCCTACATAATTACAATACTGCATATGAGCTTTAAAATTCAGACCTGCTCAACCTTAGCCTACTAATAATAACCCAAGGCAATCAAGGCTATTCTTAGAATGTAATGGCCTGACAAGTCTGCAGTGTTTGTTCCCATATCAAAAGTTGCTAAGTATAAAAAATAATTACCTCTCATGCATAGATGTCCGTGTGTTCATAGATATTTCCTATTTCCTTTCATCTCAGCACCATAGGCGCTTAATTTCGAAGCAAACAGACATTGTGTCGAGCATTCTATTCTATTCTTGTAATGCAAGGGAAAGTTTTCAAAAATCTTACGTTTCAAATCCTCAACGTGATCCCAAACGTGTAGGTGAGAGGTCGATTTCAAAGTGCAATCTAATTGATAAAGAGAAGAGCAACACGACTTCAATAAAGTGCCCGCCGTCGGTACAGCTCTCGTTTATCGAAAAAAAGATATCCAATATGTCAAACTCGCTCAGTTACTGTAGGCAAAGCGGTCCGTGTTCTGGAGTTAACCGGAAACTGAAAACACCTCTGTCCCAATGCAGCGACCAGAGCAACATTCCTTGGCTTCGAAGTGAGTGACGACGACGTAGGCTTGAACACAATTATTCTGTGAGCAGCAGAATGTGGGTTGGTTCCTGTTTGCCTCCTGCGGTTGCAGCTTGGTCTCATAGACTAGACGTAACATAGTCCATTTAAATCCGGAACAATCAATTTCGTATACTGTAAATAACATTTGGTATGGTTACATGAGACAAAAGGTTATTTAAGGAAAACACGAACAGCCTGGTTTCAGACTAGACGTAATATAGTAAATCCAGGACAATCAAATGTATATAATATGTTACGTTTGGTATGGTTACATAAGACAGAAGGTTACTTAAGGCAAATACGAAAGGAGTTTGTTTGGTCGCAACCTAGTCCCAGAGCATTTCTTATTATTCTGTACATAAATCTGAGAAACTTCATTTAGTGTGATATGTTACATTTTGTATGGGATGTATTCATTTGTGGATGTCCATCACCCATTTTATATGATATGTTACAAATTACAATTCGTATTATATGTTACAAATTTGCAAAACGCATGATATGATATTCTAGCTAGGTGGCTAACGTTAGCTAAACTATGGGTTAGGGTTAAGTTTAGGAGTTAGGTTAAAAGGTTAAGGTTGGGGTTAGGGGAAGTGTTAGCGAAAAGGGTTAAGGTTAGGGGAAGGGTTAGCTAAAAGGGTTCAAGTTGGGGTTATGGGAAGGGTCAGCTAACATGGTAAGTAGTTGCAATGTATCTAAAAAAAAGTAGTAAGTAGTTGAAAAGTTGCTAGTTAGCAAACAAAGTTGTCCGTGATGAGATTCGAACTCGCAAACTTTTGGTACACCTGACCAATCACCCTACTTTTGTTTTGGAGTAAACAACCGTCTGTCTTATGTTACCACACAAAGCATAATACTGTATATTATACTAATTTCAGTATTTCTGATTTTACATGTACTATGTTACGTCTAGTCTATGAGACCAGGCTGAATGTAGGGGAATAGAAAACTAATGACCATCAATCTAATTATCTAATACACTCGTTCAAACAGGCATCACTGTCCACTCACGTTTATCAATCTAATGATCCAATAACTCGCATGTACACGCACGCATACACCAAGTTTACCCCTGTTAATGTCAGACTAAAGGCATACACTCTTCTAACCTTCTAACACACTCTTCTAATGGTGGGTTAAGAGCACAAACAAAAATAGTTTTGGGCACTGTCACTGAATGCGAAAAGAACTGGGGTTGAGTCCCTTTCAGTCTTCCACCCGAATTCGCCATACAACGTTCTACTGTGTAGCCTAGGCAAACTTGTAAAAAAACTGCATAATGGCAATTATTAACGACCTTATCCGTGGTGCTTTACCAACAGGAGTCCCATGTCAAACTACTCTCCAAATTAGCTACAATACTGCTATTTTGCAGCCTATTATAAACCTATAGTGACACACTATATCGAGTTCCCTGTAGGTTAACCTGTAGGATAATCGTACATTGCACAGTGGGCAAGTGAAAGTAAATTATAGGTATTAACGGCCGCGTAGGAATGAACAATGAAGCAGGGGTGCGAGGAGAGGCAACTCAGAAACACTCCTGCATGCGCAAAGCATGATCTGAGGCACTGTTTGAATATATTCATGGGTGGATTCTCCCTCTCTTTAAACTGTCAATGATCTAAATATAGGCCTATTAGATCAATTATGATAGGCTATATACAGTACCAGTCAAAGGTTTGGACACACCTACTCATCCAGGGTTTTTCTTTATTTTTACTATATTCGACATTGTAGAATAATAGTGAAGACATCAAAACTAGGAGATAACATTGAATCGTGTAGTAACCGAAAAAGTGTTAAACAAATCAAAAAATATTTTATATTTGAGAATCTTCAAAGTAGCCACCCTTTGCCTTGATGACAGCTTTGCACACTCTTGGCATTCTTTCATCCAGCTTCATGAGGTAGTAACCTGGAATGCATTTCAATTAACAGGTGTTCAAAACCTGAGGTGACAAGGTCGTTTTGTCCCTAAGCAAGGCATTAACCCACTGTTCCCCGGGCGCCAAAGACGTGGATGTCGATTAAGACTCCTCTCTGATTCAGAGGTTAAATGCGGAATACACATTTCAGTTGAAGGCATTCAGTTGTACAACTGACTAGGTAACCCACCTTTCCTTTCCTTTCCTTGTTAAAAGTACATTTTTGGAATTTATTTCCTTCTTAATGTGTTTGAGCCAATCAATTGTGTTGTGACAAGGTAGGGATGGTATACCGAAGAAAGTCCTATTTCATAAAAGACCAATTCCATATTATGGAGAGAACAGCTCAAATAAGCAAAGGGAAATTACAGTCCATCATTACTACTGGATCGGTGTCCCGAAATCGGGCTAGTTGTTGCTCAATATGCGATAATGTTTTTTTTATTAACATTTCTTTATTTCACCTTTATTTAACAAGGTAGGTCAGTTGAGAACAAGTTCTCATTTACAACTGCGACCTGGCCAAGATAAAGCAAAGCAGTGCGACAAAAACAACACAGAGTTACACATGGGACAAACAAACGTACAGCCAATAACACAATAGAAATATCTGTGTGTGCAAATGAAGTAAGGAGATGAGGCAATAAATAGGCCATAGTGGCAAAGTTTTTACAATTTAGCAATTTACACTGGAGTGATAGTGAGCAGATGAGGATGTGCTTCCGGCGCCGACAGAGATGGCCGCCTCGCTTCGCGTTCCTAGGAAACTATGCAGTTTTTTGTTTTTTTTACGTGTTATTTCTTACACTAGTACCCCAGGTCATCTTAGGTTTCTTTACATACAGCCGAGAAGAACTACTGAATATAAGATCAGCGTCAACTCACCATCAGTACGACCAAGAATATGTTTTTCGCGATGCGGATCCTGTGTTCTGCCTTACAACCAGTGTAACCGAGTGGATCACATGCAGCGACCCAAAAAAAAAAACGACTCAGAAAAAGAGGGAAACGAAGCAGTCTTCTGGTCAGACTCCGGAGACGGGCACATCGTGCACCACTCCCTAGCATTCTTCTTGCCAATGTCCAGTCTCTTGACAACAAGGTTGATGAAATCCGAGCAAGGGTAGCATTCCAGAGGGACATCAGAGACTGTAACGTTCTTTGCTTCACGGAAACATGGCTAACTGGAGAGACGCAATCCGAAGCGGTGCAGCCAGCGGGTTTCTCCACGCATCGCGCCGACAGAAACAAACATCTTTCTGGTAAGAAGACGGGCGGGGGCGTATGCCTTATGGCCAACGTGACATGGTGTGATGAAAGAAACATACAGGAACTCAAATCATTCTGTTCACCTGATTTAGAATTCCTCACAATCAAATGTAGACCGCATTATCTACCAAGAGAATTCTCTTCGATTATAATCACAGCCGTATATATCCCCCCCAAGCAGACACATCGATGGCTCTGAACGAACTTTATTTAACTCTCTGCAAACTGGAAACGATTTATCCGGAGGCTGCATTCATTGTAGCTGGGGATTTTAACAAGGCTAATCTGAAAACAAGACTCCCTAAATTTTATCAGCATATCGATTGCGCAACCAGGGGTGGAAAGACCCTGGATCATTGTTACTCTAACTTCCGCGACGCATATAAGGCCCTGCCCCGCCCCCTTTCGGAAAAGCTGACCACGACTCCATTTTGTTGATCCCTGCCTACAGACAGAAACTAAAACAAGAAGCTCCCACGCTGAGGTCTGTCCAACGCTGGTCCGACCAAGCTGACTCCACACTCCAAGACTGCTTCTATCACGTGGACTGGGAGATGTTTCGTATTGCGTCAGACAACAACATTGACGAATACGCTGATACGGTGTGCGAGTTCATTAGAACGTGCGTTGAAGATGTCGTTCCCATAGCAACGATTAAAACATTCCCTAACCAGAAACCGTGGATTGATGGCAGCATTCGTGTGAAACTGAAGGCACGAACCACTGCTTTTAATCAGGGCAAGGTGTCTGGTAACATGATTGAATACAAACAGTGCAGCTATTCCCTCCGCAAGGCTATCAAACAAGCTAAGCGCCAGTACAGAGACAAAGTAGAATCTCAATTCAACGGCTCAGACACAAGAGGCATGTGGCAGGGTCTACAGTCAATCACGGACTACAGGAAGAAACCCAGCCCAGTCACGGACCAGGATGTCTTGCTCCCAGGCAGACTAAATAACTTTTTGCCCGCTTTGAGGACAATACAGTGCCACTGACACGGCCTGCAACGGAAACATGCGGTCTCTCCTTCACTGCAGCCGAAGTGAGTAAGACATTTAAACGTGTTAACCCTCGCAAGGCTGCAGGCCCAGACGGCATCCCCAGCCGCGCCCTCAGAGCATGCGCAGACCAGCTGGCCGGTGTGTTTACGGACATATTCAATCAATCCCTATACCAGTCTGCTGTTCCCACATGCTTCAAGAGGGCCACCATTGTTCCTGTTCCCAAGAAAGCTAAGGTAACTGAGCTAAACGACTACCGCCCGTAGCACTCACATCCGTCATCATGAAGTGCTTTGAGAGACTAGTCAAGGACCATATCACCTCCACCCTACCTGACACCCTTGACCCACTCCAATTTGCTTACCGCCCAAATAGGTCCACAGACGATGCAATCTCAACCACACTGCACACTGCCCTAACCCATCTGGACAAGAGGAATACCTATGTGAGAATGCTGTTCATCGACTACAGCTCGGCATTCAACACCATAGTACCCTCCAAGCTCGTCATCAAGCTCGAGACCCTGGGTCCCGACCCCGCCCTGTGCAACTGGGTACTGGACTTCCTGACGGGCCGCCCCCAGGTGGTGAGGGTAGGCAACAACATCTCCTCCCCGCTGATCCTCAACACTGGGGCCCCACAAGGGTGCGTTCTGAGCCCTCTCCTGTACTCCCTGTTCACCCACGACTGCGTGGCCATGCACGCCTCCAACTCAATCATCAAGTTTGCGGACGACACAACAGTGGTAGGCTTGATTACCAACAACGACGAGACGGCCTACAGGGAGGAGGTGAGGGCCCTCGGAGTGTGGTGTCAGGAAAATAACCTCACACTCAACGTCAACAAAACTAAGGAGATGATTGTGGACTTCAGGAAACAGCAGAGGGAACACCCCCCATCCACATCGATGGAACAGTAGTGGAGAGGGTAGCAAGTTTTAAGTTCCTCGGCATACACATCACAGACAAACTGAATTGGTCCACTCACACAGACAGCATCGTGAGGAAGGCGCAGCAGCGCCTCTTCAACCTCAGGAGGCTGAAGAAATTCGGCTTGTCACCAAAAGCACTCACAAACTTCTACAGATGCACAATCGAGGCATCCTGGCGGGCTGTATCACCGCCTGGTATGGCAACTGCACCGCCCTCAACCGTAAGGCTCTCCAGAGGGTAGTGAGGTCTGCACAATGCATCACCGGGGGCAAACTACCTGCCCTCCAGGACATCTACACCACCCGATGCTACAGGAAGGCCATAAAGATCATCAAGGACATCAACCACCCGAGCCACTGCCTGTTCACCCCGCTGCCATCCAGAAGGCGAGGTCAGTACAGGTGCATCAAAGCTGGGACCGAGAGACTGAAAAACAGCTTCTATCTCAAGGCCATCAGACTGTTAAACAGCCACCACTAACATTGAGTGGCTACTGCCAACACACTGTCAATGACACTGACTCTACTCCAGCCACTTTAATCATGGGAATTGATGGGAAATGATGTAAATATATCACTAGCCACTTTAAACAATGCTACCTTATATAATGTTACTTACCCTACATTGTTCATCTCATATGCATACGTTCATACTGTACTCTATATCATCGACTGCATCCTTATGTAATACATGTATCACTAGCCACTTTAACTATGCCACTTGGTTTACATACTTATCTCATATGTATATACTGTACTCGATATCATCTACTGTATCTTGCCTATGCTGCTCTGTACCATCACTCATTCATATATCCTTATGTACATATTCTTTATCCCCTTACACTGTGTATGACAGTAGTTTTTTTTGGAATTGTTAGATTGTTGTTAGATAGATTGTTAGATTACTTGCTCGTTATTACTGCATTGTCGGAACTAGAAGCACAAGCATTTCTCTACACTCGCATTAACATCTGCTAACCATGTGTATGTGACAAATAAAATTTGATTTGATTTGATTTGATTTGATGTAGAAATACTGGTGTGCAAAAGAGCAGAAAAACAAAAACAAAAATGGGATGAGGTAGGTAGTTGGTTGGATGGGCTATTTACAGATGGGCTGTGCATAGCTGCAGCGATCGTTAAGCTGCTTTGATGCTTAAAGCTAGTGAGGGAGATATAAGTCTCCAACTTCAGTGATTTTTGCAATTCGTTCCCGTCATTGGCAGCAGAGAACTGGAAGGAAAGGCAGCCAAAGCAGGTGTTGGCTTTGGGGTTGACCAGTGAAATATACCTGCAGGAACGTGTGCTACGGGTGGGTGTTGCTATGGTGACCAGTGAGCTGAGATAAGGCAGAGCTTTACCTAGCAAAGACTTATAGATGACCTGGAGCCAGTGGGTTAGATGATACCTGGCTATTCTTTAAAAGTACCTTCCTCACCATCTTAAACAAGCATGCCCTGTTAAAAAAAATTGAACTAGGAATAGATATAGTCTTTGGATCACTCCAGACCTGTCTGCCCTTGACCAGCACAAAAACATCCTGTGGCGTTCTGCATTAGCATTGAATAGCCCCGTGATATGCAACTTGTCAGGGAAGTTAGGAACAAATATACACAGGTAGTTGGGAAAGCTAAGGCTAGCTTTTTCAAACAGAAATTTGCATCCTGTAGTACTAACTCAAAAAAGTTCTGGGACACTGTAAAGTCCATGGAGAATAAGAGCACCTCCTCCCAGCTGCCCACTGCACTGAGGCTAGGAAACACTGTCACCCCCGATAAATCCACTAGAATTGAGAATTTCAATAAGCATTTCTCTACGGCTGGCCATGCTTTCCACCTGGCTAGCCCTACCCCGGTCAACTGCCCGGCACCCTCCACAGCAACCCGCCAAAGCCCCCACCATTTCTCATTTACCCAAATCCAGATAGCTGATGTTCTGAAAGAGCTGCAAAATCTGGACCCCTACAAATCAGCCGGGCTAGACAATCTGGACCCTTTCTTTCTAAAAAATGATTTGCAATAATTGTTGCCACCCCTATTAATAGCCTGTTCAACCTCTCCTTCGTGTCGTCTGAGATTCCCAAAGATTGGAAAGCTGACACGGTCATACCCCTCTTCAAAGGGGGAGACACTCTACACCCAAACTGCTATAGACCTATATCCATCCTACCCTGCCTTTCTAAGGTCTTCGAAAGCCAAGTTAACAAACCGATTACCAACCATTTTGAATCCCACCGTACCTTCTCCGCTATGCAATCTGGCTTCAGAGCTGGTCATGGGTGCACCTCAGGCACGCTTAAGGTCCTAAACGATATCATAATCCCCATCGATAAGAGACATTACTGTGCAGCCGTATTCATCGACCTGGCCAAGGCTTTCGACTCTGTCAACCAGCACATTCTTATCGGCAGACTCAACAGCCTTGGTTTCTCAAATGATTGCCTCGCCTGGTACACCAACTACTTCTCTGATAGAGTTCAGTGTGGCAAATCAGGGGGGCCTGTTGTCTGGACCTCTGGCAGTCTCTATGGGGGTGCCACGGGGTTCAATTCTCGGGCAGACTCTCTTCTCTGTATACTTCAATGATGTCGCTCTTGCTGCTGGTGATTCTCTGATCCACCTCTACGCAGACGACACCATTCTGTATACCTCTGACCCTTCTTTGGACACTGTGTTACCTAACCTCCAGATAAGCTTCGATGCCATACAACTCTCCTTCCGTGGCCTATAACTGCTCTTAAATGCAAATAAAACTAAATGCATGCTCTTCAACCAATCGCTTCCTGGACCTGCCCACCAGCATCACTACCCTGGACAGTTCTGACTTAGAATATGTGGACAACTACAAATACCTAGGTGTCTGGTTAGACTGTAAACTCTCCTTCCAGACTCCCATTAATCATCTCAAATCCAAAATTAAATCTAGAATCGGCTTCCTATTTCGCAACAAAGCATCCTTCACTCATGCTGCCAAACATACCCTCGTAAAACCGACTATCCTACCGATCCTCGACTTCGGCGATGTCATTTAGAAAATAGCCTCCAACACTCTACTCAACAAACTGGATGCAGTCTATCACAGGGCCATTCGTTTTGTCACCAAAGCCCCATATACTACCTACCACTGCGACCTGTATGCTCTCGTTGGCTGGCCCTCGCTTCATACTCGCCATCAAACCCACTGGCTCCAGGTCATCTACAAGTCTCTGCTAGGTAAAGCCCCGTCTTGTCTCAGCTCACTGGTCACCGTAGCAGCATCCACCCGTAGCACGCGCTGCAGCAGGTATATTTCACTGGTCACCCCCAATGCCAATTCTTCCCTTTGCCGCCTTTCCTTCCAGTTCTCTGCTGCCAATGGCTGGAATGAACTGCAAAAATCCCTGAAGCTGGAGACTCATATCCCCCTCACTAGCTGTAAACATCAGCTGTCAGAGGAGCTCACAGATCACTGCACCTGTACATAGCCCATCTGTAAATAGCCCATCCAACTACCTCATCCCCATAATGTATTTATTTATTTATCTTGCTCTTTTGCACCCCAGTATCTCTACTTGCACATTCACCTTCTGCACATCTTCCATTCCAGTGTTTAATTGCTATATTGTAATTATTTCGCCACCATGGCCTATTTTATTGCCTTACCTCCCTTACCCTACCTCGTTTGCACTCACTGTATATAGACTTTTCTCTACTGTATTATTGACTGTATGTTTGTTTATTCCATGTGTAACTCCGTGTTGTTGTATGTATGTCGTACTGCTTTGCTTTATCTTGGCCAGGTCGCAGTTGTAAATGAGAACTTGGTCTCAACTAGACTATCTGGTTAAATAAAAGGTGAAATAAAAATATATATATTTTTTTAATCTACAATGTAGAAAATAGTCAAAATAAAGAAAACCCTTGAATGAATGGGTGTGTCATTCTTCATTCTTCCCCTGAACATGGCAGTTAACCCACTGTTCCTAGGCTGTCATTGTAAATAAGAATTTGTTCTTAACTGACTTGCCTAGATAAATAAAGGTTAAATAAAAAAATATAACAACATTTTAAAAATTCATTTGTAAGTAGGGAACTTTGGCCTCTTCCTTGAGCTCCGACCTGAAGATCACTGATGTCATCATGATTCTAAAAAAAAATCTTAGAGTTTCCAGTTGTCTTGAAAGCACCACAAATCCAGAGAATGCCAGACTTTTATGACCAAATTTGAAAACAAAATTTGCCCACGAAGGACCACCGCGCCACCTTGCTGTTCAAGTGAGCACAGCACAACAAGGTGAGTCCAAAAATGTATTGTACGCTGCTGCATAAATTATGTAATATACCAGGGAGATATGTATACTGTAGCTAAGAAAGTAATGCTAATTGTATGTTGTGTAGTAAGCTGTTAGTAGCCCATGTGCCTCACTGTAATAATTTGGTCCCTTTTCCCTACATAATTTAGCCTACTGTTCTGACTTGGTGGTGCACATGTAGCCTATAGACTGCTTTAGAGAAATGCAATCATTGAATATTGTAAGAGCTTTCATTGTCTGCTTATATACCTCCTTTATTTATCCTATGGTTCTGACTTTGTGTACAGGGAGAATACTGTAAGAACGGCCCCTGTTCTGAATTCTATCGCTGCACATTTCAAAAGTGCTGAATAAATAGTTATATTGACTACGTTGGTCCTACCTCACTCATTAATGTCTTAATCGAAATTACGGATTGCCTCGTATCTGCTCGTCATCCCCTCATGCCATAGTTTGTACATCTCAATTCTCAGTAGAAACCACATTTGTTTAAACAAGTCAGCCATATCAGCTGGTTTTTTAAAGGCAGTAAATGAGGCTGAATGAACTGTTTCGCCCGACAAGGCTCTACTGATAGACAGGTGTAGCAGTTGTAAGCTGTTGGGACTCTGGTGTTGGGACAGCTTTATGTAGGCCCTAAGAGTTTGTGGGCACCGTTTGTCACCATTACAGTGCAATTCATATATTGTTTAGTGTGGTGTTGTGTAGTGGATTTTCTGTCATGCATCAAAACTATTTTGGGGGGAGTTTTCCCCACTAAGATTTACATGCTAAAATCGCCACTGTCCATGACAGGGGTTTGAGACAGCTCTTGAACCCGACAGGGACATGCAATCCTTACCCATGCAATCCGTGACTTAAATTCACAAGATAATAAGCATAGGCCTATGAGGTTACTTCATTTGAAGTGTAGCCTACATAAAACACCATGTCATTATGCACACATTTGTAAGTTTACCTTTCGTTTCGATTTATAGGCTGCTGGCTTAGCTGTTACTCTCTAAAAGATACTCTGCAAGGTGTTGACATACGCAGGGGATTGAGGATAACATTGTAGCAAATTCAAAGGGCACCATGACAGGTACTTATACACGTAACACTGTGTCTCTTCGCAGTCTGACATGGCCGTTAGAATGGTATTTCTTTGGGGATTCCTGCACACAAAGACAACCCACCTGTCTCTACCTCAAATCAAATTTTATTTGTCACATGCGCCGAACACAACAGGTGCATACCATCCGAATGCAACCAACAGTGCAGTTTAAAAGAATACGGATAAAAATAAGAGATAAAAGTAACAAGTAATTAAATAGCAGCAGTAAAAATAATAATAACAACAAATACAGGGGGGTGCCGGTACAGAGTCAATATGCGGGGGCACCGGTTCGTTGAGGTAGTATGTACATGTAAGTAGAGTTAATTAAAGTGACTATGCATAGATGACAACAGAGAATGGCAGTGGTGTGGAGAGGGGAGGGGGGGCACAATGCGAATAGTCTGGGTAGCCATTAGACTAGATGTTCTTATGGTTTGGGGGTAGAAGCTGTTTCGAAGCCTCTTGGACCTAGACTTGGCGCTCCGGTATCACTTGCCGTGTGGTAGCCGAGAGAACAGTCTATTACTAGGGTGGCTGGAGTCTTTGACAATTTTTAGGGCCTTCCTCTGACACCGACTGGTATAGAGGTCCTGGACTGCAGGAAGCTTGGTCCCAGTGATGTACTGGGCCGTTCACACTACCCTCTGTTGTGCTTTGTGGTCGGAGCCTGAGCAGTTGCCATACCAGGCAGTGATGCAAACAGGATGCTCTTGATGGTGCAGCTGTAGAAGCCAAATATTTTCAGTCTCCTGAGGGGGAATAGGTTTTGTCGTGCATGCTTCATGACTTGGAACATGTTACTTTGTTGGTGATGTGGACACCAAGGAGCTTGAAGCTCTCAACCTGCTCCACTGCAGCCCGTCGATGAGAATTGGGGCGTGCTCGGTCCTCTTTTCCTGTAGTCCACAATCATCTCCTTTGTCTTGATCATGTTGAGGGAGAAGTTGTTGTCCTGGCACCACACAGCCAGGTCTCTGAACTACCTATAGGCTGTCTAGTTGTTGTCGGTGATCAGGCCTAGCACTGTTGTGCCATCGGCAAATGTAATGATGGTGTTGGAGTCATGCCTGGCCATGTAGTCATGAGTGAACAGGGAGTAACAGGAGGGGGCTGAGCACGCACCCCTGAGGGGCCCCTGTGTTGAGGATCAGCATGGCAGATGTGTTGTTACCTACCCTTAATTAACAACTGGGGGCGGCCTATCAGGAAGTCCAGGATCCAGTTGCAGAGGGAGGTGTTTAGTCCCAGGGTCCTTATTGATGAGCTTTGAGGGCACTATGGTGTTGAACCCTGAGCTGTAGTCAATGAATAACATTCTCACATAGGTGTTCCTTTTGTCCAGATGGGAAAAGGCAGTGTGGAGTGCAATAGAGACTGCATCATCTGTGGATCTGTTGGGGCGATATGCAAATTGGAGTGGGTCTAGGGATTCTGGAATGATGGTGTTGATGTGAGCCATGATCAGCCTTTAAAACCACTTCATGGCTACAGACAGCTACAAAGAATATAGATGAAAACTCTCTCGGTGGGTAATGTGGTCTGCGGCTTATTATGAAAAACACTATCTCAGGCGAGCAACAGCTCGAGACTTCCTTAGATATCGTGCACTAGCTTTTGTTTACAAAAATACATAGACCGCCGCCCCTTGTCTTACCAGATGCCGATGTTCTACCCTACCGGTACATCGTATAACCAGCCAGCTGTATCTTTCTCCACCTTCTCTTCACGCAGATCGCTGGGGTCAGGACCTGTTCCTGAGGGAGCCTTATATCCTCTGCCTTGGGCTCATCAGAGTCATGAAACTAGAAAAAGGATTCTGCTAGTCATTGGTGAGTAATTGCAGTCCTGATGTCGAAGTTATTTTCAGTCATAAGAGACGGTAGTGGCAACATTATGTATAGAAAGAGTAAAAAAATAAGTTAAACAACGCAGATAAACAAAAAAACACAATTGGTTCGGGGCACGTAAAATGTCTGCCTTCTGCTTCGGCGCCATCTTACATGGTGGTGAATGTTGCAACACAATCTCACACTCAATTCATGCAAATATGTACAAAATGTATTTTGTGGCTTAATTCATGTGAAAATGCAAAAAAATGTTTTGACTTCATTCGTAGGAAAATACACATTTTTGTGCGACTTCATATGAAAATACATTTTTGGGGGGCAAACTTTGTAAAAATCTTTTGAAATTTATTGGAGAAATGCAGAAAACAAACCCGTTAGCAACCCAATATTGTTAATCAACCAGTGTCACCGAAATACTTATATAATAGTAGCCTTACGTTTATTTTTTGTATTTTTATTAATGCCAATACTGTTTTCTATGCTTGTTTTCACTTAATACTTTGGGGTACTGGTGCTATGTCAGATTTTATTATGTCTTTCTTTTTCGAGTCTCTGATATTTATTATAATCCACGGGACAGCCAAAAGATCAGAAACAAGGTCAGAGTCCAGGAGGTACAGAGTGGTAGGCAGGCTCGAGTTCAGGGCAGGCAGTGTGGTCAGGCAGGTGGGATCAGAGGCAAGGCAGGCAAGGGTCAAAACCAGGGGGACTAGCAAAAGAGAGCTAAGAAACAGCAGGAGCATGGAAAAACACACTGGTTGACTTGACAAGACAAACTGGCAACAGACAAGCAGGGAATGGATTAATAAATACCCAGGGACTAATGGGGAAAACGGGTGACACCTGGAGGTGGGTGGCGACAATCACAAAGACAGGTGAAACAGATCAGGGCGTGACAGGTATTTGATTGGGGAATGGGGATACAGTTTCATGATGGGAAATGAATTAATCAATAAATCTGTGGAAACAGAAGACCCTAAAAAAAAATCCCCTGGTGCAACCACATGGTGTTTGCACTATAACGAGTCTGGACTATGATCAAAGATAGGGCTGACTACTGCCCCCTTTGGAGGAATTGCGTGCCCATAGTAAACAGAAAAAAAATCGGTCAAAAATTGCTAATATATGAATATAATAATTATTATTGAATAGAAAACACTCTAAAGCTTCTAAAACCATTCAAATTATGTCTGTATGTAAAGCAGTTTTGGCGGGCTGAAACCTCCGGATCACGCGAAAATAGATGTACTTTCATGCGCGCGTCGGGTCCGGAGCTCTCTTTCTTCCAGGATTGACCAAACGATGTAGGTTTGTCTGTTCGAGCTAAGGATTGTTTTGCATGTTTAGAACATGCTAAAGTTTGATTCTGCACTTAGTTTGACCAGTTTAGTCGACATATAATTTGTAATTTTGAAGTTTAGATGCGCATCCACTAGAATTTTGGCTGCATTTCAACCGGAATTTGTCGTGTTTGATAACCTAAAGACACAGACTTGAAAACCAAACTCAGTTTTTGGTAAGTATAACTCCTTCCACGTCTTCTGACCGAAGAACATCAAAGGTAAGGGAATATTTATGTGTTAATTTTGGGTTTCTGTGGACTCCAAGATAGCGGAGTCATATTGCTAATCTATGAGCGCCGTCTCATATTATAGCCTAGTGAACGAATTCTGTAACGTTAAAAATAAATGTAACACAGCGGTTGTATTAAGAAGAAGTGTATCTTTCTAACTATATGTAGAACATGTATATTTAGTCAAAGTTTATGATGTGTATTGCTTGTTATCTGACGTTATCTGCCGGGGCTATCATCATTTCTCCGGACATTTGAGTAGCATTTTTTGAACATGGCGTCATTGTAAACAGAGATTTATGGATATAAATGGCATATTATTGAAAAAAACATAAATGTACTGTATAACATGTCCTATTACTGTCATCTGATGAAGATTTTCAAAAGGTTAGTGAATTATTTTTCTTTTAATCCTGCGGTTGTTGATTGCATATTTTGTTCAACGTGGCTATTCAAATTAGCTGTGTCTTTGGTGGTGGTTTGACGTAAAACATTTTAGAAATCTGACTTGCTGGCTAGATGAACAAGGTGTTTATCTTTCATTTGAGCTATTGGACTTGTTAATGTGTGGAGGTTAAATATTTATAAGAATATTTTTGCGTTCCATGCGCCACGTTCCAGCTGAACGGGGGAGGGGTCGTTCCCAAAAGGGAACCCTAACCCGTCAACAGGTTTTAAGCCATATCAACGCAGTTAAACAGGTTAATGTAAAATAATGAATTATGCTGGCTTACACTTATGGAACATCCAAGGCCATTTCATGGTGATTATTATGGTCGTGTCAATCATGTTATATACTTAAACTATTGTAACAAGGCATATGCCAGCATTGTAGGACTACTGCCTCTGCCCAGAGGCCTACTAGGCTTTCATGGCAATGGCCCTTAGAGTTAACTTTGCCATGAATGAGCCCTGGTTAGAGTCCCTGTTGCAGCTTTCACTTTCTTCCGCTACACAGGTGGCAGTGTTGGGATCACTTCCAGCTCACGTCTAGTTATGTGATCTAGTGGTGGGAAGCATTCTGTTTTTCAACATTGTGTTGGGTGTAATTACATTGATATATCTAGTGAACAATGGATAAGCAACAATGGGTGTGACAGATAGAAGTAGTCACTACAGGTGTGATCAAAACTTACATCAATGTTGCCTGAAGCTGAATGGAAAGTGCTATGCCCTGACCAGTTATTCAGAAGAAAATCCTCAGTGACTGTCTAATTTACAGAAGTCAACTTACCAGTGAAGACTTAAAACAAACACATTCTACACATTTACTAACTACCTGTTTAAAGTGTTATTACAACCATGGTGTTCTTCTGTTACTGAAGCTTATACATCAAATAACCTGACAATGATGGGTAGGCAAATAATGTAAGTGTGTTGTGCAGCAAAACACAACTATCTTTTTTTTAGGATGCAATCCAGTAATATGAATCAGTTGATCCATCCTGTTCTGATCTAATGAGATGGATGTACGTAGGATTTCCTACGGCCTAGAATTGAGGCCATTCCTAGTCATGAAGGACAAAGCTAGGCCCGTCTTGGTTCTCATTGGCGAAGACTGCACTCAAGTTGGTATCATGTTTTAGGGAAGGCCCAGATGCAGACAGTGTCGAAGTAACAAAAGTTTATTACTAGGACAGGGGCAGGCAAAACAACAGGTCAAGGGCAGGCAGAGGTCAGTAATCCAGATCAGAGTCAAAAGGTACAGAACCGCAGGCAGTCTCAGGGTCAGGGCAGGCAGAGGTCAATAATCCATGGCGGTGTGACAAGGTACAGAACGGCAGGCATGATCAGGGTCAGGGCAGGCAGAATGGTCAAAACCGGGGAAACAAGAAAACAGGAAGTATAGAAAAAGACAGGAGCAATGTGAAACCACTGGTAGGCTTGACAGACAAAACGAACTGGCAACAGCCAAACAGAGAACACAGGTCAGCAGCAATACATTGGGGATAATTGGGGAGATGGGCAACACCTGGAGCGGGGTGGAGACAAGCACAAAGACATGTGAAACAGATCAGGGTGTGACAGTTAGGGGTTATGAGACTCTCCTATAGCACTTTGCCCAACGTGTTGTTAATAAAACCATTTTCAGGTGCTATAACTTGTATCATTTTTATAGGGCTATGAAACCCATAGCCGAATGACTTTAGACTGAGCATTTTTCACTGGAAAATTCTGCTGACATTGAACATAGCTTATGGTTAGTGTATTTAATCAATTTCTGAATCTCTTATTCCACTATTCTCAACATCTTATAGGTTGTAAATAAGGCTTTTTAAATTGATATAACGTGTATCATTATTATACTGTAGGGCTGTAGGGCTGTAAATACATGTCTAACATCATTTCAAAGATTAACATTTTATTAATCCAGCTGCTGTGTCAGATTTCAGAAAGGCTTTACGTCAAAAGCAAACCATGCGATTATCTGAGGAGAGCACCCAGCTAACAAAAGTATTATTAGCATTTTCCAACCAAGCATTAGCGTCACAGAAGTCAGAAATAACAATAAAATAAATTGCTTACCTTTGAAAATATTCCTCTGGTGGCAATGCCAATTGTCCTAGCTCCACAGTGAATGTTAGTTTTGTTTGATAAAATACATTTTTATAGCCTAACACGAAACATTTGTAAACCGCTTGCGTCGTGATTTCCGTCTCATTCAACTTTGGACGAAACATTCGTGGTAAATACACACACTAAACACATGTTTATCCAGTCATGGTTGGTTTCATTGCAATCCTCTGTTTGTTAGTAACACAATCACACTTGATGGCTCTTTTCCCGGGATGTATTGACCGAAACAAACCGATTTGAAGACACCAATCAATGTCCTCATTGCGCACCAATGGTTGGAGCGGTCTATCGTTGATTGACTGTATTTTGGCCCAATGACCACTGATCATCTTGAAATCTAGCTTGGAAGATAGCCAATGAGCTGAGGTAAACAGCAGTATTGTCACGTTCTGACCTTAGTTCCTTTGTTTTGTCTTTGTTTTAGTATGGTCAGGGTGTGAGTTGGGATGGGCAATCTATGTTCTTTTTTCTATAATTTGGGATTTCTGTGTTTGGCCTGGTATGGTTCTCAATCAGAGGCAGCTGTCAATTGTTGTCCCTGATTGAGAACCATACTTACGTAGCCTGGTTTCACCTTTGAGTTGTGGGTGATTATTTTCTGTTCAGTATTTTTTGTATTCACCGTTCAGGACTGTTTCGTTTCGTGTCGTTCTCGTTATTTTGTGTTGTGTTCATGATAATACATTATCAATATGGACACTTACCACGCTGTGCATTGGTCCTATCTCTCCTACTCCTCTCAGAGGAAGAAGACGAGCGTTACAGAATCACCCACCAACCAAGGACCAAGCAGCGTGGTAACGGGCAGCAGCAGCGATCTCCAGACTCCTGGACATTGGAGGAGATTTTGGATGGCAAAGGACCCTGGGCACAGGCTGGGGAATGTCGCGGCCCCAAGGCAGAGCTGGAGGCAGTGAAAGCAGAGAGGCGGCGATATGAGGAGGCAGCACGGCAGCGCGGCTGAGACGAGAGGCAGCCCCATTTCTTGGGAGGGGGCACACGGGGAGTGTGGCTAAGTCCGGTAGGAGACCTGAGCCAACTCCCCGTGCTTACCGTGGAGGGAGGTGGACCGGGCAAGCACCGTGTTATGCCGTGAGGTGCACGGTGTCCCCGGTGCGCAGGCATAGCCCGGTGCGCTACATAGCAGCGCCTCATATCGACCGGGCTAGAGTGGGCATCGAGCCAGGTGCCATGAAGCCGGCTCAGCGCATCTTGTCTCCAGTGCGTCTCCTCAGGCCGGAGTACATTGCACCAGCCCTATGCATAGTGTCCCCGGTTCGCCAGCATAGCCCAGTCCGGTCTATTCCACCTCGCCGCACTGGCCTGGCTACGGGGAGCATCCAGCCAGGTAGGGTTGTACAGGCTCGGTGCTCGAGACCTCCAGTGAGCCTCCACGGTCCGTTCTATCCGGTGCCTCCTCCACGCACCAGCCCTCCGATGGCAGCCCCCCGCACCAGGCTGTCTCTTCGTCTCCTCCCTACAGGTGCTCCCGCCTGTCCAGTGCTGCCAGAGTCTTTTTCCTGTCCAGAGCTGCCAGAGTCTTCCTCCTGTCCAGAGCTGCCAGAGTCTTCCTCCTGTCCAGAGCTGCCAGAGTCTTCCTCCTGTCCAGAGCTGCCAGAGTCTTCCTCCTGTCCAGAGCTGCCAGAGTCTTCCTCCTGTCCAGAGCTGCCAGAGTCTTCCTCCTGTCCAGAGCTGCCAGAGTCTTCCTCCTGTCCAGAGCTGCCAGAGTCTTCCTCCTGTCCAGAGCTGCCAGAGTCTTCCTCCTGTCCTGAGCTGCCGGAATCGCCCTTCACTCCGGAGCAGCCGGAATCGCCCTTCACCCCGGAGCTGCCGGAGTCTCCCACCTGTCCGGTGCTGCCGGAATCTCCCGTCCATTCGGAACCCGCTGCTAGGGTCCTCAGTCCGAGGTCGGCGGCGAGGGTCGCCGCTCTAAAGAGACTACGGAGGCAGGTTAAGAGGCGGACAAAATCTATGGTGGAGTGGGATACACGTCCCGCGCCAGAGCCACCACCGCGGACAGACGCCCACCCAGACCCCCTCCTATATGTTCAGGTATTGTGACCGGATTCTGCACCTTTGGGGGGGTACTGTCACGTTCTGACCTTAGTTTCTATGTTTTGTCTTTGTTTTAGTATGGTCAGGGCGTGAGTTGGGGTGGGCAGTCTGTTCTTTTTTCTATAATTTGGGATTTCTGTGTTTGGCCTGGTATGGTTCTCAATCAGAGGCAGCTGTCAATCGTTGTCCCTGATTGAGAACCATACTTAGGTAGCCTGGTTTCACCCTTTAGTTGTGGGTGATTATTTTCTGTTCAGTGTTTTTTGTATTCACCGTTCAGGACTGTTTCGTTTCGTTCTCGTTATTTTGTTTTGTGTTCATGATAATAAATTATCAATATGGACACTTACCACGCTGCGCATTGGTCCTCCTCTTCTTCCACCTACGACGAACGTTACAAATATGTAATGGTTATACGTTCGAAGAGTGTCAAAATATTGTCTGTGAGTATAACAGAACTGATATTGCAGGCGAAACCCTGAGAAAAATCAAACCAGGAAGTGGCTTCTATTTTGAAAACCCAATGTTCCATAGCCTCCCATTGCTCCATTTAAAGGGATATCAACCAGATTCCTTTTCCTATCACTTCCTCAAGGTGCCAACAGTCTTCAGACATAGTTTCAGGCTTTTATTTTGAAAAATGAGCCAGAATGATAACATCGCGTCAAGTGGTCACATGGGTTTTACTCGTGCAACAGACTTTGGATAGGTATTGCTTTTCCCTCTCCTACTGTGATATATTATCGATTTATAAAAAAACGTTTGACATGTTTCTGTGGACATTACGGATATTATTTGGAATTTGTCTGCGTTGTCGTGACTGCCCTTTCCTCTGGATTTCTGAACATAATGTGCCAAACAAACGGAGGTATTTTGGATATAAAAATAATCTTTATGGAACAAAAGGAACATTTGTTGTGTAACTGGGAGTCTCGTGAGTGAAAACATCCGAAGATCATCAAAGGTAAACGATTAATTTGATTGCTTTTCTGATTTTCGTGACCAAGCTACCTGATGCTAAGTGTACTTAATGTTTTGTCATGCGATCAATAAACTTACACAAACGCTTGGATTGCTTTCGCTGTAAAGCATAATTTCAAAATCTGAGACGACAGATGGATTAACAAAAGGCTAAACTGTGTTTTGCAATATTGCACTTGTAATTTCATGAATATGAATATTTTTAGTAATATTATTTGACTGAGGCGCTATGCTATTCAGCGGTTGCTGATGACAATTATCCGCTTAAGGGATGGGTAGCGTCAAGAAGTTAATTCGCCATTGAAAATCATACTTGACGGAGCTACGAGTGTTACGCATAGCAGTACATAGTGAAGAGCATTTTTAGAAATGTTATATATTTAAATTATGGTGAATAAATCAGGAAAAGCTAAATCAAAGTCTAGATATACAGATGTAACCCAAATTATAGAAGAAATTGATAGAGAACGCGAGACCGAGTTGCTTCAGGAAGATGAATCTTTCTGTGTTTGTGTGTGTGATATTTTTATTTTTTATTTTATATAAACATGGAATGGAACAGCACTTCACCATAGTGATTATGTTCTGTGTACTCTATATAATACACCTATTTATTTTACGTGTTGATACAGGGCTCATACGTGAAAGTATACTTACTGAAACAATTTTTTTCTCCCACAGTGGCAGTGATTTTGATTATGCGCCACCAATGTCTAGGTGTCCATCGCCCTCTGAAGCTTGTTCAACAAGCCGGACCACTGCTGTCTTTGGCTCCACACCTACCCTGCCATCTAGAGGTTTGAAGTCAGTGACAAAGAAGCGGAGGTGGGGAAGACAGAAATCTGTAGACAGAGGGCCAGAGGGTCGTTGGCACTCTGTGTTGGAAGATGATGTGGAACCAATTCCATCAGTTTTTAGACCAAAAAGGCAGCCAGGACCTCAACTAGACATGACTGCAAAGTACAGCCCCCTTCAACTTTTTCAACTGTTTTTCACCTCATCAGTTGTTGATTCCCTGGTGGAAAACACCAATAAGTACAGGGCTAAGAAGCAGGCAGAAAAGAAAGAGGCATGGAATACCATTTCCATGTCAGACCTTTTCTGCTTTCTTTCACTGGTCATTTACATGGGGCTGGTGAAGTTCAAAACTCTGAGGGACTACTGAAAAACATCAGCTCTCTATCAACTGCCTTTCCCCACCAATGTCATGTCTTCTTAAAGGTTTCTGACTATCTCACGGGCGCTTCACATCAGTGACCCAGAAGTTGATGGGGAGAATGACAAGAAGAGAGGCACAGCAAGGTTTCATAGGCTCTGCAAAATCAAACCTCTCTACCCCAGCATCGTTGAGGCCTGCAAGACCTTTTTTCAGCCTGCCCAGAACCTGTCCATCGATGAGAGGATGGTAGCCTCAAAGGACAGAATCAGCATCAAACAATAAATGCGTAACAAACCAACCAAATGGGGTTACAAACGGTTTGTTTTGGCTGATTCTGTGTGCCTACACTTGCAATTTTTTTGTTTATGAGGGGAAAAACAGTTTTGCTACTGGTAATGGACTGAGTTATGATTCCGTTGTGGAGTTATTGTATTTTCAACTGCTGGGGAAGGGCTGCAAACTGTTTGTGAACACCTTCTACAAAAGCCCTACCCTGTTTACAGAGCTGAGGAAGCTGGAGATGTGGGCCTGTGGCACCATTCGGACCAACAGAGTGGGCTTTCCAAAAACAAAGGTGAACGACATGCCTAAGCGGGCTGAGCGGGGTACCATGCGATGGATTCGTGAAAATGGCCTGCTCTTTTTAAAGTGGATGGATACCAGAGAGGTGGTCAACTATCCACAAGTCCTTCAGTAGAGATCACATCGTCAGGTGTGTGAGGGACAGTAGCAAAAAAATGTCCCCATTCCAGCTGCTTTGAAGGACTACAACAAGGGCATGGGAGGTGTGGACCTGTCGGATGCACTGATAGGATACTACAATGTTCTCCACAAGACCACGAAATGGTACAAGACATTTTTCTATCATTTCATTGATATTGCTGTGGTGAATGCCTTGATCCTCCAGGAGGAAATGGCCAAGAGCTGTGGACAGCCCCCCATTTCACAGCTAGCCTTCAGGGAGCTGCTCATCTAGAGGCTTGCTATCTACAGCAAGTCCACTGTAACACCTTCTGTCCCCTCTACCTCTGTCCCTTCTGCTCCAACCAGTGGTGTTCACCTGTCCAGATTCATCTCTGCAGGCATGAATATGCCTCAGGGCAAAAAGGGCACAACGACGTCTCCCTACTGTCACAGGAAGTGCCCCACCACCTGTTCAGTAAGCATCTGCTTTACAGCAGAAAGAGACTGCTATGGGCCACGGCACCAGCAGCACAATATTGAGTAGAGGACTGAGGGTCTTCACAATATTGTAAATAGAAAATGTGTAAATAGTTACCCTTGTAATTTTTTAAAATTGTATTATTAGTATTTTTTAAATATTTTTTATATATATTTTTGGGGTGTGTGTCAGAATAGCATTTATGTATTTTGTATATAGTTCTTTCCTTCAAAATGTATCACTGTACCAATTCGGCCACTTGGGTACATGTGTATGGGACACCTGGGTGACTTCATGCTCAATGTCGTTCATTTTTTTTTATGTGTCTAATACTTTGCTCAGCTATTGTTGCCATCTTACGTTCTTCATTCAAATCATCCCCAGCATCCTATCTGTATGTTTGGCTGTTCTTGGTCATTTGAAAGATGCAGCAACAATAAAAAACAGAAAAAGTATGTTTATTTCCTAATATTTTCTTCCACCAGATCTAAATGTAATCAATTTTAGAATAAGGCTGCAACATAACGAAATGTGGAAAAAAGTAAAGTGGTCTGAATACTTTCTGAATGCACTGTACATAGAGTCATGACTTCATGGAGCTCTCTTCCACATCAGTTAACTCACGCTAGCAGTGAAATCAGATTTTATTTAAACTAATAAAACAACACCATGGCACAACACAGACTGTGAAGAGACACACACTAGTGATGCGCAGGTCAGCTTTTTGAACGTCAACATTTATTTTTAATCTAAATGTGTTTTTCACATTTTTCACATGCCTTAATAACAAACTTGTGTTCCATCCATAAATATGAAGAGAAAAAATAATTATGAGCCTAGTTGGTTTCGCCATGGAAAAAGGCAGGAATCTTCCCGCTAGCCATGATTGGCTGAGAAATGGATGGGCTAGACATGCCTGGAGATGGGTTTGGATTGGCCTGCCATGTAGCGTGCTTCTGTCTATAAAGTGAGCTGTTCAGTACTTTCTACCACACCATTTTTGAAAGATATAACGTTAGCCATCAAGAACTACAAAAGTTTTGCTACTTTTCTCAACATTGATGCCCTGAATTTAGCAGGCGCTATCGACAGATCAGTTTGAAAAAGTTATGAGCTACTTTCTGCACACACCTCGATCAGTGTGAACTGGAATGACTTGACACAACGCTGGCCAAATAAGATGTAGCTACAAACAGACTGAGTTAAATGGTTCCAGTCTGTCGTGAAGCGTTCATCCATGTATGCAAGTAAGAGTCTAGCTATATTTTTCATATATAATTTCCTAATTTTGTCAGTCATTTTTATTGCAAGTTAAAGCATACTGTTAGTTAGCTAGCGAACGTTAACTTGCTGGCTCGCTAGCTAACGTTACGTGTATGATCTATGTAGTAATATTATTTGTTTGCATTGCTAGTTATAGGCTAGCAAGCTAACATTGAACCTAGTTTGTTAGCTTTAGCTACCTGCAGATTCATACTACAGCTATGACAATGTTTGTATTGGTAGTGGTATTAGTTGGGATTTTGCCGGTTCATTGTCTAGCTAGCTTGCTAGCTACACAAAATTACTCCACTTCAGTCATATTATTACATGATCCATCATGTATTGCATTTCATGAACATTTGTACAGTACATGTCCAGACAAAAGTGACCCATCCACTTAGCTAGATGTGGCTTGGGGGTGGTTAAGAGGGTGTGAATGATTCTGAACAGGTGTAGACTAAAATGCTCTCCAGTAGGTGTACCAAAGATTCAAGGGCCAAATTTCTCAAAGCAGAATTACTTTCCTATTGCTCCCCCAACTGCAGTGTACGATATACAATTTTCCACTGGTGGAAAAAGTACCCAATTGTCATACTTGTAACGACCAACGCTGTAGATGAGAAGCAGGTACAGGGAGTTGAACATTTAATGAACGGACAAGTGACAGAACAGGAACAGCATTAAAGCAGGGGAAACAAAATGAGCTGACGACAATAATGCTGAAGTGGGGAACAACCTCGGGAACAGACAGATATAGGGGAGGTAATGAAAGCAGGTGATTGAATCCAGGTGACTCCAAAGAATCGCTGATGCTTAAAAACCTGACAAACCCCCTGAGGTGTGGGAGCCCGGCGAACCGGCTGAGGCGTGGGAGCCTGATGATCCTCCTCGGGGCAGTACAAACAAAGGCCAGGGTGATGGCTATCCCAAAAAAAGAAAATCAGTTGGTACTAAACGCAAAACCAACAGCTTGATCTGAACATATAACAGGGAATCAGAGTGTTGTGGAATTCGCCATAGCCTCCAGCTTGTAATCACTCTGCCCCTTCAGTCCGGTCCTTAAGAGAGCACAAACAAAATTAGTCAATTGACCTCAGGTGAGCTCATAAGTAGTGGCTGGACTGCGGCCCACCTCCAGGAGAGGGCGCAGTCAGACCACTTGATCTGGCTGATTCCCCACAGTGTATATATGTGCCCTCTGTTCCTCATTGTCCTTGTCGGTTATTGTTACCATGTCCGTTGGGCTTGTAAGCACCTGTACTGTTGTTTTGGCTTCCATGCTAAGTGTTTTTGTGCACTTGTTTTACGGGTCTCGTCCCGTGTATTATTTAGAGGTTTACACCTCACATTTTGTATTGGAAGAGAAAATAAAAAACCCTATTATATATTCCTGCGCTTGTCTCCTATCTTTATACAGCGTGACAGAATAACCAACCCACTAAATGGAGACAGCAGGAAAGACCAAGCTGTCGACCATCGTAGAGACAGTCCAGCATCAAGAGGACTGTCCCTTCCAGACTCGGCAGCGCCATGGACAGCGTGCTGGCAACCATCGTGCGTTTGGAGGGGAATATGCAGTCTCTCCAGTCTCCAGCACTGGTTCTGGCACCAGCCCCCACACCTGCCTCCATCCCATGTGAGTCGGTCTGCTGAATAACCCTCCCTCCTGGAGCGATTTGATGGCGCACTAGCGAGATGCAAGAGATTCCTTTTGCAATGCGACCTGTACCTCGCTCGCTACGCCAAGGCTATCTCTGGGAGGGACAGGGTTGCCTCATCATGTCGGCACTGAACGGATGGGCCCTGGACTGGGGTGCCGCGGTCTGGGAAACGGGCGGACCTGAGGTTGTGTCCTACGAGCGCTTCACCCTCCTCTTCCGCTCGGTTTGATCATCCTGTGAAGGGCCGATAGGGGGGTGAGTACCTACTCCGACTATGCCAGGGATCTAGGAGTGCCTTGGAGTTCGCTCTGGAGTTCCGGTCCATCGCGGCATCCACCGGATGGAACGAGTCGGCTCTGGTCACCGTGTTCCACAGCTGACTGCGGTAGGAGGTACAGATGGAGTTAGCCTGCCGTGATGACAACCTGTCACTGGACCAGCTCATCAGCATGGCGTTTGGACGACAACCTGCAGTCTTGACGAAGACCTGTGCGGAATCTGGAGCCCATAGCTACACCTGCTCTGTGGCCAGAACCGATGGAGTTGAGTTCTGCATGTTTGCCCAAGCAGAGCGTGGGAGAAGGAGGAATCTGGGCCTATTGTGGAGAAAGGGGTCAATTATCCCCGACCTGCCTTCTATCCACTAATAGGAGAGGAGGTGACAAGCCAGGGAATTCTCCTGCTCCAACCCAGGTAGGATGCAAGATCTCCCCTCCTTTCCTGTCAACTCAACCAGTATGTTTTCTCATTAAATACCCTGAATACCCTAGCCACTCACTCCCGTTAGCTCTGATTTGATTCCGGAGCTGCCGGGAACCTTTTAGCGCACTGGCCACTGCATTACGCATTCGTTTGGTTGCCCTACAGTCACCCATTCCGGTTCAAGCCTTGGATAATCGTCCAATAGGGACAGGGCTTGTACATCTCATCACTGTTCCTGTTTCTCTGATGACCCATGACACTCATTTAGAACAGATCTCCTTTTTGACTATAGACACCCCCATGCACCCCGTTGTGTTAGGTCGCCTCTGGTTGAGTTGGCATAACCCTGTTATTCCCTGGTCTGAGGGGAGACTGTTGGGTTGGTCACAGCAGTGTCAGGGGAGGTATCTCGTGGTGTCTGTCAACACCACTACTATGAGGAAAGTCTGGACAATGCCCCTCAAGTGGAGTTACTGGAGGAATACCAGGATCTGCACAGGGTTTTCTCTAAAACGCCTGCCTCCTCATCGCCCCTGGGACTGTGCCATTGACCTGCTGTCTGATGCAGCCCTGCCGAGAGGACACGTCTATCCCCTCTGACATGCGGAGACCGAGGCCATGGAGACCTACATACAGGAGAGGCTCCAGCAGGGTTTTATCCGTCCCTCTGTAAAGCTTATATTTTGTTTAATTAAAAGAAAGATGGGGGACTGCATCCCTGCATTGATTATCGAACTCTGAATAAAGCCATCGTTAAGTTCAGCTATTCTTTACCCCTCATGCAAACCATCATCAAACAAATGCACGGAGCGCAGTACTTCACGAAACTGGACTTGAGGAATGCCTACAATCTGGTGTTCATTTGTACAGGTGACAAATGGAAAACTGCCTTTTCCACATCCACGGTCCATTACGAGTATCTCATAATGCCTTTTGGCCTGTCTAATACTCCTTCAGTGTTCCAGGCCTTTATTAATAAAGTGTTTCGGGGCGTGGCGGTTTATATAGACAATATTTGTTCTATTCTGCTGATCGCGCCCAGCATGTCTCTTTAGTCAGGTCTGTGCTGGAAAGACTGTTGGAGCATGATCTATATATTAAACAAGAGAAGTGTTTGTTTTTCCAGCGGTCCGTGTCCTTTTTGGGCTACCTCATATCCACGGAGGGAGTGTAAATGAAGGAGCAACGCGTCAGCGCAGTCAGGTCATGGCCCATCCCCAACTCCGTGAAAGCAGTCCAGCGATTTCTGATGTCCTCCAACTATTTTCGCAGGTTCATCCGGGGCCTCTTACCTCCCTGCTGAGAGGAAGTCCCCAGGGAGGCAGAAAGGGCGTTCAAGACACTCAAGGCAAGCTTCACCACTGCTACTGTGCTGGCAAATTCTGACCCCTCACTTCCCTTCATCATCAAGATGGATGCCGCCGAAGTAGGAGTTAGGGGAATGCTGACCCACTGCACCAGAACCCCTCCAAAGCTGGCACCCTGCGCCCTTTACTCCAACCAGCTGAGGCCAGCCCAGAGGGACTAAGACATAGGGGACTGGGAACTCTTGGTGGTCAAGAAGGCTCTGAAGGCATGGAGGCAATGGCTGGAGGGGTCCAAACACCCTTTCCTGGTGTGAATGGACCACCGCAACCTGGAGTACATCAGGGCAGTGAAGAGGCTAAACCCGAGACAGGCCAGGTGGCTCTATTCTTCGCCAAGTTCGAATTCACGCTTTCTTATAAGGCCAGGCTCGAAGAATGTGAAGGTGGATGCCGCCTCGTCTCTATGACGCAGAGGAGAGGCAGGGAGCGGAGACCCCATCATCCTTCTGTCCCGTATCATCACGCCAGTGATGTGGGATATGGACGCCGACATACGACAAGCCCTGCCATCCTGGGATAAGCCATACCATCGCCTTGCCTGCTTGAGAAGTACTGGTGGCCCACCTTGGCTCAGGATGCCCGGTTTATGTCTCCTCCTGCTCCATCTGTGCCCAGTCAAAGACAACAAGACATATCCCTTATGGAAAGCTCCTTCCCCTGCCAGTTCCACAACAACCCTGGTCTCACCTCTCTGTGAACTTGGTCACTGACCTTCCCCCCCTCCCAGGGGAACACCACTGTTCTCGTCGTTGTGGACTGGATTTCCATAGCTTGTCGCCTCCTTCCTCTGCTTGAGCTGTTGTCGGCCATGCAAACAGCACATCTTCCAGCACTACGGGATCCCGGAGGACATTATGTCAGATCGTGGCCCTCAGTTCACCTCATGCATATGGAAAGCGTTCATTGACCGTGACCCCCAACCGTTCCGTCTCACCTCCATGTACCGTCCTCAAGCTAATGGGCAGGTGGAGAGGGTCAATCAGAAAGTGGGCAGGTTGCTGAGGTGTTACTGTCAGGACCGGCCAGGGGAGGGGACTGATTTTCTACCTTGGGCTGAGTATGGGCAGAATTCCCTCCGCTACTCCTGAACTAACTTCACTTCTTTCCAGTGCGTGTTGGGGAATCACCAGGCCCTGGCCCCTTGGCATCCGAACCAGACTGAGGCCCCTGTGGTGGACTAGTGGTTTCGGCGTGCTGAGGAGACCTAGAACGCTGCGGACACTCGTCTCCATTGGGCAGATCGACCGCCGCCACAGTGAGGTGACTATCTTCTCTCCAGGCGACCGGGTCTGGCTCTCCACGGTCCCCTCGCTGAGGCTGGACCCAGTGATGCCCTGCCCCCACCTTTGGACATCGAGGGAGGTCCGGCATAGTCGGTCCATGAAGTCGAGGTGTCGGGCGGGGCGTCTCCAGTACCTCATCGACTGGTAGGGGTACGGCCCAGAGGAGCGGTGTTAGGCTCCTGCAGTGGACATCCTGGACGCGTCGCTGACTAGGGATTTTCACTGCCCTGACCGGCCCACACCGCGTCCCTGTGGTCTTCCCCGAGGCCGGTGTTTTCCCGCTGCTTGTGCAGCGTGTCATGGGGGGGTACAGTCACGGACCCCCCCCGGTACTGCTGCTCATTCTGTTCACCAGCTCCGGAGGTCTACGTCACATGCCTTCTCGGCATCACTGAAATGGATTCATTTCCACCAACCCCGGACTGTCTTGTCTCATTACGCACACCTGATTACAATTCCCCCTGATTAGTATGTGTATACAGTGGGGAGAACAAGTATTTGATACAATGCTGATTTTTCAGGTTTTCCTACTTACAAAGCATGCAGAGGTCTGTAATTGTTATCATAGGTACACAACTGTGAGAGACAAAATCTAAAATAAAAATCCAGAAAATCACATTGTATGATTTTTAAGTAATTAATTAACATTTTATTACATGACATAAGTATTTGATACATCAGAAAAGCAGAACTTAATATTTGGTACAGAAACCTTTGTTTGCAATTACAGAGATCATACGTTTCCTGTAGTTCTTGATAAGAATGGCACACACTGCAGCAGGGATTTTGACCCACTCCTCCATACAGACCTTCTCCAGAACATTCAGGTTTTGGGGCTGTCGCTGGGCAATACGGACTTTCAGCTCCCTCCAAAGATTTTCTATTGGGTTCAGGTCTGGAGACTGGCTAGGCCACTCCAGGGCCTTGAGATGCTTCTTACTCCTTAGTTTCCCTGGCTGTGTGTTTCAGGTCGTTGTCATGCTGGAAGACCCAGCCACGACCCATCTGCAATGTTCTTACTGAGGGAAGGAGGTTGTTGGCCAAGACTTCGCGATACATGGCCCCCTCCATCCTCTCCTCAATACGGTGCAGTCGTCCTGTCCCCTTTGCAGAAAAGCATCAAAAGCATCTCTCATCAGACCACATGACCTTCTCCCATTCCTACTCTGGATCATCCAGATGGTCATTGGCAAACTTCAGACGGGCCTGGACATGCGCTGGCTTGAGCAGGGGGACCTTGCGTGCACTGCATGATTTTAATCCATGATGACGCAGTGTTTTACTAATGGTTTTCTTTGAGACTGTGGTCCCAGCTCTCTTCAGGTCATTGACCAGGTCCTGCCGTGTAGTTCTGGGCTGATCCCTCACCTTCGTCATTATCATTGATGCCCCACAAGGTGAGATCTTGCATGGAGCCCCAGACCGAGGGTGATTGACCGTCATCTTGAACTTCTTCCATTTTCTAATAATTGCGCCAACAGTTGTTGCCTTCTAACCAAGCTGCTTGCCTATTGTCCTGTTGCCCATCCCAGCCTTGTGCAGGTCTACAATTTTATCCCTGATGTCCTTACACAGCTCCCTGGTCTTGGCCAATGTGGAGAGGTTGGTGTCTTTTATACAGGTAACGAGTTCAAACAGGTGCAGTTAACACAGGTAATGAGTGGAGAGCAGGAGGACTTCTTAAAGAAAAACTAACCGGTCTGTGAGAGCCGGAATTCTTACTGGTTGGTAGGTGATCAAATACTTATGTCATGCAATAAAATGCTAATTAATTATTTAAAAATCATACATTGTGATTTTCTGGATTTTTGTTTTAGATTCCGTCTCTCACAGTTGTAGTGTACCTATGATAAAAATCACAGACCTCTACATGCTTTGTAAGTAGGAAAACCTGCAAAATCGGCAGTGTATCAAATATTTGTTCTCCCCACTGTACACATTATGTGCCCTCTGTTCCCCATTGTCCTTGTCGGTTATTGTTACCGTGTCCGTTGGTCTTGGGAGCACCTGTGCTGTTGTATCGGCTTCCATGCTACGTGTTACTGTGCACTTGTTTTACGTGTCCCATGCATTATTCAGAGGTTTACGTATTCCTGTGCTTGTCTCCTATCTTTATACATCTTGACATGGCTGACAACTTCATGAAAACAATGTGTGTGCTTCCATGCTGCAGAAGTCAGCCTGTTGTTGTGATTCTGGATGGCCAGATTGCTCGCAAGAATGACAAACTACCAAGTGGCTTGTTTCATGCCTTCTTTTGAGGTGTTTTGACTGATTTCATGTCCATGCTAATTTCCCTGCAATTCTCTAGCTAACCAACAACTGTAACAATCTATTGCAGAGACAGAGTCATTGTGCAAAAGTGTTTTCAATAAATATTGAAGACAAAATATACACAAAACAAAAATATAAACGCAACAAGCAGCAGTTTCAAAGATTTTACTGAGTTCATATAAGGAAATCAGTCAATTGAAATACATTCATTACGCCCTAATCTATGGATTTCACATGACTGGGAATACAGATATGCATCTGTTGGTCACAGATACCTTTAAAGAAAAAGGTAGGGCCGTGGCCACCATTTACGTCATGCAGCACAACACAGCTCCTTCGCATATATATGATCAGACTGATTATCGGGCGGTTCTCCACATTAAGCAACGAGTTGGAGTCAAAGGCCATACCTTCTCTGGTCTCTCCTCCACCATTAGCTCTGACAAATTGAAAACCTTAGTCATTGGCGACTCCATTACCCGCAGTATTAGACTTAAAAAGAATCATCCAGCGATCATACACTGTTTACCAGGGGGCAGGGCTACCAACGTTAAGGATAATCTGAAGATGGTGCTGGCTAAGACTACAACTGGCGAGTGTAGAGAGTATAGGGAAATTGTTATCCACATCGGCACCAACGATGTTAGGATGAAACTGTCAGAGGTCACAAAGTGCAACATATCTTCAGCGTGTAATTCATCTAGAAAGATGTTTTGGCATCAAGTAATTGTCTCTGGCCACCTCTCAGTTAGGGGGAGTGATGAGCTCTACAGCCAGCAGTCTCACAACTGTTTTCTGCCCCTCCCAAAAGATAGAATTTGTAGATAATTGGCCCTCTTTCTGGGACTCACCAACAAACAGGACCAAGCCTGGCCTGCTGAAGAGTGACAGACTCTATCCTGGCTGGAGGGGTGCTCTCATCTTATCTATGAACATAGACAGGGCTCTAACTCCTCTAGCTCCACATTGAGATAGGGTGCAGGCCAGGCAGCAGGCTGTTAGCCAGTCTACTATCTTAGTGGAGTCTGCCACTAGCACAGTCAGTGTAGTCAGCTCAGCTATCCCCATTGGGACCGTGCCTGTGCCCTGATCTAGGTTGGGCAAAACTAAACATGGCGGTGTTCGCCTTAGCAATCTCACTGGAATAAAGACCTCCTCCATTCCTGTCATTATTGAAAGATATTGTGGTATCTCACATCTCAAAAAATAGCTACTTAATGTTAAATCCCTCTCTTCCAAGGCAGTTATAGTCAATAAACTAATCACTGATCATAATCTTGACATGATTGGCCTGACTGAAACATGGCTTAAGCCTGATATATTTACTGTGTTAAATGAGAAATCTCCTCCTGGTCACACTTATATCACCAGCGCATCCCGCAAAGGCAGAGGTGTTGCTACAGGTGTTGCTGCCAGAGTCATACTCTGGACCTAGTGTTGTCCTGTAGAATAAATATTGTGGATCTTAATGTTTTTCTTCATAATCGGACCACCATTTTATTACTTTTACAATCACAACAAATGATCTGCTCAGACCCCAACCAAGGATCATCAAAAGCTGTGCTATAAATTCTCAGACAACCCAAAGATTCCTAGATGCCCTTCCAGACTCCCTCCACCTACCCAAGAACATCAGAGTACAACAACCGGTTAAAACTTGCTGGGGATAGGGGGCAGTATTTTCACTTTGGATGAATTGCGTGCCCATAGTGAACTGCATCCTACTCTGTTCTAGATTGCTAATATATGCATATTATTATTACTATTGGATAGAAAACACTCTGAAGTTTCTAAAACTGTTTGAATTATGTCTGAGTATAACAGAACTCATAGGGCAGGCAATCTTCCAAACAAGAAGTGAAATTCTGAATGTGGGTCAAATTTGACGTCATCGCCCCTTCCTTTCCAAACAAGATATGGATCTGGTAGCACTTCCTACGCCTTCCACTAGATGTCCTCATTCAGTAGAACGTGGAATGGAGCTTCTGGTGTGAACTTTGACCGAATGGGAGGGGAAATAGTCACGGTCTTGGCAGAATGCAATTTCCCGGTGGCGCATTTCTCTGTGGGTGCCACCGTCGATCCATTTGGCTGCAGATGAAAACGTATGATCCGGTTGGAACGTTATTGGATACATATAAAAATAACATCCTGAAGATTGATTCTCTACTTAGTTTGACCAGTTTATTCGACCTGAAATATATCTTTTTGAAGTTTTCGTGCGAGTTGTCCTGGACCAGCATCAGCTTTTGGGCACGTGAGCTGAAAGTGCTAGCAAATGCAGCTAATTGGACACTAGCATTGGACATTATGGAACAAAACAACGATTTATGGTGGAACTAGGACTCCTTGCACTGCATTCTGATGAAAGATCATCAAAGGTAAGGGAATATTTATGATGTAATTTCGTATTTCTGTTGACTCCAACATGGCGGAGAAATATATTTACGCCTGAGCGCTGTCTCAGATTATTGCATGGTAGGCTTTTTTCGTAACGTTTTTTAAAAATCTGACACAGTAGATGCATTAAGAACCAGTGTATCTTTAATTATATGTAGAACATGTATCTTTAGTCAAAGTTTATGATGAGTATTTCTGTTATCTGGCGTAGCTTTCTATAATTCCTCCGGATATTTTGGAGGCATTTCTGAACATGGCGTCAATGTAAACCGAGATTTGTGGTTATAAATATGCATATTATCGAACAAAACATAAATGTATTGTATAACATGTCATATGAGTGTCATCTGATGAAGATTTTCAAAAGGATAGTGATTCATTTTATCTCTAATCCTGCTTTTGTGACTCTATCTTTGGCTGGGAAAAATGGCTGTTTTTTTTTATTTGGTGGTGGTCTAACATAAATATATGTTGTGTTTACGCTGTAAAACATTTTAAAAATGTTGTATTGGTGTATTGGACTTGTTAATGTGTGAAAGTTAAATATTTCAAAAGAATATTTTTGAATTCCCAGTGCCACCTTTTCAGCTGAATGGGGGGGTTCCCCTAGGGGAACTCCTCGCCATAACAGGTTTTGACCACCTAACTGCGGAACTTAATTGACCCTTGCATAATACAAAACAATGTTTGTCGTAAGAAACTAGCTCACTGGTATACAGAAAATACCCGAGCCCTGAAGCAAGCTTCCAGAAAATTGGAAAAGAAATTGCACTACACCAAACTGGAAGTCGTCCTATTAGCTTGGAAAGACAGTACCATGCAGTATCGAAGAGCCCTCACTGCTGGTTGATCCTATTTTTCAAAATGAATTGAGAAGAATAAGAACAATCCTACATTTCTTTTTGATACTGTCGCAAAGCTAACTAAAAAGCAGCATTCCCAAGAGAGTATGGTTCTCATGGTTTTCACACAAATTCAACTTCATTGACGAAAAGATCATGATCATTAGAAAGCAAATTACGGACTCCTTTTTAAATCTGCAGATTTCGCCAAAGCTCAATTGTCCTGAGTCTGCACAACACTGCCAGGACCTAGGATCAATGAAGACACTCAGGGTTTTAATACTATATCTCTTGACACATTGATGAAAATACTGGACCCTATTCCTACTAAACTACTGAAAGAGCTGCTTTCTGTGCTTGGCCAACCTATGTTGACCATAATAAACATCTCCCTACCCACTGGATGTGTACCAAACTCACTAAAAGTGACAGTAACAAAGCCTCTTTTGAAAAAGCCAAACCTTGACCCAGAAAATATTTTTTAAACCATCAGCCTATATCAAATCTCCCATTCCTCTCAACATTTTTTGAAAAAGCTGTTGCACAGAAACTCACTGACTTCCTGAAGACTAACAATGTACATTGAAATGTACAGCAGTTATTGTACTAACAGTATATAGTCTGGTTTTAGATCATAGCACTGACTGCACTCGTGAAGGTGGTAAATGACCTTTAAATAGTGTCAGACCAAGGCTCTGCATATGTCCTTGTGCTCCTAGACCTTAGTGATGCTTTTGATACCATCGATCACCACATTCTTTTGGAGAGATTGGAAACCCACATTTTTCTACACGGACAACTTCTGGCCTGGTTTAGAGCTTATCTGTCAGAAAGACATCAGTTTGTCTCTGTGGATGATTTGTCCTCTGACAAATCAACTGTACATTTTGGTATTCCTCAAGGTTCAATTTTAGGACCTCTATTGTTTTCACTATATATTTTACCTCTTGGTGATGTCATTGGTAAACATAATGTTAACTTTCACTGCTACGCAGACGAATAACTGCTGTACATTTCGATGAAACATGGTATAGCCCCAAAACAGAGATCCTAGTTCTCGGTCCCAAGAAACAAAGAGATCGTCTGTTGAATCTTACAATTAATCTTGATGATTGTACAGTCGTCTCAAATAAAACTGTAATGGACCTCGGCATTACTCTGGACCCTGATCTCTCTTTTGACGAACATATCAAGACCATTTAAAGGACAGCTTTTTCCCATCTACGTAACATTGCAAAAATCAGAAACTTTCTGTCCAAAAATTATGCAGAAAATTGAATCCATGCTTTTCTCATGTTATTTAATTCTCAGACATTTCTTCTGTTACTGCAAGTTATTGCTAGTTTGACTACCAGAGGGCATCTTTGAGAAACATTTGATACTATTCCGTATTGGCTTTACCAGAGAATTTAACATTTTTGTAATAACATAGTATATGGAATTGATTTTAAGAAATTTGGCTTAATTAATTTGATTAATATTATGGTGTATCCATTCAGAGAAAAATTGTCCGTTTGTAAATTCTGACTGCTTCGCTCTCGGAGCTCACACTGGACGTTCAGGCCGTGGAGTAGGGTTGATTTGAGCGTTCTGGCCTTACAACTTCTATCAAGCACCCAAGCTAACATTGGCTAGCTACTTCCAGACACAAATGAGACCACTCTGACCATTTTACTCGCCCTAGCAGAGCTGGTAAGGCAGTTTTCGTGTTAACCAGAGCGTTGGTGACTGTAAATGTAATGATGGAAACAATTTAATTCTGCTTTTTTCTGACGTTTATTGACACCAGCCATATTCAACGGATGTTGGGCGCTCGTAAAGTAATTATTCTGCGCTCTGGTTTACTCAGACAAGAGTGCTCTGAAATCTGTCTAGATAGTAGGCTGGACACATGACATATTTAACAAAGTTCTTTTCTGATAAAAACTTGTTCATTGCATCCGCCGTGGAGCCCAATTTTATAATATGACCATATTTCCCAGCTGCTTGCCGTCGTTTTGAAGTAATCACAAAAAAACAGGCCTTATTTTAGTGCATTTTTCACCCTGCCAGCTCCTATTAGTTCTATTGAGCACCGTGGCACCAACTCGCCTTCCGAACATTTTATTCCCAGCTTATTGTTCAACGTCACAATGCCTGCTTCACTATTGTTGGCAATGAGACCTGCTCACATTGGTTTGTAGTTCAAATGTAAACAACAAAATGTAAACAACAAAAATAACATTGGAATGGTCTTCCCATTGTTTCCTATGGGGGAAATATGTCTATTTCGCCAAATATCTCGCAAAGTGTAAATTTAGATTTTTTTCAAGTCAGGTGTAACCGGTGTGAAATGGCTAGCTAGTTAGTGGGGTTCGCACTAATAGCATTTCAATCGGTGACGTCACTCGTTCTGAGACCTTGAAGTAGTTGTTCCCCTTGCCCTGCAAGGGCCTTGGCTTTTGTGTAGCGATGGTTAACGATGCTTCGAGGGTGGCTGTTTTCTATGTGTGCAGAGGGTCCCTGGTTTGAGCACCGGTAGGGACGAGGAGAGGGACGGAAGCAAAACTGTTACACGGGCACCATTTTAATCAGGAGAATCTCCTTTTTGTAATTATATACAGTGGGGCAAAAAAGTATTTAGTCAGCCACCAATTGTGCAAGTTCTCCCACTTAAAAAGATGAGGCCTGTAATTTTCATCATAGGTACACTTCAACTATGACAGACAAAATGAGAAAAAAATCCAGGAAATCACATTGTAGGATTTTTAATTAATTTATTTGCAAATTATGGTGGAAAATAAGTATTTGGTCACCTACAACAGAGCAAGATTTCTGGCTCTCACAGACCTGTAACTTCTTCTTTAAGAGGCTCCTCTGTCCTCCACTCGTTATCTGTATTAATGGAACATGTTTGAACTTGCTATCAGTATAAAATACACCTGTCCACAACCTCAAACAGTCACACTCAACTCCACTATGGCCAAGACCAAAGAGCTGTCAAAGGACACCAGAAACAAAATTGTAGACCTGCACCAGGCTGGGAAGACTGCATCTGCAATAGGTAAGCAGCTTAGTTTGAAGAAATCAACTGTGGGAGCAATTATTAGGAAATGAAAGACATACAAGACCACTGATAATCTCCCTCGATCTGGGGCTCCACGCGAGATCTCACCCCGTGGGGTTAAAATGATCACAAGAATGGTGAGCAAAAATCCCAGAACCACATGGTGGGACCTAGTGAAAGACCTGCAGAGAGCTGGGACCAAAGTAACAAAGCCTACCATCAGTAACACACTACGCCGCCAGGGACTCAAATCCTGCAGTGCCAGACGTGTCCACCTGCTTAAGCCAGTACATGTCCAGGCCCATCTGAAGTTTGCTAGAGAGCATTTGGATGATCCAGAAGAAGATTGGGAGAATGTCATATGGTCAGATGAAACCAAAATATAACTTTTTGGTAAAAACTCAACTCGTCGTGTTTGGAGGACAAAGAATGCTAAGTTGCATCCAAAGAACGCCATAGCTACTGTGAAGCATGGGGGTGAAAACATCATGCTTTGGGGATGTTTTTCTGCAAAGGGACCAGGACGACTGATCCGTGTAAAGGAAAGAATGAATGGGGCCATGTATCGTGACATTTTGAGTGAAAACCTCCTTCCATCAGCAAGGGCATTGAAGATGAAACGTGGCTGGGTCTTTCAGCATGACAATGATCTCAAACACACCGCCCAGGCAACAAAGGAGTGGCTTCATAAGAAGCATTTCAAGGTCCTGGAGTGGCCTAGCCAGTCTCCAGATCTCAACCCCATAGAAAATCTTTGGAGGGAGTTGAAAGTCCGTGTTGCCCAACAACAGCCCCAAAACATCACTGCTCTAGAGGAGATCTGCATGGAGGAATGGGCCAAAATATCAGCAACAGTGTGTGAAAACCTTGTGAAGACTTACAGAAAACGTTTGACCTCTGTCATTGCCAACAAAGGGTATATAACAAAGTATTGAGATAAACTTTTGTTATTGACCAAATACTTATTTTCCACCATAATTTGCAAATAAATTCATAAAAAATCCTACAATGTGATTTTCTGGATATTTTTTTCTCATTTTATCTGTCATAGTTGAAGTGTACCTATGATGAAAATTACAGGCCTCTCTCATTTTTTTAAGTGGGAGAACTTGCACAATTGGTGGATGACTAAATATCTTTTTGCCCCACTGTAAGTCTGGGCAGCGAGCACGTTTGTCATCGATCGCTAGACCAGAAATAGTCAGAAGTTTTGATTTTTTTCCCCCTACTTTTTCATAATGCAGACGTAAGCACAGTTGACACCATCGAGGTGCGGATGTTTACTTTCTACACAAGTTGTTTTTTTCCAGTTTCGTCCGACGAACAGATTGTAGTGGTAAAATAAAAAGCTATACATTTTTTATGGAATTCTAAGCATCACTCCAGTCAAAACAGGCTATGTGGACATTTGATTCCATTAATTTGCTATGGGCTCGCTAGTGTTCCAAGTTTGGCCAACGTTCTTGAGCCATTTTTCAGCCTTGGGTGAATTTTGGCTCGTTCTATTGTCCAGCCTATAGATAGCCAGAGCAAATTTACGAAAGCACCCAAATGTCCATTGAGAAAGCACAACGACTATACCATTTAGCTAAGCTAAGAATGACGAGAATAATCAAGTCAATAAACGTTGGGTAGTTAGATAGCCTATAGTTAATATACTGGCAAGTTTTATGTATAACTACTAACGTTAGGTAGCTAGCTAACACACCGGTACATACTGCTGTAATGATATGCTATGTGGTTCGTAAGGACAGTGTAGCTAGCAAATTGTCAGCCAACATAACGTGTAAAGTAACTTGCTTGTGGGCGTGCTGGCAGGATATGGCAGCATCTTCGGTTGTGCGTCAAGAATTCTGCATACAGTAGCACGTTTGTATGAAGATGTGGTTATTCACAGGCAAATTGTTATATGTTATGGAGGTACATTTGTGTCTTTTTGTCGAGAGCAAAACCTTTTTAATTTCCAATCAAAAAGAATTGTTCTGAAAGCAACTTTTTTCCGACAAAAAGGAAGTCAAAGCGGAAACATAAGAAGACATCTCAGGAAAGCAGCACTGGGCTGTATTGACGTATCCTAAAAATGACATGTGCTGCTTTGAATTGAACGGTCATATCGCAGTTATTGTTTTCATATGTATAAAAAAATAAGCTGTTTTCTTTACTTTTAGAGAGCGAGCTGACCAAGGGATCGAAAATGTAGATATTGCCAGATGTTCACTGTCCGAGGAACAGGCCGTGGAAGCTTTATTGCTGGCAAAAGTGTCCATAACCAGAGGTAATTAAACTGTTCTGTGTTATTTTTCTCCATCTCTGCCTGTCTTGTTGTACATGGAACCTGTCTCATATGCATTAATTTAAAAACCTTAAGATGTCAGCTGCTAATTTTCAGATTTACACCACAAAAACACACCCATTTTCACTGGACCATCTGTTGCTGCCAAGTCATGATTTCCCTGGGGGTTAGCCTTGCAATAACCAAGTGGTGAGACACATAGCCCTCTATATTTAAATGTTTCAGGTACACTCCGATACGTGTCTGCGTCACATGCAGTATCTTCTATTGACATTATCTTCTATTGTTTGTCCTCATGTGTCTGTTTTTCAGCATAAAGTACTCTGTAGCCACTTAGTGTGGACTTAGTGTGGACTTGGTGACTCTGTCTTCTACGCCTCTTTCCCCACCACACCATATGTGAATTGAAGTACAGATTGAACTTGTATTGATAATTATACAAATATCAAAATTATAATGCATTTAGGTATTTATAACACCTGGATAATGAACTTCTTTCAGTAAAGCGTTTTACATTCTCCTCTGGTTTAAATTAAGTATCTCATTGAAATACTATCCCGTGTCCTCAGATTAATGCAGATGAAGGGAGTTAGATATGCATAGATTTTTTTCTGTATATACGAATTACAAATCAATAATGTTTATAGTCTATTGCATAGTTACAGTGTGTAATCATTGATGTCCCAGGAGCAGGAGTGGTAAACATTGTTGAAGTGTATAATTGTAATATATCCATGCAGACACAGCATCATTCAAATAATGGAGTTTGATATGACTGAAAAAGAGATTCATACCTGAACCGCACCTTTATTTGCCAAGGAAGAGTACATGATCAGTGAATATATATGTACATGCTACAATGTGGGAATCTCATGTGTGGTAATAACTACAGTACATGTGTACTTGCATACTTGGCACAATAAAGTTATTATATTCTACTCTATCCATAGGCTTCATTAATGCCATTCAGACATGTTGTTACAACAACTATGATAGCTGAGGTTCATAGATTGGTAGGACTATTAGTTCAGAACCTAATGTTTTAGGGTCCATACACAGACCGGCTACATACTGTAGCTAGCTACACAGTAAGCAAGTAAATAGTTAGCTAGCTATGCTACTTCAGCTGCATTGCAAGGCAAGCTTACACAATTGTGCATGACATTTGCAGTGAATGCTTTAGCATTCATCCACTGTTTCACAAGAAGACAGCCTGGTTTGCTGGTTTTCTCAGGAGACCCTAAAACATTAAACAACACGAATTACAAATTCATTCTCTTAACACTAGGTAGCTGGCTGATGTTAGCTAGTCAGATATCTTGCTAAATAGAGATTTTCGTAAATTAACTTTATGACAAAAAAATATGCACAAACATTTGTCTTTACATTAACTAACATATTCCTCTCAATTGTACAGTTTTTGCTTGACTCGTTTTGACGTCATAACAACTTATATCTGGTTCCACTGTAATGTTTTGTTAGCCATCTTTGTTGAAGAACGCCACAAGGCAAGGGCTCGTGTCAAAATTCGTCATTGGAGCCACTCTATATGATTGGTCATATAAAAACCTTGGGACCCAAATGCATAATGAGTGCTCTAACTCCCCCTTGTGGTGGGCTGGAGCAATGAAGCTCTGACGCTGGGTACCTCTAAGTCCCGCAGTGTAAGCTCGCAACTTTAAAGGAGGAACCACTGTATGTGTCTAAAAACCATTATCCCCAAAAAAGTTAAATCACATTTACCACAAAAACCAAGATATGAATACTGTCGTATTATTTGTATAATTACTATTTTTTGGATTCACAGACTTCACCCTCCGAAACACCTCTGATGAATATAAACAGGAAACTTGTTCGATCACCATGCACCGCAAAATCATTCTGGCTATAGATACAGAGAACATCAACACATTATCATCAACATGCCAGAGGATATACCAACTGGACTTGGGTCTCTGCTGGGAGTTTCCCTCATATTTAGATTTTTTAATTCTGCTTTGTCACTAAAACATAATAAACACTGACAACTAAAATATTGTGTTATTGTTGTTATGCGTATTATTAACATTGGTGTAAAGTACTTAAGTAAAAAATACTTTGAAATACTACTTACTGTAAGTTGTTTTGTGGGGTATCTGTACTTTATGTTACTATTTATATTTTAGACAACTTTTACTTTTACTTCACTTACATTCCAAAAGAAAATGATGTACTTTTTACTCCATACATTTATCCTGACACCCAAAAGTACTCGTTACATTTTGAATGCTTAGAAGGAAAGAAAAAAGGTCAAAATTACGCACTTGTTCAACACATGTTCATCCCTTCTGCATCTGATATGGCGGTTTCATTGGTTTCCTCCATTTAAGAATTGTTAGGTTCTAAATTAACCTTGTAATAATTCACAGACGATTAGTAAAGCTCAAACCAAGTTTTTTCACCCATTGGATCATACAGCTGCAAAGACAAAGACATGGTTCCACCAGTGGTAGTATGTACTGTATATACCCCCATTTGGGTGACGTCCTCATTCTCTCTAAACATTACATCTTTATTGCAAGGCAGAAAATTAAGTGATGCGAGCCATAAACTGTTCCTTCTCCCTTAATGTGACCTGAACTGACCTCGACCCCCTTCCTCACTAAACCACAACTCTCCACTATTGTCAGTGCCTGCCACATGATTGACCTTCCTTTACTCAGTACATTCCCCCTGCAGATAACCATTAACTTCTGGTGTAGAAACTAGACTATGGTACTCAATATTCCAATAGGATACCTGATCATTAACAATATTTCAAGTTTAGAACTCATCAGAATGATGGAGGACACTGTGTTCTTGGGGACCTTCAATGCTGCACACATTTTTTGGTAGCCTTCCCCAGATCTGTGCCTCGACACAATCCTGTCTCGGACAGTTCCTTCGACCTCATGTCTTGGTTTTTGCTCTGACATGCACTGTCAACTCTGGGACCTTATACAGTATAGGTCCAAATCATGTCCAATCTATTGAATTTACCACAGATGGACTCCAGTCAAGTTATTGAAACATCTCAAGGATGATCAATGGAAACAGGATGCACCTGAGCAAAATGTTGAGTCTCACAGCAAAGGGTCTGAATAATTATGTAAATGTTTTTATAAATTAAAAATTAAATGTTTTAATACTTTTGCAAAATGTTCTAAAAAACAGTTTTTCGCATTATCATTGTGAGGAATTGTGTGTAGACTAATGATGAAAAATGTGTATTTAATCCATTTTAAAATAAGTCTGTAATGTAATAAAATGTGGAAAAGGTTAAGGGGTCTGAATATTTTCTGAATGCACTGTATAGCCCGCTAGCTGTCTGAATCGCCGTGTCTCCGGCTCGCCTAGCTACTCACTGGACCCCTATGATCGCTCGGCTACGCATGCCTCTCCCTAATGTCAATACGCCTTATCCATTGCTGTTGTTGTTAAACCAGGTGACCTCACCAGGTTTAAATGAGGTTTCTAGAGTCAATATCTCTCTCATCGTCACTCAATACATAGGTTTACCTCCACTGTATTCACATCCTACCATACCATTGTCTGTACATTATGCCTTGAATCTATTCTACCATACCCAGAAACCTGTTCCTTTTACTCTCTGTTCCTAACGTACTAGACGACCAGTTCTTATAGCCTTTAGCCGTACCCTTATCCTACTCTTCCTCTGTTCCTCTGGTGATGTAGAGGTTAATCCAGGCCCTGCAGTGCCTAGCTCCACTCCCATTCCCCAGGCGCTCTCATTTGTTTACTTCTGTTACCATAAAAGCCTTGGTTTCATGCATGTAAACATTAGAAGCCTCCTAACCTAAGTTTGTTTTATTCACTGCTTTAGCACATTCTGATGTCCTAGCTGTGTCTGAATCCTGGCTTAGGAAGACCACCAAAAAACCCTGACATATCCATCACTAACTATAACATTTTCGGACAAGATAGAACTGCCAAAGGGGGCGGAGTTACAATCTACTGCAGAGAGAGCCTGCAGAGTTCTGTCTAACTATCCAGATCTGTACCCAAACAATTTGAGCTTCTACTTTAAAAAACCCACCTTTCCAGAAACAAGTCTCTCACCATTGCCGCTTGCTATAGACCACCTTCTGCCCCCAGCTCTGCCCTGGACACCATATGTGAATTGATTGCCCCAGAGCTCGTGCTGTTTGGTGACCTAAACTGAGACATGCTTAACACCCCGGCTATCCTACAATCTAAGTTTGATGTCCTCAATCTCATACAAATGATCAATGAACCTACCAGGTACAACCCCAAATCTGTATACACGGGCAACCTCACAGATATCATCCGAACCAACCTGCCCTCCAAATACACCTCTGCTGTCTTTAACCAGGATCTCAGCGATCACTGCCTCATTGCCTGTGTTCGTAATGGGTCTGGTGTCAAACAACCTCCCCTCATCTCTGTCAAACACTCCCTAATACACTTCAGTGAACATGCCTTTCTAATCAACCTGGCCCGGGTATCCTGGAAGGATATTGACCTCATTGCATCAGTAGAGGATGCCTGTATTCCTTAAAAGTGTTTCCTCACAATCTGAAATAAGCATGCACCATTCAAAAAATGTAGAACCAGGAACAGATATAGCCCTTGGTTCACTCCAGACCCGACTGCCCTTGACCAGCACAAAAACATCCTGTGGCATCCTATTAGCATTGAATAGCCCCCGCGATATGCAACTTTTCAGGGAAGTTAGGAACCAATATACACAGGCAGTTAGGAAAGCAAAGACTAGCTTTGTCAAACAGAAATTTGAAATCCTGTAGCACAAACTCAAAAAAGTTCTGGGACACTGTAAAGTCCATGGAGAATAAGAGCACCTCCTCCCAGCTGCCCACTGCACTGAGGCTAGGAAACACTGTCACCACCGATAAATCCACGATATTTGAGAATTTCATTAAGCATTTTTCTACAGCTGGCCATGCTTTCCACCTGGCTACCCCTACCCCAATCAACAGTCCTGCACCCCCCACAGCAACTTGCCCAAGCCTCCCCCATTTCTTCTTCACCCAAATCCAGATAGCTGAGGTTTTGAAAGAGTTGAAAAATCTCAACAATCTGGACCCTTTCTTTCTAAAGATTATCTGACAAAATTGTTGCAACCCCTATTGCTAGCCTGTTCAACCCCTATTGCTAGACTCTCTTCTGTATCATCTGAGATCCCCAAAGATTGGAAAGCTGCCGCGGTCATCCCCCTCTTCAAAGGGGGGATACTCTAGACCCAAATTGCTACAGACCTATATCTATCCTACCCTGCCTTTCTAAGGTCTTTGAAAGCCAAGTTAACAGACAGATCACCGACCATTTCGAATCCCACCTTACCTTCTCCGTTATGAAATCTGGTTTCTGAGCTGGCCATGGGTGCACCTCAGCCATGCTCAAGTTCCTAAACTATATCATAATCGCCATCGATAAGAGACAATACTGTGCAGCTGTATTCATCGACCTGGCCAAGGCTTTCGACTCTGTCAATCACCACATTCTTATCGGCAGACTCAACAGCCTTGGTTTCTCAAATGACTGCCTCACCTGGTTCATCAACTACTTCTCAGACACAGTTCAGTGTGTCAAATCGGGGGCCTGTTGTCCGGACCTCTGGCAGTCTCTATGGTGGTGCCATAGGGTTAAATTCTCGGGCCGACTCTTTTCTCTGTATACATCAATGATGTCGCTCTTGCTGCTGGTGATTCTCTGATCCACCAATACGCAGAAGACACCATTCTGTATACTTCTGGCCCTTCATTGGACACTGTGTTAACAAACCTCCAGACGAGCATCAATGCCATACAACTCTCCTTCCGTGGCCTCCAACTGCTCTTAAATGCAGGTAAAACGAAATGCATGCTCTTCATCGGAACCCACACCTGCCCGCCCATACAGCATTACTACTCTGGACGGTTCTGACTTAGAATATGTGGACATCTACAAATACCTAGGTGTCTGGTTAGACTGTAAACTCTCCTTCCAGACTCACATTAAGCATCTCCAATCCAAAATGAAATCTAGAATCGGCTTCCTATTTTGCAACAAAGCATCCTTCACTCATGCTGCCAAACATACCCTCGTAAAACTGACCATCCTACCGATCCTCGACTTCGGCGATGTCATTTACAAAATAGCCTCCAACACTCTACTCAGCAAATTGGATGCAGTCTATCACAATGGTTCCAGGTCATCGATAAGTTTTTGCTAGGTAATGCCCCGCCTTATCTCAGCTCATTGATCACCATAGCAGCACCCACCCATAGCACGCGCTCCAGCAGGTACAGTGCCTTGCAAAAGTATTCGGCCCCCTTGAACTTTGCGACCTTTTGCCACATTTCAGGCTTCAAACATAAAGACATAAAACTTTATTTTTTTGTGAAGAATCAACAACAAGTGGGACACAATCATGAAGTGGAACGACATTTATTGGATATTTCAAACTTTTTTAACAAATCAAAAACTGAAAAATTGGGCGTGCAAAATTATTCAGCCCCCTTAAGTTAATACTTTGTAGCGCCACCTTTTGCTGCGATTACAGCTGTAAGTCGCTTGGGGTATGTCTCTATCAGTTTTGCACATCGAGAGACTGACATTTTTTCCCATTCCTCCTTGCAAAACAGCTCGAGCTCAGTGAGGTTGGATGGAGAGCATTTGTGAACAGCAGTTTTCAGTTCTTTCCACAGATTCTCGATTGGATTCAGGTCTGGACTTTGACTTGGCCATTCTAACACCTGGATATGTTCATTTTTGAACCATTCCATTGTAGATTTTGCTTTATGTTTTGGATCATTGTCTTGTTGGAAGACAAATCTCCGTCCCAGTCTCAGGTCTTTTGCAGACTCCATCAGGTTTTCTTCCAGAATGGTCCTGTATTTGGCTCCATCCATCTTCCCATCAATTTTAACCATCTTCCCTGTCCCTGCTGAAGAAAAGCAGGCCCAAACCATGATGCTGCCACCACCATGTTTGACAGTGGGGATGGTGTGTTCAGGGTGATGAGCTGTGTTGCTTTTACGCCAAACATAACGTTTTGCATTGTTGCCAAAAAGTTCAATTTTGGTTTCATCTGACCAGAACACCTTCTTCCACATGTTTCGTGTGTCTCCCAGGTGGCTTGTGGCAAACTTTAAACAACACTTTTTATGGATATCTTTAAGAAATGGCTTTCTTCTTGCCACTCTTCCATAAAGGCCAGATTTGTGCAATATACGACTGATTGTTGTCTTATGGACAGAGTCTCCCACCTCAGCTGTAGATCTCTGCAGTTCATCCAGAGTGATCATGGGCCTCTTGGCTGCATCTCTGATCAGTCTTCTCCTTGTATGAGCTGAAGGTTTAGAGGGACGGCCAGGTCTTGGTAGATTTGCAGTGGTCTGATACTCCTTCCATTTCAATATTATCGCTTGCACAGTGCTCCTTGGGATGTTTAAAGCTTGGGAAATCTTTTTGTATCCAAATCCGGCTTTAAACTTCTTCACAACAGTATCTCGGACCTGCCTGGTGTGTTCCTTGTTCTTCATGATGCTCTCTGCGCTTTTAACGGACCTCTGAGACTATCACAGTGCAGGTGCATTTATACGTAGACTTGATTACACACAGGTGGATTGTATTTATCATCATTAGTCATTTAGGTCAACATTGGATCCTCACTGAACTTCTGGAGAGAGTTTGCTGCACTGAAAGTAAAGGGGCTGAATAATTTTGCACGCCCAATTTTTTAGTTTTTGATTTGTTAAGAAAGTTTGAAATATCCAATAAATGTCGTTCCACTTCATGATTGTGTCCCACTTGTTGATTCTTCACAAAAAAATACAGTTTTATATCTTTATGTTTGAAGCCTGAAATGTGGCAAAAGGTCGCAAAGTTCAAGGGGGCCGAATACTTTCGCAAGGCACTGTATATTTCATTGGTCACCCCCGAAGCCAATTCCTCCTTCGGCCACCTTTCCTTCCAGTTCTCTGCTGCCAATGACTGAAAGAACTGCAAAAATCGCTGAAGCTGGAGACTCATATCTCCCTCACTAGCTTTAAGCACCAGCTGTCATAGGAGCTCACAGATCACTGCATCTGTACATAGCCCATCTGTAAATAGCCCATCCAACTACCTCATCCCCATACAGTTATTTATTTTGATCCTTTGTACCCCTGTATCTCTACTTGCACACTCATCTTCTGCACATCTATCACTCCAGTGTTTAATTGCTATATTGTAATTATTTTGCCACCATGGCCTATTTATTGCCCTACCTCCCTTATCCTACCTCATTTGCACACACTGTATATAGACTTTTTCTATTGTATTATTGACTGTATGTTTGTTTATTCCATGTGTAACCCGGATTTGTTGTTTGTGTCGCACTGCTTTGCTTTATCTTGGCCAGGTCGCAGTTGTAAATGAGAACTTGTTCTCAGCTAGCCTACCTGGTTAAATAAAGATGAAATAAAATAAATACAAATAGCGCCTCACAATCACCACACATAACATCCTATTTTACCACTTCACCAAATCTTTCCCAAACATTACTTTTCGAGCCCTCCCTTCTCTTTACTTTCAACTCTCTACTTTGCAGATTTTCTCTTGAATTAAACTGACATTTTTCCATCAGTGGATCCACATGAACTTTTTCTGCAGTTCCGAAAAGCATATGGCGATTGGCGTTTAGGCTATTAGGTTCAAGTTTTAAATTTAATGTTGTACATTTGTAATGGTGGAAAATTTAAATGTGTATAGTGCAGAATGTCTTGTGTGATGTATTGTTGTATTTATGATATAGACTTTTGTTTTGTTTCTGTTTGGACCCAAGGAAGAGTAGAGACTGCCTTGGAAGCTTCAGTTTATGGGGATTCTAATTTTACTATGCAGATAATTGTGTTTTCAATGCAGATGTTTTATGTACTGATTATACAGTACAAGAGCAAGGTAATGTTCATAAGAATGTCTTTACTTCAGCATCATCAGGTAGCCTGCATACAGTTCCATTCAGTGCACAATCAATGGCTGTGTTCCGGCGGTAAGCCTAACTAAGCCGACTGTAGATGAAAGTCAGGTGAGTGAAGTCGGGGGAGGTGCATCTGCGAATGCCGAAATTCGGACACTGTGGTGGTTTTCCAACCACACGCCTCAGCAGATCAACATGGCAGTGTCAACACAGCTGCTATTGGTTATAGACGTTTTTCTGTATAAATGTCGAACACTTTTCTATACCCCCATATCACACACACACACGAACTGAAAACATAATGTGAGTACAATTAAATGGTTAGAGAGGTCTCATATCACTTTCATTGGTGGAACCTGTAGTTTAAGAATAGCGGCAAAGTTGGTTTCTGTTTCTGTCACGTCTTTGGCGAGGATCAAACAAAAACACCGTAATAATTGGTCGACAAATAGTGCCTCCCACAATGCAGGCGATGTCTGCATGGTGCAGTTGGTGAGAAGCAACTGCAGCAACTTGAATGTGACTTCATCAAAAACTGCATGACCTTTGATCGCATGATTTTTGTAAAGTTCATGCAGTCAACATGTAGTCGCAAATCTGACAATATTTATAACCATAATGCAACACACTTTGAAAGGCAAATTGATCAGCTCGAACGCCTCACTGGACTCACTCATACAACAGAGAACCAAACTAAGCTACACATAACAGCAGCGCCATCTACTGTACTCAGTAGGAAACATCTCGTAACACCGTAACACGCAAGGGGTTGAGTTTGGATCCGCCTGCCTTTGACCATTGCTTGACACAGATACAGATCTCCTAATACCACTTGAGTAAATTTGAGAGACGATTCATCTACACCAGTCTTGATAAAGATAATGTTCTGTCTTTGGGCATACCATTGGAACACCATGTGTAGAACACATTGGCTGCACATTTTGTTATCTTCTATTTCTAGTATAGCTCTAGATCTATCGAACAAATTCTTAGCCTTGAGGCTCAATTTGGTAAGTCACACTAAGCTAAGGCGCTATAAATTAACTGTGTGTCTTCTAAGTCTATGACAAAACAGTAATGGAAATGGCAAAACATTTACTGTTAGAGGAGTAATTACGTTGGTAACCAGTTTATAATAGCAATAAGGCACCTCGGGTGTTTGATATACAGCCAATATACCACTAAGTCCTTAGGGGGTGTGGTATATGGACAATGTACCACGGCTAAGGGCTGGGTCCAGACACTCAGTGTTGCATCTTGTTGCTTAAGTATATCACACATACAGTATATCTGTTTTTAGATCAGTGGTACAATACACAAGGGTTTTTCCTCACTGAACATAGCCTCTGAAAATAAGTGGCCCACTTTTTACACTTTTGATTAGTAACCCTTTGCGCCAAGCAACATTTTTTGTGTACATAGCCCCTTGAATTTTACCACGATTGTCATGACAACCCACTGACTGAATTACCATTGTGCTGTAATGATATCAATTCAAAGGCTGTCACTGTGGTGTGGACAGCTGTGCAGGACATAGATGGATGGGGATGCATAGGGTAAGAAGAAATAGCAAGTCATATTAGCACATTCATGAATATAGTACACAGTATGTGTACCATAAATTAGACATTTTTTTCAGGCAATTTCCTGGACCCAGGTTAAGCATATTACTGGACTAAAAAGCACTTTCAATGGAGATTCTCCGCTGACCATGCTTTCTAGTCCAGGAGAAGGTTTACTCTGGTCGTGGGGAACTAGCCAGTATTATCCATTAAATGCTTAGTGTACACGATCTTTAGATTGTATCTCTCCCTTTCTAATCTTACACTACATTCTATATAATATACTGTATGTCGACATGCGGTTCAGTACACTGTTTAGTACACCAAAATGAATCAGTTGGACGGGAATTTGACTTCTACGGGCAGGCCCGTTTTGTTTCCCGGGACCTGTTGTGTGCTTGTGCATGCATTTGTTAATGGGTGTTATAATAAAGATCATAGGCAGCTCATGAGTTTTGAGTTTGGGGAAGCTTCCAATGTATCCTACCATTTTGCCTATCTGCGTGCCAGTTATGATAATAATAACGTTTTCGTTTCTCAAACTCATTGTCACATGGTTAATCATAGAAATCTGAGTTCAAATGACACATTGATGCTCCATTGGCAGCTTGTAACGGTCATCGTATGAAGGAGAAGAGGATGACGTAAATGCAGCACGGTAAGTGTCCATATTGATAATTTATTATCATAAGAACACTAAACAAAATAACAACGAAGAATGAACGAAACGAAACAGTCCTGTCTGGTGTAGACACAAAACAGAAAACAATCACCCACGAAACACAATAGAAAACAGGCTACCTAAATATGGTTCTCAATCGGGGACAACGATTGACAGCTGCCTCTGATTGAAAACCATACCAGGCCAAACACAGAAATAGCAAATCATAGAAAAACTAACATAGACAACCCACTAAAAACAAAAACATAACAAAAGAACTAAGGTCAGAACGTGACACAGCTAAAGAAATCAGCGCATGGAACTCAGAGATAGCCTACAGGCCAATGCAGCGGTAGGCCTATAACTTCCATCGTCAACTAATTCATAAACAGTGGGGCAAAAAAGTATTTAGTCAGCCACCAATTGTGCAAGTTCTCCCACTTAAAAAGATGAGAGAGGCCTGTAATTTTCATCAGAGGTACACCTCAACCACGACAGACAAAATGAGGGAAAAAAATCCAGAAAATCTAATTGTAGGATTTTTAATGAATTTATTTGCAAATTATGGTGGAAAATAAGTATTTGGTCACCTACAAACAAGCAAGATTTCTGGCTCTCACAGACCTGTAACTTAAGAGGCGCCTCTGTCCTCCACTCGTTACCTGTATTAATGGCACCTGTTTGAACTTGTTATCAGTATAAAAGACACCTGTCCACAACCTCAAACAGTCACACTCCAAACTCCACTATGGCCAAGACCAAAGAGCTGTCAAAGGACACCAGAAACAAAATTGTAGACCTGCACCAGGCTGGGAAGACTGAATCTGCAATAGGTAAGCAGCTTGGTTTGAAAAAATCAACTGTGGGAGCAATTATTAGGAAATGGAAGACATACAAGACCACTGATAATCTCCCTCGATCTGGGGCTCCACGCAAGATCTCACCCCGTGGGGTCAAAATGATCACAAGAACGGTGAGCAAAAATCCCAGAACCACACAGAAGGACCTAGTGAATGACCTGCAGAGAGCTGGGACCAAAGTAACAAAGCCTACCATCAGTAACACACTACGCCGCCAGGGACTCAAATCCTGCAGTGCCAGACGTGTCCCCCTGCTTAAGCCAGTACATGTCCAGGCCCATCTGAAGTTTGCTAGAGAGCATTTGGATGATCCAGAAGAAGATTGGCAGAATGTCATATGGTCAGATGAAACCAAAATATAACTTTTTGGTAAAAACTCAACTCGTCGTGTTTGGAGGACAAAGAATGCTGAGTTGCATCCAAAGAACACCATACCTACTGTGAAGAATGGGGGTGGAAACATCATGCTTTGGGGCTGTTTTTCTGCAAAGAATGAATGGGGCCATGTATCGTGAGATTTTGAGTGAAAACCTCCTTCCATCAGCAAGGGCATTGAAGATGAAACATGGCTGGGTCTTTCAGCATGACAATGATCCCAAACACACCGCCCGGGCAATGAAGGAGTGGCTTCGTAAGAAGCATTTCAAGGTCCTGGAGTGGCCTAGCCAGTCTCCAGATCTCAACCCCATAGAAAATCTTTGGAGGGAGTTGAAAGTCTGTGTTGCGCAGCAACAGCCCCAAAACATCACTGCTCTAGAGGAGATCTGCATGGAGGAATGGGCCAAAATACCAGCAACAGTGTGTGAAAACCTTGTGAAGACTTACAGAAAACGTTTGACCTCTGTCATTGCCAACAAAGGGTATATAACAAAGTATTGAGATAAACTTTTGTTATTGACCAAATACTTATTTACCACCATAATTTGCAAATAAATTCATTAAAATCCTACAATGTGATTTTCTGGATTTTTTTTCTCGTTTTGTCTGTCATAGTTGAAGTGTACCTATGATGAAAATTACAGGCCTCTCTCATCTTTTTAAGTGGGAGAACTTGCACAATTGGTGGCTGACTAAATACTTTTTTGCCCCACTGTACATTGGCCTAAAATGAACAAATAAAAACAGTAGAAAATATCCTGATGAAAATGCAGGTTCTTACATGCTGTTTCCTCACTACTCCGCCTGTCTGACTCGAGTAAGAGCCAGACAAGCTATCTCTAGTAAGATAAATGTATATAACCAAATTACCTGGATTAATGGTACATTTACTAAGCCAACTGGTTACATATGTAATGGGGAATTTTTTTTTTTTAAAGAAACAATCAAAGGTAAAACAATTCAGACAATTAACAATGTGCAAGGATTGGCGGGAGACAGCGGAGCACATTCTGGAGAGACTCCCATATCTTCGCAACGCACCTTCTTCTTGTCTCAACATTTTAAATTATACTCAATACAGATGATCTTTACACATTTAAGAAGCTTTTCACTGACAGACGTAACTCAATAATCAGCTAGCCTACTGCCATGCTCGCAGTAGGCCTAGCTGATTAGTCAAGCTCTCTGGTAAAGTATTTTGAATGATTTTATTTAGACAGTAGTAATTATATAATGTTGTCAAAACATCAATTTACTTTAGGGGAAGCCAACATCCGAACTGTGTGTAACAGGGTTGGTTATGTTTCCACTTGCCTCCAAAGAAAGGTGTATTTAATGTTCAAGCATTCTTATTGGTTGGTTCAACTCTGATGACCATAAGGCGTGTTGTGATTGGCCCCGCTTGCAGATAGGGGGATATTGCGAACGTCAGGTCTTCCCAGTATGAAAATGTGATGCCAGTTTGCTGTACATTACTGATTTATACATGTGTGGGTATACGGTACCTGTTAGGGATTGAGGGGATTTCTGGGATGTGCTTTGGCATATGATTGCTGTAAATAAGTGTGTTAGCTAGCATACACCGACGTAATGGTCACATAAGCGCACTGCTAACACAGTTGTCTTCATGCTACAGATTTTGCTATCGACAGCCATCAATACCGTTAAGCCCTGCACAACTAACATGCTGTTTCCTATTTAACAACAGCAATAGAAATAAATGATGCTCAACTGGAACCACTGGCTGATGTGATTTATTTGGACAAAACACAACACAAGGAGAGTACGATCTACATCTGTTACACGTGCACTGTGCACCTCTCAACTTTCCTTTTTTATTTGCCTGTGGCTGAAACCAGAGATCTGTGTATAATGACGATATGGTCATGTCTCCATCCTAACAATGCGAGTCGATGTCCCAAAGGCGGGAATGCAGGCGACAAGCTTAGGTCTGCATATCATGCCCATAGAAACACATTTGGCTTATTCAGGACAGATTTTCGCTACTTCCTCTCTGCTGAAACTAGCGAGCGAAACGGCGTCCCACTGTTTAACAACATGTAGCTAATCTATCTGATTCTGTCTGCCATACTCCGTTTGTCCAGACAGCATCAGATTCATAGTCTACAAATATGGAAGCAGAGGGGCGCTCCTTCGCTCGCTCGGATGCTTAATCTGAGACTGATGCGTCTTTCTGTCAGCGCTCGTCTCGGTGAGTGAGAGAGAGGGCCTCCTTACCCAAGAAGAAATGAAGAGCTGTTAAAACTCCCAAGAAGTTAGAGGAGTTCACTCTTCCTGAAACACACACTCCTCCTGAAACACACGTACATACGCACAGACATACACACTTCACGTGTTCTAAAACTGTCAACACGCCAATATCTTCATTATTACACTGAACAAAAATATACATGTGAAAGATTTTACTGAGTTACAGTTCATATAAAGAACCATATAAGGACACCGAACTGCAGTCAGGTCAAGACCCTGGTGAAGACAACGAGGACACAGATGAGCTTCCCTAAGACTTTTTCTGACAGTTTGTGCAGAAATTCTTAGGTTGTGCAAACCCTCAGTTTCATCAGCTGTCCGGGTGGCTGGGCTCAAACAATCACGCATTTGAAGAAGCCGGTCCTGGGCTTGCGTGGTTAGATGTTGTCTGCAGTTGTGAAGGCGGTTGGACGTACTGCCAAATTCTCTAAAAATGACATTGGAGGCAGTTTATGGTAAAGAAATGAACATTAAATTCTCTGGCAACAGCTTTGGTGGACATTCCTGCAGTCAGCATGCCAATTGTATGCTCCCTCAAAACTTGAGACATCTGTGGCATTGTGTTGTGTGACAAAACTGTCAATTTTAGAGTGGCCTTTTGTCCCCAGGACAAGGTGCACCTGTGTAATGATCGTGCTGTTTAATCAGCTTCTTGATAGGCCACACCTGTCAGGTGGATGGATTATCTTGGCAAAGGAGAAATGCTCAATAACCAGAGGCTGTAATCGCTGCCAAGGGTCTGAATACTTATGTTAATGTGATAATTCATTTGCAAAAAATTCTAAAACCTGTTTTTGATTTGTCATTATGGGGTATTGTGTGTAGATTTATGGGGGATTACATTTTAGAATAAGGTTGTAGTGTAACAACATTTGGAATAAGGGAAGAGGTCTGAATACTTTCCGAATGCACTGTATGCTTTTTTTGCAGATGGAACATTTTCAGCTCAAGAAACATGAGCTTTGACTCTCCTTCTCTCTGACCACCCATACAGCAGACTGGACATATTCTGGAAGTCTGCACTGTGCCTGAGCATAGACTGTCCTAAAATAACACTGACTATCTGAAAGTTGTAGTATGTTTAAAATGACTTTTTTAACCAAACTATAGTAGGTGGATTGTAATGATTTGGATTCAACATATGGGTTGTTCTCCTTACATTGAGCTGGACAGCAGAAACAGCTAGAGAGGAAATATTTGAGAGTGGAGAAAGATTAATTGCATGATGTGAAACTTGACTTCTGGCTTGTCAATTGGTTAAATAATATTTAGCTGAAAGATTTTAGGCGGTATGGAAAGATGACTGATGTAGTTCAATGTAAGGATGCAAAGACTCACCCATTTTACCCATGGTCATACTGTACTGTTATCACACCATCCCCCTCTCGACTGCAACTCTTTCAAAGGTTGTTGTTGTTGTCCTAAATTACATTCTTAATTATTTCACCCCTTAGAGAAAAGAACCATATTTAATCAATACAAATCTTGGATTCTGTATGATGACAGGCCCTAGAGAAGGAGACACTGGAATATGATATCTGGGCTGGAAATGGGAAACAGATGACTATCCATCCTCCTCTTCCTCTCTTCTGTCTCTCCCCCTCTCCTGCTCTTTCTGCCATCAGACTCCCAAGAGTCCCTTCTACCCCTCTTCTTTCTTTTTTCAATTGAGACCAGATATTTCCTTTCCTTCTCTTCATGACATCTCCTTCACTCCTCTGTTTCCTTTTCGTCTAATAACATTGGGACTTCTCCACTTTTTTTTGAGAGGGAAGTTGTTGCGGCCGTGAGGCCTGTTTGGTGGGGTGGCTGATTGAGAACATTCATTCCAGGTCTGGTTCTCTCCCTAACACAGACAATGGTGCTTTCATGTCAGTCAGCTGAATCTCCAAGTCATGCCAAGGTCTTAAATTAGCAAAGAGATGCCTGCCAGCTCCCTGCGTTTGATACTATTGATCATAACATCCTTGTTGACTGGCTGGAGAGGTGGATGGGAATCTCCAGCGTTGCCCTCAACTGGTTCAGGCCATATTTAGACCTGTGTAAATAGTGGACAGAACATACATTGGGTTATTTTTGACCCAGCCAGTTGGTTCACTTAGTTGGCTTATGGAGCTATAATCCACCAGGTCAGATCAGAAGACTGGAGGTATGGCTTGGTAGGGGGAGGGGGGGAGTAAATGTAATTCCGGTTCACCTGTTCTGTTCTTGTAACGGTTTTCTTTAGGTGAAGGAGAGGCGGACCAAAACGCAGCGTGGTGGTTATTCATGTTTTTTAATAAAGACACTAGACATGAATAAACTAACAAAAACAATACATGTGGAAAACCAAAAACAGCCCTATCTGGTACAAAACACAGAGACAGGAACAATCCCCCACAAACACACATTGAAACCCAGGCTACCTAAATATGGTTCAAAATCAGAGACAATGACTAACACCGGCCTCTGATTGAGAACCATATCAGGCCAGACATAGAAATAGACAAACAAGACATCCAACATAGAATGCCCACTCAGATCACACCCTGACCAACCAAAACATAGAAACATACAAAGCAAACTATGGTCAGGGTGTGACAGTACCCCCCCCCCCCAAGGTGCGGACTCCGGCCGCAAAACCTGAACCTATTGGGGAGGGTCTGAGTGGGCATCTGTCCGCGGTGGCGGCTCTGGTGCTGGACGTGGCCCCCACTTCACCGTAGTCTTAGTCCCCCACCTTGTCCGCTTCCGTGGCCTCCTAGGCACGGCGACCCTACTTAATAACACTGGACAGAGGGGCAGCTGCTCGGGACAGAGGGACAGCTGCTCGGTACAGAGGGACAGCTGCTCGGGACAGAGGGACAGCTGCTCGGGACAGAGGGACAGCTGCTCGGGACAGAGGGACAGCGCCTCTGGGCTGAGGGGCTCTGGCGCCTCTGGGCTGAGGGGCTCTGGCGCCTCTGGGCTGAGGGGCTCTGGCGCCTCTGGGCTGAGGGGCTCTGGCGGCCCCTGGCTGACTGGCGGCACTGGCGGCCCCTGGCTGACTGGCGGCACTGGCGGCCCCTGGCTGACTGGCGGCACTGGCGGCCCCTGGCTGACTGGCGGCACTGGCGGCCCCTGGCTGACTGGCGGCACTGGCGGCCCCTGGCTGACTGGCGGCACTGGCGGCCCCTGGCTGACTGGCGGCACTGGCGCCTGGCAGACTGGCGGCACTGGCGGCGCCGGGCAGACTGGCGGCACTGGCGGCGCCGGGCAGACTGGCGGCACTGGCGGCGCCGGGCAGACTGGCGGCACTGGCGGCGCCGAGCAGACTGGCGGCCCCTGGCAGACTGGCGGCACTGGCGGCGCTGGGCAGACTGGCGGCACTGGCGTCGCTGGGCAGACTGGCGGCACTGGCGGCGCTGGGCAGACGGGCGGCTCAGGCGGCGCTGGGCAGACGGGCGGCTCAGGCGGCGCTGGGCAGACGGGCGGCTCAGGCGGCGCTGGGCAGACGGGCGGCTCAGGCGGCGCTGGGCAGACGGGTGGCTCAGGCGGCGCTGGGCAGACGGGTGGCTCAGGCGGCGCTGGGCAGACGGGTGGCTCAGGCGGCGCTGGGCAGACGGGTGGCTCAGGCGGCGCTGGGCAGACGGGTGGCTCAGGCGGCGCTGGGCAGACGGGTGGCTCAGGCGGCGCTGGGCAGACTGGAAGCTCCGGCAACGCTGGAGAGGAAGGCTCTGGCAGCGCTGGACTGAGTAGCTCTGGTGCCTCTGGAATGAGGGGCGAGAGCTCTGGTAGCGCCGAACAGGCGGGAGACTCCGGCTGCGCTGGAGAGGAGGAAGGCTCTAGCAGCGCTGGACAGGCGGGAGCACCTGTAAGGATGAGCCGGAGAGACAGCCTGGTGCGGGGGGCTGCCACTGGAGGGCTGGTGCGTGGAGGTGGTGACGGATAGACCGGACCGTGCAGGCGCACTGGAGCTCTTGAGCACCGAGCCTGCCCAACCTTACCCGGTTGAATGGTCCCGGTCGCCCTGCCAGTGCGGCGAGGTGGAATAGCCCGCACTGGGCTATGCAGGCGAACCGGGGACACCGTGCGCAAGGCTGGTGCCATGTAAGCCGGCCCAAGGAGACGCACTGGAGACCAGATGCGTAGAGCCGGCTTCATGGCACTTGGCTCGATGCCCACTCTAGCCCGGCCGATACGCGGAGCTGGAATGTACCGCACCGGGCTATGCACCCGCACTGGGGACACCGTGCGCTCCACCGCATAACACGGTGCCTGCCCGGTCTCTCTCGCCCCCCGGTAAGCACAGGAAGTTGGCGCAGGTCTCCTACCTGGCTTCGCCACACTTCCTGTGTGTCCCCCCCAATACATTTTTGGGGCTGACTCTCAGGCTTCCATCCGCTCTGCCATGCTAGCTCCTCATAATGCCGCCTCTCCGCTTTTGCTGCCTCCAGCTCGGCTTTGGGGCGGCAATATTCCCCTGGCTCTGCCCAGGGTCCTTTCCCGTCCAGAATCTCCTCCCAAGTCCATTTCTCCAAGTAGTGCAGCCTCTCCCACTGCTGCTGCTGCTGTTCCTGCTGCTGCTGCCTCTGTTCCGTCTGCTGCTGCTGCTTTTGCCGTTACCATGCCGCTTGGTCCTGTTGTGGTGGGTGATTCTGTAACAGTTTTCTTTAGGTGAAGGAGAGGCGGACCAAAACGCAGCGTGGTGGTTATTCATCTTTTTTAATAAAGACACTAGACATGAATAAACTAACAAAAACAATAAATGTGGAAAACCAAAAACAGCCCTATCTGGTGCAAAACACAAAGACAGGAACAATCACCCACAAACACACAGTGAAACCCAGGCTACCTAAATATGGTTCCCAATCAGAGACAATGACTAACACCTGCCTCTGATTGAGAACCATATCAGGCCAGACATAGAAATAGACAAACAAGACATCCAACATAGAATGCCCACTCAGATCACAGGGTGTGGTCAGGGTGTGACAGTTCTATTGTTAGTACATGATATGGTTGAGCACTGACACTTTTGTAGCTAATGGTGCTTGCTAAAGATGAGTTCCTAACTATCTGAAAGCCACTTCCCTACTAAGCCAAGCCTCCAGTCTTCTGATCTGACCCGGTGGATCATAGCTCAAAAACCCGGCATCAAAAACCCAACTGAAAGAAAACATTGGATTGTCTGTAAACCAACTGGCAAGGTAAAAATAGCACAACATATGTTCTGTCCAATATTTAACCAAATTGCTTTTAACCCAGCATTTTGTAGAGTGTGGGTGGTTGAGTATCGTCCCCAGCACACATTCACTATAGTGTCCCTCAGGGGTCTATTCTGGGCCCCATCCTATTTTCCCTATACATGCGCAATCATAACGTTCAGTTTCACTGCTATGTGGATGATACACAGCTTTATTTACTAATCAGACCCAGTGACCAAGATAGCCTAGCTACCCTTCACAACGGACTTGCTGACATCAAATATAAGATGTCTGACAATTTTTTCCAGCTCAATGATAACAAATCAGAGGTTGTTTTATTTGGTCCCCACCTGGCTAGAATCCAGATTGTAAATAATCTTGGTCATTTGTCCACCAATATAAAGCCTACAGCCAGAAACCTTGGTGTCTTCTTTGACCCTGACCTAAACCTTGAGCTGCATGTAAAGAAGGTTGTCCAATCCTGCTTTTATTATCTAAGATATATAGCTAAAGTCAAGTATTTTATTTTAGTCACGGATCTGGACAAAGTTATGCATGCTTTTATTTACTCAGTGTCACGATCGTCGTATGGAGGGAACCAAAGCGCAGCGTGGTGTGAATACATTCTTCTTTATTGAAGGAAGAACACTTAAACAAAACCATAAGACGAACGTGAATGCTACCGTGCCACTGAGCTAACGTATAACATAGACAACTAGACATAGATAATAACCCACAAAATACCCAAAGAAGATGGCTGCCTAAAATATGGTTCCCAATTAGAGACAACGATAAACAGCTGCCTGTAATTGAGAACCAATCTAGGCAACCATAGACCTACATAAACACCTAGATAGTAAACGACCCTATAAACCTACAAAACCCCTAGACAGTACAAAAACACATACATCACCCATGTCACACCCTGACCTAACCAAAACAATAAAGAAAACAAAGAATACTAAGGTCAGGGCATGACACTCAGGCCAAGATTATGGTAACTTTTTGTGTCAGTGGAGCCTGGTGAGGGGAGGATGGCTCATAATAATGGCTGGAATAGAGTCAATGGAATTGTATCAAACACATTAAAGATGTTGTTTCCATATGGCTGATACCACTCTATTGCCTACATTCCAGCCATTATTATAAGCAGTCCTCCCCTCAGCAGCCTCCACTGCTTTGTATACATGTCTCAGTCAAAAATCTCTCCATCGTCTACAGTTAGTTTAAAATGCTGCATCTCAGCTTTTAAAAGGCACCAGAAAATGTAACCATATCACACCTACAGAAGTTAACATACACCTTAGCCAAATACATTTAAACTCAGTTTTTCACAATTCCTGACATTTAATCCTAGTAAAAATTCCCTGTTTTAGGTCAGTTAGGATTGCCACTTTATTTAAAGAATGGGAAATGTCAGAATAGTAGAAAGAATGATTTATTTCAGCTTTGAATTATTCTGTCACATTCTCAGTGGGTCAGAAGTTTACATACACTCAATTAGTATTTGGTAGCATTGCCTTTAAATTGTTTAACTTGGGTCAAACATTTGGGTGAATTTTGGCCCATTCCTCCTGACAGAGCTGGTGTAACTGAGTCAGGTTTGTAGGCCTCCTTGCTCGCACACACTTTTTCAGTTCTGGTCACAAATTTTCTACAGGATTGAGGTAAGGGATTTGTGATGGCCACTCCAATACCTTGACTTTGTTGTCCTTAAGCCATTTTGCAACAACTTTGGAAGTATGCTTGGGGTCATTGTCAATTTGGAAGACCCATTTGCGACCAAGCTTTAACTTGTTGCTTCAATATATGCACATAATTTTCCTGCCTCATGATGCCATCTATTTTGTGAAGTGCACCAGTCCCTCCTGCAACAAAGCATCCCCGCAACATGATGCTGCCACCCCCGTGCTTCACGGTTGGGATGGTGTTCTTCAGCTTGCAAGATTAGACCTTTTCCTCCAAACATAACGATGGTCATTATGTCCAAACAGTTCTATTTTTGTTTCATCAGACCAGAGGACATTTCTCCAAAAAGTACCATCTTTGTCCCCTTGTGCAGTTGCAAACTGAGCAGTGGCTTCTTCCTTGCTGAACGGCCTTTCAGGTTATGTTTCAGGTTATGTTGATATAAGACTCGTTTTACTGTGAATATAGATACTTTTGTTCCTGTTTCCTCCAGCATCTTCACAAGGTCCTTTGCTGTTGTTCTGGGATTGATTTGCACTTTTCGCACCAAAGTACGCTAATCTCTAGGAGATAGAGCGGTATGATGGCTACGTGGTCCCATGGTGTTTATACTTGCATACTATTATTTGTACAGATGAACGTTGGTTCCTTCAGGACTTTGGAAACTGCTCTCAAGGATGAACCAGACTTGTGGAGGTCTACAAAAAAAATTCTGAGGTCTTGGCTGATTTCTTTTGATTTTCCCATGATGTCAAGCAAAGAGGCTCTGAGTTTGAAGGTAGGCCTTGAAATACACCCACAGGTACACCTCCAATTGACTCAAATTATGTCAATGAGCTTATCAGAAGCTTCTAAAGCTATGACATAATTTTCTGTCATTTTCCAAGCTGTGTAAAGGCACAGTCACTTTAGTGTATGTAAACTTCTGACCCATTGGAATTGTGATACAGTGAATTATAAGTTAAATAAACAGTTGTTGGACAAATGACTTGTGTCATGCACAAAGTAGATTTCCTAACCGACTTGCCAAAACTATAGTTTGTTAACAAGAAATATGTGGAGTGGTTGAAAAACTAGTTTTAATGACTAAAATGTAAACTTCCAATTTCAACTGTATTTTTGCTTCTCTACACTGACTACCAGTCACTTTGAGAATAGATTTTAACATTTTATTAGTCACGTTTAAGGCTAGTCTAGCCCCATCCTATATCTCGGATGTTATTTCTCCCTATGAGCCATGACACAGCCTGAGATCCTCTGGCAGGACACTGTTGACTATTCCAAAGTCTTGGTTGAAAACAAAAGGAAATATAAGATGAAAAATTGCCAGAGGAGATCAAGTTTGCAGATTCTGTGCCTCTTTTTAAATCCCAGCTGAAGACACACTTTTATAAAGATGCTTATAATATACAGTATGATTTCTATGTATGATTTTAATTTGCTGTCTTTATTCAGTCTCTTTCCTCCTGTCTTTGTTTCTTTATTAGTAATTCTATTTTATTTTATGCTGTGAAGCACTTTGTTACTTGTATTGAAAAGTGCAATACAAACACAATTATTATTATTACTATTATTATTATTATTATCATTATAGCCATAGTATGCCAGCTTTTTAAGGCAAGAGCAATGAAAAGAAAGTCTGTAAATGTAATATTTCACACAGTCTTCTATGAAAAGAAAATATTCACTTTAGGAGTTACTGTAGGCTAAATTTAATCCTATTTTTAATGTCTTCTTTCAAGATGGGAGATGGAGAGGAGGGGACTGTGATGGGAGACAAACACCACTGTGGCTTTGAGCTGCATGTTGTCCCCTCTTTTAGGAGTTTGGTCGTTGACCTGTCAGGTACTTGATCAAAGGGCCAGTCAAGAACGTTGAGAGGAGGAGGAGGTTTCGATCACCCCCTTCAATACAACTTCTCACTTTATATGCATTTTATCACATTGAATTAGATTGGTGATGCATGTCACTGCCACGTTATCCTTGTAAGCCTTATGGTGTTTTATGGATGTAAATCACACTTTCTTCATCGTGCCACTGACTGAACCCCCAAGTCTCTGGAAGCAACAAAGACATTGGGTGCTGGCACACCCAAATGTAAGATCGCACGAAAGAATGCTCACATTGGTCGAAAAGCACTGCCAGAGAAAATGCAGAGAACAAGCTGGTCTTGCTGCCACGGGCTTTGTGTTATTTTTAGATGATGCATAAGAAGACCAACTTCTGATTTGCATTAAAATACACCATAATACTTTTGACAAGACATGAGCAATTAGCCACAGTTCACACCTTGTCTGCCATATAAGGCTGCATTTACACAGGCAACCTACTGTAAAGATAGCCTGCAGAGTTCTGTCCTACTATCCAGGTCTGTACCCAAACAATTTGAACTTCTACTTTTAAAAATCTACCTCTCTAAAAACAAGTCCCTCACCATTGTCACCTGCTATAGACGACCTTCTGCCCGCAACTGTGCTCTGGACACCATATGTGAACTGATTGCCCCCCCATCTATCTTCAGAGCTCGTGCTGCTAGGCGACCTAAACTGAACATGCTTAACACGCCAGCCATCCTACAATCTAAGCTTGATGCCCTCAATCTCACACAAATTATCAATGAACCTACCAGGTACCACCCCAAAGCCGTAAACATGGGCACCCTCATAGATATCATCCTAACCAACTTGCCCTCCAAATACACCTCTGATGTCTTCAACCAGGATCTCAGCGATCACTGCCTCATTGCCTGCATCCGTAATGGGTCAGCGGTCAAACGACCTCCACTCATCACTGTCAAACGCTCCCTGAAACACTTCAGCGAGCAGGCCTTTCTAATCGACCTGGCCAGGTATCCTGGAAGGATATTGATTTCATCCCGTCAGTAGAGGATGCCTGTAAAAAAAAAATGAAATGCCTTCCTCACCATCTTAAATAAGCATTCAAGAAATGTAGAATCAGGAACAGATATAGCCCTTGGTTCTCTCCAGACCTGACTGCCCTTAACCAACACAAAAACATCCTATGGTGTTCTGCATTAGCATCGAACAGCCCCTGTGATATGCAACTTTTCAGGGAAGCTAGAAACCAATATACACAGGCAGTTAGAAAAGCCAAGGCTAGCTTTTCAAGCAGAAATGTGCTTCCTGCAATACAACCACAAAAAAGTTCTGGGGCACTGTAAAGTCCATGGAGAATAAGAACACCTCCTCCCAGCTGCCCAATGCACTGAAGATAGGAAACACTGTCACCACTGATAAATCCACAATAATTGAGAATTTCAATAAGCATTTTTCTACAGCTGGCCATGCTTTCCACCTGGCTACCCCTACCCCGGTCAACAGCACTGCACCCCCCACAGCAACTCGCCCAAGCCTTCCCCATTTCTCCTTTTCCCAAATCCAGTCAGCTGATGTTCTGAAAGAGCTGCAAAATATGGACCCCTACAAATCAGCCAGGCTAGACAATCTGGACCCTTTCTTTCTAAAATGATTTGCAATAATTGTTGCCACCCCTATTAATAGCCTGTTCAACCTCTCTTTCGTGTCGTCTGAGATTCCCAAAGATTGGAAAGCAGCTGCGGTCATCCCCCTCTTCAAAGGGGGAGACACTCTTGACCCAAACTGCTACAGACCTATATCTATCCTACCCTGCCTTTCTAAGGTCTTCAAAAGCCAAGTCAACAAACAGATTACCGACCATTTCGAATCCCACCATACCTTCTCCGCTATGCAATCTGGTTTCAGAGCTGGTCATGGGTGCACCTCAGCCACGCTCAAGGTCCTAAACGATATCTTAACCGCCATCAATAAGAAACAATACCGTGCAGCCAGGCCAAAGGCCAAGGCTTTTGACTCTGTCAATCACCACATCCTCATCAGCAGACTCGATAGCTTTGGTTTCTCGAATGATTGCCTCGCCTGGTTCACCAACTACTTCTCTGACAGAGTTCAGTGTGTCAAATCGGAGGGCCTGTTGTCCGGGCCTCTGGCAGTCTCTATGGGTGTGCCACAGGGTTCAATTCTTGGGCCGACTCTCTTCTCTGTATACATCAATGATGTCGCTCTTGCTGCTGGTGATTCTCTGATCCACCTCTATGCAGACGACACCATTCTGTATACTTCTGGCCCTTCTTTGGACACTGTGTTAACAACCCTCCAGACGAGCTTCAATGCCATACAACTCTCCTTCCGTGGCCTCAAATTGCTCTTAAATACAAGTAAAACTAAATGCATGCTCTTCAACCGATCGCTGCCTGCACCTTCCCGCCCGTCCAACATCACTACTCTGGACGGTTCTGACTTAGAATATGTGGACAACTACAAATACCTAGGTGTCTGGGTAGACTGTAAACTCTCCTTCCAGACTCACATCAAACATCTCCAATTGAAAGTTAAATCTAGAATTGGCTTCCTATTTCGCAACAAAGCATCCTTCAATCATGCTGCCAAACATACCCTTGTAAAACTGACCATCCTACCGATCCTCGACTTCGGCGATGTCATTTACAAAATAGCCTCCAATACCCTACTCAATAAATTGGATGCAGTCTATCACAGTGCCACCGTTTTGTCACCAAAGCCCCATATACTACCCACCACTGCGACCTGTACGCTCTCGTTGGCTGGCCCTCGCTTCATACTCATTGCCAAACACACTGGCTCCAGGTCATCTACAAGACCCTGCTAGGTAAAGTCCCCCCCTTATCTCAGCTCGCTGGTCACCATAACAGCACCCACCTGTAGCACGCGCTCCAGCAGGTATATCTCTCTGGTCACCCCCAAAACCAATTCTTCCTTTGGCCACCTCTCCTTCAAGTTCTGTGCAGCCAATGACTGGAACAAACTACAAAAATCTCTGAAACTGGAAACACTTATCTCCCTCACTAGCTTTAAGCACCAGCTGTCAGAGCAGCTCACAGATTACTGCACCTGTATATAGCCCATCTATAATTTAGCCCAAACAACTACCTCTCCCCCTACTATATTTATTTATTTATTTATTTATTTTGCTCCTTTGCACCCCATTATTTCTATCTCTACCTTGCACATTCTTCCACTGCAAATCTACCATTCCAGTGTTTTACTTGCTATATTGTATTTACTTCACCACCATGGCCTTTTTTTGCCTTTACCTCCCTTATCTCACCTTATTTGCTCACATTGTATATAGACTTATTTTTTCTACTGAATTATTGACTGTATGTTTGTTTTTACTCCATGTGTAACTCTGTGTTGTTGTATGTGTCGAACTGCTTTGCTTTATCTTTGCCAGGTCGCAATTGTAAATGAGAACTTGTTCTCAACTTGGTTACCTGGTTAAATAAAGGGGAAATAAAATAAAAATAAAAACCCAATTCTGATATTTCTTTCACAAATTGGTATTTGCACAATCAGATCAGCTCTAAAAAATATCTTATGTGAAAAGTCATAACACAAGTAAAATCTTTCTAAAATAGTGTGTAGACACTGGAGTTTTTTGTCAAACAAGAGCAAATTGAGAACACTGCTGAGTATGTATCTCCTGTCACACCCTGATCTGTTTCACCTGTCTTGTGCTTGTCTCCACACCCCACCAGGTGTCTCCCATTTTCCCCATTATCCCCTGTATATTTATACCTGCGTTTTCTATCTGTTGCCAGTTTTTTGTCTGTTTCCAGTTCGTCTTGTCTCATCAAGTCATCCCAGTGTGGTTTCCTTCGCTCTAGTTTGTGGTCTACTCCTCCCGGTTCTGACCTGTTTTTTGCCTGCCCTGACTCTGACCCTGAGCCTGCCTGCCGTTCTACACCTGCCTGACTCTTATTAAGATTACTGATCTCTCTGAGACTCGAACCATCTGCCTTCTGTGTCTGCACCTACATATATTTCCAAAATGTCAAAATTGTTCTTAGTATTTTAATGATGTTAAATGCTGCAAAACTGAAGATTTTTTTTTAATGAGATCTACAATCTATCTAGCAGGAGATTCTGAAAAAGAGGCTCAATTTGCGTCAAGACCTTGATCTTAGATCAAATTTAGCTCCTCCATAATCACATTTGAAGATGTCTCAATCTATCGCTCTAATGGGGCACAGACACAGTGACTGAGAGAAGAGAACACTGTTACGCTGTGTCTCTCAGGCTCATTTTAGAGTTCAAAATCCTAATAGTTGCATATGAGACAGTTAGGCAGACCTGGTTTAAGTATGGGGATGTACTGTCTATAGTCTATCCAGCTGTCAAAGACATAGATGAAAACCAAAAGACACTGCAGAGCAGGCAATAGGATAAATCCATTTGACTATAGATCTCAACGTAGCAGAACAAGAGAGAAATGCAACATGACCTTTGCCTTATGAGCAGGCCCTAGGGTGCCTGGACTGCGCTCCCGTACCTCCTTGTCCGTCCAAATAAAATATAGAATTATTGATAATTTATGTGACCGAGACGCACGAGGACAGAAAGATGCATCAATCTCGGATAAAGCATCAGAGCGAGCTAAACAGCGCCCCGCTGCCTCCGTATGTATAGAACATGTATCTGATGCTGTCTAGACAAACAGAGTATGGCATGTCATACTTTTTCTGTCCAGAATGTATCAGATACATGGGGTACTAAAGTAAGACAGAGAGGTGTTGTTTTTCTCCCTAGTTTCAGCAGAGAGGAAGAGGCAAACTCTCACAAAAATCTGTCCTGAATAACCCTTTGCGTACACTACCATGCGGTGCCGCGCGGTGAATCACCGCTTCCCATTCATTTTCAACGGAAGGAGAGCGGTGAGAAGAGGAATGGCTGGGGGACTGTTGGGCGGCGCGAACGTGGCATGGGAGGCCGTGAAAAAGTTCAGCATTTCCCAACTTTATGCAAATCACCAGCGGGGTCCGCTGGTCATTGACCAATCATATCGAGTGGTTCCCATGACGAATTTGAAGCTATGCGACCAAACGCTGAAGACTTTCTTCATCAAAGATGGCAGACAAAAAACTAGGATGGAAGCAAATGTAAGTAATTAAAACATCATAACGAATCATGTAAAAAATGTACAGTTGAGAGGAATATGCAGGCTAGCTAACATTAGCTGGCTGGCTAGCTAGCTTTATGCGCGTTATGACATCAGTTTGAAACTGTCATTTGTGTTTAATGTTTTAGGGACTCCTGAGAAAACCAGGCTGTCATCTTGTGGAATTAAAGAATCTAGCTTGCTAAAGCATTTACTGCAAATTGAATGTACAATTTTGTAAGCTTGCCTTGCTGATATTTGCCATGCAATGCAGCTGAAGTAACGTAGCTAGATAACTATCTTCTTGCTTATTGTTTTGTATGAGGATAAAAAATTACTGTATGCTTATGGATGTGTAGCTAGCTATGTAACCAATCTGTGTATGGACCCTAAAACATTTGGTATAAATATTAGTTCAGAACCTAGCTATGAATCTCAGCTATCATAGGCGGTTGTATAGACTTAAAAACCTTCTGAATGGCATCAACGAAGATTGTGGATTGAGTAGAATATAATAGAACTTTATTGTGCCAAGGATTCAAGTGGTATATGCATGTAGTTATTACCAAGCATGAGATCCCCACATTGTAGCCTGTACATTGGATATATTCACAGATCACGTACTCTAGCTTGGCAAATAAAGGTGTGGTTCAGGTATGAATCTCTGTGAGGCATTCTTTTTCAGTCATATCCAATACCAGGAGAATCAAACTCTAGTCTTTGAATGTTGCTGTGTCTGCATGTATGTATTACAAGTATACACTTCAACAGTGTTTACCAATCCTGATCCTGGGACATCAATGGTTACACATTGTAACTATGCAAAATACTAATAACATGATTTAACTAGTGAAAGGCTGATTTGTAATTCATATTTATATATATATATATATATATATATATATATATATAAAAAACAACACCCTACACTTCCTATGCATCATGTAAATACTCTAAAACAGGTTCATTTCAACCATTTCAACCAGAGAGAGAGAGAGAGAGAGAGAGAATGATTAAGCCTTGTGTTTTTTTTATTCTAGCACTGTCAGTCATCATAATCATCAGGAGGTGAAATGCAAAACTGACCTTGGATCATTAATTCTGGGACTACTACATCTCTATCTGTATTTCAAAGTAAAGCATCTTTTAAATAATACTTCCTGTTGACCCAACCAAGTGACCTCTCACGTCTGATCATGTTGTGCACTCTATGTAGCCAGTTCAGATGCGGGAGGGGTTCACCGACACAGCTGATATACAGTGAGGAAATATCACATTTATATAAGTATTCAGACCCTTTACTAAATACTCTGTTGAAGCACCTTTGGCAGCGATTACAGCCTTGAGTCTTCTTGGGTATGACACTATAAGCTTGGCACACCTGTATTTGGGCAGATTCTCCCATTCTTCTCTGCATTCTCCTCTCAAGCTCTGTCAAATTGGATGGGGAGAGTTGCTGCACAGTTTTTTTCAGGTCTCTCCAGAGATGATCAGTCGGGTTGAAGTCCGGGCTCTGGCTGGGCCACTCAAGCACATTCAGAGACTTGTCCCGAAGCCAATCCTGTGTTGTCTTGGCTGTGTGCTTAGGGTCGTTGTCCTGTTGGAAGGTGAACCTTTGCCCCAGTCTGAGGTCCTGAGTGCTCTGGAGCAGGTTTTCATCAAGAATCTCTCTGTACTTTGCTCCATTCATATTTCCCTTGATCCTGTCTAGTCTCCCAGTTCCTGTCGCTGAAAAACAGCCCCACAGCATGATGCTGCCATGACCATTCTTCACCATAGAGATGGTGCCAGGTTTCCAACAGGCGTGACGCTTGGGATTCAGGCAAAAGAGTTTAATTTTGGTTTCATCATAACCAGATAATATTGTTTCTCATGGTCTGTGAGTCTTTAGATGCCTTTTGGCAAACTGTCACGTGCCTTTTACTGAGGAGTGGCTTTCGTCTGGACACTCTACCATAAAGACTTGATTGGTGGAGTGCTGCAGAGATGGTTGTCCTTCTGGAAGGTTCTCCCATCTCCACAAAGAAGCTTTTTCAGAGTGACCATTGGGTTCTTGGTCACCCCCCTGAGCAAGGCCCTTCTCTCCCGACTGTTCAGTTTGGTCGGGTGGCCAGCTTTAGGAATAGTCTTGGTGGTTCCAAACTTCTTTCATTTATGAATGATGGAGGCCACTGTGTTCTTGGGGACCTTCAATGTTGCAGAAATGTTTTGGTACACTTCCCCAGAGATGTGCCTGGACACAATCCTGTCTCTGTGCTCTATGAACAATTCCATCGACCTCATGGCTTGGTTTTTGCTCTGACATGCACTGTCAAATGTGAGACTATATCGACAGGTGTGTCTTCCAAATCATGTCCAATCAATTGAATTTATCACAGGTAGACTCCAATCAAATTGTAGAAAGGATGACCAATGGAAACAGGATGTACCTGAGCTCAATTTCGAATCGCATAGCAAAGGGTCTGAATACTTATGTAAATAAAGTATTTCTGTTTTATATTTTTAATACATTTGCAAAACTGTCTAAAATCCTGTTTTCGCTTTGTCATTATGGGTATTGTGTGTAGATTGCTGAGTTTTTAAAAAAGTAATCGATTTTAGATTAAGGCTGTAACGTAACAAAATGTTGAAAAAGTCAAGGGGTTTGAATACTTTCCAAATGCACTGTAACCTATAGGATTGAGGGAAAGGGATGAAGTGAAGGAGAGAGACTGTTATTTAGAAAATAAAGTAGTTAAAGAGAGTGTTCAACAGGAGTCTGTGTGTGTGGCCTCACCTGGTGTCCACACTAACTGACTGCAGAGTACTTTATTCTGAAAAACATGCACAGACACATGAGGACAAACAATATAGTGTAGGTATGTAAATAGAAATAACGAAGTGTCTTACTATTCTCTATGGTTGGTCCTCTTTATTCTTTGAAGGTGGAAGGAGCCACAGTTATACACCCGAGCCTGCTTACTGCACAACACAATCCTTCAATCAGATTGATACACAAGTGTGTAGGTGTGGGTTATAAGTTGTTTCATTGTTCTACATTTTTTCAATATGGGTGACTATCTTAAAATAACCTGTTTTGTTTTTGTACATACATCACTCTTACCTAAACAGCACCCTCACCTGAGAAGTATAACTCAAAGGGAGAGAAACTGGGGATTGAATGACGGCATTTGACATGGTTAAGTAAATGGAAGAATACTTTTATTGCTTTTATTAAAAGAGCGTTTAGTTGTGCATAGTGTATTCTATGGCAACAAGGGGTTGCCTGGGAACAGCGCCCTCTTCGAAGAAGTAGGAGGTAAAGAAGATCTCCTGCACATGGATTGCCTCCCATCCCGCATTGTTGGCCCCCATCTGTGCAATATCCTGCAGAGCAGCAGACCTCTCCTCTGGTACACGGTGGAGAGCTGCAGGTCCCCTCCGGGTCTTCGTGTCCATCCTCATGTAGTTATGCAGGGCACAGGTAGCCTTCACACATGACTGAAATCCCCCATGAGATAGCCCTGGTCACACTTGTGACAATGCACCCAACCGTGCAGTGTCCTACACGGTAACTGTAGGCAATTGTTTTGTAAGAATCTCCAATTGCAAGGTATGTGTAGGAATATGGAAGATAATGTAATTGTTAGACTTTTACATCACCGGGTAATTGTGGATTACTAATGTATGAGATGTCTTATAACAAATCATGATAGCATTGGAGAGATTGATGCATGTGAACAACTGTGTAGCATGTGACAACAGCAGGATCGTATCAAGGATAGCATCACAAATGAATACATACAGTGCCTTGCAAAAGTATTCGGCCCCCTTGAACTTTGCGACCTTTTGCCACATTTCAGGCTTCAAACATAAAGATATAAAACTGTATTTTTTTGTGAAGAATCAACAACAAGTGGGACACAATCATGAAGTGGAACGACATTTATTGGATATTTCAAACTTTTTTAACAAATCAAAAACTGAAAAATTGGGCGTGCAAAATTATTCAGCCCCCTTAAGTTAATACTTTGTAGCGCCACCTTTTGCTGCGATTACAGCTGTAAGTCGCTTGGGGTATGTCTCTATCAGTTTTGCACATCGAGAGACTGACATTTTTTCCCATTCCTCCTTGCAAAACAGCTCGAGCTCAGTGAGGTTGGATGGAGAGCATTTGTGAACAGCAGTTTTCAGTTCTTTCCACAGATTCTCGATTGGATTCAGGTCTGGACTTTGACTTGGCCATTCTAACACCTGGATATGTTTATTTTTGAACCATTCCATTGTAGATTTTACTTTATGTTTTGGATCATTGTCTTGTTGGAAGACAAATCTCCGTCCCAGTCTCAGGTCTTTTGCAGACTCCATCAGGTTTTCTTCCAGAATGGTCCTGTATTTGGCTCCATCCATCTTCCCATCAATTTTAACCATCTTCCCTGTCCCTGCTGAAGAAAAGCAGGCCCAAACCATGATGCTGCCACCACCATGTTTGACAGTGGGGATGGTGTGTTCAGGGTGATGAGCTGTGTTGCTTTTACGCCAAACATAACGTTTTGCATTGTTGCCAAAAAGTTCAATTTTGGTTTCATCTGACCAGAGCACCTTCTTCCACATGTTTGGTGTGTCTCCCAGGTGGCTTGTGGCAAACTTTAAACAACACTTTTTATGGATATCTTTAAGAAATGGCTTTCTTCTTGCCACTCTTCCATAAAGGCCAGATTTGTGCAATATACGACTGATTGTTGTCCTATGGACAGAGTCTCCCACCTCAGCTGTAGATCTCTGCAGTTCATCCAGAGTGATCATGGGCCTCTTGGCTGCATCTCTGATCAGTCTTCTCCTTGTATGAGCTGAAAGTTTAGAGGGACGGCCAGGTCTTGGTAGATTTGCAGGGGTCTGATACTCCTTCCATTTCAATATTATCGCTTGCACAGTGCTCCTTGGGATGTTTAAAGCTTGGGAAATCTTTTTGTATCCAAATCCGGCTTTAAACTTCTTCACAACAGTATCTCGGACCTGCCTGGTGTGTTCCTTGTTCTTCATGATGCTCTCTGCGCTTTTAACGGACCTCTGAGACTATCACTATCACATTTATACGGAGACTTGATTACACACAAGTGGATTGTATTTATCATCATTAGTCATTTAGGTCAACATTGGATCATTCAGAGATCCTCACTGAACTTCTGGAGAGAGTTTGCTGCACTGAAAGTAAAGGGGCTGAATAATTTTGCACGCCCAATTTTTCAGTTTTTGATTTGTTAAAAAAGTTTGAAATATCCAATAAATGTCGTTCCACTTCATGATTGTGTCCCACTTGTTGTTGATTCTTCACAAAAAAATACAGTTTTATATCTTTATGTTTGAAGCCTGAAATGTGGCAAAAGGTCGCAAAGTTCAAGGGGGCCGAATACTTTCGCAAGGCACTGTAAATACTAGTTGAAGCTTGATGATGAGTTTATCAATTGAATCAGCTGTATAGTGCTAAGGCAAAACCAAAACTGTGCACCCCTTTGAGGCCCAGGACTGAGAACCACTGCTCTCAATTGGGACCTCTTCATCTGCAGACAGGTTTTCACTGCTCCCTGTATCTGAAGACAGAAAACATCACAAGAAACAGGCTTCATTATACTCATATTAGACAGCACTGAATATTATGTTGCTATTATCTCTGTCCTCAGTTTTTCTTTATAGGGACTGGAACTACACAAAAGTACCTGCCCTATCCAGAATAGCCTGCTCTCTCTCTTCTTTGACAGATGGAGCTGCTATCGTTTCACCCTCTTCCATGGCTGTTTGCTAGCTACCTACAAATGCATTTGGAGTTTGTGTTTTAAATTTACAATGACAAATACATCAAGATAGCTAGCTAATATGAAGTTAGGTATTTAATATTTAATTGACTTGGCTAGCTATCGATACAGTATGTAAAGTTGGTTAGTGTCACGCCCTGGTCTAAGTATTTTGTGTTTTTCTTCATGTATTGGGTCAGGCCAGGGTGTGGCATGGGGTTTTGGTATTGTGGTGTGTTTTGTCTTGGGGTTTTGGTGTGTATGTATTGGGATTGTAGCTAGTGGGGTTATCTAGCAAAGTCTATGGCTGTCTGGAGTGGTTCTCAATCAGAGGCAGGAGTTTATCGTTGTCTCTGATTGGGAACCATATTTAGGCAGCCATATTCTTTGAGTTTGTCGTGGGTGATTGTCCTTAGTGTCGTTGTTCCCTTTATTTATTAGTTGATTAGTTGATCTCTTTATTTATTTTACACAAGTATAGGCTGTTTTGGTTTTCGTTACGTTCTTTGTTTTGTAGTGTTTTGTGTTTATTCGTGTTTCACGTTGTTCATTAAACATGGATCGCAATCTACACGCTGCATTTTGGTCTGACTATCCTTCACACCTAGAAAACCGTAACAGAATCACCCACCACCAACGGACCAAGCAGCGTGTCAACAGGCAGGAGCAGCCCAAAGAGGAGATGCGCTATAAGGATTTCTGGACATGGGAGGAAATCCTAAACGGAGAAGGACCCTGGGCTCAGCCTGGAGAATATCGCCGCCCCAAAGAAGAACTGGAGGCGGCGAAAGCGGAGAGGCGCCGGTATGAGGAGGCAGCATGGCGACTCGGAAGGAAGCCTGAGAGTCAGCCCCAAAAATTTCTTGGGGGGGGGGGCCTCAGGGAGAGTGTGGCAGAGTCAAGAGTCAGACCTGAGCCAACTCTCCCTGTTTATCATGAGGAGCCAAGGAGGAGACCAGAACCAGAGCCGGTGTTGGAGGTGAGCGAAACAGAGACTGTGAAGGAGTTAATGGGGAAATTGGAGGAGAGAGAAATGAGGGAGTTGCTGTGTTGGTGCTTTTTGCATGGAATTCGCCCGACGGAACGTGTCGGGGATTTGATGGCACCTGGGTTAGCGCTCCATACTCGTCCTGAGGTGCGTGTTAGTCGGCTGGTGAAGTTGGTGCCAGCCTCACGCACCAGGCCTCCTGTGCACATCCCTAGCCTTGCACGTCCTGTGCCAGCACTGCTCTCAAGATCTCCAGTACGCCATCACGGTCTAGCCCATCCTGTGCCACCTCCACACTCCAGCCCTCCGGTAGCAGCTCCCTGCACCAGGCTTCCTGTGCGTGTTCTCGGTTCAGTACCACCAGTACCAGCACCACGCATCAGGCCTACAGTGCGCCTCGCCTCTCCAGCGCTGCCGGAGCCTTTCTCCTCTCCTGCGCTGCTGGAGTCTCCCGTCTGTTCAGCGCTGCCGGAGCCTTTCTCCTCTACAGCGCTGCTGGAGTCTCCCGCCTGTTCAGCGCAGCCAGAGCCTTTCTCCTCTACAGCGCTGCTGGAGTCTCCCGTCTGTTCAGCGCTGCCGGAGCCTTTCTCCTCTACAGCGCTGCTGGAGTCTCCCGCCTGTTCAGCGCAGCCAGAGCCTTTCTCCTCTACAGCGCTGCTGGAGTCTCCCACCTGTTCAGCGCAGCCAGAGCCTCTCTCCTCTCCTGCGCTGCCGGAGTCTCCCGGCTGTTCAGCGCAGCCAGAGCTGCCAGCCTCCATGGAGCAGCCAGAGCTGGCAGCCTGCATGGAGCAGCCAGAGCTGTCAGTCTGCATGGAGCAGCCAGAGCTGTCAGTCTGCATGGAGCAGCCAGAGCTGCCAGCCTGCATGGAGCAGCCAGAGCTGCCAGCCTGCATGGAGCAGCCAGAGCTGCCAGCCTGCATGGAGCAGCCAGAGCTGCCAGCCTGCATGGAGCAGCCAGAGCTGTCAGTCTGCATGGAGCAGCCAGAGCTGTCAGTCTGCAAGGAGCTGCCAGTCTGCACGGAGCTGTCAGTCTGCAAGGAGCTGTCAGTCTGCAAGGAGCTGCCAGTCTGTAAGGAGCTGCCAGTCTGCAAGGAGCTGCCAGTCTGCACGAAGCCGCCAGAGCTGTCAGCCTACATGGAGCAGCCAGAGCCGCCAGTCAGCGTGGAGCGGCCGGAGCCGCCAGTCAGCATGGAGCAGCCAGATCTTTCAGTCTGCCAGGATCCGCCAGTCGGCCAGACTCTTCCAGATCTGCCAGTCAGCCAGACTCTTCCAGATCTGCCAGACTCTTCCAGATCTGCCAGTCAGCCAGACTCTTCCAGACTCTTCCAGATCTGCCAGTCAACCAGACTCTTCCAGATCTGCCAGTCAACCAGACTCTTCCAGATCTGCCAGTCAACCAGACTCTTCCAGATCTGCCAGTCAACCAGACTCTTCCAGATCTGCCAGTCAACCAGACTCTTCCAGATCCGCCAGTCAACCGGGATCTGCCAGAACTCCGCCAGTCGGCCCGGGATCCGCCAGTCGGCCGGGATCCGCCAGTCGGCCAGGATCCGCCAGTCGGCCAGGATCCGCCAGTCGGCCAGGATCCGCCAGTCAGCCAGGATCCGCCAGATCCGCCAGTCAGCCAGGATCTGGTAGATCTACCTACCTGCCTGAGCTTCCTCTCACTCCTGAGCTTCCTCTCACTCCCGAGCTTCCTCTCACTCCCGAGCTTCCTCTCACTCCTGAGCTTCCTCTCACTCCCGAGCTTCCTCTCACTCCCGAGCTTTCTCTCACTCCCGAGCTTCTCACTCCTGAGCTCACTCCCGAGCTTCCCCTCAGTCCCGAGCTGCCTCAGTCCCGAGCTGTCCTTCAGTCCCGATCTGCTCCTCAGTCCAGTGGGTTTCTGGGTGAGGACTACTAGGCCATGGTCGGCGGCGAGGGTGGACTATCCAGGGACGTGAGGAGAGGGGACTAAGACATTGACTGAGTGGGTTCCACGTCCCGCGCCGGAGCCGCCACCATGGTCAGACGCCCACCCGGACCCTCCCTATTGTTTTGAGGTGCGTTCGGGAGTCCGCACCTTAGGGGGGGGTTCTGTCACGCCCTGGTCTAAGTATTTTGTGTTTTTCTTCATGTATTGGGTCAGGCCAGGGTGTGGCATGGGGTTTTTGTATTGTGGTGTGTTTTGTCTTGGGGTTTTGGTGTGTGTGTATCGGGATTGTAGCTAGTGGGGTTATCTAGCAAAGTCTATGGCTGTCTGGAGTGGTTCTCAATCAGAGGCAGGTGTTTATCGTTGTCTCTGATTGGGAACCATATTTAGGCAGCCGTATTCTTTGAGTTTGTCGTGGGTGATTGTCCTTAGTGTCGTTGTTCCTATCTCTTTATTTATTTTACACAAGTATAGGCTGTTTCGGTTTTCGTTACGTTCTTTGTTTTGTAGTGTTTTGTGTTTATTCGTGTTTCACGTTGTTCATTAAACATGGATCGCAATCTACACGCTGCATTTTGGTCCGACTATCCTTCACACCTAGAAAACCGTAACAGTTAGCTAGCTACGTTAGCAGCTCATTTGAGTTAGCCTGCACTGTAGCTAGCTAGCTAATAATACATATTTTTGTTTTTTACATTTTCAAAATGTATTTACTTACTTGAATAGGTTCTCCCAGCCATGTGGACAATTGGAGATAGGGCAGCAAAGTTTTTGGTCACCAGAGTGGTTTAGAGCGTATTACTATTTACCTGTGAATACATTTGTTTAATAAACAGACCTTCATACAAACTTGCTATGCTGAATTCTTGACGCACAATCGAATGTGCTGTTATATGCTGCTAGCACACCTACAAGCGAGCCACTCTGGGTGGCTGGAGCATCATGCAGTAATTTACTGCATAATAGTGTACACGAGCCGTGAACCCAATGCGTTTTAATGGGCATAATATGTCGACCTAAGCTTGTCGCCTGCATTCCTGCCATGGGACAATGACTCGCATTGTTAGTGTGGAGACATGAGCATCTCCTCATTATATACAGATCTCTGTTTTCAGCCACTTGCAAATTAAACGGGTGCACAGTGCACGGTTCGGATGCTGGCATCCCCTAAAGTAAATGGATGTTTCTCTAAAATTGTACAATTACTCCTTTCCAAAATAATTTACCAGAGAGCTGTACTTAGCCACAGAGGATCATTATTTTAAAAAATAAAAACATTTAAATATCATGATTATTTAAAAAAAATAGCTGTGGATTGTTTCAAAAAGTGCTTAGGCCTATGCCTATTTGGGAAGCCAGCGATTTGTGTCACGCTCGTCGTTGGAATGACGTGAGGACCAAAGCGCAGCGTGGTGCGTGTTCATCATATATTTATTAAACCGAGAACACTAAACAAAATAACAAAGGCGAAACGAAACAGTTCTGAAAGGTGACATACACATAACAGAAAATAATCACCCACAAAACACAAGTGGGGAAAAGGCTACCTAAGTATGATTATCAATCAGAGACAACTAAGGACACCTGCCTCTGATAACAATACCAGGCCAAATGCAAAAAACAACATAGAAAAAGGAACATAGACAACCCACCCAACTCACGCCCTGACCATGACTAAACTCACACCCTGACTAAAACAAAGACATAACAAAAGAGCTAAGGTCAGAACGTGACAATTTGGGCAACGTGCATAGCTGTAGGCATAACTGATTATTGAGTTAAGGCTGTCAGTGAAAAGCATCTCAAATGTGTGAAGATAATGTGTCGTATAATTTAAAATTGAGACAAGAAGAAGGGGAGTGGTGTGTGGCAAAGATAAGGGCATCTCTCTCCCGAATCCATGCACTCAGCTCTCCAGAATGTACTCTGCTGTCTCCTGCCAATTCTTGCACATTCATTGTTTCATTGTGCGAATTGTTTTCCCTTTGATTGTTTATTTTTGATCAATTCCCCATTACATATGTAACCAGTACGCCTAGTAAATGCACCATTAATCCCTGTCCTTTGGTTATATACAGTTCTCTTAATGCATGTATTACTCATTTACCGTTCTCATTCTTGGCAGGGGAAACGTTGTTTGCAGAGTTCACAACCTGCTACACTTTTGAGAAATACATTTTGGTTTATTTCATAACCAGTGTTCCCTGAAAGGAATGTTGGCACTGAACAATTGTCTGGTCTGCTGAGTGCAAACTTGAATGTTGTGAAGATTCTGTTCAACTTCTGGCGCATGTTAATTGTGAACACCAAGGCTGTACCTGCTTTAAGTTACAGTTATAACAGTGACCAAGTAGGCTGCTGTGGCTATTTGATCATAGTGTAGGCATATCAGAGTGGCCTACCATCAAAAACAATGAAGAAAATGCATCCCATAACATTTTTACATGGAAATAGCTGTTCTATCATTCAGCCTACAGTAGCAGCCAATGTGTGGTGTTCAGTGTAGGCTTACATTTAGTGAGACTTGACATTAACCTGTTTATCCAATTGTCCTTCAGGCAAGGTGACTGAAAATGTGTTGTTTGATGCAAGAAACCACTTAACAAAATAAAGTTAATTATTATTCCCATACCATTATTACAGAGAATCAGAGGAATTATGCTTCCCTTTGCTTATTGGCTACTTCGCTTATTCAAGCCTGTTTCAATATACTAGACTGCCTCTTTAAGACAGAAAAAAAGCTCTTTACCTGACTCGCTTTTCAAAGATGGTAAGAAATGCACACATTTTGTGCTCTTTAGGAAGCAACCACTCCCCCATTTGCTAACTAGAAATTAGCTATAACTGGGGGCCTCCCGAGTGGCGCAGTGATCTATGGCACTGCCTCGCTGTGCCACTTGAGATTCTGGGTTCAAGTCCAGGCTCTGTCGCAGCTGGCCTTGACCGGGAGACCCATGGGGCGGTGCACAATTGGCCCATCGTCGTCCGGGTTAGGGGAGGGTTTGGCCTTGTCCCATCGTGCACTAGCGACTCCTGTGACCGACACAGTCGCCAGGTTTACGGTGTTTCCTGTGACACATTGGTGCGGCTGGCTTCCGGGTTAAGTGGGCCATTGGTCAAAAGCAGTGCGGCTTGGTTGGGTTGTGTTTTGGAGGTTACACGGCTCTCGACCTTCACCTCTCCTGAGTCCGTACGGGAGTTGCAGCGATGAGACAAGATTGTAAGTAAGAAATTAGCTATAACTGGGCTAATAACTCATTTATTAGCAAAGAATGTGAACACGTGCACACATGGATACTGCAGCTCTGATTGGTTATGCCGCACTGGTCTGTAGAGTACAGGCTGAGCCTTTAAATGAGCCTGTCAATGCAATAGAAGCCTGCAAGAAAATCTCTTGCATACTTTGTTTTGCATACTTTGCATACTTGCATAGTTCGTTTTGTTTTGGCATGTTGCATTGAAAGTGGCTAACATTGGCAATTCCTACAGTAGAGGGAAACGTTGATAGTGTTAACTAGAAAGTTACATCTCGGGCTTCTCTGTGGCAGTCCAGGGGAGATGAGCGCCCAGGCACGCTCGCAGCTTAGAGGGAACATTGTTCATTACCATCATTTAGGCGTTTTGTAAATGTTTTCATTGTCTTTTGTTTGGAGGGCTCCATGTGAGCAATGAGCATGTGTGTGGTTTCTCTGTCCTCATAATGTTGAGGGAGCATGTGCACCTGAGCACACCAACCTGCTGAGTTGATACAATGTTGCACTTCACTAGCAATAGCTGAAATCGAGACAGATAGAAAGGGAGACAGACAAGCAGAGTAGATAGATTCTTGCGATTGAAAGAACTCACATTTTTTTATTTGTCGGCTTTAGGTCTGAAGTATTTAACTTAGTTATAGGCATACCGCTGCATTGGCCTATATGGTATTTCTGAGTTCCATGCGCTATTTTCTTTAGCCGCCAATGGTGTATCAGTATGTCCATATGGAAAAGGCTGGTGCTCTTGCATTAGTGGAATTTTAACTTTTATAATTTTAACCACATGACAATACTTTTTAGAAACAAAACTTCCACAAACATGTGCATATAAAAATAATCATAAATGGCACGTAAGATAGGTAGAAATTGTAGAATCAATTGTAAGCTTCCCCAAACTTGAAACTCCTGAGCTGCCTATGGTCTTTATTAAAACACCCATTAACAGAATTTGTGACTAAAATGTGTGAAATAAACGGGCCGCCTATAGAAATCAAATGCCCATCCAATTGATTTGTTTTCGTGCCGTCCCTTACCTACAGCGCCTCGTGTGGCTCAGTTGGTAGAGCATGGTGCTTACAATGCCAAGGGTAATTTGATTCCCACTGTGGTTTTATGCACGCATGCCTATAAATCGCTATGGATAAAAGTGTCTGCTAAATGGTATATTATTATTGTTATTTCAGCATGACAAGAATCAGAGCACGGCGTCTGCCTGTATCACAGAAAGTGCTATGCTCTTACTCTTAGAGGAAGAAGATGAAGTCATGAAGTGTTGTCACTGGTTTCATGGTAATTCATTAACACCAGTAACAGTTGGAGAATGATAGGGCCTGTTTTTGAGTTATGCTGTTCTATGTCAGTACGTACTGTATCTCTATTTTTCCCCTCTGGGTTATTTCCTCATTTTCAACTCCAGTGGTGTTGATTTTCAGAAGATATTTTTGGCAGCCAGATCGTTAATGGTGCCAGAGTGCCACGTAATAATCTGATCACCTTCGAAAGCAGATAAACAGAAAAGTGAGCGAAAGTAAGAGGAAAATGTACAGGTATGAATATGGTATGTCGTAAAACTATTTACAGTATCTTTCACCAATCCTGTTGTGCTGTAATATCAGTTTGATTTACAGGACCAGTCAAAAGTTTGGAACACCTAATCAATCCAGGGTATTTTCATTTTTACTATTTTCTACATTGTAGAATAGTAGTGAAGACATCAAAACTATAAAATAACACATATGGAATCATGTAGTAACCAAAAACCTGTTAAACAAATCCAAATATATTTTAGATTTTAGATTCTTCAAAGTAGCAACCATTTGCCTTGATGACAACTTTGCACACTCTTGGTATTCTCTCAACCAGCTTCATGAGGTAGTCACCTGGAATTAATTTTAATTAACAGGTGTGCCTAGATAAAAATGTATTAGTGGCATTTCTTTCCTTATTAATGAGTTTGAGACAATCAGTTGTTTTGTGACAAGGTAGAGGTATACAGAAGATATCCCTATTTGGTAAAAGACCAGTCCATATTATGGCAAGAACAGCTCTAATAAGCAAAGAAAAATGACAGTCCATCATTACTTTATGACATTCCAAAAAATATATACAACTTTGAAAGTTTCTTCAAGTGCAATCGCAAAAACCATCAAGCGCTATGATGAAACTGGCTCTCATGAGGACCGCCAGAGGAAAGGAAGACAAATCAAATCAAAATGAAATCAAAGTTTATTTGTCACGTGAAATGTCACGTCATGCTTACTTACAGGCTCTAACCAATAGTGTGGAGAAAAAAAAGGTATGTGTGTGTGTGTGTGTGTGTGTGTGTGTGTGTGTGTGTGTGTGTGTGTGTGTGTGTGTGTGTGTGTGTGTGTGTGTGTGTGTGTGTGTGTGTGTGTGTGTGTAGGTAAGTAACTAAATAAAACAACAGTAAAAATACATTTGAAAATAAGAGTAGCAATGCTGTATACAGACACCGGTTAGTCAGGCTTATTGAGGTAGTATGTACATGTAAGTGTGCTTAAAGTGACTATGCATATATGATGAACAGAGAGTAGTAGTAGTGTAAAAAGGGGTTGGCGGGTGGTGGGACACAATGCAGATAGCCCGGTTAGCCAATGTGCGGGAGCACTGGGTGGTCGGGCCAATTGAGGTAGTATGTACATGAACGTATAGTTAAAGTGACTATGCATATAAGATAAACAGAGAGTAGCAGCAGCGTAAAAGAGGGGCTGGGGTGGGCACACAATGCAAATTGTCCTGGTAACCATTTGGTTACCTGTTCTGGAGTCTTATGGCTTGGGGGTAAAAACTTGAGAAGCCTTTTTGTCCTAGACGTGGCACTCCGGTACCGCTTGCCATGGGGTAGTAGAGAGAACAGCCTATGACTGGGGTGACTGGGGTCTTTGACAATTTGTAGGGCCTTCCTCTGGCACAGCCTGGTGTAGAGGTCCTGGATGGCAGGCAGCTTTGCCCCAGTGATGTACTGGGCTCTACGCACTACCCTCTGAAGTGCCTTGCAGTCGGAGGAGGTGTGATGATGTGGGGGTGCTTTGCTGGTGACACTGTCAGTGATTTATTTGGTATTCAAGGCATACTTAACCAGCATGGCTACCAAAGCATTCTGCAGCAATACACCATCCCATTTGGTTTGTGCTTACTGATACTATCATTTGTTTTTCAATAGGATAATAACCCAATACACCTCCAGGTTGTTTAAGGGCTATTTGACCAAGAAGGAGAGGGATGGAGAGTTGCATCAGATGACCTGGCCTCCACAATCCCCTGACCTCAACCCAATTGAGATGGTTTGAGATGAGTTGGACCGCAGAGTGAAGGAAGAGTGCTCCGCATATGTGGAAATTCCTTCAAGACTGTTGGAAAAGCATTTCAGGTGAAGCTAGTTGAGAGAATGCCAAGAGTGTGCAAAGCTGGGAAAGGGTGGCTACTTTGAAGAATCGAAAATCGAAAATATATTTTGATTTCTTTAACTATTTTTTTGGTTGCTACATGATTCCATATGTGTTATTTCAAAGTTGTGATGTCTTCACTATTATTCTACAATGTAGAAAATAGTCCAAATAAAGAAAGACCCTTGAATGAGTTGGTCTGTCCAAACGTTTGACTGGTACTGTATATGTTTGGTTCAATGGAAAAAATATAAATAGGTTAATAGTTCATGCATATTTATAACAGGTGTTATAAATCAGTTATTATATTTCATCCTTGTTAAAGCTTAACTGGAACTGATTTGCTCTCATTAATTCCTTCTAGTCTGTGTATATCACATCTATGCACTTTGTTGTTGTGTGTGTGCGCTGTATTTTGCATGTGATTTGTGGCTAGAAAGGGTACATCTATTTGGGTGTTTTTTTTGCTCACACAATGACCCCTTGGAGACAGAGCTGATGGTGGGGAGAGAGAAATTATCTGATAAGTGAGATTTGATAGGGAGAATCATTGGACCCAATGTGATTAGGCGGGTCAGTAATTAAATAAAGACGATTGTGTAAGGATTTGCCCGTGCGTCATGGACTTGGCTCCATGTCCTGGTAAGACCTAGACAGAACCCATCAGCATATCTTGCGAGTACAAGCATAGAGAGTAGCCTGATGAGCCTTAGAGTAAAGACTGATAACTACCTACTACCTAGAAATGATAACTTCCTCTCTATAAGAATTAGAAAATTATTAATATGTACAAGACAGGATACAGAACCATGCATTCTTCACAGCCATCACCGTGAAGATGTCTTCCTAAACAAAGTCATAACATAATAATAATATATGTAAATAAGCAGACGCTTGTCATGCGTGCATAATTCTTTTCATGTGAGTGGCGCCGTGAATCAAACCCACAATCCTGACATTGCACGCACCATGCTCTACCAACTGTCTTGAGGTATCAAAAGGAAGATGTCCATAGACAGGCCTTAATAACTTGATGTTGAATTGAATGAGGCATGGAATTATTATTTTCAAATGGTGAGTTAAATACACAGTTCAAAGAGAACATTTCAATTTCACTTAATTTACTGATGTGTTTTGTTCAAAGCCACTACAAATACTCCCTTGTCTTCCGACCAAGGCATAGCGTGGTTCACATTAGTGTTTCAAGACACACCCTGAAATATCCAAAGACGTAACATGAAATGTCCTAACACACATGCTTTGTAGTCAAATCCGTTTTCCGATTCCAAACCCAGCAGTGGCGTGCGTTTCCAAAGAGCTCTATTTTCATGTCATCTGACCATAGCACAGCCTGGAGTTTGATAAACTTGGATAGGAACTGGTGCTATTGTCAGACAACATAAAAATAGAGCTCTTTGGAAACGCACACCACTGGTGGGTTTGGCGTTGAAAAACAGAAGCATACAGTACGCAGAAAAGTACCTCATACCTATGGTCAAATATGGTGGTGAATCTTTGATGTGATGGGACTATTTTGCTTCCACTGTTCCTGGACCCATTGATAAGGTTCAACAATGTGAACTTCACCAAGTACCAGGACATTTTAGCCAAAAACCTGGTTGCTTCTGCCAGGAGGCTGAAACTTGGCCGCAAGTGGATCTTCCAGCAAGACAATAACCTCAAGCACATATCAAAATCCACAAAGAAATGGTTAATTGACCATAAATCAACATTTTGCAATAGTCATCTCAGTCTCCCGACTTGAACCCCAAACCTGTAGTTTGAATTGAGGAGGGCAGTCCATAAGTGTAGAGAAAGGATATCAAGGATCTGGAAAGATTATGTACGGAAGAATGGTCTAAGATCCATCCCATTTTCTTATGTAATTCTCAGTGTCATTATCCTCACAAGGGGAGGGTACTAGAGTATTGAAACATGGGATGCCAATAATATTGATCCCTATCTTTCTGAGATTTAAAAAAGTACTTGTTAAACAAAATATCTTTCTCTGAGCAATTGTATTAGTATAAAATAATATAATTTCCAGAATTTTTTTTGAGCATACAATAGCTCCGTTTTTTTATTATTCATTTTATACAGTCTTTTTTGCACTTCTTTACATGTATATGAAAAGACACAATCACATTCGGAGCTTTCAAGAAAATACTTAGGCCTTGGCTACATCCCATATGGCACACATGTATTTCCTACATAGTGCACTACTTTTGACCAGAGCCCTATGGGGTTCTGGTCACCACATAGGGAATAGGGTAACATTTGGGAGACACCCCTACAGTACAGTTCAGACCGCTTGTCCCCCAAATGGTAGCTCATTGAGACCTATGAGAGCTCTTTTGTTACATAAAATAGCAGTGATTACTCCCTTTCTTCTCCTCCCTGCTCTCAACAATGGCCTCTACATTCCCCCTCCATTTCTCATCCTGGAGCCTTTAATAGCCAGCACCAATTACCAGACACTCCATCAGCTCTCCTGTCACAAGTTCAGGATGGGTCTGATAAGATCTCATGACACAGTCCTGGACATATGTTACAAATCATGTTAACCCTTCTTCTAAGAATGAATAATAAGGCCATTCTAAGAATCTCACACATCACAAACTATACTGGACAAAAATATAAACGCAACATGCAACAATTTCAAAGATTTGACTGATTTACAGTTCATAGATGAAAATCTGTCAATTTAAATAAATCCATTAGGCCCTAATCTATGGATTTCACATGACTGGGCAGGGGCACAGCTATGGGTGGGCCCAGCCAATCAGAATTAGTTTATCCCCACAAAAGGGATTTATTAAAGGAAATAAAGAAATACTCCTCAGCACCCCCCCTAAGACGATCCCACAGGTTGAGAGGCCGGATGAAGTGGCCTTGGGCTGACGTGGTTACACATGGTCTGCGGTTGTGAGGCCTGTTGGATGTACTGCCAAATTTGTACTGCCAAATTCTCTAAAACGAAAAATACATTTTTTTTTCCATGAACTAACTTAAACTACATTAACATCGTTTTTTTCAAGTAACAGATAAGGGACTTTTGTTCCCCCTCTCGGAAACAATCAGAAATGATTAAATTACAACCAGAGCGAGACAGGGCTACGCAGAAAGATTCATGGTAGAGAAATTAACATTTAATTATCTGGCAATGGCTCTGTTGGACATTCCTGCAGTCAATATGCCAATTGCACGCTCCCTCAAAACTTGAGACGTCTGTGGCATTGTATTGTGTGACAAAACTGCACATTTTAGAGTGGCCTTTTATTGTCCCCAGCACAGCATGCAACTGTGTAATGATATTGCTGTTTAATCAGCTTCTTGATATGCCACACCTGTCAGGTGGATGGATTATCTTGGCAAAGGAGAAATGCTCAATAACAGGGATGTAAGCAAATTTGTGCCCAAAAAATTGAGAGGAGCTTTTTTTTGCATTTGTCAAATTTCTGAGATCTTTTATTTCAGCTCATGAAAAATGGGAACAACACATTACATGTTGCGATTATAGTTTGTTCATTATTCTTTACACTTTATCCATGGATCAGTGATCTCTTCTCATCATACTGTGCATGGTATACAGGGACCTGCCGAACCAGCCTGCCGAACCAGTCTCTCCCCTTCCCTGCCAACCGCAAGCACCCTCATGGGATATATGGGTGTGAGGCTGTCAGCTCCCTGTCCCATGGCCTTAGCAGTAGCAGCACCAAGCCTGCCTGGGCTTGTCTGGATGAGGATGGATCCACTTAGCAGTGATGAAAGACCTTCCTCTGGGCTTTTCAACCCGCACTTGAACAGCATCTTTAAACACCTTTACTGAAGACTCACAGCTGGTGCCAGAGCTCCAACTCCCCAGTCTGGGTGTGCATCCCAAATGGCACACTATTCCCTTTGTAGTGCACTTCTTAGGACCAGGGCCCATATGGTCCTGGTCAAAAGTAGAGCACTATATAGGGAATAGGGTGCCATTTGGGACTCAAATGTGTGAGCCTTACATAGTTACTGTACTGTGTCTATGTCGGTACTGTAGCCAAGTACTCCAGTGTCATACTAACTGACTGACTGACCCTCCCCCCAATTATAATTGTTATAAATATTATCATTATGTTGTTATTCTTATTTACTTACCTTTTAAGAACCCCACAGGTGCTCTGACACTCACGGCCCACTTTGCTAGATACCATGGGAGTCATCACTGATGCTCACAGCTTGCCGATGTATAATTTAACCAAGGTCTTTGTCTGCTCTGTTCTCCTTCCTCTAGCTTTTCTTTACATCAGCAGACTACTAATACATGCTCCATTAGTTTCTCAGTTGTGTAAAAGAAAATAATAATAATAATTAAACAGTATTGTCGATTTTCAAAATAGAATCCACAAGATGGTACTTGCCTACAGAGCAACAAGAAAAACTGCCCTTCCCTACCTTCAGGATATGCTCAGACCCTACACCCCAACCTGAGTACTGTGTTCCGCCACCTCTGGTCCATTGGCCCTCCCACCCCTACGAGAGGGGTGGGAGCTCCCACTAAGCCCAGTCAAAGCTCTTGTCTCTCCTGGAACCCCAATGGTTGAACCAGCTTCCGCCTGAAGCAAGGACAGCAGAGTCCCTGCCCATCTTCCAAAAACAACTGAAACCCCTACCTCTTCAAAGAGTGTCTTAAATAATCCCACAGCACCCCCATCCCCCATCCTCAACTCCCCCAAAGAAAATATATTAAGTTAACATGTAACGGTTGTCATTGGTGGAAGAAGGAGAGGACCAAGGTGCAGCGTGTTCATGATCTTTTAATTACACTGAACACTAGCACAAACAGGCACAACCGAAACAGTCCTGTCTGGTACAGAGACAGAAAACAACTACCCACAAACACAGGTGGTAACAGGCTACCTAAGTATGGTGATCAATCAGAGACAACGATTAACAGCTGCCTCTGATTGGGAACCATACCAGGCCAAACACATAGAAGTATAAAACATAGAACAAAACATAGAATGCCCACCCCAACTCACGCCCTGACCAAATTAAAGCAGAAACATAAAAAAGGAACTAAGGTCAGGATGTGACATAACACTTGACTTTTTCAGCACCTACTAGCACTGAATTTGCTGATAGCTACTTCATTGAGGAAGAATATACTTACTATGTCTGGGATATACGCTTGTCCCTCCTAGCTCTCTTAGGATGAATGCACTTACTGTAAGTCGCTCTGGATAAGAGCATCTGCTACGACTAAAATGTAAATGTAAACATTTAAGACAGAACTCTGTGGCCTTTTGCAAAACAGTACATGTGTTTTCAAAATGAATTTGCTTTCACAAAACAAATACTTTCATCAAAACTATACTGTCAAAAGAGCAAATACTTTCATCAAAAGAACACAACTGCCTGCAAAAGAATGTACGCAGCCATATCTCGAGTCCAAGTAGATCCATACATTTTCTTTGAAGTCACTAAATCATGATTATCAAAATGTAAATACTACTATCCAAAGGTGCAGAATTATTAACAATTACTCTCCTTATATGCATATTTCAGCAAACAATTTCATACACATCAAATCAAATATTATTCCTGATAAAAAATACAATAGAAAAAAATGAATTTTGTGTCGGATTCATACAATGGTATCATCAAAATTTAATTCCATGTATTCAATACAAAGGCTGGTTTGCTCATAGTTTTGTAGACTTTCCATTGGTGCAAAAAAACACAATGGAAAATAAGGTGAAAACAATGAAGGTGCATAACTGATATTTGCATTTAACGTTTTGTAAAAGATATGTAAGTCAGGTACTAAGGCAAGAAAATGATCAGAAGTTCTCTAAAATGTATTTGAGCATTTGATCATTGCTGTTCTGCTGTAGATATGTCTAAACACAGATCCAAAAAGTTATTGTACGCAATTGAGAAAAACTGTAATTTATGCTCATTCAGGGCTTAAAAGCAACATAAAATATTATCCATAGTATAGATGACAATATTTACATCAGCAAAGTATCGGAAATATTATGTTTCTAATACACACAATACTGTAGGTCTTATGTGGTCGCTACATGGGTATTTCTCTGAGTTTGCACACTATTCAATGTCCTAAAGCAATAACACACTCAAACTATCCTCTGGTATTTTTATCAGTAGTCCACTGTTGATACAGTCCCAAAATGTTTTCCAAAATGCATCATGTGACGCAAAGCGCACTTTACATGTTGAGTTTATATTTATGTTCAGTATACATTTTTACATTTTTACTTCTGTTGTTGAGGCCACATCCTCAGGGCTCTGGTGTTCTCTACCAGATGAAGCCCTGGGCGGTGGTCGTCACTAGCTGGCACATCAAATTTATAAACCCTGCCTATTTCTACAATTATCTTCATAAAATCGGATTTTAAACCTAACCTTAACCCTAACCTTAACTACACTTCTAACCTTATGCCTAAACCCTAACCTTAAATTAAGACCAAAAAGCCAAATAAATATTTCATAAATGTTTATGACATACCCAATATTGACTGTTTATGTCGACCATTTCCATGGTTGCACCCCATGATGACCAAGAGTATAACATTTATGTCCCTTTGATGAATTCTTCATGAGCCAATCGGAGACTGGAGTGACAAAATTGAAAGACAGTATATCTCATTGTATCATATCCACTGGGTACACCACACTATTTTGACATGGATAATTGTGTAAGTTTTGGTTGAGACAATGATACAACCCATATTTTCCTCTCAAAAAGACAGCCAAAAGTTTGTTGAATTTCCATTGTGGTATTACTATGGTTTTAAACATTGAAAAGCACAACCAAATACCAATGGAAAAACAATGTCAGATTTTTGGTTTATTTATACAACAGAATAAGTTGTTATCGTTGTGCTTCATTGAATATCAGAACCAAAGAACCTGGATTGCAGTTGAGATTACATTAAAAGTACATGCTGCAAGTGATGAATACCGTTTAAGATTCTGTGCAGATTATTACAGAAATTGTGAAGATCTCCACATACCTGTGACGACCTATATGATTACATACGAATAAATGTATAGTTACAGTAACCGCAAAATATGACCATGGATGCGTTACACATTTACAGTGCCTTGCAAAATTATTCACCCCCTTGGCGTTTTTCCATTTTGTTGTGTTACAACCTGTAATTTAAATGGATTGTTTATTTGGATTTCATGTAATGGACATACACAAAATAGTTAAAATTGATGAAGTGAAATGAAAGAAATTACTTGTTTCAAAAAATTCTAAAAAATAAAAAACGTAAAAGTGGTGCATATGCATATCTATTCACCTGTTTTACTATGAAGCCCCTAAATAAGATCTGGTGCAACCAATTACCTCCAGAAGTCACATAATTAGTTAAATAAAGTCCACCTGTGTGCAATCTAAGTGTCACATGATCTGTCACATGATCTCAGTATATATACACCTGTTCTGAAATGCCACAGAATCTGCAGCACCACTAAGCAAGGGGCACCACCAAGCAAGTGACATTGTGAAGAACAAGGAGCTCTCCAAACAGGTCAGGGACAAAGTTGTGGGGAAGTACAGATCAGGGTTGGGTTATAAAGAATGATCCAAAACTTTGAACATCCCACGGAGCACCATTAAATCCATTATTAAAACATTTAAATAATATGGCATCACAACAAACCTGTCAAGAGAGGACCGCCCACCAAAACTCACAGACCAGGCAAGGAGGGCATTAATCAGAGAGGCAAAAGAGAGACCAAAGATAACCCTGAAGGAGCTGCCAAGCTCCGCAGCAGAGATTGGAGTATCTGTCCATAGGACCACTTTAAGCCATACACTCCACAGAGTTGGGCTTTACAGAAGAGTGGCCAGAACAAACACGTTCATTACTATGGGACACAGCATGGTAGCAACACAGCAGCACAACAGCACCTCTCACTCAAGCCCTTGTCTTTTTGTTGTCTTATGTTCCACCTACCCCAAATGTTCCAAGAATATTCCTATTATGTTACTGTATGTATCACAAGTATTTTTTAGATTTCATTATCAACAAATGCAACAAAATGACAGTGATTGTAAAATGCACAAAAATCAACAGTGTAATGTTTGGATTCAGGTGAACTGTTGTGTCCTCGCCTTTAGTCTAATAATTTTCCCATAATCTCCAAACTGTTCCTTTTTAATTGGTACCATGGTTATGCATATGCTTTCCATATTTATTCTGTGAGAAAATAAGATATCTAAAGATTAGTGATGTTAAGGTTCAAATGGGAGCTCCGAGGCATGAGTCGAAATTGCTAAGTAGCTAACTCCGAAGCAGTGTTCCGATGCGTGTATCACTTTATCAGAAGTACGTAATCAATGATGTACAAAGCTTCATTTGATCACATGCTTTTACAAAACCTCTTCAGGACACCGTACTTACAAATATAGTTCTCGAGTTTGTACAATTAGTTTAATCTGATCGGTAGCTTAGCAGGTATAGTACAAGATGGCGCCGGAGGGTAGGGCTGCCGTCTTATCAGCTCTTAACCAACCATGCTATTTTGTTTGTTTTTTTGCGTTGTTCGTTTTGTACATAATGTTGCTGCAACCATCTCTTGCTACCGAAAAGAGTTTCTGGACATCAGAACTGGGATATCTCCCCTCAAATTGGACGAGGAGTTCTTCTTCAATGAGTTGGATGCGAGGGATATACTACGGACACCCGACCAGGCCCAGATCCCCGTAATTCGTTAGAAAAGGAAGATCAGTATGCCTTGTGAGGATCAGGTGACGAGTGGCTAATCTGCCCTTGCCTTCTGTTCTGCTAGCTAACGTTCAATTACTGGAAAATAAATGGGACGAACTAAAAGCACGTATATCCTACCAACAGGACATAAAAAACTGTAATATCTTATGTTTCACCGAGTCATGGCGGAACGACAACATTAAGAACATACAGCTGGTGGGTTATACACTCTATCGGCAGGAGAGAACAGCAGCCTCTGGTAAGACACGGGATGGGCTCCTATGCATATTTGTAAACAATATCTGGTGCACGATATCTAAGGAAGTCTCAGGGTTTTGCTCGACTGAGGTAGAGTATCTCATGATAAGTTGTAGACCACACTATCTACCTGGAGAGTTTTCATCTGTATTTTTCGTAGCTGTCTACCACCACAGACCGATGCTGGCACTAAGACTGCACTAAATGAGCTGTATAAGGTCTTAAGCAAACAGGAAAACACTCATCCAAAGGCAGGGCTCCTAGTAGCCGGGGACTTGCAGGGGAAACATAAATCAGTTTTACCTAATTTCTATCAACATGTTAAATGTGCAACCAGAGGGAAAAAAATTCTAGATCCCCATTACTCCACACACAGAGACACATACAAAGCTCTCCCTCGCCCTCCATTTGGCAAATCTGATCATAAATCTATCCTCCTGATTCCTGCTTACAAGCACAAATTCAAGCAGGAAGCACCAGTGGCTCGGCCTATAAAAAAGTGATCAGATGAAGCAGATGCTAAAATACAGGACTGTTTTGCTAGTACAGACTGGAATATGTTTCGGGATTCTTCTGATGGCATTGAGGAGTACACCACATCAACCATTGTCTTCCAAAAAGGGTTCTTCAGATTAAAACGGTTGTTGGTAAAACCCTATCCCTCCGCAAAAGAACCCTTTTGGAACCCTTTTTCCTAATAGTGTACAGGCCAATTCCCACGAGTGTAAGGGGTTAAAGAATCAAATCAAACATTAAATGCACTTTAAATAATGTTTGATTTTATTTAGTGTAATTCTTTAACTTACATTTTGGGTTGAAATGGAGACGTAAATCCAACATATCAATTATTAATTTGTAGACAAACTGGATTTAAAGCCTACTAGGGTCAGTGGTACAAATGGAACTATCCAAGTTGAATTTACATCTTCTTCAAATGCTTATATTTGTTTACTTTGACACTTAAACATAATTCATAATCATATAAGGGCTCATTTCAATCTGTATCTGTCAAGCCTGCTCTTGCTCCCCCTCCCTGGCGCTCAAATGAGCCAGGCTCCCAAGCATTACGCACTCCTGCCACCATCAGTACGCACACCTGCCTTCCCCCTCCAGGGTTTTATGCCTCAGCCGGCTCATCAGGCTCCCACGTTCCAGCGGGATCATCATGCTGTCACGCCTCAACCGGGTCGCCAGCCTCCCATACAAATGGAACTATCCAAGTTGAAGTTACATCTTCTTCAAATGCTTATATTTGTTTACTTTGACACTTAAACATAATTCAGAATCATATAAGGGCTCATTTCAATCTGTATCTGTCATGCCTGCTCTTGCTCCCCCGCTCAAAGGGTCCAGGCTCCCCAGCATTATGCACTCTTGCCACCATCAGTACGCACACCTGCCCTCCCCCATCACGAGGGTCAGTAACTATTGGACTCAACTGGACTCAATCACCTGTATCATTACCTCCCCTATATCTGTCTGTTCCCAAGCTCTGTTCCCTGCTTCAAGATAAATGTCTGTTTGTCTTTGCATACCCGGTTCTGATGCTGTCGCTGTCCTGTTTGATGTCTGTTCCCTATTAAATGTTCTACTCCGTATCTGCTCAAACCTCTCCAACACCTGTCCTTACAGTATCACTGAATTTCAAAGTGACTGAAATTTCAAGGCAATGTTCCCGCATTAGCGGAGCCTGCATTCACAGTAAACGCTGCGTGTGTCGGCTCAATCCGAAATGACCTTTACATTTCAAGTGCACACTCTGCAACACTTCAGCGATACAGATTGAATCAAGACCTAAATATCATTAAATCAACCAGAGCTTTGAAACCCTACCCACTGGGCACACTACGACATTTCAATGTGGACATTTTTGTAATAGAGACGTTGATCAATGAGATTTCAACCTTTATTCACCCACTCAAAGACAACCAGAAGTTTGTTGAATTCCCAATGTGTTATCACTGTCGTGACTATCATAAATCTGACTGTTATTTATCAAATCAAACTAATTATGTTTAATTATTACTCATTTAAATTAATCGTGTAACAATCGTGTAACAATTAACTAATTAGGAATTTGGGGGCACCACAGGAAAAGTTAAACTCAAACTCTAAAGATATACAGATATTAATTATTACCTCATCAGTCTCATTCTGAAAGTCGCATAATCCTTGGGTCCGCAAGAACCCTGGCCCTTTTGAATATTCAGTACTACACAAATTGATTTAAATCATTTATTTACTAACTAAATAATAACACAGAATACCCATACACACTTACATGAGATAAAAGTCCCTAGTGGACTGACACGACATGACGGCTTGTTATACAATGGAAAAGGGGTGGGGAAAATAAAGTGAGAGAGAGACAAAGTGAGTAAATTTATCGTACATACATTTGGAAACTACGCTCACAGTAACCAGAATACTTAGCACCCTAACCACCGCTCATTTGGATTAGAAAAACAATATATATTTATACATAGATGTCTTTCTCTGTCGTATCTCTGTTGAAACCAATCGATCTGTCTATGGGTAGTGGCTCGATGTAGGCTCTGGTTGTCCAGAATTATGTTTTTCAAATTTTTTACAAATTAATACAAACTGAAAAGCTGAAATCAAGTCGAGTCAATAAGTATTCAATCCCTTTGTTATGACAAGCCTAAATAAGTTCAAGAGTAAAAATCTGCATAACAAGTCACATAATAAGTTGCATGGACTCATTTTGTTTGCAATAATAGTGTTTGAAATGATTTTTGAATGACTACCTCATCTCTGTACTCCACACATACAATTATCTGTAAGGTCCATCAGTCAAGCAGTGAATTTCAAACACAGATTCAACCACAAAGACAATGGAGGTTTTCCAATACCTCGCAAATAAGGGCATCTATTGGTAGATGGGTACAAATGTAAAAAATCAGACATTGAATATCCCTTTAAGCATGGTGAAGTTAATAAGTACACTTTGTATGGTGTATCAATACACCCAGTCACTACTAATATAAAGGCGTCCTTCCTAATTCAGTTGCCAGAGAGGAAGGCCAATGGTGACTTTAAAACTGTTGCAGAGTTTAATGGCTGTAATATGAAAAAAACTAAGGATGGATCAACAACATTATAGTTAATCCACAATAGAAACATAAATGACAGAGTGAAAAGAAGGAAATCTGTACAGAATATTCCAAAACATGCATCCTGTTTGCAACAAGGCACAAAAGTAATAGTGCAAAAACTGTGGCAAATCAATTCACTTTTTGTCCTGAATACAAATTGTTTTGTTTGGTGCAAATCGAATACAACACATTACTAAGTACCACTATCCATATTTTCAAGTATAGTGGTGGCTGCATCATGTTATGGGTATGTGTGTAATCATTAAGGACTGGGGAGTTTTTCACAATAAAAAATAAACAGAGTGGAGCTAAGCACAGGCAAAATCCTAGAGGTAAACCTGAATCAGTCTGATTTCCACCAGATACTGGGTGATGAATTCACCTTTCAGCAGAAGAATAACCTAACACACAAGCCAAATCTACACTGCAGTTGCTTACCAAGAAGGCAGTGAATGCTCTGGAGTGGCCAAGTGGAACTTTTGATGTAAACCAACTTGAAAATCCATGGCAAGACCTGAAAATGGTTGTCTAGCAATGATCAACTATCAGTTTCAGCTTGAAGAATTTTGAAAAGAATAAATGGGCAAATGTTGCACAATCTAGGTGTCGGGAACACACATACTGAGACAAAAGGGCGCTGTTTCGCTCACTCAGATGCTTCATCTGAGATTGATGCATCTTTCTGTCCGCACGCTTCTCGGTTAAATAAATTATCAATATTTAGATATTTTATTTGGACAGGTAAGGATGTGCGGTAGGGCACCCCAGGACCCCTAAGGCCCACCCATAATGCCCCTGGGCTACTCTACTGTGATGTCAGACTATTAGACGTTGTATGTAAAACTTGACTATGAAACAGTACTGTTTGTCTCTCACTGCCAGACCTACACCAGATCTCCAGACCATCACGAATAGAGCTCCTAATTAATGGTTAATTGCTGTGACAGTTTTAGGAGCTGGGAATATTTACTTGTGTAGAGCCCTCAAACTCAAACTTTGGACTTCGAAGCCAGTTCCACTGCAGTTCCTCATTGTTCTCCTCAAATCATGGGCTGATTTAGACTTGGGACACCAGTAGGGTAAGATTTGAATACCACTGGTGTTGAGAAACATCAAACTCACAGGCACAACAAATGACAGGTGGACTGCAACTCTTACTGATAAAGGCAGTTGAATGTTGCATATCGACGGAACAGTAAATGGTGCACCAGATTTCCGGAGCGAAGAAGCCACTGCAACTCTTACTGCCAACACACATTTCACTGGGTTTAAATTCCCACACTCAGAGGTAGAGGAGAAGAAAAAAGCCTATTTATTTTTTGTGACGTGGGGGTATCTACTGATTAATAATAATAGCTAATCATGCTGACTACGCCAAATGTATTCGTGGGGTAATATTGATATATTATTCTGTACTGTAATCCCCAATGTTACATGTTCATGCCTATTGCTGCATGAGGGCTGAAAGTTCCATTTCGACTGAACACAGTCTTTCCTGTTCTCTACAAAATAAATGAAATTACCATAACAACACCCATGGCACCCCTCATGTTGTTACCCGGAAAGCCGGGTACAACATATCTTGCATTAGTACAAGTCCGGGGGAGGGTTTGGCCGGGGTAGACTGTAAGCTGACTTGCCAAAGTTAAATAAAGGTTCAATAAATAAATAATAAATACAAATATTTGATTGACATACAACAATACAACACTGTAACCAGGTTATGTACTCTTTATCCTCACATGAGCAACAATACAGTCACTCAAGTCTTTTAAGTGCGTCATTTCCTTCAAAAGGATCCTGTCTGCTTGACTGATTGAGTTTCCTCAACCCCATCCTTAAATCAACTTCCCTTTGTCAGCGCCGGGTTACAGTGACAATGGAACAGACATTCCTAAAACATGTACAGCGTTCTTTCTGTTGTCATTGAATAATTGGTTGGCTCCCCTTTGGAATGTGAATCCGCAAGACGATTTACTAAGTATATTTTGGCTGATTCACAAGTCAAGTGACGTCTTAAGGTGGGGTGGTGACATAAGCCGCCCACAGTCCAAATGTTTACAACCTGACTCAAACAAACATATCATGACAGTTCATGTACAATCCAAACAAAACAAAGACCATACTTCCCTTGCAGCATTATCATTCTGACTCAATACACTGTAATATAGTATTATATATTATTGTACAAAAGACGGTGTCCATTTCTTTTCTTCTTCATAGACTTTATATCTAACAATCGTCTGTGTACATGTGCATGTACATCAACCACCTTATCCTTGTCATCCTAAGAGCATAGCTGAAGCTGGAGGCTGGTGGTGGGTTGAGGATGGGTCTGGGCTGTGACCATGCCTGTGCACACTGCTCTCCCCATTAAAGTCTAGCTCCAGCAGCCGTGGTCTAATTCGATGGCCCTGTGCTGGGGCCACACCAGGATATTAGCCGTGGCTCCCATCCCGCTGTGAGACTCCCTCCCCAGCCCCCTGTAGCCCGCTGCCAGGCCCCATGCGGCACCTCCTCCTGTGGAGGAGAGAGTTGTCTGTTGACAGTTGTCTGTCCTTATGATCTAAACATGATGTCTGGAGCCTTATCTCCGTCAACAATCAACACTGGGGTGCATTAAAGCTCAAATCTGGGATTCAAAATACAACAAAACGGCAGCCCGGCATCGCCACTTGACCATTACACAGATGACCAGATCCTAGATTGTAGCTTTAACCAGAGCCCTGGATGGGGACGGTCGGTCAGCTGGCTGGAAATGTAAAGAGAGGGTTTGTTATGACCCCTTTCACTCAATTAGGAGGAGCAGGGTAGAGAGGAGGACAGAGAGGAGACACAGGGGGAGAGGAGGCACAGGAGGGGGTAGGAGGAACAGGGAGAGAAGAGAAGAGAGGAGAGGAGGAGATAAGTAGGCACAGGGGGAAGAGGAGGCAGGAAGAGGGTGGTAGGAGCAGGAGGGGGTATAGAAATAACATGGAAGAGAGGAGGAGGTAGGGAGAGAGGAGTACAGCAGGGGGGTCTAGTCTGCCTGTCAATAACATTTAACATATTTAACCTTCGTCAGAGATAATGGCTGAGCAGCAAGCAGCGACGCTCGTCTGATCTGTCTCCTGCTGTGACTGCTTTTGTCGCTGCCTTTCACAAATACAGACTAAGAGAAGAGTTTAGCTAAAATATAGTCAGGACTCCCTCTCTCCACTATGCGGAGGGAAAAGGTCTGTAACCAGAGTGACTGACTGGATGTCCATAAAACGTTAACACTATGGCCAACCGGACTCCCCACTTACTCACAAGATCATGGTTCGGTAGCATGATGGTAAATGTGACCACCTCCATCTCCCATCATCACAACAAATTGAAGTGGTGGTGGTGCACAGTGGGGTGGGGAGAGAGGATGTGCACGTGCATGTGCATGTGCAGCCATGCTTGTGTGTGCATCCATGCTTGCATGGGTGACCAACCTCTACTCCCACTCCACACTCTCCCCTGCCGCAGGTGGCCACCTCTCCCCATCAACCAATCAGAGGTCTGAATCCACTCTGCGGCACACCCGTCTCTTTGAACAACAACCAATTAAGGTGTTTTATTGTCATCCGCCTCCCCGCTGCTAAATGGCTCTCAGTACACTTGACTGACCAATCTCACCGGAATTAATTGAGTGTGAAACGGGCAGCATCTGGTAATCTGACGATTAGAGAGGGAGGGAGAGAAAGAGAGTGGGGACGTGAGAGAGGGAGGTAGAGAGAATGAGGGAGAGAGAGAAATAGAGAGTGAAGGAAGGGGAGGGAAGGGGCTGATGGGGAGATGAGAGATAGAGTGGAGGGAAGGAGGTGATAGAATGGTGAGTAATGGAGAGTAGAGTGTAGCTTTAATACCAAGGCTTTCTCATTTTTACTCTTTTAAAACACAGTAATTATCTATTGTTTGATCATTTCTTTTTCTTTCATTGTTGGAGATGGATAGATCAATGTTTCTTGTTATTTGCTCACCTCTTGAGTCCATTAGTGTTTTAAAGTAAATTGCACAGAGAGCTTATTAAATTATGTTTGTAATTGGATGGTAAAAGGCATCCTACCTTCAAGATCTTTGTGCTTTTTCAAACTTAAAAGGAAAGGTTTCTCTTTTGTGTGATAGAAACCTGATGTTATCTTTGTTCAGTTTAGCCAAATGAATAGTGTGAGATACAGTGTTTCTCTTTACATAGCACAGCTTGTATATAACTAAAAGCACCCTATACTGTCCTTTCAATGCTGCGCTTGAAATAAGTCATTATAAGTCATTAAAATAGTTTGAAATAAAGCTAAGTTTTTATGGGCAAGATATTTCCCAAATCCTGAAATCCTCCCTGGTCTTTGTGGTTGAATCTGTGTTTGAAAATCACTGCTTGACTGAGGGACCTTACAGATCATTTGTATGTGTGGGGTACAGAGATGAGGTAGTCATTCAAAAATCATGTTAAACACTATTATTGCACACAGAGTGAGTCCATGCAACTTGTTAAGCACATTTTTACTCTTTATTTAATCTTATTTAGGCTTGCCATGACAAAGGGGTTGAATACATATTGACGCAACACATTACAGCTTTCAATTTTAAATGAATCAAAATACATCATTCCACTTTGACATTATGGGGTATTGTGTGTAGGCCACTGCCAAACAAATCTACATTTGAACCCATTTTAAATTCAGACTGTAACACAACAAAATGTGGAAAAAGTCAAGTGGGTTGTGAATACTTTCTGAAGGTTGTACTTTATTTTTCTCATAGAAATAACACAATTCTCCATGCACATTCATTTCCAAATTTATAAGAGCTACTAATACGAGCTAGGTAAATTAGTAAGCCGTTTGGGTAAAGGGATTGTAAATGTAAATTACAACTGTTTTACATCTATTTTACCTTACAATCGCTGGACATACAGTTGAAGTCGGAACTTTAAATAGAACTCAGCCAAATACATTCAAACACAGTTTTTCACAATTCCTGACTTTTAAACCAGGTAGAAAATCCCTGTCTTAGCTAAGTTAGGATCACCACTTTATTTTAAGTATGTGAAATGTCAGAATAATAGGAGAGAGAATGATTTATTTCAGGTTTTATTTATTTTGTCACATTCCCAGTGGGTCAGACGTTTACATACACTTAATTAGGATTGGTAGCATTGCCTTTAAATTGTTTAACTTGGGTCAAACGTTTTGAGTAGCCTTCCACAAGCTTCCCACAATAAGTTGGGTGAATTTTGTCCCATTCCTCCTCCTGACAGAGTTGGTGTAACTGACTTAGGTTTGTAGGCACCCTTGCTCGCACATGCTTTTTCAGTTCTGCCCACAAATGTTCTATAAGATTGAGGTCAGGGCTTTGTGATGGCCACTCCAATACCTTGACTTTGTTGTCCTTAAGCCATTTTGACACAACTTTGGAAGTATGCTTGGGGTCATTGTCCATTTGGAAGACCCATTTGCGACCAAGCTTTAACTTCCTGACAGATTTTCCTGCCTCATGACGCCATCTATTTTGTGAAGTGCACCAGTCCCTCCTGCAGCAAAACACCCCCACAACATGATGCTGCCACCCCCGTGCTTTACGGTTGGGATGGTGTTCTTTGGCTTGCAAGCCTCCACTTTTTCCTCCAAACATAACAGTTATATTTTTGTTTCATCAGACCAGAGGACAGTTCTCCAAAAAGTACGATCTTTGTCCCCATGTGCAGTTGCAAACCGTAGTCTGGCTTTCTGATGGTGGTTTTGGAGCAGTGGCTTCTTCCTTGCTGAGCAGCCTTTCAGGTTATGTCGATATAGGATTCGTTTTACTGTGGATATAGATACTTTTGTACCTGTTTCCTCCAGCATCTTCATACGGTCCTTTGCTGTTATTCTGGGATTGATTTGCACTTTTTGCACCAAAGTACGTTCATCTCCAGGAGACAGAATGCTTCTCCTTCCTGGGCGGTATGATGCCTGCATGGTCCCATGCGTGGTCCCATGGTGTTTATACTTGCGTACTATTGTTTACACAGATGAACGTGGTACCGTCAGGTGTTTGGAAATTGCTCCCAAGGATGAACCAGACTTGTGGAGGTCTACAATTTATTTCTGTGGTCTTGGCTGATTTCTTTTGATTTTCCCATGATGTCAAGCAAAGAGGCACTGAGTTTGAAGGTAGGCCTTGAAATACATCCACAGGTACACCTCCAATTGACTCAAATTATGTCAACTAGCCTATCAGAAGATTCTAAAGCCATGACATCATTTTCTGGAATTGTCCAAGCTGTTTAAAGGCACAGTCAACTTAGTGTATGTAAACTTCTGACCCACTGGAATTGTAATACAGTGAATACAGTGAATTATAAGTGAAATAATCTGTCTGTAAACAATTGTTGGAAAAATTACTTGAGTCATGCACAAAGTAGATGTCCTAACCGACTTGCCAAAACTATAGTTTGTTAACATGACATTTTCTGGAGTGGTTGAAAAACAAGTTTTAATGACTCCAACCTAAGTGTATGTAAACTTCCGACTTCAGCTGTAAATGTCAAACCAGTCATAAGGCAGAAAACTGAAGCATATCAACATATCACCTTTTCCACAGTGAAGTTTATGACATTGAATATGTATTGTACTTACCTGCAGTATAGTATGATTGCTATTCATGTGTGCATGGTTATTATTGGCATTGACCGTGACTTTTCCCCTTGGATGATATCATCACCCCGAGTCGAATCTGTACAATGCGACTCTACCACATGTTGAGTGGCCTGTATCGTTTGGCTGTATTTGTACCATTTGTACATCGCTGTACACTTTTTATTTCTTAGGTTGAAAGTAAAGGAAAGTAATATTAAAATGCGTGTGGGCATTCCTTGTCAAGTTACTACACTGGCCTTGAAAGTGCCTTGAAAATGTACATGGCCCCCATCCAAATCTACACATTTATGAGTCTCGCAAACTACTTTTTCCATTGAGTTTTTATGCAGAGTAAAGTCATATCGTATAAACAAATGTAATCACGAACAACTGTGATGGAAACAGGAAGTTTCGATATGATTTTATAAATGCTGAGAGATCATTTGTTTGTTCGACATGGAGCAAATGCCGTTAATGCGCAAATGCTGATATAATAGGCCGCCACAGTGGATGCGTCATAATACCAATAAAACTGTACATACTTGTATGTATGATGGCGTCGACAGAGATGGTCGCCTCGCTTCGCGTTCTTAGGAAACTATGCAGTATTTACATTACGACCAGGAATACGAATTTCCCGAAGCGGATCCTCTGTTTGGACCACCACCCAGGACAATGGATCGGATCCCAGCAGGCGACCCAAAACAATGGTGCCGAAGAAGGGGCAGACAGAACTGTCTTCTGGTCAGGCTCCATAGACGGGCACATCGCCCACCGCTCCCGAGTGTACTACTCGCCAATGTCCAGTCTCTTGACAACAAGGTAGATGAAATTCAAGCAAGGGTTGCCTTCCAGAGAGACATCAGAGATGGTAACGTTCTCTGTTTCACGGAAACATGGCTCAATCGGGATATGTTATCAGAGTTGGTACAGACACCTGGGTTTCTTCATGCATCGAGCCGACAAAACAAACATCTCTCTGGTACGAAAATGGGCGGTGGTGTATGCCTTATGATTAACTAGTCGTGGTGTGATCATAACAACATATAGGAACTCAAGTTGTAATGAGGTCTGTGTGTAGCTGGTGTAGTCAGGAGCAGGACAGCAGATATGAGTAAATAAATATACTTTACTCAACATACACAAATGCAATACAAAAAAGAGAGCCTGCATAAACGGACCTTACTACATACAAACAATTACTCACAAACAGACATGGGGGAACAGAGGGTTAAATAATGAACAAGTAATTGGGGAATTGAAACCAGGTGTGTAAGACAAAGACAAAACAAATGGAAAATGAAAAGTGGATCGGCGATGGCTGGATGGCCGGTGACGTCGAACGCCGAACGCCGCCTGAACAAGGAGAGGGACCGACTTCGGCGGAAGTCGTGACACAAGTCCTTCTGTTCACCTGACCTAGAATTCCTTACAATGAATGCCGACCGCATTATCTACCAAGAGAATTCTCTTCGATTATAATCAAAGCCGTGTATATCCCCCCCCAATAATTTTGCACGCTCAATTTTTCAGTTTTTGATTTGTTAAAAAAGTTTGAAATATCCAATAAATGTCGTTCCACTCCATGATTGTGTCCCACTTGTTGTTGATTCTTCACAAAAAAATACAGTTTTATATCTTTATGTTTGAAGCCTGAAATGTGGCAAAAGGTCGCAAAGTTCAAGGGGGCCGAATACTTTCGCAAGGCACTGTATAAGATAGTTGTTGTGAAATTGTTAGATTACTTTTTAGATATTACTGCACGGTCAGAACTAGGAGCACAAGTATTTGGCCTCACTCGCATTAACATCTGCTAACCATGTGTATGTGACAAATACAATTTGATTGGATTTTTGATTTGACAAAAAACTGTATAGTATGTAAAACATGGAAATGGTTCCAATAGCTTTTCCACGATTCATTTTTCTTATCGTGAATTTTAAAAACACTTGAAATTAAGTATGTGTTTGGTGTAGGCTTACCTTGACAATACGTTTTGTTAACTGTGTGATTCCCTCTCGGACAATGTGAGTTTTATCAATATAATTGCCTCAATTTCATTTTAAAAAATCGAAATACTAATTAGCAACAGAGAACACCTCAGCAAGTCTACAAATTCCTGTAGGATGCTCCTGCACATTATCTCTAGCTAACCATGTCAACTACATTCACCAGCGCGAGCAGACCTGTGCCCCAATCCGTGATGAATCCATGTGTTATATTGAAATGAATTGAATAAGCTGTTGAACGTCTTCCGTCCTCTTTCTCGGTCTTAGCTAGACTCTGACGACACTTTAGCTAGCTAGTTATCGGAGCAGTAGATAAAACAATACTTTTGTATTACTTTGCCTAGATCATTGTTTGTATATTATGTCGACTTTGTTGTCTATTTCAGACCTTACGGAAATGTTTAAGGATAAGCATATGAGCATTACAAGGGGAGAAAACCACTATAAGTCCAACCATGTGGGTAAGTGCAGCTATAATGAGTGGCAACATATCGGTTTGGTCAGGACCAGCATGAGGGATAAAGTTGATCCTGTGTCAGTGAGTGTAGCTATTAAGTCAAGGTTGAGCATCTTAGCAGTACAATGTGTTCTATACAGCTGTCAACATTCTAAAAGGAAAAAGCCACTTAATCAATGATATAATCATTAACCAGAATACCCCGGATACCAGACTTCTATGAGTGATATTTCAGTTCTAGAATGTTGTCATTGATGATAATTAATTTAAAAATATGTATTGACACACCACTGGTCATTCAGAATTGACTTTGTTTAGATATCCAGACTGTATTGTAGTTTCATGACCAGAGACAAATCTTCAAAGGCACAGTTTTTATTTATTTGCAGGGGTACATGAATTCACACAGTCTTGATTTATGGGTTCCTTCCCACTATATGATTGATATGTCAAGTGATAAAATCCAAAGTTATCGATTAAAAGTTTATGGAAAATCTGTACTTGTCCTCATGTGTAAATTACAGTTTATTAAATATTCTATAGCTGTAATATCATCAATCAAATCAAACTTAATTTACACCACTGGTCAAAAGTTTTAGAACTCCTACTCAGGGTTTTTCTTTATTTTTACTACTTTCTACATTGTAAAATAATTGTGAAGACATCAAAACTATGAAATGGAATCATATAGTAACCAAAAAAGTGTTAAACAAATCCAAATATATTTTATATTTGAGATTCTTCAAATAGCCACCCTTTGCCTTGAAGACAGCTTTGCACGCTCTTGGCATTCTGTCAACCAGCTTCATGAGGTAGTCACCTGGAATGCATTTCAATTAACAGGTGTGCCTTCATAAAAGTTAAAGTGTGTAATTTCTGTCCTTCTAAATGCGTTTGAGCCAAACATTTGTGTTGTGACAAAGTTTCTTCAAGTTCTGTCGAAAAAACGATCAAGCGCTATGATGAAACTAGCTCTCATGAGGACCGCCACAGGAATGGAAGACCTAGAGTTACCTCTGCTGCATAGCGTAAGTTCATTAGAGCTACCACCCAGAAATAGAAAGAGAAAGAGACATTACTGTGCAGCTGTATTCACAGACCTGGCCAAAGCTTTCGACTCTGTCAATCACCACATTCTTATCGGCAAACTCAACAGCCTTGGTTTCTCTAATGATTGCCTCGCCTGGTTCACCAACTACTTCTCTGATAGAGTTCATTGTGTCAAATCGGAGAGACTGTTGTCCGGACCTATGGCAGTCTCCATGGGGGCGCCACAGGGTTCAATTCCCGTGCCGACTCTCTTCTCTGTATACGTCAATAATGTCGCTCTTGCTGCTGGTGATTCTCTGATCCACCTCTACGCAGACGACACCATTCTGTATACTTCTGGCCCTTCATTGGACACTGTGTTAACAAACCTCCAGCTGAGCTTCAATGCCATGCAACTCTCCTTCCGTGGCCTCCAACTGATCTTAAATGCAAGTAAAACTAAATGCATGCTATTCAACCGATCGCTGCCCGCTCCTGTCCACCTGTCCAGCATCACTACTCTGGACGGTTCTGGCATAGAATATGTGGACAACTACAAATACCTAGGTGTCTGGTTAGACTGTAAACTCTCCTTCCAGACTCACATTTAAATCTAGAATCGGCTTCCTATTTCACAACAAAGCATCCTTCACTCATGATGCCAAACATACCCTCTTAAAACTGACCATCCTACCGATCCTCGACTTTGACGATGTCATTCACAAAATAGCCTCCAACACTCTACTCAACACATTGGATGCAGTCTATCACAGTGCCATCTGTTTTGTCACCAAAGCCCCATATACTACCCACCACTGCGACCTGTACACTCTCGTTGGCTGGCCCTCGCTTCACTTTCGTCGCCAAACCCACTGGCTCCAGGTCATCTACAAGTCTCTGCTAGGTAAAGCCCCACCTTATCTCAGCTCACTGGTCACCATGGCAGCACCCACCCGTAGCACACACTCCAGCAGGTATATTTCACTGGTCACCCCCAAAACCAATTCCTCCTTCGGCCACCCTTCCTTCCAGTTCCCTCCTGCCATTGACTGGAACGAACTGCAAAAATCACTGAAGCTGGAGACCCATATCTCCCTCACTAGCTTTAAGCACCAGCTGTCAGAGGAGCTCACAGATCACTGCACCTGTACATTGCCCATCTGTAAATAGCCCATCGAACTACCTCATCCCCATACTGTAATTATGTATTTTTCTTGCTCCTTTGCACTCTAGTATCTCTACTTGCACATTCATCTTCTGCACATCTACCATTACAGTGTTTAATTGCTATATTGAAATTACTTCGCTACCATGGCCTATTTATTGCCTTACCTCCCTTATCCTACCTCATTTTCACACACTGTATATAGACTTTTTCTACTGTATTATTGACTGTACTGTATATGTAGGTCTATGGTGGCCTGAATTGGTTCCCAATCAGAGACAGCTGTTTATCGTTGTCTCTGATTGGGGATCCTATTTAGGTTGCCATTATTCCATTTTGGTTTTGTGGGTTATTGTCTTTGTGTAGTTGCATGTCAGCACTCGTTATTATTAGCGTCACGGCCGTTTTTGTTAGTTTGTTTAGTGTTCTTTGTAAATAAAGAAGAATGTATTCAAATCACGCTGCGCATTGGTCTCATTGTTACGACGAATGTGACAGAATAACCCACCATAACAGTACCAAGCATTGTGAAAAGGAGGAGCAGACTTGGGAGGAGATTTTGGACAGAAAAGGATCCTGGACATGGGAGGAAATACTAGATGGAGCAGGACCCTGAACACAGCCTGGGGAGTATCGCTGTTCTAAGGAGTAGAAATACCAGAGAATAGAGGAACTGCGACAATATGAAGGTACACGGCTAGCACGGAAGCCTGAGAGGCAGCCCCAATAAAAATATTTGGGGGGGGCACATGAGGAGATTGGCTGAGTCAGGTAGGAGACCTGATACAACTCCTCGTGCTTACCATGGGGAGCATGTAACTGGTCAGGCACCGTGTTATGCAGAGATGCGCATGGTGTCTCCAGTGCGCTATTCCAGCCCTGTGCACTCTATTCCAGTTCCTCGCATTTTCCGGGCTAGAATGGGCATCCAGCCAGGACGTATTGAGCCAGCTCTATGTTCTGGATCTCCAATGCGTCTCCACGGTCCAGTGTATCCTGTGCCTCCTCCCCAGACTCGCCCTGAGGTGCGTGTCACCAGTGCCAACACCAGGCACCAGGCTTCCTGTGCGCCTCCAGAGCCCTGTACGCCCTGTTCCTGCTCCTCGCACTCGCCCTGAGGTGCGTGTTCCCAGCCCGGTACCACCAGTGCTGGCACCACGCACCAGACCTATAGTGCACCTTGGCAGTCCAGTACGCCCTGTTCCTGGTCCTCGCACTCGCCCTGAGGTGTGTGTCCCCAGCCCGGTACCACCAGTGCCGGCACCACGCACCAGGCCTACAGTGCGCCTCGGCAGTCCAGAGCGTCCGGCGACAGTACCCAGTCCAGAGCATCCGGCGACAGTACCCAGTCCAGAGCGTCCGGCGACAGTACCCAGTCCAGAGCGTCCGGCGACAGTACCCAGTCCAGAGCTTCCGGTGACAGTACCCAGTCCAGAGCGTCCGGCGACAGTACCCAGTCCAGAGCATCCGGCGACAGTTCACAGACCGGAACCTCGAACGACGGGCCACAGTTCGGAACCTCCAACGATCAATCAGCAAAATGTATTTATAAAGTCCTTTTTACATCAGCAGATGTAACAATGTGCTACAGTGGTTGTTTCTTTAAAAGTTGCGTCATACTGCAGCACACCTTGCGGGCTGCTGCAGCATTCTGTAGCACGTTATCTAATTTAAATTTTTTCTGTTAATGCAAGTTAGTGCTAGTTTGACCACCAGAGGGCATCTTTCAGAAGCATTTGATAGTTTTCCATATTGGCATTACCAGAGAATTTAAAACATTTTTTTGTAATAACATAGTATATGGGATTGATTTTAAGAAATTGAACTTCATTAATTTGATTAATATTATGGTGTTTCTATTCCTATTTTTTTTTTTGTGAAACCGGGAGTAGCCTACAGGATTGGAGGATTCTAAAATCGTTTGCCTACTTTAGACAACTTTGTTCCAATATTTCTGTAAATCAGTGATATTTATTCCCATAGTAATTCGTTATGGATCCATAACTAAATCAACATCTGCATTTTGAAATAATATTTGTATCATTATTTTATTGAGAGAGAGAAGAGTAGACAAGAGACCACAACAGAAAAGACTGAGACAGCAACAGATGAGGGCAGACAAGAGAGACAGCAATAGACGACACAGAGAAAACGATGGGAGAAGCAGAGCAGGGTTGAGCACACAGTAGACTGTGTCACCTAAAGCTGCTCTATGGATTCTAATTACTGCACAGTGTATGTGATAGAGAGAGAGAGACGATGTTTGGGTACTCTGTTTTTTAAAATCAGTTTGGCTCATGGACAGATCAGAGTAATTTTTTTAAGTTGTGGTATGTAGGTGGTTTGGAGATTTTGAGTGGTATGGAGGTTTTTGCCAATACACTGTAGACGGGCACAGCTTTCACTGGGGATGGGTGGGTCATGTCCGCCCGACATGGTGAATTAGCATTTTTGTCCCCCCAGTTTTATCATTGCAATGTGATACAAAATGCGTCAACGGTGTGCTTTAGGACTGCATGGACACCACAGAGCGGGCTGTGTGAAGGAAAAGCTTCTGAAAGGTTGGCTGGACCAGCACAGGAGAGTTTTGAATAGTTCAGTCTGTATGTGTTTCGCTCTTTCACTGAATTGTAAAAGCAAGCAGAGCAGAAACTGGCTACTCTTTAGTTTACTGATGTATCTGGCAAGGTAACTGCTGTTTAACTTAACAGAAAAAAATGAAACTAGTCCTGAGCTAGTATTGTAACTGACATGTACAATAACATTAGCTAATGTGTCATCCCCTCTCCACTGAGGTGAATGAATTAGCTATGCTAGCTATTACCACAGCTAGGTCAGATCTAGCCTCTAGCTAGCTAACTTTCAGATATGAGGTGACTATTATTACTATCTAACAGCTGTTGTTTATATGGAAATGTTTTGTGTCCTTTGTTCTGTCCAGTTTCAACAGAAGCAAATTAACTTAGTTAGGTTTTGCCAGTTGATGCACCACTTGAGAGAGAGCTGGCCAAAAGTTGGCTAACGTTAGCTATTCTTTTTGCCTCAACTACACTAGACCTAAATCAAAAGATGAAACCATTGGACAAAAGATTAAAGACCGATATTCAGAAGTCTTTATTAGGCAGTATGGCATGTAAACGTTACTGATTACAGTTTTCCTAGATAAATCTCACATTTTTACACTGACACGGTAATAAACAGCTCTAATGTTACAGGCTTCACTGTTATGTTGCACAGTAGAGGTCTGCGCGGGACTGATTTCTTCATACCTCTCCTGCCCACACCTGCAGCTTTTCATACCACACCCCGCTTTCTGTCAGACTCCCACCCACTACGGCAAGAACTGGTCCCAAACTAAACCGCAGTGTTAGTTAGCCTAACCTATGTGCATATTTGTGCCTTTTCAATGTTGATTATATTTTTAAATTGCACTTCGACTCACGCTGGTTGTGCGCCCTCCACTTCTTTCTATTATCAATATTTATTTACAGACACTAGTAAACTACAGTCTAATCATATTTAAGTTAATTTCATATTTAAGTTAACTGACATGTGTTTATCCGCCCATGTAGACAGCCTACTCTGTTTCAATGAGACCACACATACTAGGTGCACTTGAACTCTCACGCCCAACTAGACGAGGTAGGCTACTGAATTTGAAACAGCGAATTCTGAGTGTGTGAATAATGCGAAAAGGAATATGTGCTTTTAATACAATAGGTAGACTAACACATACAGAGCAGAAAGAGGACCGTTTCCAAATAATCTGTGGCACAACAAAAATATTTTCATCAATATTTTCAGGTCATCTGTCTCACCACCCGCTCCTGCCCGCTGAATGAAAATGCAGCAGGGAATGCAACCCTCTAGTGCAGTCAGTACACAACACTATGCTCATCATTTCTTAGCAGGATCAGATGGTGACAGGGGTCTCAGCGGGGTCAGACCGCCAGGGAAGACCGGTCTACGGAGCTCAGGTGAATTTGACAGTATATTAACAATATCAGTGAATGATACAAGGTTCCATCTTGAATTGATGGGTAGACCTACAGTAGCAACAGGACAGCAGATTAAGCTTAAAGTTAGAGTCTTGGATCTGGGAATAATGGTCATTTCAATTATTGAACCATTGATTCTACTCTTGGTTAATATCATGTATAAATGTACACCAAGGTAATTCTTTATCTTGTCTCCTCTTAGGAGCATCACATGGTGACAGGGGTCTCAGCAGGGTCAAGCAGCCAGGGAAGGCCAGTCTGTGATGGAGTTGAGGTGAATCTTTACAGATACAACACTTTAATCTCTCTGTGTAGCAAACACGGGACAAGCCAGATGCTATTTTAAGGCAGTCTGACATACCTCCAAAGTTTATTTCCAAACTGGATCAAGAGTTGATGGGCTTTTCCCAATGACACAAAACATGCAAAACAAAAATGTGAGGAAGATCTGGTAGAAGCTATTGATGATGATGAATGGATATAGGTATGTTTGAATGACCAGTCATGTTCATATAATCTCAGACATAAATTACTGCAGTTTAAGACCATCCATAGAATGTACTATATGCCAGTGAAACTGAATAACAGTGTACATGCACTCAGAAATGTCATTCCTCTGCAGGAGGTGTAAAACACAAAAGGGGACATATTTGCAGATGTTATGGTCTTGTGAAGGCTGGCTGAAGGCTGGCTGAAAGAGTATGTACTTTTATCTCAGCATGTCTACAGATTATCCCTTCTCCCTGTTTTTGTTTGCTTGGAAATGTTGATACTGGAGTCTGAAGAAACTGTGTAACCAATCATTTATAGTGGCTAAGAAATGCATTGCCCTTAATTGGAAGGTTGGTTATCCTTCCACAATGTCAAGTTATGTATCACTAGATTTGATTTATTACAAGATTAAGGGTATACTGGGCAACTTTCATAAGGTCTGGATGCCTTCTAGGGAATACAGTACGACTTAAGGTGTCTGTATTGAAAACCTTCCCAAGTCAGGGGAGATAACCTTTTAGGCAATACCTAGCTGCTGGGTTGCTCTGCCCTGGCCCCGGGGGTCTGACGTACTGTGGGTTGTCACTCTGGCCTTGGCCTAACACACCTGAAACTATTAAGGAATGTTTCACTAACATCCTAAAGCTGAGTGGGGTGTGTTGGGTTGGGGCACTGCAGGGTGGTGGACCCCTAAGAACAGGATGACCCAGCTATATTGTGTGCAAGTAAAAATAGCTCTACAGTACTCTTAGGCCAATGTGTCACACCCTGATCTGTTTCACCTGTCTTTGTGCTTGTCTCCAACCCCTCCAGTTGTTGCCCATCTTCCTCATTATTCCCAGTGTATTTATACCTGTGTTCTCTGTTTGTCTGTTGCCAGTTTGTCTTGTCTTGTCAGGTCTTACCAGCGTGTTCCCATCTCCCTGCTTGCTCAAGTTCTGTTCCCTAGTTTCCCCTGTTCTGACCATTCTGCCTGCCCTGACCCCGAGCCTGCCTGACATTCTGTACCTACCTGACTCTGACCCGTTTACGAACCTCCCCACTGGGCAGCGGGCCACCCCCGTAATCTCCCAGCCTACCCCAGTGTCCCGAGAACCCCACTTACCTCCTCCGGAGCACTATGCTGGAGATTCCAGAACCTGCCAAGCTTTTCTCCCATTGCTCCCTCATTTTCGAGCTGCAGCCTTCTTCGTTCCCCTCGGACCAATCGAGGATAGCGTACATCATAACGCTGATGTCTGGGAGGGTATTCACCTGGGCCACGGCGGTGTGAGAGCAACTGTCCACCCTCTGCCTCAGTCTGGAGGAGTTTGTGGAGGAAGTTCGGAAGGTGTATGATTCTCCGTTGTCCGGGAGAGAGGCTGCTCCAGCTACGTCAAGACTCTCATAGTGTGGCAGACTACATGGTGAATTTTCTTACGTTGGTGGATGAGAGTGCCTGGAACCCGGAAGCATTGTTCGTCATGTTCCTTCACGGATTATGGGAGGTTCTCAAAGATGAGCTCACAGCCCGGGAGCTGTCCATGGACCTTGACTCCCTCATAGCCCTGACCATCCGGATCTATGGGCGGCTTCAAGAACATAGGAGGGAGAGGGAATCTGTGCCCTGTTGTTCTCGTTCGCTCTCGATTCCCACCTCGCCTCCGAAGAATCCCGGAGACCCCCGAAGTCCACATGTCCGAGTGAATCTGACGTCATCCGAAATTCCTCGGGAATCACTGAGGGCTGCCGACTCGCCTCCTTTGGAGTCCATACACCTGGGCAGGGCTAGATTGACTCTGGCTGAGCACTTATGCTGACTCCACACGCAGAGCCATCTATATTGTGGAGCTACGGGACATTTCATAGCTACCTGCCAATTAAAAACCAAGAAGGGCCGAGCACTCTGGTGATCTGTATGGCCCACTTTTCCTCTCCCCTTACTCGCATCCCTTTCCATGCCATCCTGCTGTGGGGGAACCAGCCGAAATCTCTCTGGGTACTCATCGACTCTGGGGCAGATGAGAGTTTTTTTTTTGGACGCTACCCTGGCATCCGAGCCACTCAGCCCCTTTCCATTCCCTTGGACGTTAGAGTCCTGGACGGGCGCTCTATAGGCCGGGTCACCCCCCTGCTCTGCCACTGGGCTCTCACCTTTCGAGTGTTCCCTGAGGTATCAGCCCCCGCTCTTCCCAGAGCAAGAGGAAGAGGTCGGCATACCCTCGGCCCAGATGTTTGTCCACCGCTGTCGTCGTACCTGGAAGAGAGCCCGGTCGGCTCTTCTCAAGACCACCTCCAGGTATCGATGACAAGTGGACCGCCACCGGACCCCGGTTCCCCGGTATCGTCTCGTGCAGACGGTATGGCTGCCCCTCCGGGTGGAGTCCCACAAACTTTCCCCCCACTTTATCGGCCCTTTCTCCATCTCCAAGATCATTAGCCCCTCTGCTGTTCATCTTCTGTTGCCCCGCATTCATCCCACTTTCTCACAGCCCTTTGTCTCCTGTTTTTATTTAGACTGTTTTCTACATTGTAGAATAATAGTGAAGACATCAAACTATGAAATAACACATATGGAATCATGTAGTCACCAAAAAAGTGTCAAACATATCAAAATATATTTATATTTGAGATTCTTTAAAGTAGCCACAATTTGCTTTGATGACAGCTTTGCACACTATTTGAGCTGTATGACAGGTTGGAACTTGGAAGGAAATTGTGTTGGGAGAAAGTTGAGTTATTGACTAGAATGGTGGGGGTCGGGTGTGCAGGCGGCTTGGGCTGGCTGGTCGGTCTGGCTAAAATTTGATATAGAGGATGTCTTAATAAAGATAATCAAAAGACTGTATTTTTTCAAGTTGTTCAAGTTGTTAGACGATTGGTTAAAGCTGCAACACATTTATTATTGAATTACCTTTGTTCTAGTTCAGTCTTGTTAATCACTTAAACATATTTAATATTGATCTCTTACCTAACTTGATGACCCTCACAGACATTTTTGCTTACATTGTGTTCTAAATAGAGACGGCATGTTGGATTGTGTGAAAATGCAGGAAATTCTCTTTAGATGCCCAAGAAATTCTGGGGGAGGAGCCCAAGACCCCCCATCAGGTTATGTGGTGCCCCTGGCTGTAGATTTATGTGTTCCAGAGTAGAGAGACTCACAGTAGTTACTGTAATTGAGTACTGGAAGTGTCTGCTGTGGCAGGTGGGAAGGTGCAAGTTACCTCAAAGTACACCAAATTCATGCATTTAGCTGTTGAAATTACTTCTTTTTTTGTGAAGCTAAGCTACCAATGTCTTCAAATCCTAGAAACATCCCTGGCAAGAACTGATCCATTCAAATACGGCATTCTATTAGAACAACATTACCGTTGGTTCCTTATTGTGATAATTGTCACGGGATACTAGGAGTGGTGGGTGGAATCAGGCGCAGAGAGCAGGGTTCAGTAGATCTCAATTTATTCTCTGGCGCACAAAACGGTCACGCCAACATACAGGGCGCATACAATTGACCAGCCCAAACACAGGACCAAATAGTCCGGAGAATACTCATACGAAAACCACCATAAAAAACAATCCCGCACAAAAAAAGGGCGGGACAACCTACTTATATATAAGGACGCTAATTAAACTAAAATACACACAGGTGAAACTAATAAAACAAAACCAAACAGACAAACGAAAAAGGGATCGGTAGTGGCTAGTAGGAAGGTGACGACGACCGCGCAGCACCGCCCGAACAGGCAGGGGAGCCAACTTCGACGGAAGTCGTGACAATAATTCCATAAATTCAACACACAATGCAGGTCTGGAATGTGTAAACTGAAACACTTTCCCCGTAACAGCCCTAACCCAATCCCTCAAAATGAACTTGAAGAAAGGCAAAGAAAAAAAGGTATAGAGAAAAGGAGGGGTGGTGGGGTTGTTCTCCAGATACACTGCCCCAGCTAGTGAACCCATCTTCCCTGTGCTGTGTCCTCGAGTGCGCTCTGGAGATAGCTCTCTGGCCCTGTCCTCTTCTCTCCCGCTGGGGAGAACATATGGGCGGCATGTGTGCTTGGTAGTGCTGCGTGTCTATCCTGCACGAGCAGGTCACATTCCTCTAGAGCCAATTCTCTTCTGACGCCCCTGTCAATTTCTCTGTCTGAGACTGGGGGGGCAGGGGCCTGAGAGCCCTCCACATATAGTGCCAGAGAGGATGTCTGCTGTTTTACAGGCACATAACCAACTGTGCTATTTTGTTTGTTTTTTTCGCATTGTTTGTACCTCATTTTGTACATAATGTTGCTGCTACTGTCTCTAATGGCCCAGTACATCACTGGGGCCAAGCTTCCTGACATCCAGGACCTATATACTAGGCGGTGTCAGAAGAAGGCCGAGTGCCAAGTCTAGGACCAAAAGTCTCCTTAACAACTTCTACCCCCAAGCAATAAGACTGCTGAACAACTAAAATAATCAAATGGCCACCTGGACTATTTACATTGACACCCCCCTTCCTATACCCCCGCACATTCACTCGGTACCGGTACCCCTTGTATATAGCCTCGTTATTGTTATGTAAATGTATTGTCACTTTTTGATTCATTAGATTTTTTACTTTAGTTTATTTAGTAAATATTTTAGTAACTCTTTCTTGAGCTGCATTTTTGGTTAAGAGCTTTTAAGTAAGCATTTCACATTAAGGTCTACTACACCTGTTGTATTCAGCCTATGTGACAAATAAAATTTGATTTGAGAAACAGGGATAAACACCAGTCTTAACATCAACAGTGAAGAGGCGACTCCGAGATGCTGGCCTTCTAGGCAGAGTTGAAAAAAAAAGCCATATCTCAGACTGGCCAATAAAAAGAAAAGATTAAGATGGGCAAAAGAACACAGACACTGGAAAGAGTAACTTCACTGTTGAGACTGGTGTTTTACGGGTACTATTTAATGAAGCTGCCAGTTGAGGACTTGTGAGGCTTCTGTTTCTCAAAGTAGACACTCTAATGTACTTGTCCTCTTGCTCAGTTGTGCACCGGGGCCTCCCACTCCTCTTTCTATTCTGGTTAGAGCCCGTTTGCGCTGTTCTGTGATGGAGTACACAGCATTGTACGAGATCTTCAGTTTCTTGGCAATTTCTCGAATGGAATTGCCTTCATTTCTTAGAACAAGAATAGACTGACGAGTTTCAGAAGAAAGTTCTTTGTTTCTGGCCATTTTGACCCTGTTATCGAACCCACAAATGCTGATGCTCCAGATACTCAACTAGTCTAAAGAAGGCTCGTTTTATTGCTTCTTTAATCAGGACAACAGTTTTCAGCTATGCTAACATAATTGTAAAAGGGTTTTCTAATGACCAATTAACCTGATGGTTGCTGATAATGGGCCTCTGTTTGCCTATGTAGATATTCCATTAAATAAATCTGCCATTTCCAGCTACAATAGTCATTTACAACATTAGCAATGTCTACACAGTATTTCGGATCAATTTTAATTTTATTTTACTGGACAAAAAAAAAAAGTGCTTTTTTTTTTCAAAAACAAGTACATTTCTAAATGACCCCAAACTTTTGAACGGTAGTATATATGACATATTATAAGACATTATAAAGGCTCATATGTTTAAAACATAGAGCATTATACTTGCAGGCTCTTCCTACTGAGTGAATGGCACTAGGAGGACCCCACACAGGTGTTTCCAGTAATATTATAGATATATTAAATAGTTTTATAAATGTTGAAGACGGTCCGAGATTGATATGGGCTGATCAACGTTTCATATAGTCCAATTTGGGGTGTTACTTTGGCTTTGGGTTTGAGTTTGGCTGAGGAATTAAATATCTTCTCTCCATATCCTGATCTGATGATTAAACCCAAGACTGAAGAGAGTCATGAGAAGGTCACTGCAGTGCAGACCTGGTTTCAAATACTATTGGGAATAATTTCAAATACTTTAGCTGTGTTTGATTGAGATTGCCTGACAAAATGGAATCAATAGAATTATAGTGTCCCAAAAGTGTAAAACCATCTTTAGTCTGCATTCCAGGCAGGCTAAAGCAAACGCTCAAAGTCTTTGAAAGATCGAAACATTTCAAATCGTATTTGAACCCAGGTCTGCTGAGGTTTAGATCTGAGAACACATTCTGCATGGATTTCCAACAAGAGCTTGTAGAATCTAAATGAATCTAGCACCATTATAACTACATTATGTGTGTATAACATTGTGCCAATAACTGGAGAAGAATGTAGTGTACTCTAGATTAGGGATGTGAAGGTGTTGGGTGTCTGGTGAAAAGGTGCAAAGTACAGTGAGTAGGAAAAAGCAGCTTGCTATAGGGGTTACAAAGAGAGAGTGTCCACCAATTAATTATACAATGAATAGACAGCCACAAATATTTTCAGTGAGATCATTTATATATACATACGGCTTCAACCAACATCTGCAAAAAGATTTTTTTCACAAAATCTTACTTGTTGCATTTTTTTTTGTAAATATGGCGCAGATAGAATAGTGTCAGGCACTTTCTCCTCGAGGTTCCAAGAAAGCACCATGGTGTAGCTGGCTGGTCTGAGTTGTCACTTCTCCCCTTTAAGATATGACTACTTATTAAAGGGGAGGGTGGTTGGATGTTTTTTTAACACCAAGGCAAAAGAATAGCAGGCAACATTTACATACATGTCAGGATAAACATGAACCAATAACAATTTAAATGTAATGAACACTTACCAGAAACAACTACAGTCAACACTAACTCATCAACATTGATTTTAAGATCAGCATCAACATTGCACAATAACCATTGACTTTAAGATTTGCCTGTGTCAAAATACAGTGCTTTCGGAAAGTATTCAGACCCCTAAACTTTTTCCACATTTTGTTACGTTACAGCCTTATTCTAAAATTGATTAAATAGTTCTTTCCCCCCTCATCAATCTATACACAATACCCCATAACTACAAAGCAAAAACAGTTTTTTATATATGGAAATATCATATTTACATAAGTATTCAGACCCTTTACTCAGAATTTGGTTGAAGCACATTTGGCAGCAATTACAGAGTCTTCTTGGGTATGACGCTACAAGCTTTGCTCCGTTCATCTTTCCCTCGATCCTGACTAGTCTCCCAGTCCCTGCCGAAGAAAAACATCCCCACAGCATGATGCTGCCACCGCCATGCTTCACCTTAGGGATGGTGCTAGGTTTCCTCCAGACATGACACTTGGCATTCAGGCCAAAGAGTTCAATCCAGGTTTCTTCAGACCAGAGAATTTTGTTTTTCATGGTCTGAGCGTCCTTTAGGTGCCTTTTAACAAACTCCAAGTGGGCTGTCATGTGCCTTTTACTGAGAAGTGGCTTCCGTCTGGCCATGCTACCATGAAGGCCTGATTGGTGGAGTGCTGCAGAGATGGTTGTCCTTCTGGAAGGCTCTCCCATCTCCACAGAGGAACTCTGGAGGTCTGTCAGAGTGACCATCGGGTTCTTGGTCACCTCCCTGTCCAAGGCCCTCCTCCCCTGATTGCTCAGTTTGGGCGGGCGGCCAGCTCTAGGAAGAGTTGGTGGTTCCAAACTTCTTCCATTTAAGAATGATGGAGGCCACTGTGTTCTTGGGGTCCTTCAATGCTGCAGAAATGTTTTGGTACCCTTCTGCAGATCTGTGCCTCGACACAATGCTGGAGCCCTACGGACCATTCCTTCGACATCATGGCTGGGTTTTTGCTCTGATATGCACTGTCAACTGTGGGACCTTATATAGACAGGGGTGTGCCTTTCCAAATCATGTCCAATCAATTGAATTTACCACAGGTGGACACCAATTAAGTTGTAGAAACATCTCAAAGATGGCCAATGGAAACAGGATGCACCTGAGCTCAATTTCGAGTTTCATAGCAAAGGGTCTGAATACAGATGTAAATAAGGTATTTCTGTTTTTGATTTGTAATACATTTGCAACAATTTCTAAAAACCCGTTTTCACTTTGTCATTATGGGGTGTAGATTGATGAAGAAAAAAAAGTAATTTAATCAATTTTAGATATAAGGCTGTAACATAACAAAATGTGGAAAAAGTCAAGTGGTCTGAATACTTTCCGAATGCACTGTATAATCATATAAGCAGTTAACAATTATAGATACAGTTTCCAATCAGAACTCAGAAGGTCAAGTCTCTATACTTCAAACAAACAAGAGCTATTTTAAAATATATAGTCTGGGGTCCGGAATTATTGGATCCCTTGATAAAGATGCACAAAAAAGACTGTATAAAATAAATAGTACAAATACTGAGCTATAGTGTATAATAAAAAATGTTATGTAAAAGAAAGGGATCAAAATGATTGGATCCCATGCTTTCAATAGTCCAGCACCCTCCCCTTGCAAGTATAATGACACTGAGCCTTTAAAAAAAATAGATATATAATGAGATTGGTGAACACATTGGGAAGGACATCCCGCCATACAAAATCTTTCCAGATCCTTGATATCCTTTGTCTGCGCTTATGGACTGCCCTCTTCAATTCAAACTACAGGTTTTCAATTGGGTTCTCAAGTCCAGAGACTGAGAAAAATATACATTTTGTGTCCAATTAACCATTTCTTTGTGGATTTTGCTGTGTGCTTGGTGTTATTGTCTTGCTAGATGATCCACTTGCAAAGAAATGTCAGCTTCCTAGGAGAGGCAACAAGGTTTGGTCCTGGTACTTGGTAAATTTCTGATGCCGTTGACCTTAACAAGGGCCACTGGACCAGTGGAAGGAAAATATTCTGATAATGTCAAAGATCCATCACTATATTTTACAGTAGAGTCAATGTATTTTCTGCATTTGCACTGTTCTTTCAAAGGCCAAACCCACCATTGGTGTGTGTGGCCAAAGAGCTCTATTCTCATGTCATCTGACCATAGCACCGCCTGGAGTTTGCTAAACGGCATTGGTACTTGGATTGGAACTGGAGCTATGGTCATATGGCACGAAAATAGAGCTCTTTGGCCACCCACACGAGCATTGTGTTTGGCCTTCGAAAGAACAATGCATATGCAGAAAATACCTCATCCATAAAAACAAAATTGGAGCATACTTTATTGAGCATACTTTATTCAAAGAAACTTATCTTTATTAAGAGATCCAATAATTCCGGACCCCACTGTAGATCATTTGTAATTCATAAACAAATCTCATTGTACTTTTATGGCAAATCTCAGACAAATATCAAAATACATTTGACTTTCCATACATAAATTAAGAAATGTAACAGGCCCAAACACTTGTTTATGTTTGAGGATAAGCAGTTTTCTGTCAAATCTTTACAGTCAAAACTAATTATACAAAACACTTGAGCAAACTACAAAACTTTAGAAGTGCAACATTGTAAACGTAAATTGGTCCAACTTTTATTCACGTTATCTTTTGTGTATATGTTGTTTACGAAGTCAATTTCAAAATGTCTACTTTCACTTATTCGTTTTTTTATACAAACAGCAGCTAAGTAACAATGTCAGTTTCCAAAAACAAAAAGAGCACTTAAATCATTGCATAATCTATTAGCTGAATACTTCATTTTTTTGTTGAGTATCTAAATCAAATCAAATAGTTACAAAAAGTTAAGATAATAATAATAATAATAAAAAGATTTTATACGATATAATTTTCTCAAGAATGATGATCTGAAAACTGGAACTAACATAGTGTGTCGGTCCCAAATGGCACCATATTCCCTATGTAGTGTACTACTTTTGAACAGAACCCCATGTGCACTATATAGGGAATACGGTACCATTTGGGATGCAGACAGTCTCTCACAATAGGGTCTCTGTAGGTACTGCATACCCTATCTTAAATGTTTCATGAATTTCAAATAATCTACATATTAATTTCTTATTATTTACAGTGAGGTCACATGCTGAAAGTAGGTAAGGGGTATTGTTTTGAGAGAAAAAAATGGAATCAACAAAAAGTGAAAGAAGAAATATATTATATCACTCAGTACACATATAGCTGGTAAGGTTTGTGAATGGTCCATTGTAACATCAATAACATGTCCATCCATACTGTATATCAAGAAAAAAGTTATGGATCATATTTTACATACCCAATCCCATGTACTGTGACAGAACGGTGAGAGGTAAAATAAGTTGAGGTATGAGTGTGTGAGTGTGCGTTAACTCATCTTAAATTGCATTAATTAAGCATGTTTAGTAAACAGCCAAGTGGGGGAGAGGCTGGTAAAAGAGGGGAATCCATTTAGACCTCAAACTCAAATGAGATATTAATCTGGGGAACACAAGAAAGCATCTTGTGGGGCTAATATACAGTAGATCCCGTGCCTGGAGTTTGAAACAGCTGATTTAGGTTAAGTCCCAAATAGCAACCTATAGGTGCAGACTCTACCAGGTTACTCCAGCACTACACAGATTCTCACAGGTCACTCAGGGAATTATTATAAACTACAATGCAAAGTCTAGTAACAAATAAAGCCTTGACTTTCCAAAACTTACTTACATAAATCTGAGACTATAAAAGGTGCAGTGAATCAGCACACTGACTCTAAAACATCAGGTTATTTAGGTTACACGTTTTGGTGTGTGACAAAAAAAAGGAGGAAGAGAGGGAGGGTTGCTAGGGAGGAAAAAAGCTCAAATCCTGTGTTCTGCTGTTGAGCACTGTTATGTGAGATAAACTAGAGTCCATTATCAGCCTCTCAAATTATCACTGCCCTCCTAATGCATACAGCGCCCTCACACCCACAGACAGAGAAGGAGAGGAAGAGGGGGCGAGAGCGAGAGATGAAGAGAGGAATTGAGAGTAATAAGGCACAAAGAGAGGTGAGTTAGAAAAGGGTAGGAGAGTGGGAGGGAAATGGTGGGAGTGAGAAAAGGGAGTCAGGGATGCGAGCTGAATGAAGGCCAGGGAGAGTGTGATCGTCACAATCAGATAGATGATGATTAGAGAAAAGTAGATGGAATTAGGAATCGTAACTCGAAAGAGACGTGAAGGGCAAGAGAAGGGAAGAGTGATGAACAGCTGAGGAAAGAATAGCCTGAGATGTTAGATAAGTAACCACTTGCTGCACTTCTCTGATTTGTCCTGTCACTAAAATACATATATATATCATCACTGAACTAGTCTGATTTGTCCTATCACTGTGACTTTGGCTATCCCTATGCTGGCCTGGTTTCTGGGTAGATGGTTCAACATAGCATAGCATATTGGTCATTTGAAAGGTAATGAGAGGCAATGAAAAGGGAATTTTAAATGCACACAGAGAAAGGTGTAAGAATAATAAAAATGTAAGAATATTCCTTTTCACAAATATACACACAGTATACATTACATATGTTTGAAGTATTGTAGCATATTTTACATCCCTAATATTTTATTCATACATAATATGCCAAATGCTTTTTGACAACCTTGTTGAAAAGCACCCTGAAGGGCGGGACTGACCCCACTTGAATGTAGAGTAGAACAGACTCCATTCCAGTTGTTTTTGAAGAGCTAAAACTAGCCCTGATCTTGTGTGATTTTGACACTGAACATAAAAAAGAAATACACTTGCAAAAACATCATGTGAGAGCCCAAAAACATCATGTGAGAGCCCAAAAACATCATGTGAGAGCCCAAAAACATCATGTGAGAGCCCAAAAACATCATGTGAGAGCCCAAAAACATCATGTGAGAGCCCAAAAACATCATGTGAGAGCCCAAAAACATCATGTGAGAGCCCAAAAACGATAATAACACAATAAAAACAAAATAAAAACAAAATATATTTCACAACAAAACAAAGCTTTTTGTAAATTAGGCTCCAGCTTCTTCCAGGTTCTGTTGAAGTGAATGACATTGTGCCGAGTCAGGCGCTGCTGTATTTACAAAGCCAACTTCAGACGAGACGTTCCCTCCAAACAAGCACAGTCTCAGCCAGCCCCGATTCACTCTCTAAGCCCTTACCCTTCGATCTTCGCAAAATGCATTATTTCTTCCACCTTACAGATCTGCAATGGATAGTGAGAGAATTGGGACGGGCTGATGATAGTGCTGTGGAGAGGGGCAATGGTTTCCTTAGACCTTTCCATTCTCTTAATGAAGGCCAGTGTCGAAGGGTGAAAAATCTGAAAAACCACGCATGTAAAACCATTAATAACTGCATTATCCATGGGTTTCAGGATTTCAAAACATTTACCACACATGGTTTGAGACACTCACCCACAGAATACTATATTATATTTACACTGTCAAATTATACTGTATCTCTATATACTCACCTGTCTGAGAGGTGTGTGTCCTAGCCAGACACCCAGCTGTGTGTGGTGGTCTTCACCCCAACCCCCTGACTGAACCCCTGAGAGGTTACCATGGGGTCAAAGTTGAAGTCCAGCGAGTCTCCGTCCATCAGCGTGTCATGAAGAACAGACTCCATGTCACACTCGAACCTCTCTATGGACATGTCGTCTAGATCACTAGGCAGCCTCTCCTGATGATGGTTGTGATATTGGTGGTGATGGTGAGCCTGGGGATGACCAGAGCTGTGGCCGTGGCCTGGACCTGGCCTCACATAACCATTAGCACTGCTGCCGTAGCTGGGTGGAGGAGCTCCGCTGTGGTGGGGACTGTGGTTTTGGTGGCCTGAGGCTGGGTGACCACCACCACGTGGCTGCTGCTGTAGCTGGTGGATGTGTGTCCTGAGGCTAGCAAGACGGGCTGGGCCCCCGGCGTGGTTCAGGCTGGTCAGGGGAATCAGGCCACAGCTGTTCATGGAGGGCCCAGAGGGGGGAGGGCCCTGGCTGTGGAGGGGCCGCGGGTGAGGGTGAGGATGTGACTGAGGGTGCTGTGGGTGTTGCTGAGGTGGGGGACTCATTATCTTCACCCCCCCGTGCCCCCCTACCTGCCCCTGGCTGCTGTAGTTGGGAAGCATCCGCCCTCCTCTTCCTCTCCCAGACTGGGACACTACAGTCTCCATGGAGGGCATGGCCTCCCCACCACAACAAGGGTCGGCTACGTCAGAGGTCAACAGCTCCTTGAGTAGCCCAGCAGGGCAGTTGTAATGGCTCAGGAAGGGTGCGAAGGACCCTGGCGACTTGCTCTCTTGCAGAGTCTGCATGGGGATGGGAGAGAGATGTGGGCTATTCATCCCTGGCCCGGCCTGGCCGTAGTGGCACTTCCTATAGTCCTGCTGTTGGGGCTGGGGGTGAGGGGTCATGGAAGGGGAGCTATAAGGGCTGTTCTGAAGCTTGGAGGAGGGAGAGGACCGGGAGGAGTCAGGCCCAGACCCAGGACCACCGCCTACCCCCAGCTGGGTTTGATTCTTGGGGGACAGCAGGTTGAGGTTGTCAAGGACGCTATCCATCACGTTCTCTGTTCCGTGGTGACCGTGGTGATGACCACCCATGGAGTCGACCAGGCCCACCTCTGATAGGCTAGGCAGGGTGGCCATGGAGGTCATCTTAGGCCCCACCCCTCCGGGGTAGCCCATGTGGATGTCGGCCTCTGATAGGTCGACCTCCTGTTCCAAGAAGGGAGAACGACGGCCAGAGAGGGTGGAGGCGTCGGAGCTGGTGCGCGTCCGGAAGGTGGTCCAGGCCTCAAAGTCGTCGTTGCTGTGGCTATGGGAGTTGGGGCTGCCGAGCCACTTGGAGTACTGGAAGCCTCCCGGGCTGTCTGCGCCCCCATCCACCTGGAGAGCCACCTGGCGAGAGGAGAATCACAGAGGTGAGCTCAGGTAGACAAAGGTACACGGGTGGACAGGCCCCTGACACAAGGCTAAAATAAAAACTCAGCACATTAGGTAGAGAATGCTTTAGTTCCAGCACCTTCAGATTCAGCAGCATACCACCCTGCATCCCACTGCTGGCTTGCTTCTGAAGCTAAAGCAGGGTTGGTCCTGGCTGGTCCCTGGATGGGAGACCAGATGCTGCTGGAAGTGGTGTTGGAGGGCCAGTAGGAGGCACTCTTTCCTCTGGTCTAAAACATATTCCAATACCCCAGGGCAGTGATTGGGGACACTACTCTTTGTAGGGTGCCGTCTTTCGGATGGGACGTTAAATGGGTGTCCTGACTCTCTGAGGTCATTAAAGATCCCATGGCACTTATCGTAAGAGTAGGGGTGTTAACCCTGGTGTCCTGGCTAAATTCCCAATCTGGCCCTCAAACCATCATGGCCACCTAATCATCCCCAGCTTACAATTGGCTCATTCATCCCCCTCCTCTCCCCTGTAACTATTCCCCAGGTTGTTGCTGTAAATGAGAATGTGTTCTCAGTCAACTTACCTGGTAAAATAAAAGAAATTCAACAGATTAACCTACACTGAGTATACCAAACATTAGGAACACCTTCCTAATATTGAGTTGCAACCCCCCTCCATCTATGTCTCAAGGCTTAAAAATCCTTCTTTAACCTGTCTCCTTCCCTTCATCTACACTGATTGAAATTGATTTAACATGTGACATCAATAAGGGATCATAGCTTTCACCTGGATTCACCTGGTCAGTCCGTCATGGAACCCATGTTGGGTTGTTGAGATGACCAAAACATGGGTTCATTTAACCATCAATTGGGTTATATTCACTTTGATGCTGGGTTGATCCAGAAGGTGGGTATTTTGTAATGTAATCCATTGGTTATTTTCAGGAGGTGTGTCTTATTATGGTAATGGCTTTCAGATAGTTATTTTCACCACCTAAGTTCATGTAATTTGTGTTCATCATTTTAAGTTGGTACACTGCAAATTTTATTTTCATGAAATATGATTGCACATGGTATATTCTAATATAATATTAATAGCATAAGTACTTACATATTGTAAATCTAAGGGTGCTGGTGTCGCTATATACATAAAAGACAAGCTTTTGGGGACCATGCTTAAGGCCTACCTCCAGGATTTCAGGTCTAGCCACAACACTGTCATAGAAACATTGAAGGTTCTGAATGATGTTCACTGTGTCATGGATAGGAAGCAGCATTGTGTATCTGTATTCATAGACCTGTTAAAGACATTTGAAACTGTGGACCATACTGTCCTGGTGCAGAAATGGAAGTGTATTGGGATTACTGTGTCATGCTCTGGAGTGGTTCGTGAACTACCTGTCAAATCAAACCCAGTGTGTTAAGCAGATGATTGTAAGTCGGACACCATAGAGTTGTGATCGGATGTGCCTCAAGGATCACCTTTAGATACCCTGTTGAGTCATCACTACAGCCTCGAGAGACCCATGAGGCGGCGCACAATTGGCTCAATGTTGCCCGGGTTATTGGTGGGTTTGGCTGGCCGTAATATCCTTGTCCCATCGTGCTCTAGCGACTCGTTGTGGAGAACTGGGTACAGCAAGCTGACTTTGGTTGCCAGCAGGACGGTGTTTCCTCCGACACATTGGTGCTGCCGGATTCCGGGTTATGCGAGCAGTGTATCAAGAAGCAGCGCGGGTTGGCAGCGTCCTGTTTTGGAGGATGCATGGCTCTCGACCTTCGCCTCTCCAGAGTCCGTAGGGGAGTTGCAGCGATGGGACAAGATTATAACTACCAATTGGTGAGTAAAAGCGGTAAAAGTACAAAAAATATATATATAACAATAATAATTGTAAAAAAATATATACAGTACCAGTCAAAAGTTTGGACAAACCTACTCATTCAAGGGTTTTTCTTTATTTTTACTATTTTCTACATTGTAGAATAGTGAAGACATCAAAACTATGAAATAACATATGGAATCATGTAGTAACACAATATATATATATATATTTGAGATTATTCAAAGTAGCCACCCTTTGCCTCGATGACAGCTTTGTACTCTCTTGGCATTCTCTCAACCAGCTTCCCCTGGAATGCTTTTCCAACAGTCTTGAAGGAGTTCCCACATATGCTGAGCACTTGTTGGCTACTTTTCCTTCACTCTGCAGTCCAACTCATCCCAAACCATCTCAACTGGGTTGAGGTCAGGTGATTGTGGAGGCCAGGTCATCTGATGCAGCCCTCCATCACTCTCCTTCTTGGTCAAATAGCAAATAGAAAATAAGTATTTGGTCAATAACAAAAGTATATCTCAATACTTTGTCATTGCCAACAAAGGGTATATAACAGAGGTCAAACATTTTCTGTAAGTCTTCACAAGGTTTTCACACACTGTTGCTGGTATTTTGGCCCATTCCTCCATGCAGATCTCCTCTAGAGCAGTGATGTTTTGGGGCTGTTGCTGGGCAACACGGACTTTCAACTCCCTCCAAAGATTTTCTATGGGGTTGAGATCTGGAGACTGGCTAGGGCACTCCAGGACCTTGAAATGCTTCTTACGAAGCCACTCCTTCATTGCCCGGGCGGTGTGTTTGGGATCATTGTCATGCTGAAAGACCCAGCCATGTTTCACCTTCAATGCCCTTGCTGATGGTAGGCTTTGTTACTTTGGTCCCAGCTCTCTGCAGGTCATTCACTAGGTCCCCCCGTGTGGTTCTGGGATTTTTGCTCACCGTTCTTGTGATCATTTTGACCCCACGGGGTGAGATCTTGCGTGGAGCCCCAGATCGAGGAAGATTATCAGTGGTCTTGTATGTCTTCCATTTCCTAATAATTGCTCCCACAGTTGATTTCTTCAAACCAAGCTGCTTACCTATTGCAGATTCAGTCTTCCCAGCCTGGTGCAGGTCTACAATTTTGTTTCTGGTGTCCTTTGACAGCTCTTTGGTCTTGACCATAGTGGAGTTTGGAGTGTGACTGTTTGAGGTTGTGGACAGGTGTCTTTTATACTGATAACAAGTTCAAACAGGTGCCATTAATACAGGTAACAAGTGGAGGACAGAGGAGCCTCTTAAAGAAGAAGTTACAGGTCTGTGAGAGCCAGAAATCTTGCTTGTTTGTAGGTGACCAAATACTCATTTTCCACCATAATTTGCAAATAAATTTGTTAAAAATCCTACAATGTGATTTTCTGGATTTTTTTCTCTCTCATTTTGTCTGTCATAGTTGAATTGTACCTATGATGAAAATTACAGGCCTCTCTCATCTTTTTAAGTGGGAGAACTTGCACAATTGGTGGCTGACGAAATACTTTTTTGCCCCACTATAATTACTACCTTGGAAGGACATTCTATATTGCAAGTCTAAACTCACAAATATCTGTGAGTTTGGGTGGATGAGAAGTTGAACTTCACCACCCATGTAGAGAACCTTGTTAGGAAACTCAAGCTGTATTGGTTTTTATTACTGGCACAAAGCTTGTTTTTTCTTTTCCGCTAGAAAATGGTTGATTCGTTGCACTTCTCTCTCTGTGTGTTGGACTATGGTGATACTATTTATGTGCAAGCCTCACACTTTACACTGAAGGCTCTTGACTCTGTGTATCATGCAGTACTTTGTTTTGTCATCAGTCAGAGGTGTCTTACTCACCATTGTGATCGCTACAGTGCTGTCAGGTGGACATCACTAGCAACATGCAGGCTCAAACTCTGGTACATTCTTATTTACAAGACCATTTTAGGAAAACTGCCATTTTATCTACAGATATCTTCTCTTCTAGCTCAAAATGAAAACACATACAACCTCAGCTCTCAACCTTGTTTCATGCTAAGAGTCCCGAAAATTTAGAGCCGAGCATGGAATAAGGTCCTTTCATTACTCAGCCCTCAGTCTTGGAATTCCATCCAAGACAGCCTAAAACTCCAGGACCTATTTTCGTGGGAGAACTTCAAAGGATAAATAGATTAACAGGTTGTTGAGAAATTTAGTTTTTCCTAGTTGTCACCTGATGTCAGTTGTTTGCATTGCCTTACGTAAAGAAGCATGTTGTTTTACTTCACACACACCACACACATGCCTGCACGCGTACACACACACACACGCACGCACACACACTGTTTGTTTACTGCTGTATTTGTGCTGTTGCCAGTGTCTTCTGTCTGTGTTGTCCGTTTTGTCTTATATTGTTTGTTCTTTTTGTTTTTTTTGTCCCAGCCCACATCCCAGGCCTTTTGTCTCTTGCCAGGCCATCACTGTAAATAACAATTTATTCTTGACTTGCCTGGTTGTATTTGACTTGCCTGGTTAAATAAAGGTGAAATGAAATCAATAAAAATAAAGGTTCAATTAAATAAAAGTTCTAAATATCCCAACATTTGAATATGCATAGGCTTCAAGGAACTCATACAGTTGTGTACGCCTCATTAAAGCTACAAAACCGTCAGTGTTCAAGCTTAACATGTGATAACAATACAACAGTAGAGATGAACCGGAATGACGTTAACTCTCACATGTAGCCAAAAATAACTATCTGAAAGCCACACCCTTACTAATCTACTGATCTGACCCGCTGGGTCATATCTCAATAACCCAACATCAATAACCCAACCTGCCCCCTTTTTAAAGAAAACGACCCATCTAAGTGACCCAATGCCTGCAACCCAGCAGTTGGGTTATCCATACAACCCAGCATTTTGTTTTTGGTGTGGTCTATGTTATTCACTCTTCCATATTGACAAACAAACACTGTAGAGGTTCTAAAAATGAAGCTAATAATAGACCATCTCCATTCTACTCCTTCCTACCTTCTTCTTTGCAGCCCGTCCTCTGCTCTTGGTGAACTTGCTGTTGTTGTCCATGGAGGCAGCTCTACGTCGGGGGGACTTCCCGCTCTTCCCTCCCTCGGGGTTCAGCATCCACCAGGAGCTCTTCCCTGTCCCCTCGTTCTGCACACGAACAAAACGACTGTGGAGGGACAGGTTGTGGCGGATGGAGTTCTGGAGGAGAGAGTTTTGATTTAACATCCTAATAGACATTTGCAAATAACACCATTCAGGCTTTCTGTGTCTTTAAACGTTTTAGGATATACTGTAAATTGCTTAAAGGAGTTGCTTAAATAATGTATGACCTCTGATTCCCCAATGATGGTGCAAATTTGTTTTCCTTTTCCTTGTTTTCCTCAGTGTTCTTCCATTACAGAATCCATATCTACCTGACCTAATCTCCCCCCTAAGACAGTTGACGGTGTGATGTGTCAGTGTGTGTTTGAGGGAGCACTTCAACCAGAAACACCACAGTCCCCGCTGCTCAATAGGAGTTACAAAGAGGAGACATTACCTATTGGGCTTGAAGGGGAAAACTCATCTGTGAGTTTTGTCATACGAGGAGGAGGTGCAGAGTGAAATCAAAATAAACAGACCAGACAGATAGACGAACAGTACCATGCTCTGCGCTGTATGTACACACACACACACACACACACACACACACACCCTCCCTAATCATATTTTGACTAGCCAGCTTTTTCCACTCACTCCCAGACAAGACCGCTGTTGGCAGGGCCCCCTCTCTGGTGGGGGAGGGAAGGAGAGAGGGGGAGAGAGGGGCATGTGGGCAGAAGGATCAGGATGTGGTGGTATCATTCAAACATTTCTGTAAATATTTGGCCTCCTGCACACAAACATACTGTTAACACAACAAATTCTCCAGTGTTAAATTTGTTAAAATAATAATTAACACTGAGTGTTAAATCAAAACTGAAAGTGTTGAGTCTGTGAACTAGAGGTCGACCGATTATGATTTTTCAACGCCGATACCGATTATTAGAGGACCAAAAAAATCTGCTACCGATTTTTTACAACAGTTTTATTTGTAATAATGACAATTACTACAATACTGAATGAACACTTATTTTAACTTAATATAATACATCAATAAAATTGATTTAGCCTCAAATAAATAATGAAACATGTTCAATTTGGTTTAAATAATGCAAAAACAAAGTGTTGGAAAAGAAAGTAAAAGTGCAATATGTGCCATGTAAGAAAGCTAATGTTTAAGTTCCTTGCTCAGAACATGAGAACATATGAAAGCTGGTGGTTCCTTTTAACATGAGTCTTCAATATTCCCATGTAAGAAGTTTTAGGTTGTAGTTATTATAGGAATTATAGGACTATTTCTCTCTATACGATTTGTATTTCATATACCTTTGACTATTGGATGTACTTATAGGCACTTTAGTATTGCCAGTGTAACAGTATAGCTTCTATCCCTCTCCTCGCCGCTACCTGGGCTCGAACCAGGAACACATCGACAAAAGCCACCCTCGAAGCAGCGTTACCCATGCAGAGCAAGGGGAACAACTACTCCAAGTCTTAGAGCGAGTGACATTTGAAACGCTATTAGCGCGCAACCTGCTAACTAGCTAGCCATTTCACATTGGTTACACCAGCCTAATCTCGGGAGTTGATAGGCTTGAAGTTATAAACAGCGCAATGCTTGAAGCATTGCGAAGAGCTGCTGGCAACGAAAGTGCTGTTTGAATGAATGCTTACGAGCCAGCTGGTGCCTACCACTGCTCAGTCAGACTGCTCTATCAAATCATAGACTTAATTATAACATAATTACACACAGAAATACGAGCCTTAGTTTCCGGATTCGACCATATTAATGACCTATCTCGAAAACAAGACGTTTATTCTTTCAGTGAAATACGGAACCGTTCCATATTTTATCTAACAGGTGGCATCCATCAGTCTAAATATTCCTGTTACATTGCACAACCTTCAATGTTATGTCATAATTACGTAAAATTCTGGCAAATTAGTTTGCAATGAGTCAGGCTGCCCAAACTGTTGCATATACCCTGACTATGCGTGTAATGAACACAAGAGAAGCGACACAATTTCACCTGGTTAATATTGCCTGCTAACCTGGATTTCTTTTAGCTAAATATGCAGGTTTAAAAATATATACTTCTGTGTATTGATTTTAAGAAAGGCATTGATGTTTATGGTTAGGTACACGTTGGAGCAACGACAGTCCTTTTTCACGAATGCGCACCGCATCGATTATTACGCAGGACACGCTAGATAAACTAGTAATATCATCAACCATGTGTAATTATAACTAGTGATTATGATTGATTGATTGAAAAAATAAATAAATAAAATGTAATCAAAATATATGCAAATTCTACCGAACTGTTTCGGCTGGGAAGCACGTGGACGCATTTAGGATATCCAACAGCTGGAATTTTTATTCATCTGTAATTTAGGGTTAGGAATGTTGTGCGGAGACTACCTAAGGCATTTAAAGAGGAACAAGCATTTCAGTAACAGCTACAAAAAACTGATTGGATTAGTTAAGATTTTTTTTTTTTTGTGTATTATATCTATCAATCAATGCACAAACATAGATATTGAAACAAACAATTCAAAAAAATCTACCTGCAATAGAGCATGCTGGGAAATATGGTAATGATGGGCTGAAGTAATGTGTATGAGTTTCAGGTACCTGTATTAGGGTAAAACTAGGCCCTCAAAATAAGTCCTAATGAAATACGGATAGTATTGTGTTAAATAACATTTTTTTAATGATAACATATTTGCTTAGGATCTTACTTGGTGAATTCCATAGGACCAAAAACGGATGAATGCCACAACCAAAAGGCAAGGCACTCTGGGAAATATTTGAATTAGTCTTTACACTAAGCAGTGTTAATTAACACTGTTCTGGTGTCTATGTGGGTCCACAGACTCAACACTTTCAGTGTTAATTTAACAATCTGTGTTAATTCAGTTGTTGTTTTTTTACCCTGGAGAATTTGCTGTGTATATATTGAGTCTTCCTGTGTTAAAGAGCACTGATTTGTCTTTCTCAGTATAGTTTCTATTCTATAACTACTACATCACCTTCAGAGGTGGTAGAAGGTAATATAAGAAGCAGCTCTTTCTGTCTATGAAGGGATGGCTAGTTGAGGTGACTTGAGGACAAATGGATAGTATGGAGATTCAGGGTCTAACAAGTCAAATACCATGCCTTAAACCTTCCCTTACACGCAAACACAAAAAAAGCACAGATCATAATTTCTGAGACGTATGTATTTGTCACTAAAGCTCCTCTTAGCTTTACTGTACTTTATGAATGCCCAGCACCATTACTCCTAGTATTCAGGATCTACTGATCCCCTAACACTACACAGCTGATTCAAATAATCAACTAATCATCAATCTTTGATCATTTGAATCAGCTGTTTAGTGTTAGGAGAAAAAACTAAACGTGCCCCCCCACAGGGGTCCCGAGGACCAAGTTTGGGAAACAGCTGATTCAAATGATCAAAGATTGATGATTAGTTGATTATTTGAATCAGCTGTGTAGTGCTAGGGCAAAAACCAAAACATGCACCCCTTGGGGTCCCGATGGCCGAGTTTGGGAAACCCTGGTCTACCATGTCAAATACCAAGCCTCAAACCTTAAAACATATGTCCCTCTAGCTCTGGGGTTACAGGACAGGGCTCTGCGCAGTGGGCCTTTAATACACTTTAAGTATGGTTTGGGACCTGAGATGTTTTGATACCATAATCAGTAAAGGATCCCTGTAGCCCTCCACCCTGACTATAACCTTGTTTACAATCTACAAAGATGTGCAGGTCTTTGAGGTGTGCACTCTGAGCCAGAGATTAAGGTGCTAGTTGCTAGCGTTGCAGTGTGATTTAAAAATAAACAAAATAGAGAGGAGTATTTTCTTCAACATTTCAGTCACAACACACACTGCACACAAACAACCAATGGTTGTAATCCTCTTCACAATAGCTCTTAATAACACGTTTCCTGTAGGGCTCCACCCTGTTTCACCTGTACAATCCTTTACTCCCCCTCACACACACGGGCGCGCACACACGCACACACACACACACACACACACATATAAACACACACACACCTACAAACACACACACCCTAACCACATACACCATCAAACAGAGAGAAAATATAAGCGAGAGATAAAGTACAAAGGTAGGGAAAAAATGTTTTTAAAAGGAATTCTTTCGTTTTTAAAGGAGGGCCGGGCTGTGTTACAAGAGACACCCAGAGAAATAGTTTCAAGAGATCAGTAAATTGAAATAGTTCCCCACCCAAACCATTCCTCTTTCAAGAAAATTTACTGCGGCTCTTTAATTATTTGTTATTCTTATCTCTTACTTTTTCTTTTTTTCTCGTTGGTATTTTCTTAACTGCATTGTGGGTTAATTAAGGTCTTGTAAAAAAGCATTTCACTGTAGGGTCTACAAATGTTGTATTTGGCGCATGTGACAAACACAATTTGATTTGATTATTTGACAGTCGGATAAGTTATAATTCACAACCACATAGCTATATGTACAGTATAATCTCACCACCCAGAACCAAATTTCGCGGTGCATGTTTTCCAGTCACAAGAGACCCAACTTGGCTAGACCAGTGGGTTCTGTGAGGCAAGATCTGATTAGCCTGGATCTACTCGAAGGGAGTTTGAGTAACACTTTCTCTTCGTGACTCACTTCCACTCTGTGTGTGTGTGTGGGTCAAATCAAAGTTCATTGGTCGCGTACACAGATTTGCAGATGTTATTGCTATAATGCTTATATGTCTAGCTCCAACAATGCAGTAATATCTAGCAATAGAAAATCAAAACAAGCTATTCACACATAATCTGCCCCACAGAAAAATATATATAGGATGAGCCATTACTATAATACAGTATATACATACAGTGTAAGTGGGTGAAACTGTATGTAAACACTATTAAAGTGGCCAGTGTTCAATGACTATGTACATAGGGCAACAGTCTCTAAGTGCAGGGTTGAGTACCCAGTGGTAGCCGGCTAGTAACAGTGGCAAAAGTTCAGGGCAGGGTACTGGGTGGAGGCCAGTTAGCTGTTTAACTGTCTGATGGCCTGGCGGTGATACAGCCTGACAGGATGCTCTAAATGGTGCATCTGTTGACGTTTGTGAGGGTCTTAGGGGCAAAGCCACATTTCTTCAGCCTCCTGAGGTTGAATAGGCGCTGTTGCGCCTTCTTCACCATGCTGCCTGTGTGAAGGGAACATTTCACGTTGTCAGTGATGTGCGCGCCGAAGAGTTTCTGACCATCTCCACTGCGACCCCATCGATGTGGATAGGGCTGTGATCTCTCTGCTGTAAATCAGGCCTACGACTGTTGTGTCATCAGCAAACTTGATGATTGAGTTGGAGACATGCATGGCCAAGCAGTCATGGGTGAACAAGGAGTACAGGAGGGGGCTGAGCACGCACACCTGTGGGGACCCCGTATTGAGGATCAGCGTGGCGGAGGTGTTGTTGCCTACCTTCACCACTTGGGGGTCAGCCCGTAAGGACGTCCAGGACCCAGTTGCACAGGGAGGAGTTCATTGGCAGCTCAATGTTGTTTTCCTTGAAGCAGGCAAGGAAGATGTTTAGCTCGTCCAGGAGTGAGGCGTCGGTGTCCCCAACGTGGCTGGTTTTTCCTTTGTAATCTGTGATTTTCCCTGCCACATATGTGTCTGAGCCATTGAATTGTGACTCCACTTTGTCCCTGTAGTGTCGTGTGTGTACTTGTTCTTATATCCTTGTAGGTACTTGAAATCCCCAAATGTGCCCACAAGGATAGAAAACAAGGAAAATTCTCCCTATTGAGTTACAAAGGCTATTTTAAGCTCAGGGGTTAGGTTTTGTGTGTGTGTGTGTGTGTGTGTGTGTGTGTGTGTGTGTGTGTGTGTGTGTGTGTGTGTGTGTGTGTGTGTGTGTGTGTGTGTGTGCGTGTGAATGGGTTAAGTTGAAGAAAGTAAGTATTGGAATAAGAGCTTAATTAAAGAGGATCATCAATACAGTGGTTGTAGAGAATGGGAACCATGGTAACTAAGCCATGAAGACTGAAGAGTCTCACCTGTTAAAACCTATGTGTCTTATGGGGGAGGCGTTTACCAGGAGGCTTAAATGAACACACACACACGTTTGTTTTACTTTCCTTGTGGGGACCAAACAACTGATTCCCATTCGAAATCTTAAAAAAAAAAAAAACCTAACCTTAACCCCAAATCACTGACCCTAACTCCTAACCCTAACCCTAACTGTAACCTTAACCCCAAATCACTGGCCCTAACTCCTAACCCTAACTGTAACCTTAACCCCAAATCACTGACCCTAACTCCTAACCCTAACTGTAACCTTAACCCCAAATCACTGACCCTAACTCCTAACCCTAACTGTAAACTTAATTGTAACCCTAAACCTAACCCCTAAGCCTAAAATAGTATTCTTTTCTTGTAGGGACCAGTAAAATGTCCCCACTTGTTTGAATATTCCTTATTCAAAAACCAAATACATACTATGTGACCACCTTACTTTTTGTTTTGTTTTAGTTAACAGCAGAAAAAAATGCTGGCTTAAAATCAACGCAATTTGCCTTATTTAGTAAACCAGCACTGGCTAAATATTAGACAGAACACATGCTGGGTTATTTTGACCCAGCAGCTGGGTCTTTTTTTATGTAATCAATAGGTTATTTTTCCCCACCCGTGAGAGTAAATGTCATTCTTGTTCATCATGTTAATTTGGTACACTGCCAATGTCATTAAATATTTTTTTTTACATGACATATTCTAAAATAATATTAATAACATTAATATTTACATATTGTATAAAAGTGGTAACTATCCCAACTTTGGGATTTTTATAGCCTTTAAGAAACTCCTACAGTTGTGTAAGCCTCATTAAAGCTACAAAAATGGGCAGTTTTCAACCTTAACATGTGATAACCATACAACAGAACAGATGAACCGGAATGACTTTACTCTCACGGACGTCCAAAAATAACTATATCAAAGCCACGCCCCTACTAAGCCACGCCTCCAATATACTGCTCTGTCCTGCTGGGTCATATCTCAGTAACCCAGCGTCAATAACCCAGCATCAACAACCGAACCTTGTTCTTTTTAAAGAAAATAACCCAACTCAGTGACCTAATGCTTACAATCCAGCAGTTCAGTCATCAAACAACGTAGTTTTTGGGGGGGGTAAGGGGCAACAACAGCACACACTAGGAAGAAAGACTGGAGGGGGAAGAATAAAAGAAAGCTATAATTCACTACCTATTATCATTTATGTAATGGAGAAAAATATAAAGTCTTTAGGAAATGAACACGATTCTCCTAGCTACCCACAGAAGAGAGGAGGCTACCACGGGGCAGCAGGTAGCCTAGTGGTTAGAGCGTTGGGCCAGTAACCAAAACCGTTGCTGGATCAAATCCCAGAGCTGACAAGGTCAAAATCTGTTATTCTACCCCTGAACAAGGCAGTTCCCCGGTAGGCCGTCATTGTAAACTGACGTGCCTAGTTAAATAAAGGTTAAAAAAAACAGACAACATAGAGAGACATATGGGTATAAAAAAAGAGGACAGAAGCTAAGGAACATAACAGCGAAATGAAACAAAAGTCCCTGATGAATTAGCTCTATTTTGGCAACACACTGGACACAAATGTCTAGTTTTGATTTGCATTTGATTGAGTTGTCAACTAACGTGTAATCAATAAAAAATAATTGGATTTAGTTTAAAAGTTGGGTGAAAAAAATACAAACATTCCCAAAATTCCTTTACGTTGATTACTTTTTTGTTGTTGAAATGACATGGAAACAACGTTGATTCAAGCAGTTTGTGCCCAGTGGGAAAGACATGGGCAGATTGACACAACCCCTCGCTTTGTAGCCTGGATCCAGTTCTGTTTGTGCTTGTCTTGTCTTGTCGACTCCTATAGGAACCAGGCTACTCTTTCTGTCCCTCTGTAGTCAGTCTGTCCCTCTCCTACCTAAACACACAGCCTGTACCATTACAGAAGACAACAAGGTCAAATTACAAGGACTGACAGACCGATTAGACACACAGTCTGTCTGCCTCTGACGCACGCACGCGCGCACACACACACACACACACACACACACACACACACACACATACACACACATAGACTGTCTAGCCAAAATCTTCCCAGCACGCTATAGTATCAACTTACTGTTGTGATGCAGCAGGACACAGGGAACAGAGAGAAAGACCAAAACAAGGCAGGCGACAGAAAACAAAACACCCACCCACCAACCACCCAGGGAATTTCCCAAAACAACCATGTGGACTGAGGCTGAGCTAGGCTGAGACACCCCTCTGTACATCAACCCAGATGTACCAGACCACAGGATTCTGCATGGATACAAACACACACACACACACACCCATGCACGCATGCACACAGATACTGACTCTTGGAATGAACAACAATAGAATGATTATCCAAATGAGGCACAAGAATATCCATTTTGGTTTACGATTAACAACAGTGAAATTCTTCCATGTTTACTCACTCACAACATGATTCATAATACAACAATGAGCTGGGTGTCTCCTGAATTGCTCACATTCAGTTCAATCTATACTACACAACCTTTCTTCTCCATTCTCCTTCTTATTGCAACTTTCCATGGATATATGGAACTACGAATCAAATCCCAGTGCCAGGCACAGATTTTTTTGTTTTAACCCTTAAACAAAACCTTAAAGGGTAAGTTCACCAAAATTAACATTTGGGTAGTTATAATGTATTTATTGAGGTCCTAAAAATGTATTGTCTCATTTTATAATTTCATGTCGGTTGAATGATGAGCAAAACCTGAAATTCCTACCGTGTTTTTTCTTTATGGACAGTCATTTTCAGCGACCTACAGTACCTTCGGAAAGTATTCAGAACCCTTGACATTTTCCACATTTTGTTATGTTACAGCCTTATTCGAATATTGATTATACCCCATAATCACAAAGCAAAAACAGGTATTTTGAATTTTTGATCATTTATTACAAATAAAAAACTGAAATATCACATTTACATAAGTATTCAGACCCTTTACTCAGTACTTTGATAAAGCACTAATGGCAGTGATTACAGCATTGAGTCTTCTTGGGTATGATGCTACAAGCTTGCATACCTGTATTTGGCGAGTTTCTCCCATTCTTCTCTGCAGATCCTCTCAAGCTCTCAGGTTGGATGGGGAGCGTTGCTGCACAGGTATTTTCAGGTCTCTCCAAAGATGTTTGATCGGGTTCATGTCCGGGCTCTGGCTGGGGCACTCAAGGACATTAAGAGTCCTGAAGCCACTCCTGCGTTGTCTTGGCTGTGTGCTTAGGGTCGTTGTCCTGTTGGAAGGTGAACCTTTGCCCCGGTCTGAGGTCCTGAGCGCTCTGGGGCAGGTTTTCATCAAGGATCTCTCTGTACTTTTCTCCGTTCATCTTTGCCTCGATCCTGACTAGTCTCCCAGTCCCTGCCGATGAAAAACATCCCCACAGAATGATGATGCCACCACCATGCTTCACCATAGGGATGGTGCCAGGTGTGATGTGATGCCAAAGACTTCAATCGTGGTTTCATCAGACCAGAGAATCTTGTTTCTCATGGTCTGAGAGTCTTTAGGTGCCTAAGCGGGCTGTCATGTGCCTTTTACTGAGGAGTGGCTTCTGTACGGCCACTCTACCATAAAGGCCTGATTGGTGGATTGTTGCAGAGATGGTTGTCCTTATAGAAGGTTCTCCCATCTCCACAGAGGAACTCTGGAGTTCTGTCAGAGTGACCATCAGGTTCTTAGTCACCATCTTGACCAAGGCCCTTCTGCCCCGATTGCTCAGTTTGGCCGAGCGGCCAGCTCTAGCAAGAGCCTTGGTGGTTCCAAACATCTTCCATTAAAGAATGATTGAGGCCACTGTGTTCTTGAGGACCTTCAATGCTGCATACATTTTTTGGTATCCTTCTGCAGATCTGTGCCTCAACTCAATCCTGTCTTGGAGCTCTATGGACATTTCCTTCAACCTCATGGCTTGGATTTTGCTCTGACATGCAATGTGAACTGTGGGACCTTATTTTTTATTTATCCTTTATTTAACTAGGCAAGTCAGCTAAGAACAAATTCATATTTACAATGACGGCCTACCCAGGCCAAACCCTAACCTGGACAAAGCTGGGCCAATTGTGCACCTCCCTATGGGACTTCCAATCACAGTTGGTTGTGATACAGCCTGGAATCGAATCAGGGTCTGTAGTGATGCCTCTAGCACTTAGATGCAGTTCCTTAGACCACTGCGCTACTCGGGAGCCCCCTTATATAGACAGGTGTGTGACTTTCCAAATCATTCCAATCAATTGGATTTACCACAGGTGGACTCCAATCAAGTTGTAGAAACATCTCAAGGATGATCAATGGAAACAGGATGAACCTGAGCTCAATTTCGAGTCTCATAGCAAAGGGGCTGAATACTTATGTAAATTAGGTATTTCAGTTTATTTCTTTTTTTACAAAAATGTCTAAAAACCTTTTTTTGCTTTGTCATGATGGGGTATTGTGTGTAGATTGATGAGGGGAAAAATGATTTAATCAATTTTAGAATAAGGCTGTAACGTAACAAAATGTGGAACATGTCAAGGGGTCTGAATACTTTTCCGAATTTACTGTATATCCATCGTTTTTTGTCAAAATTGCTCAGACTCTGTAGATTTGGTTGGGGATCATTGATGGACAATGATATTTAAATCTTGTCTCGGATTTTGTAAGCAGATTTAAGGCAAGACTGAGACTAGACCCCTCAGGAACACTCAACACCTCTTGGAAAGCCATTCTGGTGTGTCTTTTGCTTAAACATTTGTGTAATTATCCCGCAGAAAAAAAAACTATCCCAGGATTTTCAGAAGACTGATGTGGGCTTTCCTCTAACTTTTCATCTAGGGTTTACTCCTCTTATATTTATTTTGATCCTAACAAACTCCTCAGTCCCTGCTGGTGCAAGCATACCCATAACATGATGCTGTCACCCCCAAAAAAATAATTACAAAAAATCCAATTCAATCCTGTTTAGATTACATTTTATGGCAGGGAAATACAAAAAAGGTAAAAGGGGGTGTAGACGTTCTATAAGTACTGTATATCCCAAAAACAGTGCCAAAGAGGTAAACTCCTCTGTAAGAGAGGGCTGTTTCAGGCCCCTACGAAGGCTGTCACCCTCACCATTATAAATAAACATAATTGTCCCAATGATCTGCCAGGATAGCGTTGAGGGTGGTTGCCCAATGAGCAAAGAGCATGACACCCTTGCCCGAGCTCTCGTTCAATCCAAGTACATGTGCAACGTGCGTACTGGACAACGACAGGGACATCTTTCTGGGGAAGGCGACAGTCGAAAAGAAATAGGCTCCAAGGTGCGACAACGAGAAGTCGGCCAAGGATGGGGTTAGGTACATTAACCTGAAAAACCTGGGGGCAGATTGTGAGCATGAACAGTGGTTGGTAGAGCGCAGTCAAGACACAATCACTTTAGGGATGCCAAGGGTAGTAGTAAAGAAAAAGACTGATGAATATTACATCTCCACTCTTCTCAGTGGCTAGTAGCTGCTGTGAAAGGATCTTAAGCACAATAGACACATCGCAGGATGAGTTAAAGGCTTAGAGACTGGGCGTAAGCGATGTGCCTCCCCTAGAAGTGACATATTCGTTTGGGATAAACTGTATTACTGTCAGGGCCTTGGCAGGCCCGAAAAAGAGGCTAGAGGACCTGACAACATTTTCAGGAGCATAGCACCCTGGAAAACAGAGGAACGATCTGTTTAGTCATACCACTTTTTCAAGAAAACGCATCAACTGTAAAACAGAGAGCATGAGACTCAACAGAGACTCATGGGGCTGGCACTAATATTCCCTCAAAAAAAATTGGGCATAGCAAATTTCATGTCTGCTGAGTGCTAATTTGAACATTGTGAAACTTCCGGCGCGCGTTTACTGTGAACATTGAGACTACTGTGGCTATTTGATTATAATGTAGGCCTACCAGATTGGCCTAACATCAAAAACAATCTAGAAAAATGCATCCCATGACATTTTAACATGGAAATAACTGTTCTATCTTCAGCCTACAGTAGCAGCAAATGTGTGGTGTTCAATGTAGGCCTACATGCCATGAGTCTTTTGAAAAAAAAACATGCAGGGCTTGACATTAACCTGTTCATCCACTTGGCCTTCAAACAAGGTGATTGAAAATGTTGTGTTGTTTGATGCAAAAAAAAACAACACTATGTATTATTTTTTATTCCCATACCATTATTACTGAGAATCAGAAACATTATGCTACCCTCTGCCTATTGGCTACTTAGCTTATTCAAGACTTGTTGCAAAATACAACACTGCCCCTTTAAGCTCTTACCAGACTTGCTTTTCAAAAATACTAGAAATGCACACATTCTGTGCACTTGTAGGAAGCAACCACTCCCCCATTGTTGACTAGAAATTAGCTATAACTGGGCTAATAACTCACTAACTGGCAAAGAATATGATCAAAACAAGCGCATCTACTCATGACAACTCATGCTGTCCAGTTCAAAGTGAATGGCACAGATCCATATATGGCAATGGATATTTGCATTTAGGCCTACTGCAGCTCTGATTGGTTATGGTGCACAGGTCTGTGTAGAGTAGTGCATGGTCAATCTGACGTCTGCATTGGATGTACAGCATTTACGGTGATATGGCTTTAGCAGAAGTCAGGGCATTCAAACTTCTTGCGCTTCGCCGAGCAGCGGGCCTCTGGAGGCCTGGCCTCTGGAGGCTTCGCAATTGTGTCACACCATTCGTACGGCGCCTCCGACCACATTTTCGGATCAAGCATAAATTGGCTTTGAGTCGTGCATGTCAATGCAATAGAATCCTACTCCAATGCGCTCTGCCTGCAAAAAAATCTCTTAGCTTTGCATAGTTCATTTTGTTTCAGTATGTTACATTGAAAGTGCCTACAGTGGTTGCTCCACTAAAAGTTTTGCGATTATGCTGCGGGATTTAAGAGGTCATTTGTGGTTTAGTATGGTACCCTGCGTCACTACTTCATTGCTCCAGACCAGTGCAAGCGGGGAGTTAGAGCACTAATTATGCTTTGGGTCCTACTGTGTCTCTAACTGACAATGAATGGGTGCCATAAACCTAGATAGAAACGGATAATTATGCACGACTTCAGTATTACTTACTAAAACTGTTGTTACACTAAGGTTTTTATTATTTTATTTTGCTAGGATTATTTTTGTTCTTACTGTAGTACTGTAGCCCACTCCTGACTGGTCATAGAGCCACTAGCAATGGTCTAAGATACTGCATAGCAGTCAAGCTGTGTTGCTACAGATGCTGGTTCAATACCCGTAGACTGGGAGACCCATGAGATGACTGTAGGTTTTTGGTATCGCTCCCTCTAAAAACAGAAATAAATCATTCTAAATAACAAACTGGTTTTATTTACAAATTAGTAACAATGTCTCACCCCATGTTCAAGAATGGCCTTTTTGTCACTAATTTTATGTTATTTGAAAAATAAAATCAGCTCCAAAATATTGTTATTTTTTAAACAAAGAGATGATTATTATTATTATTAATTTAGAATAAAAGCCCCTTGGATATTCTCACAGATATATTATTAACCCCTGTTATTAGCAGGACAATATATATTGGTCATGGCTCCCGAGTGACGCACAATGGGATTGCCTTGCAGTTCTCCAGCTGAATCCACTATAACAGAGGTGGGCGTGTGAGGTTCAAGGAACGAGGGCAGGGGGCACGGGATGGGCCGCAGAGCCACGCACAGAAGACGGACCTAGCCCATGCGGAACAGATCAACACTTTAAGGGGCATTGCACTAATAATGGAGCTGACTAGGGGAAACGTTCCCTCTGTTCTTAGTGCCATTCTGCACGTTCAAACTAAACCAATGTAACTAATAATGGAGCTGACTGGGGAAACGTTCCCTCTGTTCTTAGTGCCAGTCTGCACGTTCAAACTAAACCAATGTAACTAATAATGGAGCTGATTAGGGGAAACGTTCCCTCTGTTCTTAGTGCCAGTCTGCACGTTCAAACTAAAACAATGTCATTAATAATGGTGTGAAAAATGCCCCGTAGATATGAATTCGGAGGGCAGATATTATTAAATATTAAACCATTAGATCTCTCACTAAAGGCGTCACTAAAAAGTTATACTTAAATCAGAACTGGATTTAACGAAAAATGTAATGAAAAGCACACATTTGTAAATAAAGTAATTGGAAAGGTGAGCAAATTATTTGTGACATTATGGTTACAATAAAGAATGTAAACAAGATGTGTTTTTATTTAAAGTAGTGATGGACAGCTGGTGGCATTCTGAAAACAGGTTTTCAAACACTTGTAGCAGATTAGCAGGACAATAGACTCTTTACAGCCCGGCTACTATAGGTGTGAACATTCCCCTACCTGCAAAAAATGACATTGCGACCAAAGAGAACATACCAAATGGAGATTGTTTACATCAAGCAAGCTTCTTTCTATGGTCCTACCCATTCCAAGAGTAGGACCGTAACCACGAGAGGACTTGAAAATGAGCCGGAGCTGAGAGAATCACTGAAACTAAAGGTATTTATATAACCTTTTTTTTCTTCTAACCTTTATTTAACTAGGTAAGTCAGTTAAGAACAAAATCTTATTTACAATGACAGCCTAGGAACAGTGGGTTAACTGCCTGTTCAGGGGCAGAACAACAGATTTGTACCTTGTCAGCTCAGGGATTTGAACTTGCAACCTTCCAGTTACTAGTCCAACACTCTAACCACTAGGCTACCCTGCCACAGGAATACTGAGTAATAAAATCGATAATTAAATAAAAGTTAAATAAATTAAATAAATGTAAACGATTGTGTACTAAAAACGTGAATGTTGTTTTGCAGAGCATACAAACATGCCGACAACCCTCCGTGGAGATCAGTGGACAAAGGGCTGGACAATGGGCCGATTCTTAAAATGTGTACGCAGCATTTGTGTATTGAAGTCACTTTTAATTCTTAATTGATCTACCGTTTCTATCATAGGCTACTGTAATCGATGGGGGCTCAGGGCGGTACCATTCTGTTCATCTGATGAAGGTGCACATGGATCAGATTCAAACTTTGAAGACCGAGATCGAATCATTGAAGGCAGACCAGCAGAAAAATAAACATTATCGCGGGGCAGAGATGCATTGGTCCAGGCGGCATTGGCAGAAAGACAGGCAGAGAATGACGCGTTGAAGAGGGTAAGGAACGAGATGGAGTCACAATCCATGCAAGGCACACCTCTGAGCTCTGGAACTCCACCTCCGACAGGCAGAGTCAATATACCTGGTGGGTTCATCAGGTCGGCGGTTCACCCTGACATTTCCATTCCTCTTCTGACAACAGAACTTGACCAACTGCTCACCAGGCACAGCAAGGGCCGTCCGGACCGTTATGCTGTTCTGCTGTAGACTAATAAACAAATGCAGGTGGCTTATACCTTCAAAATGCTTTAAATGCATTATTATCCAAATGTAAAAGCATATACTTTACAGTACTGTATTTCCTCATCAGCATCTTTATGCTTTCATTAATAAAATAATGATGAAAATACCCTTTCAAAATGCCGATGTTTATTTAGTTATGGCTCCATAACGAATTACTATGGGAATAAATTACAAAAATATTGGAACAAAGCTGTCTAATGAAGGTAAACAAATTGTTGCTTACTGGAAAATACTCTTTCAAACACACACGGTCATGTTGTACAGCACCATTATGGCTATTAGCAGGGTATATTTTGGCCTTTATGGGCGGCACACAATTGGCCAAGCGTTTCTCTCCCTCTAAAAACAGAAATAAATGTTTTTAGAGGGATGTTTTAATGTTTTACTTTGTTTTTTAAATTCAGATTACAATCGCTCACTTTCGTTTTCATTATGGGCTATTAGCAGGACAATATACCTTTTACCAACACCTCTCTGTATTTTGATACTTTGTGGATGGGGCTCCCGAATGGATTGGGGTTCCCGCAGTGCAAAATACAGTGGGGCAAAAAAAGTAGTTAGTCAGCCACCAATTGTGCAAGTTCTCCCACTTAAAAATATGAGAGAGGCCTGTAATTTTCATCATAGGTACACTTCAACTATGACAGACAAAATGAGGGAAAAAATCCAGAAAATCACATTGTAGGATGTTTATTTAATTTATTTGCAAATTATGGTGGAAAATAAGTATTTGGTCAATAACAAATGTTTATCTCAATACTTTGTTATATACCCTTTGTTGGCAATGACAGAGGTCAAACGTTTTCTGTAAGTCTTCACAAGGTTTTCACACACTGTTGCTGGTATTTTGGCCCATTCCTCCATGCAGATCTCCTCTAGAGCAGTGATGTTTTGGGGCTGTTGCTGGGCAACACGGACTTTCAACTCCCTCCAAAGATTTTCTATGGGGTTGAGATCTGGAGACTGGCTAGGCCACTCCAGGACCTTGAAATGCTTCTTACGAAGCCACTCCTTTGTTGCCCGGGCGGTGTGTTTGGGATCATTGTCATGCTGAAAGACCCAGCCACGTTTCATCTTCAATGCCCTTGCTGATGGAAGGAGGTTTTCACTCAAAATGTCACAATACATGGCCCCATTCATTCTTTCCTTTACACGGATCAGTCGTCCTGGTCCCTTTGCAGAAAAACAGCCCAAAAGCATGATGTTTCCACCCACATGCTTCACAGTAGGTATGGTGTTCTTTGGATGCAACTCAGCATTCTTCTGGATCATCCAAATGCTCTCTAGCAAACTTCAGACGGGCCTGGACATGTACTGGCTTAAGCAGGGGGACACGTCTGGCACTGCAGGATTTGAGTCCCTGGCGGCGTAGTGTGTTACTGATGGTAGGCTTTATTACTTTGGTCTCAGCTCTATGCAGGTCATTCACTAGGTCCCCCCGTGTGGTTCTGGAATTTTTGCTCACCGTTCTTGTGATCATTTTGACCCCCACGGGGTGAGATCTTGCGTGGAGCCCCAGATCGAGGGAAATTATCAGTGGTCTTGTATGTCTTCCATTTCCTAATAATTGCTTCCACAGTTGATTTCTTCAAACCAAGCTGCTTACCTATTGCAGATTCAGTCTTCCCAGCCTGGTGCAGGTCTACAAATGTGTTTCTGGTGTCCTTTGACAGCTCTTTGATCTTGGCCATAGTGGAGTTTGGAGTGTGACTGTTTGAGGTTGTGGACAGGTCTTTTATACTGATAACTAGTTCAAACAGGTGCCATTAATACAGGTAACGAGTGGAGGACAGAGGAGCCGCTTAAAGGAGAAGTTACAGGTCTGTGAGAGCCAGAAATCTTGCTTGTTTGTAGGTGACCAAATACTTATTTTCCAACATAATTTGCAAATAAATTCATTAAAAATCCTACAATGTAATTTTCTGGATCTATGATGAAAATTACAGGCCTCTCTCATCTTTTTAAGTGGGAGAACTTGCACAATTGGTGGCTGACTAAATACTTTTTGCCGGGAGACCCATGAGGCGGCTTTTGGTTTTAATTTTGAATTCTCCAATCCCCTATATGTAATTATTGGTGGAGAGTCACTTCATATTTTTCAATATACTGTAGGCGACATGAGTCCCACTAGTGTTGAGTTATGTGCTCTTAAAAGTGGTGTAGATCTTATTTATTTAAATAGCATATTGAAGATAGAAGCAATAGGATTTTAAGCAATAGCCTACAACTATTTTAGCACCATTTCGTGCTGCTCTGAGACAAGCATGGGGACTTGATAAATCAACTTGATTTTGACTGAATCTCCGTTTGGGTATTGGTTAAACTACAATTATACAATTAGGGTGTAGAAATGTCATGCTCTTAGTGTAACCTTTATTTAACTAGGCAAATCAGTTAAGAACAAATTCTTATTTACAAGGACAGCCTACCCCTTCCTCCCCATTGGGGAATTGAACCCCAGTCTCCCGCATGCCTGCACGACACAGGGATTCTTTAGCTAAATAGCCCAGTACTGTAGCCTACTCCCGACCGTCACGTTTAACAGCAACATATTTTCTGTTCCATCCTAACAGAAACCCAGAGGGGTTTTAGTTTTTCTTGGAATATAAACACCATAATATGAATTAACATGAATTAACCAACAATTCTTAAATCAGTCCCATATACTATGTTTTAACAAAAATGTTTTCTTTAATTCTCTAGTACAGCCACTATTGAATGCTATCAAATGCTTCTCAAAGATGTCCTCTGGTGGTCAAACTAGCACTAACTAGCATTAAATGGTACCAGTGGTTGACACTTAAATAACGTGCCATAGAATTCTGCGGCACCATGCAAGCTGTACCGCAATACGCTGCAACTTTTAAAGGACGAACCACTGTAATATTGCATTAATTTGAGCACAATTGCCACAGCAGAGTGAAACGTTGACATTGTTAACTAAAGGGGAAAACTATGGAAAGTTGAGGGATGTTCAATCTCGTGCGTCTCTGCATGGGCTGATATTTAATCTGCGTGGCAGTCCGAAGGGGAGCTGCGAGCCCGTGAGCAGCATAGAGCGAACGCTGGCTGGCACTATTTTCCAAGAGTCACGGGCCTGTCTTTCTTTTTCTTTCTTTTTTCCCTTCTCTCACCAGCTATGCCCAAAGGGCTATAGCATCCGGGTGAGGGTAGAGAATTGCTTAGTATGCTAGGGTACAAAATCTGCATGATGATAGCAGCCAGGACTGGTCGTGAGCAGGGTGTAACTGCCAACTGGAAAGTCACTGGTCATCAAGGGGCTTGAAGATGAGGGGGAAGTCCTCTTCCCATGTTCCGTGTAGATGGAAAAGGGAGGATGGGCAACATAGAAGGAAAAGCATAAGGCATCACCCTATTTCATGGGTGTGTCAGCTCTCCCACGCCAAATGGCATGGTCACCGTTTTGAGGGTGGAGTCTTCCAGGGCCCTCACAGGGTCATAGCTTCTGCCAGGCTGCAGCAAGTCAGTCCAGATACATGCGGGAAGCGGTCTCTCTCGGGGTTTCGGCACTACGTAAGACGTCAGGCAATGTAGCCAAAGGAAGAAGGAAATGACTGCAGCGTAGTATTCCTGATCCTGGGCAGTAGGACAGCTAGCTGACTGGTATGCCTTGGACCTGCTCAATGGAGGGTTGTCAAAAGCAAAGATATATCCTCAGCCGCTCACTCCCGTAAGATGGGGAGGCAGAGCGGGTAGTGGTCTGGTTGCGTGAACCAACATTTTTGTGGACTCGGGAGTACCAGACAGCTGTCTGGGGCTTCCCTAAGACCCAGAAAGTGAAGTAATAAATTACTATACTGATTGATCGCTAGCTCAATGGAGAGTGTTCTCCATAACAAAGTCATCTTTGCCATATAGAGGGGAAAAAAAGCTCCCTCAGAGCCCCGTAGAACGGGGAAGCGAATATGGCAGCACCCTCCAGTGGGAAAACTGGAGCGATGCATCTCAGAGCTGGCTTGACGGTGATTGTCTGTGCAATGACAGTTATAGGCAAAAAGGCCATAGGCAAGGGGGAAATGGCCACAGTGGATGGTGAGAGACAGATTGTCATCCTGATCCGTGTGTCTGTGAGACCGGAGGGAGAGATGATATGCTGACTTATGCCTCTGGCTGAAAACCTAAGAAGGCGTCAGGGGGAGAGCCTGAGGGAGGCACTCTGGGGGAACAAAAAATACTCCATTATCTCATGTGAGCATGGACATTAGGTGAGCTGCTGCACAGAGAACAGGATTTTGATCTAACGGAGCCCTGCCTTCCCACTGCTGCGAAACACGGAGAGGGGAAGGAGTGGCAAACATTAAACCCAAAAGAGGGAGAGTAGCGCAGGGAGCCATGGGCTTTGCACTATATCCTCTTCAGCCACCAGAGCTGTGCCCCCTTAGGGGAGTTAGAAGAGCAGAACCCTGATACGGCTGCAGCGTAGGACTGCTTAACTACACTTTTGATCTGTGAGGCTGGGGCGAGATGCAGGGGCCGGCAGAAGTTGAAGGCTTCGTCTTCTTTCTTGAGCATGTTACACTTCTGCTGCATGGTGGCGACAGTGGGCCCGAACAAATTCTTGGGTGTCACTGGGGCATCCAGGAGGTCCACCTTTTCTTTGTCTATAAAGCTGGACAGGCTTAACCAAAGTGCCTTTTCTCCCACCACCTCAAGGCTCATGGTATGACCACAGCCTTGAATGGCATTACGGGAAGTACAGAGCAGTGGTGTGAAGTACTTAAATAAAAATACTTTAAAGTACAACTTATGTTGTTTTTGGGGTATCTGTACTTTACTATTTATATTTTGGACAACTTTTACTTCACTACATTCCTAAGAAAATAAAGAACATTTTACTCCATACATTTTCCATGACACCCAAAAGTACTCGTTACATTTTGAAGATTCACGCACTTATCAAGAAAACATCCCTGGTCTACCCTATTACCTCTGATCATTTGTAAATTATGTCTGAGTGTTGGAGTGCACCTGGCAATCCATAAATAAATAAAAAACAGAAAACTGTGACGTCTGGTTTGCTTAATATAAGTCATTTTAAATTATACTTAAATATATTTTTGCAATTACATTTAGATTTTGATTCTTAAGTATATCTAAAACCAAATACTTTTAGACTTTTACTCAAGTAGTAGTTTACTGGGTGACTTTCACTTTTACTTGAGTCATTTTCTACTAAGGTAGCATTACTTTTATTTGGGTATGACAATTGGATACATTTTCCACCAATGGTGCAGAGGGTTAGGTCTGTTATCATATTTGTACTTTGTATTTGTAATTATTATGGATGACTATTATTATGGATGACCACTGCCAAGGCATCAGCTACTCTTCCGGGGGTCCGGCAAAATTAAGTCAGTTATACAATTTTAAAAACATGACTATACATTTCATAACAGATTTCACAACACACTAAGTGTGTGCCCTCAGGCCCCTACTCCACTACCACATATCTCCAACACAAAATCCATATGCACGTGTGTGTATAGTGCTTATGTTATCGTGTGTGTGTATGCATATGTCTGTGTCTATGTTTGTGTTGCTTCCATAAGGTGTATTTTAATCTGATTTTTAAAATCTTTTAAAGATTCTACTGCTTGCATCAGTTACCTAATTTGGAATAGAGTTCCATGAAGTCATGACTCTATGTAGTACTGTGCACCTCCCATAGTCTGTTCTGGACTTGGGAACTGTGAAGAGACCTCTGATGGCATGTTCTTGTAGGGTATGCATGGGTGTCTGAGCTGTGTGCTAGTCATTTAAACAGACAGCTCGGTGCTTTCAACATTTCAATACTTCTCACAAATCCAAGTATTGATGAAGTCAATCTCTTCTTGACTTCGATATGTATATTTTAAATGTTAGGTCTCTGTGTACATCCAAGGGCCAGCCGTTCTGCCCTGTTCTGAGCCAATTGCAATTTCCCTCTTTGTGGCATGTGACCACATGACTGAACAGTAGTCCAGGTGCAACAAAACTAGAGCCTGTAGGACCTGCCTTGTAGATAGTGATGTTAAGAAGGTAGAGCAGCGCTTTATTATGGACAGATTTAGCTACTGTCGTATCAGAATGTTTTGACCATGACAGTTTACAATGGGTTTTGTGATCGAAATTGTCAACAAAAGCTACACCCATTGTGCTGCAATAATCACGTAGCCAGTTGTGAAGAGAAAGAATCCTGCTAAAGCGTTCAATGCCACAATTCAGAGAGGGCACAGGGACAGATATGATGGGTATTTTATTAGTGTCTAGCAGAGGTTCAATCAGCTCTTTAAATCCAGTTTCAAATGTTCAGAACTGCCCTTCATAATGTCATTAAAACCCACATGTCCTGAGGTCGTACATTCAGGAGCAGCTTAGTAATGTCATTTACTCGAGCTACGGGATAGGACATTGTTTTTGCACCAGGAACAGTCACATTTCTTACCATGGAGCTGCCCAAAATCATGGTTGGTGAGAAGGATGAGGAAATCTGCCCACTCACAGGCTTCACAGGATTCAGAGAACCCTTTAAGGACGGGCGAGAGGCAGGATAACATGAGCCCGCAGCTCCCGGAGAAGGCACAGGGGCCGCAGATACAGGTACCCTCTGCGACGAAGGTGCAGGAAGATCAGGCTGCAGGGCGGTGAAACTATTCGTTGTTTGTATCCGCTCCGGGCCTCTCATTGGGAGTGTAGACAGCTTTGCTGGAGGCTGCTGTTTTCGGCTTCCACGGCTTGTGACATGTGACCATCGTTGATTGCCATGCTCCTCTTGCTGTACTCCTTCAACTCTGCCATCAGATGGGGGAGGAGAGGCAGGAGATGGCTCCCCTGGCGAACAAACTCCGGGGCACACCAGTTAGACGGATAACAACAAACAACTTGGCGGAGATGCTTCCAACAAGCGTGAACGCCTTCCAGCCACCAGCGTAGAAAAGGTCAATATTCCACACTGTGTTTTCCCCAGTTTCTTACGTAGGCTGGCGACGTGCGTGATCAAGGAAGCCCTCAAGCCTATAATCCTCGGCAAGCAAATAATTGCCGCATTGGAACTCGGAGTGATCCAGTTTGTCCCGAAATCAAAGCAGAGTAGATACAGCTCTTACAGCACTTGAGCTGTTCATTTACTTCTCCAGATAAAGAGGGCTCCATTGTAAAACCTATCTTGGACAAACTTCATTAGCTTGATGGTTAGCAGCTTAGCGGCCCTGTCAAGCAGCGGGATTCCGGGACAAGAAATAGTGTTCCTAGCTGTTAAAAGCTAACCGCGTCATGGAATCCATGCAAAAACAGGTTCAGTATTTATATTTAACGAAGATGTTTCAGTCAACAATAACAAACCAAGTGAGTGTTTTCAAGCATACAGTTTTCAGCTGCGCACTCTGATGACGTTCTGATGATGCAAGCTATTGGAGTAGGGGCAACTATAGCAGTGGGTGTGGGCTGCAGAAGCACTGAATTGAAGAGGGCAGTCTGTAAGCGCAGACAAAGGATATCAAGGACACAGATCTCCTCCCAAGTATCTGGATCTAGGGTGTCCGAGTCTAAAAGCTTCCCCACCACCTCCATTAGCTCAGCCCGATAAGCCAACAATAAAGAGGTCACATTGTGAGCTCCGATTGCTTGGGGCGAGGATTTGTACGTCTTCTGAAAAATTAAGGCAGTAAAGTCTTTTTCAGGGGTTAGGTGCTGGTGTCGTTAGTAACACGGTGCGAGGGGCTGAGGTGGTAGGCCAATGAAAGGATTCCTCCATATACTGAAGGTCATGTCTAGGCTCGGGGTGCCCCTAGCAAGAATCTTGTTAGTGAGAGGTTTGTCTCGCATGCTCTTAGCATCCCTGAGGCAAGCTGGTACTGCAGGGAGCAGTTGTTTTACCGGGGCTGTATGAGACGGGAGTCTTCCCTTCGTACTGGTCCCTTAACGTAGGGGTTCTTAAACTCGGTCTTGGGCCCCCTTGGCTGCACTTTTGTTTGCCCTAGAACTACACTACACAGCTGATTAAAATAATCTAAGCTTGATGATGAGTTGGATATTTGAATCAACTGTGTAGTACTATGGCAAAAAACTAAATGTGCACCCAAGGGGTCCCCAGGATTGAATTTGGGAAACCTTGCCTTAAAGGGCCTTTTTAGCACTGACGAGAGATGGCCAGTCGCCTGCCGACATGGAGGAGCCTAAACTGCTCTCGGGCCATCAGATCTGCAAGCCTGAGAGGGCGGGAGAATGGGTTCATCAGCCCCCATCGCCTGAGCTATCTCGAGGATATCGGTGAGATTTACCCCATCATCGTCCTCATCATCCCCTAGCTCGCCTTCTCCTGACACTACATCATCAGAAAGTGAGGGGAGGGAGTCGAGGCTCAGGGTAGCGGAGCCTCGTTTTTGCTGTTGGCTCGGAGGTGAGAGGGACTATCGAGATTATTGCTCATTTAATCTTCCTCTTAAGACCCGACCCAGTCAGCGATTTGCAGTACTCATAGGACTAAGGCTTGTTGAGCGCCTCTTGAGCGTGTTCCTTTCACAAGTAATTGATGCATTGAGGGTGGGAATCCTTACCCGCAATCATGGATCCGCAAGCGCAAGAATGTGGTGGTTCAAGTGCTGGGATCATCCTGGGATGCAATAGCATTGGTCACTGTGAGGAACAAGGCTTGCTAGGAGGACAAAACAACGCCTGTTGTAAGAACAACGTGTAGACGGCATAGGCTAGCTAGATAGAAGCCTTGCGGCTGATTGGCTAGCGAAATGAAATGTAGCTCATGTAAACAGTGTTATAAGCTAGCTGGTTAGGAGCCTTGCGGCTGGTGGCTAGCCTAAAGTAGCTTGTGTAAACAGTGTTATAAGCTAGCTAGTTAGTAGCCTTGAGGGTAATAGCTACCAACAATGAGCTCAGTAGAACGCTATAGCCACCTTTATTTAACCAGGTAGGCTAGTTGAGAACAAGTTCTCATTTACAACTGCGACCTGGCCAAGATAAAGCATAGCCGTGTGAACAGATAACAACACAGAGTTACACATGGAGTAAACAATAATAGTCAATAACACAGTAGAAAAAAAGAAAGAGTCTATATACATTGTGTGCAAAAGGCATGAGGAGGTAGGCGAATAATTACAATTTAGCAGATTAACACTGGAGTGATAAATGATCAGATAGTCATGTGCAGGTAGAGATACTGGTGTGCAGAAGGGGCAGAAAAGTAAATAAATATAAACAGTATGGGGATGAGGTAGGTGAATTGGGTGGGCTATTTACCGATGGACTATGTACAGCTGCAGTGATCGGTTAGCTGCTCAGAAAGCAGATGTTTAAAGTTGGTGAGGGAGATAAAAGTCTCCAACTTCAGCGATTTTTGCAATTCGTTCCAGTCACAGGCAGCAGAGAACTGGAAGGAAAGGCAGCCAAATGAGGTGTTGGCTTTAGGGATGATCAGTGAGATACACCTGCTGGAGCGCGTGCTACGGGTGGGTGTTGCCATCGTGACCAGTGAACTGAGATAAGGCGGAGCTTTGCCTATCATGGACTTGTAGATGACCTGGAGCCAGTGGGTCTGGCGACGAATATGTAGCGAGGGCCAGCCGACTAGAGAATACAGGTCGCAGTGGTGGGTGGTATGAGGTGCTTTAGTAACAAAACGGATGGCACTGTAATAAACTGCATCCAGTTTGTTGAGTAGAGTATTGGAAGCTATTTTGTAGATGACATCGCCGAAGTCGAGGATCGGTAGGATAGTCAGTTTTACTAGGGTAAGTTTGGCGGCATGAGTGAAGGAGGCTTTGTTGCGAAATAGAAAGCCGATTCTAGATTTGATTTTAGATTGGAGATGTTTGATATGAGTCTGGAAGGAGAGTTTACAGTCTAGCCAGACACCTAGGTACTTATAGAAACCGTTTTCGCTGCAACTACGTATTCTAGGTCGGAACCATCCAGGGTGGTGATGCTAGTCGGGCGTGCGGGTGCAGGCAGCGAACGGTTGAAAAGCATGCATTTGGTTTTACTAGCGTTTAAGAGCAGTTGGAGGCCACATAAGGAGTGTTGTATGGCATTGAAGCTCGTTTGGAGGTTAGATAGCACAGTGTCCAAGGAAGGGCCAGAAGTATACAGAATGGTGTCGTCTGCATAGAGGTGGATCAGGGAATCGCAAGGCAACATCATTGATATATACAGAGAAAAGAGTCGGCCCGAGAATATAACCTTGTGGCACCCCCATAGAGACTGCCAGAGGACCGGACAACATGCCCTCCGATTTGACACATTGAACTCTGTCTGCAAAGTAGTTGGTGAACCAGGCAAGGCAGTCATTTGAAAAAACAAGGATACTGAGTCTGCCGATAAGAATATGATGATTGACAGAGTCGAAAGCTTTGGCCAGGTTGATGAAGACGGCTGCACAGTACTGTCTTTTATCGATGGCGGTTATGATATTGTTTAGTACCTTGAGTGTGGCTGAGGTGCACCCGTGACCGGCTCGGAAACCAGATTGCACAGCGGAGAAGGTACGGTGGGATTCGAGATGGTCAGTGATCTTTTGTTGACTTGGCTTTCGAAGACCTTAGATAGGCAGGGCAGGATGGATATAGGTCTGTAACAGTTTGGGTCCAGGGTGTCTCCCCCTTTGAAGAGGGGGATGACTGCGGCAGCTTTCCAATCCTTGGGGATCTCAGAAGATATGAAAGAGAGGTTGAACAGGCTGGTAATAGGGGTTGCGACAATGGCGGCTGATAGTTTCAGAAATAGAGGGTCCAGATTGTCAAGCCCAGCTGATTTGTATGGGTCCACGTTTTGCAGCTCTTTCAGAACAATGTAGGTTAAGCTAGACGAGAGGTGAGCTAGCAATGCTACCGTGTTGTAGGTAGAGTATGCTAATGAGGATAGCTTGCTTCTTCGTGAGCTAGCCAAGTTGACCTGAGTCTAAAATAGTTACCAACTGAGACTGAGAAGTAGAAAAGCAATTTCTACACCAAGCAAAAACCTTGCGGTATTTACTCACTTCTAACAGGGTCTGAAGACCTACGCTCTGCAGTGATGTCCTTCACAGTTCACATGTGAGCAGTTAAGCAGGAAATCAGGGATCCTGTCGTGCTGAAGAGAGCTAGAGAGTAATGCTCTTCAAGAAGAAGAGAAGTGAGAATAACAATAGGGAGGGAGAGTGGCTCCTTCGTAGGAGCATCGATAAATCTCAGAGCTATTTCCCAAAACCATTGTTAGTAAAGTTGCACCTGAAAACGCTCATGATTTACCGACTGACTCAAAAAAAAAAAAAATTATGACGTATGTCGCATAGCAAAAGTTGAGTGGGGATGAACGGATTGGTTTCAGTCAGTTCAGTCAGTCATCCTAATGAGCCGTCCGCCCTCCGCAGCTAGCTTATGCTTATGGCTAGAAATATCAGCGACAATTTGAAACTTGTTTGCCGAAGTTGGGACTTGGGAGTTTTCAGAATCATTCGGTTTTTATCAGACTACAAAACAATACATGTGCTTTAGCTGTCACCCTGGCCTGATATTAGCTACACTATTCTAGCTACGTCCCTTTAAGTTACTGCAGTACAGCAGTGCTGGGCAATCAGGACTCGGGAGCGAAGAATTCACCCTGTGTTGTTGTGTTGCCGGGTTGCAGCGCAAACTCTCCAAATTGAGCAGTAAACTGTATCACGTGGCATCCAGATGGTTACTACCAATATTACAAGTTATTTCTCGTGTAGGCTGCTATTCTACTCTAAATATAATCAAGTGGGATGGAATAAATTGGCCATGCACGTTAGCTACCACCAGCAACATGTGATCCAGCTGCCCGGTGAAGCAAGTGCAACTGCTACCCAGTGGGAAGCAACTTCATATATACAGTCATTGGAAGCAACAGTGGAAGCACATAGAATTAGGAATCAAAATACTAGAATGGACATGAACCTTCCTATGATGGGATAAAGGTCAGCCATTTTGGTCAGGGAGTTGGTCAACCATGGTTTGCCAGTGCTGTGATAAGATATTGTCGCCAGTGCTGTGAAAAGACAAATAAAGAATATGAAGAATTGATCTGCACTGTATGTTTGTTAGATAGCTAGCCAGACAGTTTTAGAGGAATGATTCCATTAATTTTCAAATTAACTGGCAATATGCCAACACGTTGATGATAGGACTCAGACAAGTTATAAATGCAACAAGTACTGATCTTGTATCATATAATAGTACTCACATATAATAGCACTCACTCCAAAAAAGCAGAAATGCAGACATTTATGGTCTGTTTATATCAGTTTAGGCTATTTATACAGAACATTTGTATAAAACCCATATAATTAAATGACAATATTTTAGGTTGACAATAATTCTATTACCTAATTTATAAAATATCCCATGCTTTTTATTTTCCTGCATAAGTAAAAATCTGGATTATGTCTCTAATACCATTAATTCCAATTAGACAATATGGCTGCCATTTTCCCCCCATTCTGGAACGTTGCTGGTTTATGACATAGACCCTCTAGTAATTTAAAAGTGTCTCAATGGGGAAGCATTTCGATCCAACACCATTGCACTGGTCATTCACACCAGCTTGTCATTACGTTAGCTAATTGGTATGTCAAGGTGAAATTCCAGTAGGTGACCAATACTACAAGTAATTTTTCCCTTTGCCTCTAGAAATAAACATCACTTCTATTACAAGTTGTATCTAGCGCCATGCTGCTGATGTTGCTAGCTGGGAACTAATTGAAACATATCGATTTGTCCCCACTCAATTCTCAGCTTGCGTGACATCATCAATCTGGAGAAGGGTGCAATTCGGCGCATTCCTGCATGTGGGCATTCCTGCATCTTCATGAACCCCTCTTTATACTTATGTTAGTACATTTTTAAGCTAGGACAGGTAGGAGGTGGGGAACTCCAGTACATTAGGTGCCATTAATGGAAAATAAATTTGGATGCCAGCCGCCAACAACCCCCACAGAAGAAGGGGCGGGGGTAACAACGGTAGCTAGCTAGCCAGCCATGCACCGGTACACAGTGTCCTTCACCCCCGCCTGTCGGGCACTGTTTTCCTGCAGTTCTATTAAAGGTGTCCAGGACACTGTCTACCAGCGAAAAAACTAAGATAATACTTTTGTTTGCCTTTTGACCCATGTTCAATAGTGTCACACGCATGAAGATGTGCTCAAGAGTGGGGGGAGTTGACTACAAATACGAATAATCTAGAATGCCATTGTATGCTTTAGCGTTAAGATTTCCCTCCACTGGAACTAAGGGGCCTAGCTCAAACCATGAAAAACAGCCCCTGACCATTATTCCTCCTCCACAAAACTTTACAGTTGCCACTATGCATTGGGGTAGGTAGTGTTCTCCTGACATCTGCCAAACCCAGATTCATCCGTCGGACTGCCAGATGGTGAAGCGTGATCACTCCAAAGAACACATTTCCACTGCTCCAGAGTCCAATGGCGGTACACCACTCCAGCTGACGCTTGGCATTACGCATGGTGATCTTAGGCTTGTGTGCGGCTGCTTGGCCATGGAAACCGATTTCATGAAGCTCCCGAAGAACACTTCTTGTACTGATGTTGCTTCCAGAGGCAGTTTGGAACTTGGTAGTGAGTGTTGCAACCAAAGACAGACATTTGTTAAGCACTGCGCTTCAGCACTCGGCAATCCCGTTTTGTGAGCTTGTGTGGCCTACCACTTTGCGGCTGAGCCGTTGTTGCTCCTAGACATTTCCACTTATGGCCCTTATATAGTTGATCGGGGCAGCTCTAGCGGGGTAGACATTTTACGAACTGACTTGTTGGAAAGGTGGAATCCTATGACGGTGCCACGTTGAAAGTCACTGAGCTCTTCAGTAAGGCCATTCCACTGCCAATATTTGTCTATGGAGATTACATGTCTGTGTGCTCGATTCAGCAACAGGTGTGGCTGAAATATCCGAATCCACTAATTTGAAGGGGTGTCCACTGTCTACATACGTTTGCATAAAGAGTGTATGTTTATATTTGGAGCTACATCCATGGTAACAAGTATTACATGACAATGGTGGTCATGTCAACTAGTTAAAAAAACATGTGGCAAGCTACAGAGAAGCATATGAGATCTAATCTTAAATTGCATTCATACTTTCCAATATGGCATAATAAAGAATTCTCAGCGTGTAAGAAAAAGCGTTTATATCAGATTCTTAGTCTAAGAAGTGTATCTATACTTTCAAAGACATGTTCTATGTGAATGGACTCCTCAGTTTCCAGGAAATCTGCCACTGTTTAAATGTCCCAGGTTCATCATTTTGTGTTTACCTTCAACTCCGCCTATCCATGCGAGTCTTTGGAGTCCCCTGGGGAGCAGAATTAGCAATACACCCATTGGTCAAACTTCTAATGGACAGACACCCCTCAAAAGGAGTTGTACTGTACCTATAGATAAAAATAATGTCATTAGATCCAATAGTGAGGTGGCTTTGTGATGACTCTGATTTGCACTTGTCAGAGCGCCAACAGAGAGTGTGGTTGGCAGGAACCACAGCTGCTAAAAAAAAGATTGTGTAAAGGTGGATTCCACCTCATCAGTTACCATTGCAATAATGGCAATAATGGCTGCTCACATTTAACTCTCCACGGCCAGGATACACAGGGCCAAGGTGTCCACTCTGGACACATGGAAAAAAACAGCAGCGCACATTTAACTCTCCACGGCCAGGATACACAGGGCCAAGGTGTCACTCTGGACACATAGAAAAAAGCAGCAGCGCACATTTAACTCTCCACGGCCAGGATACACAGGGCCAAGGTGTCCACTCTGGACACATGGAAAAAAGCAGCAGCGCACATTTAACTCTCCACGGCCAGGATACACAGGGCCAAGGTGTCCACTCTGGACACATGGAAAAAAGCAGCAGCGCACATTTAACTCTCCACTGCCAGGATACACAGGGCCAAGGTGTCCACTCTGGACACATAGAAAAAAGCAGCAGCGCACATTTAACTCTCCACGGCCAGGATACACAGGGCCAAGGTGTCACTCTGGACACATAGAAAAAAGCAGCAGCGCACATTTAACTCTCCACGCCCAGGATACACAGGGCCAAGGTGTCCACTCTGGACACATGGAAAAAAGCAGCAGCGCACATTTCTGAACTCTTAACCAATGAGCCTTTATATCCATGAATGTCTATTAATAATTTGTAACTATTTCTGAGGCTATATGATGTATTGTTCAGTAGATTTACTATGTAATATTAATTTATTTGCTTTTATCATATATATATATATTTTTTTTCTTATATATCTATAAATCTATTGTATAAAAAAAATATATATATAACAATAAAAAATGAATGCATAAACTTAACATAACTTGTTTGCAAGCTTTATATTCTCAAAACATCTTTGCAACAACATCATTGCCTGCCGTGCTTGAAAATGAAGTCACAGCATCTGAACTACATCTAATATTAGCAACAATCAAGTTGAACAAAGAAGAGATATTACTCCCTAACCAAGCAAAGAAGCTCCTCTGTGATTGTCCCTGAAACATCCCATCCAGTCAGACAGGAAGTTAGCCCCTAACTTTCATGTGTGCCACTTCATGCAGGAAGACTTGTCAAAGGGTTGAGGGTGGAAGAGGGGAAAGCAAAGGGATAAGGGAGGACAAAGGGAAAGAAGAGGAACAAGCTAGCAGGGTCAGCATCCGACCACTTAATCCAGCAGGGTCATGACTGTCAGTCCTCCTGTAAAGACTGCTGCCCCCTAAGACACATTCACACAGCAAAGGAGGTATTCACACAGCTAAATCAATAGTGTATATTTAACTCTGAAAGTAATATGTACACTATTGTCTGTGAACATGTGAGTCCCACTGTACTGGTGTTAAAATAACACTTTCGAAATTGTTCAATATTTAACTCTGTTGCAGTGTTCCCCATTGTAATCTGATGCGGTAGCACAAAAAGGGGCTCTGAGGACACCTCCTTCGCTGGATCAGCACACACCGTCACCACTGGCTCCGCCTCTTGAGTGGGGGCCGGATAGCTGGCCCGAGGAGATGCCTTGCATTCGGGCACCGCCCCCAGAAGGGGGAGAGAGTGGGCCATCGACAGAACGAGGAAGAGCTAGACTAGCAGTAGCAGTTGAATGGGTTAAACTGATGCAAGAGTTGGGGATAGAGGATGCATCTGTCATTAGTAATGGTTCACAGTAACATGTCAAACTAACCCTTTACAGAAATAGCTCGCCACAAGGTTAGAATGTGACTCAGCGCTAAAGCTGACCTGGTCCCGAAAAGAGTATATAAGGAGAGTGCCTTCATTAAGAGGGCATGATAGTGCTACTTGACTTATCACCGACAGACAGCTCGTGATACTTCAACTATCATCAACCTAAAAGGTAATATCTGACTTTCATACTCTAGAACAATTGTATCTCTTGACTTCTGATTTCTGAACGAGACATAATGAGACAAATACCCTCCACACTCCTGGTGCTGAATAAATCCACCTCCTAACCGAGGTGGATGAATAGCAACAGTGGTGTTATAATGGGTTTTTGTCTCGAACTGTTCTCTTCTCTTAATCAGTAAATCATAGTACAAACTTCTAGTAGGAGACACAGATACTAAGTGATTGGATAAGCCTCTGGAAGAACATACTCTTTGGGGACCAACCAGGTCAACCTGCGCCAAGGTAATGAACCGCTTGTTGTAATACATATATAAGGTATTAATAGTAGTAAGTGTTTTGATGATTGTTGATGTTATAAATTAAGGACAAAGAAGAAACTGTAATAACGTATACAACTGTGTGACTTGCAAACATTGAATAAAAAGTAGAAACTAGACCCAAAACCCTAGGGGAGAGAACGCCTCTGACACTCCCGTTCTAGGGGAACAAGTCTAGTTTCTACACTAAAGACAATATGATGGTTTGGACAGAATAATCATTTAATTGTAACCGGTATCCTCTATATTAATACTCAAGTAGTATTAGTTGACGGGCATAGACTATAAATCGTAACTAAGGTACAGCTTGCCTGAGTCTAGATATAAGAGCATACAAATGGAAAGCGAAAGCAAAGCAAGAGGTACTCTAAGTCTGATCGATATTATCTAAGATCCCGAAACCAACGTAACGGCACCACATAAGGCTAATCTACGAATAAAAGGGCAGGATACATAACCAGGCCAGTCCGGCGGGCCTGTGAGTCACCTGTTAGCCGGGTGACATAAGAACTTGAGTGAGACGACTTGTAATCACTCTCGACGGGGTTACCTTTAACGGTCCTATAGCAAAATCCCCTACCGCGACAAATCTTAAAGTGTTCAAAGAAACTCGATTGTGGTGTTTGCAAAGCTCTACTGTAAAGTAATACTCAACACCTACAGTGTAAAACATAACACTTGATTTAGAGTAAACTTGACTCAATTTGCTTAGTACGGACTTTTCAGTGTAATAAATTAAAAACTGTAGTTTTACAGTAAATAATTTTTGGGTGTTGTTTGGTGTAAAGTATAACTTGCATATTTCTCGGTGATCCTTTTCTTTTTGAGTAAATTGTAGAGTTTAACACCCATGACTGTATTCGTTACTGACAAAAACATGGCTGTTGAATTCTTTCCTGTAAAGCTGTAATATGCAACTTTTCAGACAACCATACCAAATGCACATAGAAATAAATGTAAGTTATAGATCTGTAATTCTCAATGAAAGCAAGTCTAAAAAACTGGGGATATGTTCTTTTTGAGCTATATCTATGCTTCCCGATCTTACATTTTTGCGTCTTTTACTTAAGGCTTTGTACACCAGCTTCAAACAGCTGAAAAAACTATATTTGTGTTTACGGAAAATATATTTCACAGCGGTTTACGTTGGAACAATAATTCTCCACACTATTCACTGAATGGACAAATCATTAGGAACACCTTCCTAATATTGAGTTGCACCCCCCCAGGAGCATCCAAATTCTTTTGATCAACCTTGAGATGCCACTACATGTTGATTGCAGTCCACCTATGGCCAATTGTTCGGGCATGATTTAGAAAGAAACACAACTGTCTATATATACAGTTGAAGTCAGAAGTTTACATACACCTTAGCCAAATACATTTAAACTCAGTTTCACAATTCCTGACATTTAATCCAAGTAAAAATTCCATGTCTTAGGTCAGTTAGGATCACCATTTTATTTTAAGAATGTGAAATGTCAGAATAATAGTAGAGAGAATGATTCATTTCAGCTTTTATTTCTTTCATCACATTCCTAGTGGGTCAGAAGTTTACATACACTCAATTAGTATTTGGTAGCATTGCCTTTAAATTGATTAACTTGGGTCAAACGTTTCAGGTAGTCTCCCACAAGCAGTTGGGTGAATTTTGGCCCATTCCTCCTAACAGAGCTGGTGTAACTGAATCAGGTTTGTAGGCCTCCTTGCTCGCACACGCTTTTTCAGTTCTGCCCACAAATTTGATAGGATTGAGGTCAGGGCTTTGTGATGGCCACTCCAATACCTTGACTTTGTTGTCCTTAAGCCATTTTGCCACAACTTTGGAAGTATGCTTGGGGTCATTGTCCATTTGGAAGACCCATTTGAGACCAAGCTTTAACTTCCTGACTGATGTCTGGAGATGTTGCTTCAATACAGCCACATAATTTTCCTACCACGTGAAGCCATCTATTTTGTGAAGTGCACCACCCCCAAAACATGATGCTGCTAAACCCGTGCTTCACGGTTGGGATGGTGTTCTTCGGCTTGCAAGCCTCCCCCTTTTTCCTCCAAAGATGACGATGGTCATTATGCTAAACAGTTCAATTTTTGTTTCATCAGACTAGAGGACATTTCTACAAAAAGTACGATCTTTGTCCCCATGTGCAGTGGCAAACCATAGTCTGGCTTTTTTATGGCGGTTTTGGAGCAGTGGCTTCTTCCTGCTGAGCGGCCTATCAGGTTACTGTGGATATAAATACTTTTGTACCTGTTTCCTCCAGCATCTTCACAAGGTCCTTTGCTGTTGTTCTGGGATTGATTTGCACATTCGCACCAAAGTACGTTCATCTCTAGGAGACAGAACGCGCCTCCTTCCTGAGCGGTATGACAGCTGCGTGGTCCCATTGTGTTTATACTTGCATACCATTGTTTGTGCAGATGAACATGGTACTTTCAGGCATTTGGAAATTGCTCCCAAGGATGAACCAGATTTGTGGAGGTCTACAAAGAGGCACTGATTTTGAAGGTAGGCCTTGAAATACATCCACAGGGACACCTCCAATTGCCTCAAATTATGTCGATTAGCCTATCAGAAGCCTCTAAAGCCATGACATCATTTTCTGGAATTTCCAAGCTGTTTAAAGGCACAGTCATTTTAGTGTATGTAAACTTCTTTTTACCTTGTCTGCTCTGGGATTCAATCTAGAAACTTCTGTTACTGGTCCAACGCGCTAACCACTAGGCTACCTGCCGCCCCTACGAGCGGGAGATAAGGTCCAACAGTTGACAGTGCATGTGAGAGCAGAAACTATACCATGACGTCCAAGGAACTGTCAATAGGTTTCTGAGATAGCATTGTGATGAGGCATATACTGTATCTGGGGGAAAGGTATAAAACAATTTCTAGAGTGTTGAAAGTTTCCAAGAGCACAGTGGTCTCCATCATTTGGAAATGGAAAAAACTACCTAGAGCTGTCCGTCCGACCAAACATAGGAACCAGAAAAAAAGGACCTTGGTCAGGGAGGTGACCAAGAATCCAATGACCACTTGGACAGAACTACAGAGTCCCTTGGCTGAGATGGGAGAACCTACCAGAAGGATAACAGTCTTTACAGCATTTCACCAATCTGGGCTTTATGGGAGAGTGGCCAGATGGAAGCCACTCTTGAGAAAAAGACACATGACAGCACCCCTGGGATTTGCAAAAAGGCACGTGAAAGACTTTGAGTGCATAAGACAAATGTTTCTGTGGTCTGATGAGGCAAACATGTAACTCTTTGGCCTGAATGCAAAGAAAACCAGGTACAGCTCATCACCCATATAACACCATCCCTATCGTGAAGCATGGTGGTGGCAGCATCATGCTATGGGGATGCTTTTCAGCAGCAGGGACTGGGAGACTGGTAAGGATAGAGGGAACAATGAATGGAGCCAAATACAGACATGAGAACCTGCTTCAGAGTGCAAATGACCTTAGACTGGGGCGAAGATTTACAGTCCAACAGGACAATAACCCAAACATAGACAAAGCAACGCTGGAATGGCTTCAGAACAAGAATGTGAAAGTCCTTGAGTAGCCCAGCCAAAGCCCAAAATAGAATCCCATTGAAAATCTTCGGAAAGACTTGAAGATTGCTGTTCATTGCCGCTCCCCATCTAACTTAACATAGCTTGAGAAATCTGAAAGGAGTAATGGAAGAACATCCCCAAATCCAGATGCTGAAATAGTTTATGTGTTAGAGGGCTAGGGTCAGTCTGTTATATCTGCTGTATTTCTCCTGTCTTATCCGCTGGCCTGTGTGAATTCAAGTATGCTCCCTCTAATTCTCTCTCTCCCTCTCCCTCCCCTACCCTCCCGGAGGACCTGAGCCCTGGGACCTTGCCTCAGGACTACCTGGCCTGATGACTCCTTGCTGTCCCCAGTCCACCTGGTCGTGCTGCTGCTCCAGTTCCAACTGTTCTGCCTGCGGCTATGGAACCCTAACATGTTCACCGGACGCGCTACCTTGTCCCGGATCTGCTGTTTTCGACTCTCTCTCTCTCTACCGCACCTACTGTCTCTACCTCTGAATGCTCGGCTATGAAAACGGACATTTACTCCTGAGCTGTTGACCTGTTGCACCCTCTACAACCACTGGGATTATTATTATTATTTGACCCTGCTTGTCATCTATGAACGTTGGAACATCTTGGCCATGTACGGTCTGTAATCTTAATCCAGCACAGCCAGAAGAGGACTGGCCACCCCTCAGAGCCCAGTTCCGATCTGGGTTTCTTCCTAGGTTCCTTCCTTTTTAGTTAGTTTTTCCTAGCCACCGTGCTTGTACATCTGCATTGCTTGCTGTTTGGGGTTTTAGTCTGGGTTTCTATATAGCACTTTGTGACATCATTTATAAATACATTTGATTGATTGATTCATACAGACATACCCATACTCAAAGCTGTAATCGCCCCCAAAGGTGCTTATACAAAGTATTGACTCAGGGGTATGAACACCTAAGTAATTTAGATATTTCTGTATTTCAGTTTTAATAAATTTGCAAAAATACCTACTAAAATGTTTTCACTTCCTCGTTATGAGGTGTTGTGTGTAGATGGGTGAGAAAAACAATTGAATTGATTCTGAATTCAGGTTGTCACAACAACATTTGGAATAATTCAAGGGGTATGAATACTTTCGAGAGGCACTGTAGGTAGAAAAGCCCAGATCTAGGGTGAAGACAGGGGGCTGGGGGCGTTAGAGAGAGAGAGTGTGTAAGGGAGAGGGAGAGGGAGGTTGCAGGGTTCGAGGCACGGACAGGGAGGGAGAGAGGCGGAGGGAGGGACAGAGGGAGGGAGAGGGGAATGGTTTGCCGGTGAGAGGGCCGGGGTCCATGAGTTCAGAGTGAGCTGAGAACAGAGCAGAGCAGAGCTCCTCGGCGGGCGCTGACAGACAACAAACAGGCTTGAACAGGAGAAGGAGGAGAGGGGGGATGGGAGGAGCGGTGAGGGGAGGCCTCAGACGTGACTTGCTAGTTCGACTGGCTCGGGCCGTCTGGCGTCTGCGTGACTCACTGAAATACTAAAATTGAACCCCCTTTCTGTGCCTGACTCCTACTTGCGTGTGTGTGTGTGTGTGTGTGTGTGTGTGTGTGTGCTCTGCTCTGCTCCACGGCTAGCTGTGGGCTGGGGCTCCATTAAGAAAAGACTCCCAGAGCTGAAGCACGTCCGGGCAGGCCTACTGTAGTGCTGGGCAGCCTGCCCGGCCCAGTCAGCACCACAACACGAGAGAAAAAGAGAGAGTGAGTGAGTGAGAGAGAGAGAGAGAGAGAGAGAGAGGGGAGGGGGGAAAGTAAGATAAGAGAAAGAATGAGAGAGGACCACAGGAGTAGGGTTTGTAGTAAACAAACAGGATGAAACTGCACAACAAGAAACACTTCGACTAGTGTAATACTAGTGTATTATTGTTACTACATTATACTGTATAGATGAGGGTCTTGTCACACCGACTGTGTCTGTGTTTACTTGTGCTAGAACTTCCTTCAACACCCTGGCCTGGTGCCTACCAAGTGAGTACTGTATCTTTTCCACTCTCTCTTCCTTCCTCTCTCTCTCTCTTTCTCTCCCTCTTTCACTCATACACACAGTAAAACATGAAACACAGGACGTGAGTCATTTGAAAAGGCCTGAGAATTGAGAGAGAGAGTTGGCAGTTTTATCTTCTAATCATCCAAATCACAGAGAAAAACCCAAACACAATGTTATCTGGTCTTTGCCTGCGTGCATGAATGCATGTGTGTTACATTGTGCAGGTGCGTGCGTGCATGTGTTACTTAATGTGTGTGTGTGTGTGTGTGTGTGTGTGTGTGTGTGTGTGTGTGTGGTGTGTGTGTGTGTGTGTGTGTGTGTGTGTGTGTGTGTGTGTGACTACTGACTAAGTATGGGTCCATGGTGAATGTGGCAGCCGTTGGGGATCCAAGGAGTGATCGCCATTCCTCTTGGGGGATAATCCCTAAACTGAGACAGGTCTCGCCTCACTCCACAGGACACAGCAGAGGAGGCCTTCACAACATCATTGACTCTGGGCTGGGGTTGTCCCGTCCTCTTCAGACACAGTACCCTGAAATGTCAACCCTCCGCCAAAAAATACCCTGTGAGTCATTTGAGGCAACCCATGTTCAAAACAAAACTAGAGCCAACGTCACAGGCTGATAGATAGATATAGGAGATTAGATCAATGATAGTGTGAACTCCAATCCTTTAGATCTGTTTTCACCTACGGACAGAACCTTCTGGTCTTTTCTGAGTGTGAGATGATCTGTTTTTCTGTATCTACAGTGCCTTCAACAAGTATTCACACTCTTTACTTTATCCACATTTTGTTGTGTTACAGTCTGAATTTAAAATGGATTCAATTTAGATTTTTTTGTCATTGGCCTACACACAATACCCCATAATGTCAAAGTGGAATGATGCTTTTCAAAGTGTTTTCTTGAGTTAATAAGTATTCAACCCCTTTGTTATGGCAAGCCTAAATAAGTTCAGGAGTCGAACAGTGAATTTCAAACACAGATTCAACCTTTCCAATGCCTCGCTATTGGTAGATGAGTAAAAAAAAAGCAGCCATTGAATATCCCCTTTGAGCATGGTGAAGTTATTAATAACACGTTTGAAGGTGTATCAATACACCCAGTAACTAGAACGATACAGGCGTTCTTTCTAACTCTGAGAAGAAGGATTGCTCAGGGATTTCACCATGAGGCCAATGGTGTCTTTAAAACAGTTACAGAGTTTAATGGCTGTGATAGGAGAAAACTAAGGATGGATAAACAACATTGTAGATACTCCACAATACTAACCTAATTGATAGAGGGAAAAGCCTGTACAGAATAAAAATATTACAGAACATGCATCCTGTTTGCAACAAGGCACTACAGTGATTCTGCAAAAATGTGGCAAAGCAATGCACTTTTTGTCCTGAATACAAAAGTATTATGTTTGGGGCAAATCCAATACAACACATTACTGAGTACCAATATCCATATGTTCAAGCATAGCAGTAGCTGTATCATGTTTATGGGTATGCTTGTCATTGGACTGGGGAAGTGGGGAGTTAAGCACAGACAAAATCAGGCAAAATCCTAGAGAAAAACCTGGTTCAGTCTGCTTTCCACCAGACAGTGGGGAGATGAATTCACCTTTCAGCAGGAAAATAACCTAAAAGACAAGGCCAAATCTACACTGGAGTTGCTTACCATGAAGACAGTGAATGTTCCTGAGAGGCCGAGTTACCATTTTATTTAAATCTGCTTCAAAATATATGTCAAGACTTGAAAATGATTGTCTAGCAATGTTCAACAACCAATTTGACAGACCTTGAAGAACTTTGAAAAGAATAATGGGCAACTGTTGCGCAATCCAGATGGGGAAAGCTCTTCAGAAAGACTCACAGCTGTAATCACTGAAAAAGGCATATTGATTCAGGGGGTTGAATACTTATCTAATCAAGAGACATTAGCACAGACAAAAAAAGGACAATTAAATCCATTTTAATCCTACTTTGTAACACAACAAAATTGGAAAAATTTCAACCGGTGTGGGCACATTCTGAAGGCACTGTATCTGTATCTATGCACTCTTAGAAAAACTGGTTCCAAAAGGGTTCTTTGTGTTCTTCAAAGAACCATGGTCTTAGTGACAACAGACCTAGATATGGGGGGAGGTTTTAGTGGGTGGAATATATAGAACAATTGGAGGTTTACAAAGTTGCAGCTACTGTAAGCGTAACAGTGCAAATTATTATGGTACAGCTGTATGGTGCTTTTTATGGTAAGTTGACAAACATTGGTTGTGGTAAGTATAATTCAAACCTGGGTATCATTATGGTAAGTGGGGAAATGAGTATAGCAAGTTATAATTGTAATGGCTTAGCAGATCATAAAAACTAAGATACATTTTTACATGGCTAAAAGAAAAATAATATCATATCTATTGTTTACAGGAAACTCATTCTACAAATATAGATGAGGTTGGGTGGGAAAAGGACTGGGAGGGAGAAATATATTTTTGACATGGGCAAAGAAACTCAAAAGGGATGATTCTACTAATTCATAAAAATGTTGATCCGATTGTGCAAACAGATTCGCAACGAAGTTGGATTATTTTAAATATGCTATTGGACCAAAAACAGATCTGGATAATTAATATATATGGGCCAAAGAATGATGAACCATACTTTTTCGAAAATATATATAATAATCTATTGAGCTCACAAGCAACAAAATAATATATTATTATGGTGGGAGATTATAAATACTGTTTTAGTACCTCAATGGATCGTAAAGGAAATAATTCTACAAACTATCACCCTCAAGCACTTAGGGAGATCACACAGATCATGGATACAATAGAAAAAGTGGATATATGGAGGTTGAAAACCCTTGACCTAGTGAGATATACATGGAGGAGGCTTAATCAAGCTAGCCGTCTTGATTACTTCCTGGTCTCGTTCTTGCTGGCATCAAAAGTTTAAAAAAAATATTAACAGGAGACCGAATGCGATCGGACTACCATCTAATTGGCCTCCATATAACTCTTACAGAATTTCCACGTGGACGGGATATTGGAAATGTAATCAAAGTCTATTGGACGACAATTTGTTCTTAACTAAGACAAAAAATTAAGAACATACTACTGGTCAAAAGTTTTAAAACAACTACTTATTCAAGGGTTTTTCTTTACTTTGACTATTTTCTACATTGTAGAATAATAGTGAAGACATCAAAACTACGAAAGAACACATATGGAATCATGAAGTAACAGAAAAAGTGTTAAACAGTTTCTTCAAATAGCCACCCTTTGCCTTGATGACAGCTTTGCAGTAGCAAAAACCATCAAGCGCTATGATGAAACTGGCTTTCATGAGGACCGCCACAGGAATGGAAGGCCCAGTTACCTCTGATGCAGAGCATAAGTTCATTAGAGTTACCAGCCTTAGAGATTGCAGCCCACGTGAATGCTTCACAGAGTTCAAGTAAAAGACACATCTCAACATCAACTGTTCAGAGGAGACTGTGTGAATCAGGCCATCATGGTCAAATTTCTGCAAAGAAACCCCTACTAAAAGGACACGAATAAGAAGAAGAGACTTGCTTGGGCCAAGAAACATGGGAAATGGACATTAGACCGGTGGAAATGTATCCTTTGGTCAGGAGTCCAAATTTTGTTGGTTCCAACCTCCGTGTCTATGTGAGACAGTGTGGGTGAAGGGATGATCTCCACATGTGTGGTTCCCACCGTAAAGCATGAAGGAGGTGGTGTTATGGTGTGGGGGTGCTCTGCTGGTGACACTGTCTGTGATTTATTTAGAATTCAAGGCACACTTAACCAGCATAGCTACCACAGCATTCTGCAGCGATATGCCATCTCACCTGTTTTTGGCTTAGTGGGAATATCATTTGTTTTTCAACAGGACAATGACCCAACCCACCTCCAGGCTGTGTAAGGGCTATTTTACCAAGAAGGAGAGTGATGGAGTACTGCATCAGATGACCTGGCGTCCACAATCCCCATATCCAGGCATTTATATATAAATTCTAGTCGTACTTTATCAAAAGCCTTTTCAAAATCTGCTATGAAGACCATGCCTTGTATCTTTCATTTTTCATAATGTTCAATTGTTTCAAGTAATTGTCATATATTATCTCCAATAATCTGTCTGATCAGGATGAACAATATCTGGTAAAACCAACTGTTCTATGCATTTTGACAGGATTTTCACATCACAACATTGAAATGTAGAGGCCTCGAGTTTTTTAAATGGACTGGATCTCTATACTTACAACATGGGTCCTATTTTAGTAGTAATGAAATCAGACCTGGTTGAGAACCTGAAAGTCTACCATTTGTATAACAGTAATTAAAACATGTTATTAATGGATCTTTGAGTATATAAAAAAAAGGTATGATATAAAGTTGGGCAAAAAAGTATTTAGTCAGCCACCAATTGTGCAAGTTCTCCCACTTAAAAAGATGAGAGAGGCCTGTAATTTTCATCATAGGTACACTTCAACTATGACAGACAAAATTAGAAAAAAAATCCAGAAAATCACATTGTAGGATTTTTTATGAATTTATTTGCAAATTATGGTGGAAAATAAGTATTTGGTCAATAACAAAAGTTTATCTCAATACTTTGTTATATACCCTGTCATAGGAGACGGTAGCAGCAACATTATGTACAAAACAAGTTACGAACAATGCGAAAAAACAAACAAAATAGCATGATTGGTTGAGGGCCAATAAGATGGCAGCCCTAACCATTGGCCCCATCACAACAGACACCGCTACTGTCTGCATACTCTGGTTGTAAAACTGTCTCTCAAGCACTCAAAATTGACTAGGATTCACCTCTATTTAATACTGGTCATGCAATTCTGACAAAGTAAAAATATATTCTTAGAATAACCTAATTGACAAGTAACTCCTCTGCTGTTTTAGCCTTACAGATAGATCTTAGTTAGCTACCCCGGCCCACCTTAGCCATTTGATCCCTGGTTCATTGAAAGAGGTTTTTTTTTTTTGGGGGGGGTAATTGTAATGCTGCAGGTTAGCCAACCATTCTCCAGGAGAGGTACAGGGTGTGCAGACTTTTGTTTCAGCCCTGCTCAAACACACCACATTGTAAAAAATCAGCTGCTAAACAGGACCTTAATAAGCTGACTCTGATGTGTTTTTTTTAACCTTTATTTAACTAGGCAGGTCAGTTAAGAACAAATTCTTATTTTAAATGACGGCCTAGGAACAGTGGGTTAACTGCCTGTTCAGGGGGAGAACGACAGATTTGTACCTTGTCAGCTCGGGGATTTGAACTTGCAACCTTTCGGTTACTAGTCCAACTCTCTAACCACTAGGCTACCCTGCCGCCCCATGAGCAGGGTTGGACCAAAAGCCTGCACACCCAGAAGCTCTCCAGATAGAGGGTTGACGGACATGTGTTTTATGCAGTAGCCTATCAGTGCAGTATTTTAATTTGTAGGGGGTTAATTGCCTTGCTCAAGGCCACAACAGGAGGAGATATAATACATGGGATCAGAGACCAGCAGCCTTCCATTGTCAATACCAGTGATAATAATGAATGTTGTTTTGTGAGGTGGTTCCTTGCATCATACAACATACATTTCAGTCACCTTTTAGGCCCATGGTGTTACAGGCCATTTTTTTTTGGGGGGACAAAAAAATCATGCTCCAAGGGTGGTCTTCATGAACTGAACTGTTCTCCAACAAAAACAACAACAGCATCATGTCTATGAGCACAATACATTGAAAATACGTCTTCCTGGTTGCAAAGACGTTAAAAAGATGTTGAAAGGTCGGCTTTTGCTCACTGGGGATATCTTAACAAAACTGAACAACAAGTTGATGGTCGCAGCTGGTTGGCTGCAGTAAGATTAGTGAGGCGTGAGGAGGATCACAGTAACGGTCACAGGTCAAGTCAACAAACAACAAGACCCAGAGACTGCCAGGTGCACCCTGGGTGAGAGAACAACCAATCCACAGAGACTGAATTGACTGACAGCCAATCCATGGAGAGAATACTAACTGAAAGACGCATCACAACCACACTAACTGCAGCTGCCAAAGCATCCCCAGGAGATTCAATCATTCAAGGAGACAAACCAACACATCAACAAACATCACATTGTATTGTCACATTGACTACAAGATTTAGCATGGCCAAACAACCATAAGAGTGTTGGCAAAACAGGAAAAATAAATCTGGGAACATTTCTGCTATTTAACCCTTTCCAGCAGGAGCATTCTAATTTCAAAGAATAGTTATGATGGTTTAAAGCCTTAATAACACTGCCGTCCAATCACCAATTTCATTTCAGGAAATTGCTATTTACACATGACAACATGAGCTAAAAATACAGTACCAGTCAAAAAGGTTTGGACACACCTACTCTTTCAAGGGTTTTTCTTAGTTTTTACTATTTTCTACATTAAAGAATAAAAGTGAAGACATCAAAACTATGAAATAACACATGGAATCATCTAGAAACCAAAAATAGTGTTAAACAAATCAAAATATATTTCAAATTTGAGATTCTTCAAAGGAGCCACCCTTTGCCTTGATGACAGCTTTGCACACCCTTGGCATTCTCTCAACCAGCTTCACCTGGAATGCTTTTCCAACAGTCTTGAAGGAGTTCCCACATATGCTGAGCACTTGTTGGCTGCTTTTCCTCGACTCTCGGTCCAGTTAACTCTAATGAATGTATCCTCTTCAGCAGAGAACTCTGGGTCTTCCTTTCCTGTGGCTGTGGCGGTTCTCATGAGAGCCAGTTTCATCATAGCGCTTGATGGTTTTTGGAACTGCACTTGAAGAAACTTTCAAAGTTCTTTACATTTTCCAGATTGACTGACCTTCATGTCTTAAAGTAAGATTGGACTGTCATTTCTCTTTGATTATTTGAGCTGTTCTTGCCATAATATGGACTTGGTCTTTTACCAAATCTGGCCATCTTCTGTATACAATCAATCAATCAATCAATCAAGTGTATTTATAAATCCCTTTTTACATCAGCTGATGTCACAAAGTGCTATACAGAAACCCAGCCTAAAACCCCAAACAACAAGCATATATACCACCCTACCTTTTCACAACAGATTGGCTCAAACACATTAAGATAATAATTCCACAAATAAACTTTTAACAAGTCACACCTATTAATTGAAATGCATTCCATAAAGCTGGTTGAGAAAATGCAAAGAGTATGCAAAACTGTCATCAAGGAAAATGGTGGCTACTTTGAAGAATCTCAAATATAAAATATATTTTGATTTGTTTAACACTTTGGTTACTACATGATTCTATATGTGTTATTTCATAGTTTTGGATATCTTCACTATTATTCTACAATGCAGAAAATCGTTTTTTTTTTTTAAATAGAATTTAAAAAACTGGAATGAGTAGGTGTGTCCAAACTTTTGACTGGTACTTGTAGATACAATTGGTTTAGGGTTTTATGGGCAGTAACTTCTTTTTTACTTCAATGAACAGTAACGAAGCAAATCCTCCTAGATCACGTGTCTAACACAAGGCCCGCGCGCCGAATCAGGCCTGTGACACATTTCTATCCGGCCGCTCAATGATTTGGGTTGTCAGTTCATTTTGGCCCGCTTCCATACAGCCCGCCATGTGCTGCACTACAAGTCACAGCAAGCACTGCCAACGTGCCACACACCCACCCATACTCGAGCCAGCCAGTGTGCTGTATCATATCATCACTAATGGCACTAACTGAATCTTCTACCGGACTGAAAGTTTAAAGGTGTTGTAGGCTAAATGTCCATGTCTCTGAGTGCACCATACATTCAACCGCACCGGTGATCCATGCAGTGCAAAAAGAAAAACATGTTTTAAGTTTAAATGTTACAACAAACCAGCTGCGTTTTTGTTATTTGGAGTTATTAAATATTTTTGGATTAGGATCGTATCATATTACGCACATTTACAAGCATAACAGCAAAGGCTAGACAAATAGTATTTATCTCTTGTTTTAATATGTTAAAACGCTACATACTATGTACATAAGTGGACATTATAAAGGCCATATATTTCTAATAAAACAAACGGCCAGTTTGGGTCGCAGTTGTGTGCACGATTTTTTGAGGGGTACAAACAAACATAATAGGCTATGTCTGGCCCACAAATTCGTTGTTCTTTCAATGTGGCACTTGCGCTGATTGAGTTTGACACCCCTGTCCTAGGTGACTGTAAAGAGATTCGAAATGGAAACCAATTGGATCAGTTGAGGTAAGACAGTTGTTAAATTGACATTGGCAATGTTGTATCAATAATGTCACTTGAAAGACAATTTTTTTTTTTTTTTAAAGTCTGCATTTGCAGCGCTGAAAATGTTGGTTGCAACGCTACTTGAAGAGGCAGAAGTCTGCGTTAGCTATTGCTCTAGCTAGCTATCCTCTCCCTCCGTTTCTGAATTAATGTGTGCCTATTTCTTTCTAGCTGGCAAAATAAGCGAGCTACATTTTCTTTGTGTCCTGCCATATGTCGTTAACATAACTACGTTTATAGCAGTAAATAGCCTAAGCCTAGACAGTGATAGTTGCAAGAAAAAACAAGGGAGAGGAGAGAATTAACCTCCTGTTTCATTTGCTGCTGGCTTGCTAATGTTCACTCAAATACGTTATGTAGCAATTTATTGGATCACTCCAATATGGTATCCTTCTGTGCGGCAGGATACATTCCGAGTAAGGATTTTCAGATTAGTTCCGTGTACCTTGTACCAGGTAGTGCTGCGGCTGACCTCCTTAAAAATAGCTGCCACTGCACTACTTCCACCTCTTCCTTTTCTCGGCTCATTCCAAAGAGGATTCGCTTGTTAAGAGCTCTATGTTAGCGTGTATAAACGCAGAATTATACCCGCTGCTATTCAATAGCTTGGTTTGTGCCATCTCGTTTGGTGTTTGTCTTTGTTTTAATTACTTGTGACAGTTCACCAACCTGGGCGGTACTCGGTTTGGTCGACCAGTATTGCGGCGCTGAGGGGTTATCCTAGTTGTCTGTGTAACTTGTCCGTCCACCGTAACCCTCCTGGTTTAAGCTAGTTCAACGAGAGGTGACCATTGCAGGACTAAAGCACAAAGTTATAAGCACACTTTCCCTTAATTCCAGCCAACCTGAACCCCAACGTATAAAGCAAGAAAATAAACTATAAACATGGCGTGAGTTACAGCCGACCCACACGTATAAAGCAAGAAATAAGATTGTCTCATACACTAAGACCGATACTGCAGGTCCGAAAAAAATGTTCACTATTATACAGTATTGCGCAGTGTTTACTATAGACATAGTATGTTTCATTGTTGGCTTAATTTTTTTCCACAAGGAAAAGCTACATACAGCCTTACACATCTCTCCTTCAGATAGTGTATGACACAAAGGCTAATACTGTAGGTCCGTAGTGATCTTTATCATACAGTATTGTGCAGTGTATACTATAGACACAGTCATATTACACTGTAGGCTTCATTTTCCAGTATTAGGCTGGGTATATGCTAGCCCCACCATAGTGAAATTACACTTTTTCACACAGTGGGTAGCTGGGTTGTGATAGTTTTCTGTTATACTCCTTTACAGTACAGACACTAACTATCCTAGTTTCCCTTAGAAACTCCCATAACAGCTCGATTACACTGCTGGTCTTACACAGTGTGTAGCTGGAGTTTGCAATTTTTTTCTGTTACACTGCAGGATATACACCACCCTTCTCTTCTTTCCACAGAAAGAAACTACCATATCCAGTATTGTTTCGCCTTGAGAAATGCAAGGTGTCCCTGCCCACAGGCAGCGGACTGCGTTTTAAGAAGGGTCGCAGCAGTCATCCTGATTTGCTTGGCGCTGGCATTTGCAGCTTCTCACAGGCCCAAAGGCCAAACTCGGAGAGGCAAGTGTGGTCCCCATGGGTACTAAATACTTTGATGGAAAGTTCCGAACTCCAATTCTGATGCCGGCCATCACTATAGTTCTGGCTCCTCTAATGTCTCAGGGTCTTCTACTGTCCTGCTTGACTGAATGTTTCCTAATGAGTTCAGATGAAAGGAGTGTTGTCCTCCATCCTAACACCTCATTCTGGCCAAGGGTTCTGTCTGACAGACATGTTAACCAGCCATTACAGTCCAGGCTTCCCCCAGTGTGTTGTGCCCAGCTAGGGCAATGGACACTTACTTTTCACAGACACAGGCAATATGAAAGCTTTATCAGTTTTAATTTACTATGATGTGAGAGTTCTGGACCAGGATCTATCCGAACAGACTCTCACATTGCAAGGTGGACACTAACTGCAGCATTTCGTCTGGACTGCCGACCTTTGCCTTTTTGCTGGGGTGACGCATTTTACTGGAGTAGCTGCCTTACCTGGACGATTGGCTAGTCTGCGCCTCATCCTGGGAGCAGGAGCGCATTCTACTAGAGGAGTAGCTAAATCGTGGGAGAGTTCCCCTCAATGACATTTGCGCCTCGGCCAATTGAGCATGATCTAGGTACTATCGAGTCAATGTTGACCCCGCCAATGAAGTCGGTATAGCTTTGCTGGGTGTTGCCTTCACTTCCCTGCGTGGGGACGGAGGGACACAGCAACTGTGACGGCCCTAAACTCAATCCTACAGGACTTTGCTCCCCGTCTGGCCCAGACCGAGTTCACAGATTCATCTGGTATTGTGATAGCATATTGGAGTGATCCAATAGTAATTCATAATGAAGGTTCCGTATGTAACATAATGAAGGCTCCGTTATGTGAGCTATTGAATCACTCCAATCCGCTATTGAATCACTCCAAGGCCACACTAACATTTGGCTGATGGAGCAGAAAGAGTGAAACTTAAATGTACTGGAAGTCTATTGGCTTTGTTACAGGAATGATAGAAAGGACAATAGGACATAGTTTGTTTGTGTAGCACCTGAATGTGAAGGCAAGCGGGTTATGCATCGTAGGGGACCGAAATTGTTTTAGGTTGTGGCAGTCCTGGTAGTGTGAACCATTGCGGACATAGCCACCAGTAAAGGTAACTATCAAACATGTCTACACTGACAACCGTCTAGGGAATAGGGTACTATTTGGAACGCAGCATTAAAAGATTATAAACTATTGTTCCTCCTGTGAAGGATGAACCCGGCATTGGCCTACACTGAGCTGACAGAGGAGCTGGGTCGTGTGAGAGGTCTGGCTGTCAGACAGAGATCCCGAGGAAGGCATCCCACAAGCAGATGGGTCAGTATGTCCAAACATGATGCAATTATTAAAGATTATACTCCACATTAATGTTGAATAGAATAGACTTGTGAAACCAGATTGACCACTGTGCTCACACTGGTATCACTTCACTTCACTTGCAGTGAAACAGTTTGTGAGCTTGCAAGATCAGGCTGGTTTAGGGAGATTATAGAAACAGCATGCTTGATGCCATGCCAACTGATGCCTCCCCCAATGGGACTTTCCTGATTAAATAAAGGTTCAATAAATACAAGTAAAAAACGATAAAATGTGATAAATCACTAATTGACTTCTGAAAATGGGGTTTGCAAAGATGGGTGTACTAGAGGTCGACCGATTAATTGGAATGTCCAATTAATTATGGCCGATTTCAAGTTTTCATAACAATCGGAAATCGGTATTTTTGGGCGCCGATTTGCCGATGTTATTTTTTTATTATACCTTTTATTTAACTAGGCAAGTCGGTTAAGAACACATTCTTATTTTCAATGACGGCCTAGGAACGGTGGGTTAACTGCCTTGTTCAGGGGCAGAACGACAGATTTTCACATTGTCAGCTCGGGGGATCCAATCTTGCACCCGTACAGTTAACTAGTCCAACGCAATAACAACCTTCCTCTCTCGTTGCACTCCACAAGGAGATTGCCTGTTATGCGAATGCAGTAAGCCAAGGTAAGTTGCTAGCTAGCATTAAACTTATCTTGTAAAAAACAATCAATCATAATCACGAGTTAACTACACATGGTTGATGATATTACTAGATATTATCTAGCGTGTCCTGCGTTGCATATAATCTGACTGAGCATACAAGTATCTAAGTATCTGACTGAGCGGTGGTAGGCAGAAGCAGGCGCGTAAACATGAATTCAAACAGCACTTTCGTGCGTTTTTCCAGCAGCCCTTCGTTGTGCGTCAAGCATTGCGCTGTTTATGACTTCAAGCCTATCAACTCCCGAGATTAGGCTGGTGTAACCGAAGTGAAATGGCTAGCAAGTTAGCGAGCACTAATAGCGTTTCAAACTTCACTCGCTCTGAGCCTTCTGGTAGCTGTTCCCCTTGCTCTGCATGGGTAACGTTGCTTCGATGGTGGCTGTTGTCGTTGTGTTGCTGGTTCGAGCCCAGGGAGGAGCGAGGAGAGGGACGGAAGCTATACTGTTACACTGGCAATACTGAAGTGCCTATAAGAACATCCAATAGTCAAAGGTTAATGAAATACAAATGGTATAGAGGGAAATAGTCCTATAATTCCTATAATAACTACAACCTAAAACTTCTTACCTGGGAATACTGAAGACTCATGTTAAAAGGAACCACCATCTTTCATATGTTCTCATGTTCTGAGCAAGGAACTGAAACGTTAGCTTTCTTACATAGCACATATTGCACTTTTACTTTCTTCTCCAACACTTTGTTTTTGCATTATTTAAACCAAATTGAACATGTTTCATTATTTACTTGAGGGTAATTTTATTTTATTTATGTATTATATTAAGTTACAATAAGTGTTCATTCAGTATTGTTGTAATTGTCATTATTACAAATAAATAAATAAAAATCGGCCGATTAATCGGTATCGGCCTTTTGGCCCTCCAATAATCGGTATCGGCATTGAAAAATCATAATCGGTCAACCTCTAGTGTGTACTGTAGGCTTTGTGGAAACAACAGGTTCAGATAGGGATGCAGCCTAATGGTGGACTCAAGTTTCATTAGAAAACAAACATACGGGTTTCTTATCTGTCTCCACAATCTTTGCTGAAATTTCTGAGGCCCTGATGATATCCCTCTCTACCCGGGGGAATGGAATGGGGTTCACATGGCTGAGATTTGGTAAAGAGGTTAGAGGACTGGAGTCTTGTGGAGATAAGAGAACAAATAGAGAGAGAGAAAGAGAGGACACAGTCAGAGCTTACATAGATAAGTTCACAATGTCAGGCTGAATGGGCTAACCACATCCTGATGTGCTATTCCTGTACGTAGTACCTCTCTTTTCTCTATCTCGCTTTGTATTGCTCTCTGTTTTCCCCCCCTCTTTTTTTCTCTCTATGCACACATTAGATAACCCAGGAGCAAACTGAAAATGACTGAAACAGAGGGTTGAGCAGAAAAGCAAAGAGAAACAGAGAAAGAGAGGGCAGGCTTGGTTTGTGTTAAGGGACTGTAAAGAGGCCAGCAGTGAGGCGTGTGCACGGTGGGTGCTGATGAAAAGCACTCTTCTTGCACAATCTGGAGAGAGAAAGAGCTGAATGTCACCTCCAATAGACCCAAATGGCACCCTATTCCCTATATAGTGCACTACTTTTAACCAGAGCCCTACCGGCCCTGGTCAAAAGTAGTGCACTACAAAGGGAATAGGGTGCCATTTGGGGCGCATATTCAATGGTCCTAGTATAATGCAGCCTGCTCCTCTCCTCTGTGAACACTAAGCAACATGATGCCCGTGTCCCAAATGGCACCGTATTCCCTATACGGTGCACAACAAGTGCACTAAGTAGTGAATAGGGTCAGTGCCATTTGGGATGCCTCCTCTCCTCAGTGAACACTAAGCAACATGATGAGTGACCTATTTCTGCAAGGCCTGCAAATTGGCTTGGTGAAAACAGCCAGGGAGGAGAATCATAGTCTCACAGAGAAAGAGCATAGTCAGGTTGAAAACAGCAAGGCTTTATCGGGCACCATTAGTACGGTCACTTCCCATAATGAACCTAAAGTCTTGTTTTACTAGCCTAGAGAGTCTAAAGGCTGATATAAGCTTTAGTCCGTTGATCTATTCACGGGCATGAGCATGGGGTGGAGTCCGATTTTTTTTTTTTTGAGCAGCACACACCTTTAAGTAACATGATACCCTCACCGATCCGTGTTTCATAGACTCCCATTCACAAGGGGGCGATACAAGAGTTTTTTAACGTTTTCTTTAGTGGTGAAAGTAAGGAAGAGTCGGCTTCCCTTACTAGTAGTAGCTAGCTGGCTTTAGCCTGGCCATTGTAACCTACATTATCCCAATTTAATTTGCTGCTTCAATGTATTCGCTCCCATATCAGCGAAAAATAGAATATCATAATTTTTGTCACAGATTTTTTTTTTAACATGGCTACAGCTGTTTTCACATTGTAATGTAGCCTAGAATCACATAGTAATCACTTCTAAACAAAATACCTTTTGGGGGATTCTAATAAGGCTACAATTAGGGCCCAAATTAAATCTGTTCGATTTTTGGACCAGATTACATTTTTTTCCCTCCAAATTCAGTTTTCTCCATTTAGTTTTTCCAAGTCTGTTTTTCCCCATTCTTTAGTTTTTTTGCTCTCAAATGCACACTTTTTAAATGGAAAAACAACTAAATTGGATGTTCTAAGTCCACGACAATGCTTAAACTACATCAGGTGACCACCTTTGACGTCAATTGAAGTCAATTGTTTGGTTAAAGCTGTTTCTGTGGCGCTCATGTGATTTCAGAGTTTGCAAAACAAATGGACACTGAAATTATGCAAATAAGCCTTCATCTCTAACAGAAGAAGGTTATCATTAGCATCATTGTTAACAGCTACACAAAGTGTAGACTAGAGATTAACATGGATAACCAGGATTCCGGGACTTCTTCACATTTCCCGAAAAATTCATTGACAAGACCAGGGAAATGTCAATACATTTCTGAATATTGTTGAATTCAGTTTTAATGTCTGGTTTCCGTGATTCCGTCGCCGTTCTCCACAACACAGATTTTATAGGACCCTGTTTGAACAGTCGCTGAAATTATATTTGGTTATCAATGCAAAATAGGCTACATTGATGTATAGCCTATATAGATCAGATCAAGGAACCAAGCGAGTTGGTAGTGAAATACAGCTTCATTGCCTTACACAACACTGCCCCCACGGCTGCGCAAGGGATGATACGGCGCATGCCAATTTTTATGTGGCATAGGAGTACGTCGAATGTTGGAGCGTAGTACAAGATACGACATTGCAACACTGCACTACGCTCCAAATCTTGCGTCTCCTTAGGGTATAAATACCCCTTAAGAGTAAATGCTGCTGCTCATATCGATACTGAACAAAAATATCAAACGCAACACGCAACAATTTCAAATATTTTACTGAGTTACAGATCATATAAGGCAATCAGTCATTTGAAATAAATAAATTTGTCCCGAATCTATGGATTTCACATGACCGGGCAGGGGCACAGCCATGGGTGGGCCTGGGGGGGCATAGGCCCACCCAGTGGGGAGCCAGGCCCATCCAAACAGAAGTAGTTTTCCCCCACAAAACTTCTTTATTACAGACAGAAATAATCCTCAACAACCCCCCGTAGTGGGTTAAATTTCCGGGACCACCCGTACGTAAAATGTATGCACGCATGACTGTAAGTCATGTTGGATAAAAGCGACTGCTAAATGGCATATCTTATTATATTATTATTAGGTCTATTTGCACAATAATAAGGCTTCAGCCTTAGTTCCACAAGCTGAAGCTAATGCCTAGACAGAGATAGTCAGACTTGTAAAAGTTCTAGTCTGAAGCTAAGGCATACATTCTAGGCAGAGATATTCCGATCTATAATCTCTGACTGGGCCTAATTTCGAAAATTAATGACTCACGTGTCTACTTCCAGAGTAAAAAGGCCAAATAGTTTTAACAGGATTGAGCTTTAATCTCAGTCACTTTTGATTATTTGTTTTTTTTCTTCACACCACGTCATACTCTTTGTCACCCTTCCCTGCCTCTCTCTTTTTCTTTCTCTCTGTCTCTCTCTTTTTCTGTCTATGTTCTCCCTCCCTGTTTCTCTCTCCCTCTTTCTCTGTGATTTATATAATAGACGTTAGAAGACCAGATTTTGTGTGTGTGTGTGTGTGTGTGTTGGACATGGGTACATGACTAAGTGTGTGTGTGCTGTGATAGCCTGCAATACTCTGTGTGCCAGAGCAGTGTTATGCCAGACAAAGAAAGAAAGAAAGAGTGCCAAAGAGAGAGAGAAAAAGAGAGCAAGAGACTTTAGCTTCCCATTGGGCTTGTTTGTGGGCAGGTCAGTCAGTGCACTCCACTCCCTTCTCCATCATATCCGCTCAGGAAGTGCTGGTAGGTGCTGATATGGCCCATCTGACTGCCAAACACAGGAGACAGTGGCCTCCTAAAGGGCACAATGGACAGACTGGGCGGTGTGTGTGTGTGTGTGTCTGTGTGTGTGTGTGTGTGTGTGTGTGTGTGTGTGTGTGTGTGTGTGTGTGTGTGTGTGTGTGTGTGTGTGTGTGTGTGTGTGTGTGTGTGTGTGTGTGTGTGTGTGTGCGTTGCGTTGCGTGTACCAGTGAAGTTGGAGGGAAACGTCTAAAAGTCTGAGTCAGGAAGAAGGGACCTCTACTGCCCTTTGAAGATGGCAGCCATATTTAATGGTCTTAGAGAATGCCTGGTTCTACATCCAACACAGGCTCTTAAAACCAAACCTCTCCAGAGAGAAACGTGCAAGTGGCCATCTCAACATCTGCAGATGTCTATATGATGTTCAACATCTTATTATTATGACACATCTCAGTTGGCAGTGCTGATGCCCACTTCAAGTTTGAAGAGTCGTGGGAATTTGAACTGAGAACAGTGAAGAATGTGTGAGGAGGGTTGGGAGAGGTAGGAAGCAGGAAAACTCAGAACTTCCCTGCATTTTTATTTCCGCTTGCCTTCGTTTCACCTCAAATGCACCCGGGCAGACAGGCACACTGACTGAGTTCAATGTGAGTTTCTATAGTGTGTTTTTGCCTTGTCTAAAACAATGTCTAACTTCAACATATTGCTACCAACACATACCAACACAGTACCAGTAAAAAGTTTGGACACACCTACTCATTCAAGGGTTTTTCTTAATTTGAACTATTTTCTACATTGTAGAATAATAGTGAAAACATCACAACTATGAAATAACACATTTGGAATCATGTAGTCACCAAAAAAGTGTTAAATCCAAATGTATTTTGTATTTGAGTATCTTCAAAGTAGCCACCCTTAGCCTTGACGACAGCTTTGCCTTGTTAATTTGTGGAATTTCTTTCCTTCTTAATGTGTTTGAGCCAATCAGTTGTGTTGTGACAAGGAAGGGGTGGTATACAGAAGATAGCCCTATTTGGTAAAAGAACAAGTCAATATTATGGCAAGAACAGATCAACTAAGATAAGAGAAACCACAGTCCATCATTACTTTAAGACATGAAGGTCAGTCAATGCAGAACACTTTAAGAACTTTAAGAAAGTTTCTTCAAGTGCAGTCGCAAAAACCATGAAGCACTATGATAAAACTGGCTCTCATGAGGATCACCACAGGAAAGGAAGACCCAGGGTTACCTCTTCCTCATTGGATAAGTTCATTAGAGTTACCAGCCTCAGAAATTGCAGCATAAATAAATGCTTCACAGAGTTCAAGTAACAGACACATCTGAACATCAACTGTACAGAGGAGTCTGTGTGAATCAGGCCTTCATGGTCGAATTGCTGCAAAGAAACCCCTACTAGAAGAGACTTGCTTGGGCCAAGAAACATGAGCAATGGACATTAGACCGGTGGAAATCTGTCCTTTGGTCTGATGAGTCCCGATATGATATTTTTGGTTCCAACTGCCGTGTGTTTGTGAGACGCAGAGTAGCTGAATGGACAATCTACGCATGTGTGGTACCCACCGTGAAGCATGGAGGTGTGATGGTGTGGGGGTGCTTTGCTGGTGACACTGTCAGTGATTAATTTAGAATTCAAGCCACACTTAACCAGCATGGACACCACAGCATTTTGCCACAACATTGCGCTTCGTGAGACTATCATTTGTTTTCAAAAGCGGAAATAAAAATGCAGGGAAGTTCTCAGTTTTCCTGCTTCCAACCTCTCCCTCCGGGTCAGGAGGATTGGCAATCTTCAATGTTCTCAGTTCAAATTCCCACAACTCTTTAAACTTGTGACTGTTACTGTATGTGCATGTTATGTGTGTTTTGGAGTGTCTGTGTGTATGTGTACAACTCTGATTGTGCATACAGACAGTGCAAAAATAAAAGTAAATACAAGGGTCAACTCAGATGGTCTGTGTTGCCATTTTGTTAGTTAATTAGCAGTCTTGTTTATTGGGGATATAAGCTGTTCAGGAGCTTGTTGGTGCCAGCATTTTTGTTTTATATATATTTTTTTACCTATTTTTCTCCCCAATTTTGTGATATCCAAGTGGTAGTTAGTTTTGTCCCATCTCTGCAACTCCCATACGGACTCAGGAGATGTGACGGTCAAGAGCCTCCCCCGAAACACAACCCCGCCAAAACGCACTGCTTCTTGAGACACTGCTTGCTTAACCCGGAAGCCAGCCGCACCAATGTGTCAGAGGAAACACCATACAGCTGGCAATTGATGTCAGCATGCATGCGCCCGGCCTGCCACAAAGAGTCGCTAGAGCGCAATGGGACAGGGACATCCCGGCCGGCCAAACCCTCACCTAACCCAAACGACACTGGGCCAATTGTTGCTTCGCCTCATGGGTCTCCCAGTCGCTGCCGGATACGACACAGCCTGGGATCGAACCCGGGTCTGTAGTGACATCTCTAGCAAGCCGATGCAGTGGTTGGTGTCAGACTTGATGCACAGGGACCGCTTACCATGCGGAAGCAGAGAGAATAGTCTATGGCTTGGGTGGCTGGAGTCTTTAAAGATTTTCTGGCCCTTTTTTCTTTTCACACCGCCTGATATAGAGGTCCTGGATCGCAGGTAGCTCGGCCTCAGTGATATACTATGCTGTCCGCGCCACCCTTTGCAGCGCCATGTGATCAAAGTTGTTGCGGTTGCCATACGAAGCAGTGATGCCGCCAGTCAAAATGCTCTCAATGGTGCAGCTGTAAAACCTTTTGAAGATTTGAGTGCCCATGCCAAAATTTTCAACCACCTGAGGGGGAAGAGTCACTGTTGCGCCTTCTTTATAAGTGTGTGTGTGGACCATTTTAAGTCCTTAGTGATTTGGAACTTGAGGAACTTAAAGCTCTCGACCTGCTCCACTGCAGCCCTGTTTTTCTGGGCATGGTCTAATTGATTCAACAAATGAAAAAAAAAACATATCAAAGTTGAGCTATATATAATGAACCAGAAAATCTCTAGTTTATTTCTGGTTGCTTATCAAAATTAGCAAGCTAAATCATTGATCCTGCTTTGTAGTATAGTCCTCTGAATATTCCACTCACACAACTTCAGACCAAAACACCATTCAACATGCACTTTGAGTATAAAAATATACAAATATGAATATATGAAGTAGTAATTTTTTTATTTGTAATTTATTTTATCTGCACCTGCGCACGATGATATTAATCAAAACTAATGACTAAACACGGTCACATTTCTATTTGTTTTACACTGTAAACATTTTAATTTAATTGGTTTGTTGAGCACTTGAACCCAAACGTGCTTCCTTCTAGACTAGAGCAACAAATAGGGATGTTTTAATCTCCTGGAAACCCTGAGAATAGGGTCCAGAAAATATAGTACAGAGATAATAATGACCTTGTGTACTAGGGGGTTTCTATCTAGGACTGTTGTGGTCAACTGTGTTGACATCTATATATAGCATTGAGCTGTGATAAACTGGGTAAATCAAGATGTAGCCTACATTGATTCACGAGACAGGTGAATGAGGGAGGCGAGGGAGATGAAGTGAAATAAAGTTTTTGGTGACAATCAGCTTTGAAATCAGCATATTTTGTTATATGCTAGGTTAGTGAATTGATGTTGCTTCAGCTGTAAGTGAGACATTGTTTTGCGAACAGTAATGAACAGTTAAAAAATGTCTACATGCCATGTTCCATTATTCAAGTGCGTTCATTTCAGTGCAGCCTGAGTGGGTGGCTAACAATGCAGCCCAGAAAGATCTAGCAATGAATGAGGAAGTGCAGCAGGCATTTTGCTCTTCACGCTACAAAGGGGCTGCGCTGATAGACAGACTTGATCCTCTCAATCACGAGACACATTTGACAGAAGTACTGAACGTAACGAAAATTCTAGTACTGAAACGTAATATAGTTTGTATCGAAAAAGCACAGAAGTTTTGGTATACCGTGCAACACTACTTTCTATATGGACAGCAGTGATGTAGTGGAGGGTAAAGGCATGTAAACACCTTTGAGTGAGTGAGTGAGTGAGTGAGTGAGTGAGTGAGTGAGTGAGTGAGTGAGTGAGTGAGTGAGTGTGTGTGTGAGTTAGTCTGCCTGCTTGCATTCCTGCCTGTATCTATGTGTGTGAGGCTGATGTCTGAAAGAGGCTGTACAGCAGTAATACAGTGCAGGGTCTATGGTCTATGAGGCAGGCTGTGTGAGGCTGTGGAATGTGTGGCACGCGGGGCCGTTGCATTGTCCTCTAGTTCCAGCCAGCAAGCGACAGGATAATCACCTCCCTATCAACTCCATATATTCGGGGCCCTGGGGGGCCTCTAGGCCACCACTAACAATACAACACACATCGCAGCACTGCAAGTAATTATGAGGAACAGGGATTCATCGGGCTGGCTGGGGGCCCACAGCTCAGTCCATTAATCTGGCTGGGGTTTCAGTGGGCTGTGAGAGGGCAGACAGACTGGAGCAACATGGGGTGGTTTCTATAGCAGACATTATGATGGTGGTCTTGACTGAGTAGTAGGACGGATGAACTAGTTGGATGCTACTATTGTTTTTGTTGTTTCTCTATAACTACAGTACCAGTCAAAAGCTTGGACACACCTACCCATTCCAGGGTTTTTATTTTTTAATTAAAAAAAAACTATTTTCTACATTGCAGAATAATAGTGAAGTCATCAAAACTATGAAATAACACATATGGAATCATGTAGTAACCAAAAAAGTGTTTAACAAATCAAAATGTATTTTATATTTGAGTATCTTCAAAGTAGCCACCCTCTGCCTTGATGACAGCTTTGCATTCTCTCAACCAGCTTCACCTGAAATGCTTTTCCAACAGTCTTGAAGGAGTTCCCATATATGCTGAGCATTCGTTGGCTGATTTTCCTTCACTCAAACAATCTCATTTGGGTTGAGGTCAGGTGATTGTGGAGGCCAGGTCATCTGATGCAGCCCTCCATCACTCTCCTTCTTGGTCAAATAGCCCTTACACAGCCGGGAGGTGTGTTGGGTCATTGTCCTTTTGAAAAACAAATGATAGTCCCACTAAGCACAAACCAGATGAGATGGTGTGTCGCTGTAGAATGCTGTGGTAGCCATGCTGGTTAAGTGTGCCTTGAATTCTAAATAAATCACTGACAGTGTCACCAGCAAAGCATCATCACACCTCCTCCATGCTTCATGGTGGGAACCACACATGCCGAGATTGTCCGTTCACCTACTCTGAGTTTCACAAAAACACGGCGGTTGGAACCAACAATCTCAAATTTGGACTCCACAGACCACAGATTTCCACCGGTCTAATGTCCATTGCTCGTGTTTCTTGGCCCAAGCAAGTATCTTCTTCTTATTGGCCTTTAGTAGTGGTTTCTAGTAGTGGTTTTCTTCAATTCAACCATGAAGGCCTGATTCACAGAGGTGAAGTTAAGGTGCAGTTAAGTGCCGATTTCTGAGGCTGGTAACTCTAATGAACTTACCCTTTGCAGCAGAGGTAGCTCTGGGTCTTCCTTTCCTGTGGCGGTCCTCATGAGAGACAGTTTCATCATAGCGCATGATGGTTTTTGCAACTGCACTTGAAGAAACTTTCAAAGTTCTTGACATTTTCTGTATTGACTGACCTTCATGCCTCAATAAAGTAATGATGGACTGTGGTTTTTCTTTGCTTATTTGATCTGTTCTTGCCATAATATGGACTTGTTTTTTTTACCAAATAGGGCTATCTTCTGTAAACCACCCCTACCTTTTCACAACAACTGATTGGCTCAAACGCATTAAGAAGGAAAGAAATTCCACAAATGAACTTTTAACAAGGAACACCTGTTAATTCAAATGTATTCCAGGTGACTACCTCATGAAGCTGGTTGAGAATGCCAAGAGTGTGCAAAGCTGTCATCAAGGCAAAGGGTGGCTACTTTGAAGAATCTCAAATATGAAATATAGTTTGATATGTTTAACACTTTTTTTACTACATGATTCCATATGTGTTGTTTCATAGTGTTGATGTCTTCACTATTATTCTACAATGTAGAAAATAGGGTATGAATACTTATGTAAATGTAATATTTCAGTTATTTCTAAAAACCTGTTTTTGCTTTGTCATCATGTGGTATTGTGTGTATATTGATAAGGGAACATAGCCTAACAAAATGTGGAAAAAGTTAAGGGGTCTGAATAGTTTCCAGAGGCACTGACTCTACGCACATGCACACACACATTCTCACATACAGTACAATTTTAATTGATGCTGTATATCATACATCCTGATAGCTATTCACCTTGCCCCTATACCGCAATCACTCCTGTATCCCTGCACATTGTAAATATGGTATTGGAACTGGCCCTATATTAGGGTTGGGTGGTCCTTCTCATCCTTCTCTCACCCCATGATTTATGTTAATACTGGTGTCATTTTTGATTAACAAAATGTTTGGACATTTACAAGCAAATGTGAATGAGATAAACAAATGCAAAAACAGAACAAAGTTTTGACGCATGTCATTTTTGTTACTTTGTTTACAAGCAAATCTCAAATGAACAAAGCAGCATGTCTACATCCTGTGTCTGTGTGGAGTCTGTAGTCGCTAGCGCAAAAGGCCTGCCTGCTCTGCTCAGAGAAGAGGGGGGAGGAGCAGGGGGGGTGAGAACGGAGAGGAGAAAAAACGCAAGGAAATCAAGATAACAGTGGCAGCTGTACAAATAACTCATCCAAAGGGCTTTGCCTTCTCAAACACGGCAGTAAGCTAACACAACATGATGCCCTGTCACATTATTAGTTCAGCCACTTACTTAGATAACATGACCCCTAGAATAAATGCTTATTGTAATTTCTGCTCGGGCATCAGACACATGTTGTGCTTCAGTTGCACTTCTAAACTCGGATGAGAATTCCCGAATGGGCATTCTATCAGCAGACAGCGCTCCGACTGATATGTAGCTTCTTTTCTCAGATACTTTCTTGGTTTACCGATTTTTCTCAGGTAAAATGCAAGATTAACTTTAAGCAAAACATTAGGAAATGTAGCTGGCTACATTATTTCTATGGCAGGCCTAACCATTATACATATGATGGCCATGCATCGTGTTTGCACAAAATACCTTGCTTTTTATATTGTAATCTCATTCACTTCTGTGGCTACCCCTGTCAATACACAGCTGGGACCACCTTACAAACAAACACATGACTGGCCACACTGTTCTGGGGAACTAAGTAAGCTTCATAATGTAAAATATTGTGACAGGTGAAATAAGAACGCGATCTGCTTTATCTCCTAATGCACTGGTTCTCAATCCTGGTCCTGGGGACCCAAAGGGGTGCACATTTTTGTTTGACCTAGCACTACACAGCTGATCAAAATGGCTTTGATGATTTGAATCAGGTGTGTAGTGCTAGGGCAAAAACAAAAACGCACACCCCTTTGGGTCCCCAGGACCAGGATTGAGAACCACTGTCCGAACGCATTGCACCAGTTGACTGCAGGTGTTTACTTAAAAAATAGCCATAAATATAAAAATGTATTGGAAAACTTCAAAGAAATAGTAAACAGTATTGAAGGTATTGAAAAACCATCCCGTGGCTATTTCCAAATACCCCGGTATACTGCCCTCGACCAGCACAAAAATATCCTGTGGCGGACTGCAATAGCATCGAATAGTCCCCGCGATATGCAACTGTTCAGGGAAGTCAGGAACCAATACACGCAGTCAGTCAGGAAAGCTAAGGCCAGCTTCTTCAGGCAGAAGTTTGCATCCTGTAGCTCCAACTCCAAAAAGTTCTGGGACACTGTGAAGTCCATGGAGAACAAGAGCACATCCTCCCAGCTGCCCACTGCACTGAGGCTAGGTAACACGGTCACCACCGATAAATCCATGATTATCGAAAACTTCAACAAGCATTTCTCAACAGCTGGCCATGCCTTCCGCCTGGCTACTCCAACCTCAGCCAACAGCTCCCCCCCGCAGCTACTCGCCCAAGCCTCTCCAGGTTCTCCTTTACCCAAATCCAGATAGCAGATGTTCTGAAAGAGCTGCAAAACCTGGACCCGTACAAATCAGCTGGGCTTGACAATCTGGACCCTCTATTTCTGAAACTATCCGCCGCCATTGTCGCAACCCCTATTACCAACCTGTTCAACCTCTCTTTCATATCATCTGAGATCCCCAAGGATTGGAAAGCTGCCGCAGTCATCCCCCTCTTCAAAGGGGGAGACACCCTGGACCAAAACTGTTACAGACCTATATCCATACTGCCCTGCCTATCTAAGGTCTTCGAAAGCCAAGTCAACAAACAGGTCACTGACCATCTCGAATCCCACCGTACCTTCTCCGCTGTGCAATCTGGTTTCCGAGCCGGTCACGGGTGCACCTCAGCCACGCTCAAGGTACTAAACGATATCATAACCGCCATCGATAAAAGACAGTACTGTGCAGCCGTCTTCATCGACCTTGCCAAGGCTTTCGACTCTGTCAATCACCATATTCTTATCAGCAGACTCAGTAGCCTCGGTTTTCGGATGACTGCCTTGCCTGGTTCACCAATTACTTTGCAGACAGAGTTCAGTGTGTCAAATCGGAGGGCATGCTGTCCGGTCCTCTGGCAGTCTCTATGGGGGTGCCACACGGTTCAATCCTCGGGCCGACTCTTTTCTCTGTATATATCAATGATGTTGCTCTTGCTGCGGGCGATTCCCTGATCCACCTCTACGCAGACGACACCATTCTATATACTTCCGGCCCGTCCTTGGACACTGTGCTATCTAACCTCCAAACGAGCTTCAATGCCATACAACACTCCTTCTGTGGCCTCCAACTGCTCTTAAACGCTAGTAAAACCAAATGCATGCTTTTCAACCGTTCGCTGCCTGCACCCGCACGCCTGACCAGCATCACCACCCTGGATGGTTCCGACCTTGAATATGTGGACATCTATAAGTACCTAGGTGTCTGGCTAGACTGAAAACTCTCCTTCCAGACTCATATCAAACATCTCCAATCCAAAATCAAATCTAGAGTCGGCTTTCTATTTCGCAACAAAGCCTCCTTCACTCACGCCGCAAAACTTACCCTTGTAAAACTGACTATCCTACCGATCCTCGACTTCGGCGATGTCATCTACAAAATTGCTTCCAACACTCTACTCAGCAAACTGGATGCAGTTTATCACAGTGCCATCCGTTTTGTCAATAAAGCACCTTATACCACCCACCACTGCGACTTGTATGCTCTAGTCGGCTGGCCCTCGCTACATATTCGTCGCCAGACCCACTGGCTCCAGGTCATCTACAAGTCCATGCTAGGTAAAGCTCCGCCTTATCTCAGTTCACTGGTCACGATGGCAACACCCATCCGTAGCACGCGCTCCAGCAGGTGTATCTCACTGATCATCCCTAAAGCCAACACCTCATTTGGCCGCCTTTCGTTCCAGTTCTCTGCTGCCTGTGACTGGAACGAATTGCAAAAATCGCTGAAGTTGGAGACTTTTATCTCCCTCACCAACTTCAAACATCTGCTATCTGAGCAGTTAACCGATCGCTGCAGCTGTATAGTCTATTGGTAAATAGCCCACCCATTTTTACCTACCTCATCCCCATACTGTTTTTATTTATTTACTTTTCTGCTCTTTTGCACACCAATATCTCTACCTGTACATGACCATCTGATCATTTATCACTCCAGTGTTATTAATCTGTAAAATTGTAATTATTCGCCTACCTCCTCATGCCTTTTGCACACAATGTATATAGACTCCCCTTTTTTTTCTACTGTGTTATTGACTTGTTAATTGTTTACTCCATGTGTAACTCTGTGTTGTCTGTTCACACTGCTATGCTTTATCTTGGCCAGGTCGCAGTTGCAAATGAGAACTTGTTCTCAACTAGCCTACCTGGTTAAATAAAGGTGAAATAAAAAAAATAAAAAAATACCACCCAAGCCAACCCTGTATATAGCTTCTTACTTTCTCATGTTCTTATTTTATTGTTTTTATTCTACCTTACATTATTTTTAGTACTACATTGGTATTGTTTACTACCTTGTTGGGTTTAGAGCTTGCAATTATGGCATTTCCCTGTACGTGTGCACGTGACATTAAAACTTGAAGTTAGCTGGCTAACTCATTGATCCTGCTTTGTAGTATACCCCTGTGGTGTTGTAATGATTACATTTTAGTAATTTAGCAGACAATCTTATCCAGAGCGACTTACAGTAGTGAGTGCATACATTTTCGTACATGTATTAAAAACAAATTTCAGACATGGTCTTCAGGGATCTCTAAGGAACCCAAACCACACCCCCCAAAATACAAAATAAACATTAACAGGAAGTTAGTCTCACACACACACACAGTTACAGAGCTGCTACACGTGTGGCTGGCGATGGCTCAGATCACAGCTCATTGAGAAAAACACTGAGTTCCAGGAAGATGCCGTTCATGGCGTGGTGCACTCACTCTTTCTCTCTCTCCCCCTCCCTCCCTTCCTCCCTTTGGCGCCTAGCCCCAGCCTCCAGGGCCTCCAGGCTAACCCAGGGGAGAGAGAGAGGCCCCAGCGGGCAGTCTGGCGGGTAGGCAAGCGGCGAGACAGGGCTGGCAGGGCAAACGGCTGGAACGCCCAGCTGGCACACACAGACACACAAACACTGATGGGTAATAAATAAGCATAGCGTGGGGAACACAGGAAGCTCCACCCACCTCTAGTAACTTCCGCCCTCCCCCAACCACACACACACACACACACACAGAGTGGAGAGCAGCATCCACCCCTAACACCTTCCACCTCCGATAGGGTGGAGTTCAGAATCCACCTTCTACCCACTAGAGTGGTGGGGAGTGGTGTTATCACAAAGAGTAAAATAACACCCTCCTCCCTGGTGATACTATCACCATTATCATCATTATTATTACTATCAGCATCGCTGGAGGTGGAATTTGGGAATCATTTACCCCACCCTATATTGTTTCCGTATTACGGTAGTATGAATACTGTACATACCAGATATATAGATCTGATCTATGACCTTTTTATAGATATGATCAACTGTTGATAAGGTGACAGACAGTATAGGGAGAGCACAGGGAGGGACAGTTGTGGAGAATAGAGAAAACACCTCACTTTACAGGGTAGCCTAGTGGTTAGAGCGTTGGACTAGTAACCGGAAGGTTGCAAGTTCAAAACCCCGAGCTGACAAGGTACAAATCTGTCATTCTGTCCCTGAACAGGCAGTTAACCCACTGTTCCTAGGCCGTCATTGAAAATAAGAATTTGTTCTTAACTGACTTGCCTAGTTAAATAAAGGTAAAATAAAAAATAAAATAAAATTACCCTGAGCCAGGAACTATCCTGTCTTGTGCTCCCTCCTTCCGGAAGAAGGGGCGAAAGCTGTGGTGGGAGAGGAGGCGAAAAAGCTACATTGGGGGCTGCAGCAAGGCAAATTGGTGCTGTGACATCGTCATGGCAATGGCAAGATGTTATCTAGCAACTTCTAGAACAAATCTAGGAAACAATAGCGATTCTCACTGAAAAATAGCGGCTCGTGCCTTTACACACTGCGCGACAGCCAGCGGTGACCATAGCACGAAATAAGCATACGTTATTGACATGCCAAAAGTGAATTTCTATAACACCATAAGCATGCATAACAATGTATTTACATGGTACAGAAATTATTAACCCCCCAAAAAACTATTAGAAAACAATGATTTTTATTGCTAAACATGACTCGGTAAACTGAAAAGTTTTTGCCAGCTAGCTAGAGTTGGCAAGTTTGCTGGTCCTTCTGTTGGATGTACGTGCTGATGATGTATCACCACGCAGGCTACGTTTTCTGTTATTGGTCAACAACGGCAGCACCACTTCAGAAATAGAATAGATTTCTATTTTCTCCGCCTCGGCTTGTGCATGCCTTCACAGGCATGAGCACCGCCGACAGTGCCGCCTGGATAGAATTTTGCCCCGTCACCTAGGCTTCATTGAAAATGAATGGGCCACCCCACACGCCGCGCACTGTCTGTTAGCGACTTAACTCCTCTCTCCCTCCTTGCCTCCCTCTCTCCCTCCTCCCTCTCTCCTTAACTATCCCTCCCCTCTGCTTCCCTTCTGCCTCCCTACCTACTCCCTCCCTCTCTATCTCACCATCTCCCTCCCTCCTCTTGCTACCCCTACCTCCCTACCCTTCCCTCTTCCCCCCCTCCCACCCTGCCTGGCCCTTATGTTTTTCAGGACGGAGGAGATACGAACACACGGCAGGCCGGTGCTATTTTCCAGCCAGTCAGCAGGATGTGCATCATAGTTCATTGTGGGGGACAAACCAAGGCACCGACCGAGCTGCTGCTGTTTTTACAGGAAGGGGTAAAAATAACCAATCGCCAAAGGTTCCACCATCCGGGACTTAGGGCCGGGGCTGGGGCCGGGGGTTGGGCCGGCATAACATGACATGAAAAACTCCTGTTATGTTTGTTTGTTTGTTTGTTTTTAGATTAAAGGAGAACAGCCATTTGCACACAACAAGCAAGGATGCTCTTTGAGGTTGTGTTCCCGGATCTTTTGTCAAAGTGCTGTATTTATTTTGTTATTAACAGGTTATAATCACCTGAAATCCAATTTTCAACCACTAAATGTATGCCATGCCTATGCGGTATTTGTCATAACAGTATTCTTGTGTTTTATTGTTGGTTGACAACATAGTAGTAGTACCAAAGACATGACCTCAGTTCATGCCAGCAGACTGACTTACCCACACAAACGCCCAAGCTGCAGCTCTCCCTGTGTCTCCAATGAGTGGGCCTTTACTGCAGGACAGGGCTCAAACAGGAGACTTTGTGGTCATGAATGGTTAAGGCGCTTGATTCCAATCCTTAGAGTTCATGGTGACTACATGCAATGTCACACAACCGACCCTTCACACTCCCAACTCCGTCACCCCGTGGCCAACAACACGCATGCACGCACAAACACTCCCTCACCCCGCCACCCACGAATGTTCCACATGATGCAATGGCTTGTACTGACTTTTGGTCACATAGCAGCTTACACACTACAGACAGACAGATGGATGCATTCATAATCATACAGGCATGATGTGCTTATATACAGTGGCTTCAGAAATTATTCCGACCCTTTTACTTATTGTGTTACAGCCTGAATTCAAAATAGATTAAATGTAAAAACAAATATTTAAAAAATATTAACCATCTACACACAATATCCCATATCCCATTTAGAAATTATAGCACATTTTTTGAATCCGAAATACAGTATTCACAACCGAGTCAATATGTTAGAATATTTTCTGGTAAGTCACTAACAGCTTTGCACACCTGGATAGTGCAACTTTTTAGTTTTTATTCTTCAAGCTCTGTCAAATTGGTTGTTGATCATTGCTAGACAACCATTTTCATGTCTTGCCATAGATTTTCAAGTAGATTTAAGTCAAAACTGTAACTCGGCCTCTCAGGAACATTCACTGTCTCCTTGATAAGCAACTTCAGTGTAGATTTGGCCTTGTGTTTTAGGTTATTGTCCTGCTGAAAGGTGAATTTATCTCACAGTGTCTGGTGGAAATCAGACAACCATGTTTTCCTCTGTGCTTAGCTTCATTCCGTTTTTTGTGTGTTTTTTTTACCCATAACATGATGCAGTCACCACTATGCTTGAAAATATTGATAGTGGTACTCAGTAATGTGTGTATTGGATTTGCCCCAAACATAACACTTTGTATTCGTGGAAAAAAGTTAATTGCTTCACCACATTCTTTGCAGAATCACTGTAGTGCCTTGTTGCAAACAGGATGCATGTTCTGGAATATTTTTTATTCTGTACAGGCTTCCTTCTTTTCACTCTATCAATTAGGTTGTATTGTGGAGTAACTACAATGTTGTTTATCCATCCTTAGTTTTCCCCTATCAAAGCCATTGAACTCGGTAACTGTTTTAAATTCACCCTTACCCTCATGGTGAAATCCCTGTGATTTCCTTCCTCTCCTCAACTGAGTTAAGAAGGACAGCCGTATCTTTGGGTGTATTGATACACCATACAATCACTACAAAGTGTAATGAATAACTTCAACATGCTGAAAGGGATATTCAGTGTTCTTTTTTTCTTCATGTTTTGTCCTTCATCCCTTCTACCAATAGAAGCCCTTCTTTGCGAGTCATTTGGAAAACCTCCCTGGTCTTTGTGGTTGAATCTCTGTTTGAAATTCACTGCTCGACTGAGAGACCTGACAGATAATTGTATGTGTGGGGTACAGTGATGAGGTAGTCATTAAAAAATCACGTTAAACACTATTATTGCACACAGAGTCAGTCCATGCTACTCATGTGACTTTTTAAGCACATTTTTACTCCTGAATATATTTGCCATAACAAAAGGGGTTGAATACTTACTAATTTCAGCTTTTAATTTTAATTCATTTGTACACATTCCACTTTCACATTAGTCAAGGGGTGTGAATACTTTCTGAAGGCACAGTATATTACGTTTGTTTTAGGCCTATTTGATGACTTTATTATTTAATTCCAAGTCAACATATCTATATAGAGCTGCTGCCTATGCTGTCTGACACAAATCACTATTTTAGTAGCTCTTCAAAGTAAATAAGGCATACTTTTATGACTGCTGAAAACCAACTATCAATCTTAGATCAAGTATAGATACCTCACGAAGCAACTGCTCTCTATACCTCTCAATCGCACTGTCTTCTGTCTCTTCTCTCCGTCTCAGGCCGGACAAGGAGGCTCGCAATGGATTATGGCCATTATAGTTCATTAACACGTTTCTGTGCTAAACTATGTAGAATATTGGCCTGTTGGAAAATACAACTCCCTACTACAAATCACACAGTTCAGGCTTGATCTGATTTATCTCTAGAGAAACTGCACATTGCCCTCACAGAAAACCCCCTGAACCAAATGGAATTCAAATAATTGAACCGATGTCAGTTAAATCGCTCAGCACTAGCCATTTGCGACACCGACCTGAAAGGCCAAGCTGTTGAGTCCGCACAGGAAACTAGAGGACATGGACGACACAGGGATATGAGCACACAACTCTGGAATTCAAGGATGTTTGATGCCCCCTCCCCCCTACATTGATTGAGGTGTTTGTGTTGCCTCCTGTTATTGTTAAGACTGAGGACTCAGAAAAAGAAAAACATTTAATTGAGTAAAAATAAGCTCTGTCGCTACTAGCAGCACCAAGCGCCCCTAACCCACGACTCACCCCCATGTTCAAAAAGAAGAGAGGCTATAGATGAATAATTTCAGACAGGTTTAGAATGAAAAGGAGGAAAAGGCTGTCTTGTAGCTAGGGCAGTAATTCATAAAGCGGCCATGCAGTGACCAAGTTGTTTTGTTTCACACAATGGAAACTGATTTGTTCAGCACCGTCAGTCACGCATAGCTCTGCAGGCATTTCCTGACTCACTATTGGTGTTTCATCTCACAGAAGTGACATTAAACTCCTAAACACTTAGGCTGCTAGGCATATACTGCAAAAAGTAGATTGAACACAGCACAAGTAAAGCACAAAATGCTGTGGGAGATGAGTTAGCCTTAATTTCTGAGTCCATGTTTCATGTCTGTCTGTCTAGCTGTGTGTGTCTGTCTGGGGCAACCTGTCATTTCTGTCTGTCTAAATGTGTCTGCATCTCCTCTTCTGTTTGTAATTCCATCTGTATCTGGTCTAAGTAGACGGCTCTCCCTATCCTATCATCACCACTGAGCTGACTAACTACCTACGCACGGCAGCAGACTTTGGCCCAGGGCATTCCAATTCCAGTAAATGTTTTTGTTTGCGTAATGTCTCTTATAAGACGAGTCACCCCATCTGAACTCACACATCCATACTCACACTTAGCCTACCCACGGCGGTGCCTCGGTCGGTGCTGCAAAAGATAGCGTCGGAAAAAGGGGGGGGAAAAGGTGTTTTGACTGATAAAGAATATTACCGTCCGTACGAGAATATGTATATATTTTGTTACATTCCTTTCGCACTGAGGAATGTTTTGAGTGACAAAATACAGTATGTGGGCCTTTTTATTTAACAAGCACAAACAAGCTGTTAAGGATTATAGATCAGCACTCCTAGTCCTACTCTGAAATGCTGAAATACACGCCAGCCTGCTCTAAGCTCACAGTGCTGTAGTAAACGAGAGAAGTTCTGTGCCAGCATTACGATAGCTCTTATTGAACTGGCCTCGTGCCAGACCACCTCCACAGAGGCTTATGTTACTTAAGGTATTTCTACAACCGTCTAGTCTAGTGTCTGCTGCTCACCAAATCAGCCGGTGGAGGAATAGAGCTGAGTAAAGCTTTCTCTGATTGACTGGATGTCTGTCTGTAAGGCACCACAACAAACTCAAAGCCTGGTAGAATTGACAAATCAAATCAGTGCGTTTAGGTGCCAACAACCTGTATGCCAAATCTTTCCATGACCAACTCTGAACACACTCACTGTTTGTTGTGCTCCTCTTGTCCTAGAATATCATAAGGCGCACCGACTGATAGTGTTTTTGTTTTGTTTTCGATAAGCCTGCAGCGGGGCTCGCTCTCTCTAGTATTCCAACAGATGTCCTATAACTTGTTTGTTTCGAGAGAAGAAGTCAGTAAAATTAGTGACAGAAGGGAGGACAAAGCACGTGGTGCATCACTGGAGAGGGAGGGAGAATATCTCCCCTCACTCCTCTGGACTTCAAAGGTTACTGGGGTACCTAGGTTCATCCAGCGACCAGCCATATCAAGGCTGACTGATAAACATTTGCACAGCCACCAGAAGCAGTGTCCTTTGCTACATACACAGTGCTGTTGAAGAATATGGACAAGGACACAGAGTACACCACTACTTATATAAACAAGGGTGTGTATGTGTGTGTTAAGAGTTTCAAAGGAACAAAATGTTCAAGATTGACACACAAACAAACCATAGCATCATGGACACTGCCTATAGGCCTAGTTAAACTGGGTCAAAAAGGAATCTGTAAGAAAACATTGCATTTAACCTGGTTTAGAAGGAGAGTCAATACAATGTGCTGAAATGATCATTATAGGCAGTGTAAATTATTTTGGGACATTTCTTTAGCAAGTCTATATGACGAAGACAAACCATTCTTCAGTCCTTTAATACTGGTATAGTGTAGCTCCAGGTACTCTGATTAAACAGATATATTGCTCCCTCACTGTTCTCCTTACAGGCCTGTCTGCCCACTCCTCCTAGCTTCCGTTCTTTGCCAACACGTCTTGAACAGAAACTAAACATGACCAGCATTAATTCTAATGGGGTGGGGTAAAACTCGGAATACACATACAGCCAATAGGAGTGCAGTGCCACCCCAAATGGGCACGGTGCCTATAAAGTCACCGAGCGGGTTTGCCTGTCGCATTCCTTTCACTCCAGTAACAGACTCTCTCTCTCCCCCGCCAACCTCACACTTAGAGCCGTCACTCACCCTAGTCAGGGGCTGTATGTAGCCTATCAAGCGTCTCAGAGTGCTGGTTTAGGATGAGTTTACCTTTAAGATCACAATGGATAAGTTGATATGGACAGGGGGTTTGCCAGTCGCATTCCTTACACTACAGTGACCGACACACAGACAGACACATACACACAATTCAGGTGGAACGGAAGTTGTTACACATTCAGTTATTTGTCAATATATAAATCTAAAACCAATGAACCAGCACAGCATGGGGCTCCCGAGAGGTGCGTTGGTCTAAAGCACTGCATCTCAGTCATAGAAGCGTCACTACAGACCCTGGTTCAATCCCGGGCTGTATCACAACCGGCCGTGATCAAAAGTCCCATAGGACGGTACACAATTGGCCCAGCGTCGTCCGGGTTAGGGGAGGGTTTGGCCGGGGTAGGCCGTCATTGTAAAATAAGAATTTGTTCTTAACTGACTTGCCTAGTTAAATAAAGGTTCAATAAAATAAATGATGACATGACTTTGATACAGAGATTTAAATCACACTTCCCCTAGGTGGTTTTTTGTACCTGATCTCTGGAACCTGCTGCTCTCCTCTCTCGTTTTTCTCTTTCTCTCCTCCTTTCTTTCTTTCCCAGGGGCCTGCTGAGAGACACTTAACTGTTTCACAGTCAATGATTTACACTCGGGAGTGGAGACAGACCGCCAAAGCTCTGCTGGGCTGAGCCCATCATAACTGTACGCTGGACTGAAAAGAAGACAATAATAAAATAGTCTTCCTATGCTAGAGGGGAACTTCAAAGTGAACCACAACAGCAGTAGCACGAAATGTGTGAGCAGCAGGTTAGCTTTCCTGAATCAATAACAATTCTACTCTCTCTCTCTTCCTTCTCTTTCTCTCTGTCTGTCTGTCTTGCTTTTTTTCCTTCTCTCTCGTTTTCTCTCTTTGTCTCGCTGCTTCATTGGGAAGGGCTAGTGAGCAAGCATTTCGCAGTAAAGTGTATTCTAGCGCATTTGACAAATCAAATTTGATCTCTGATACATATGCCCACAGCTACAGCTTAAAAGTAGATCCACAGAAACATCCCATGACCTCATGGAATGTTGACACGGCGCTGTCTCAAGGGGAACGTGGGCAGACGTTTTGTGGCAGCACGCATAGGCAGACCATGACTGTTACGTCTTGGAACACACCTCTGGAGTACCTCTCTCACAGGTAAACACAGGTAACTCTCCACATCTATTTTTATCCTGAAGAATGGAGGGGCCCCTGACGTCCATTAGAGTAGCATAACAACCGCAAGACTGCTATGCTAAAACTTCAGCTATGTAGTGGGTTGAATGCGCGAAACTAGTGATGCACCGATATTACATTTTTGGCCAATACCCAAGATTTTCCTTGCCAACAAAAAACAATACCGATAACCGATATTTAACATTTTAGCGGCCTTTTAAGCATTCTAGTACAGTTAAATAGTTAACACATACACAGACGCAGCAGTCTAAGGAACTGCATCTCAGTGCAAGAGGCGTCACTACAGTCCCTGGTTCTAATCCAGACTGTATCACATCCGGCCGTGATTGGGAGTCCCATAGGGCGGCGCACAATTGACCCAGTGTCATCCGGGTTTGGCCGGGGTAGGCTGTCATTGTAAATAGGAATTTGTTCTTGACTGACTTGCCTAGTTAAATAAAGGTTACACACACACACACACACACACACACTGACCAAAAAGTTATTTTGTTGGCATTTACGTATGTCCCCAATACCAGTAAAACATAATCAAAACCTATTTCTTTCACTAACTTGCTGTGCTGTTGCGTTGTTAATTTGTTCAGTAATTTCATTCTCAACAAGGATGTCTATGGAACGCCATTTGGGTCTTTGTGTGTCAAATAAGCTTGTTGACCAATTAGGACCTGAATATGACTGCATGTCACAATTTAACGGCTTCATACATTTTTTACGTAGTTATTACACATTGATTACACTATCACTCATATTTCATATGTCACAACGATTAATCGATACGTATGCTATGATGCTGGTAAAGTTGTCTCGCACACCTACAGTTCTGGTCATAAAAAAAGCTAGCTAGCTCATGGATGCAAACAATGTTCCCCAAAAACATAGAAAAACGACAATGTTTCAGTAGCTATAGTTAGCTAGCTAACTATATAGCTAGGTGTCATCTAAAATAACCCTAATTTATAAGACAGTTCTTATTTGATTAATGGTGGTCGGACCCATCTATGTGAAGCTAGCCACAATAAGGATTAGCCACAATAGTGGACTTTGTGGTTAGCCTTCAAAATAAAGTATGGCATAATTCTACTATTTGCATTTATTTGCATCTGTCAATAACATACTTTTGCAAATTCCACTATTGTGCCTAATCTTTATTGTGGCTAGCCAGATGAAGCTAGCTGGCTGATTATAACGTTAGCTTTGGGCAACAGGGTTAAGTAGCTGGCTAGTTATTTATTTTCATGAACTGAAGTTCAATTTCAATAGGCGAACAACAAGTGGCAACCTAGCTAATACTTAATCACAAGGATTCCTAAATCATTGCTAAGAATAATGAAAATGACTGCAGTTTCTACTGGTCAATGTTTTCAGGTTGGTTGTATTGGTGCTAGCTAGGTTCCAAGCTAAAGCTAGCTACCCCAGAAGTTGTGGTCAAACAAATTGCTTTATTATCAACGTGGCCGGTGTTTGCAGACTTTTTTGTACAGCTTTGACAGTGCTACTGTATCTTTTTTGACACGCAAAGACCCAAATGGTGTTCCATAGTATGTATGTCGTGAAGCTAATAGCAGTGACGCTATCCCTATGCAACTTCGGTAGGGCAACATCTGAAAAATAGCGCACTTGGTAGTGTGTACCGGTGCTCAACCAGGCGGCGAAAGCAAACATCACCCAAGACAGAACAGTTGATTGTCAAGGGCAATGAATTCCATTATCTTGGCTGTAATGGCTTTCGCCTTTGAGTTGTCCCGCTGAAATGTTCTTACTCTTTCAAATGACTGCTCAATCCACACAGCAGACATTGTGGGCTAGGTTAGGAATGCTGTGTTGCGCGTGTAGGGCAGAATTTTACGTGCCGTCATTACGTTATATAGGTATGCACGTCAGCTTTGACATTGGTTTTGCACATCAGCGTTAAACTAGACATCATCCGATACCGATATTGGCATTTTTAGCTAATATTGGCCGATTCCAATATGTTCACTGATATATCGTGCATCCCTAAGCGACACGGTTATAAAGGCACAGTTACAATTACACAGTTATCTGTGCCTGTGAGAAGGCCCCTTAGATACAACATTAAACAAACCATTTATAAATGCCTTATTTTAAATTGTATTACCATTGCTAAGTCTTTTTAGATGATTTGTGAAGCATCTGTGTAGTACTTATGAATAGTTTATGAATGCTCTATAAAGCATTTATGATAAGCAAGATGGTCCAACTTTAATTGAGAGATGTGCTCTTCACTGGAAGAGATCATCACTCTGTGTAGACAGAATTAACAGTTCAGCTTTGACAAACAAGTCAACTTCTCTGAATTTGTCAGAGGGATTCATGCTCTCCGTCACTGCAACAGATTTCCATCATATGGATTCTGGAGATGTCGTTTTTGAGGTCAGTGTAGATCTGCATTTAAAATCTACCAGGTAGGCCAGTTGAGAACAAGCTCGCATGATTGTTGCTAACAGTCCGATGTTCAGACAAAGGGAATGAAATAGTCTATAATGTGCACCACAGCAGCGCTCAACTCAGACAGAGGTGTGTAGTCTACTGTAGCTGCTGGCAAAGTCATTCAAAGCCTATATCACTCAGGTGCAACTTTCCAGTGCTAATATTTTTGCCATGTAAGGTTGTTATTAAAACAAAATCAGACAACCCCATAGTAGAGTAGTTTACCTATTTACCTAGTCGGCTTGTTGTGTGTTCAGTGTGAGAGAAGCATTCCTCGAGGTGCTTTCAAGTTGCGAGAGCCATAGGTAGGGAAACATGTTTTATGACAAGCAGTCAATGCGCAATTCTTAATGCAATCACCGGGAAAACACTTCAAATCAGTTTTGGCTAATGTATTTTGAAAACAGTTTTAGCTTTTTGGTTAAAAAGAAAAAGAGGGTGATCCAAGTTCTCCATTGCTACCACTTTATTTAAACCAGAGTTTCAAGCATAGTGTACTTTTTGGTGAACGTCGGGAACCAAATTGCATAATTTGACTCCCTGATTTGCGTCAATCAAATCAGGGACCCCCTTTCCCCCTCAGAACAGCCTCACTTCATTAGGGCATGGACTTCACATGGTGTCGATAGCATTCTACAGGGATGTTGACTCCAATGCGTCGCACAGTTGTGTCAAGTTGGGTGGATGTCCTTTGGGTTGTGGACCATTCTTGATACACATGGGAAACTATTGAGAGTGAAAAACCCAGCAGTGTAGCAGTTCTTGACACAAACTGGTGCCCCTGGCACCTACTACCAAACCCGTTCAAAGGCACTTAAAAATACTTAACCTGTCTTCTCCCTTTCATCTACACTGATTTAAGTGGTTTCAACAAGTGACATCAATAAAGGATCATAGCTTTCACCTGGGCAGTGTATGTCCTGGAAAAAGGTTTTCTTTATATTTTGTGTACTCAGTGTACTTTGCAATAGAAACCCAAAATATATATTTGAGTGAATAATAATTAATAATGATGCATTTACATTTATAATACAAAATAATGTAATACGGATGTAATAACAAATCAGGATGTTCTGTCCAATAGAGTAAATGCATCAGTTGGGCTACAGATGATAATGCTTATTGCTAATAGCAAATCTGATAACATAGGGAGGACCACGGACCCACTAAGAAAGTGGACTGGAATTGGTCAAGTAGGCCAACAAAATGATCATCTTTGTTACATGAGGGAAAGTAAACTTGGCCCCAGACAATCGATCTAATATACACATTTTTAAGTCACTGACCCGTGATCTCCAAATACCCCCATCTATCCGTGATTCTGGACTGCGGGACATTGTGGCTCGTAGTGAATTAATGACCTGGGACACAATTTAATTGACTTGACACAGGGTAGCCTATAATTCAGGGACAATTCATAACGTGATGGCTGTAAAATAGGCCTACATAATGTCATATTAGATATTACGCGCGAATGGATGCTTATTGCTTGCTTACCTTCCAACCTGCAGAGCTATTACTGTCTCCTTTATCCTTAAAATATGGCACGCTCTTCACCATCCAGTCATAGATCTGAGACAAGGTGAGTCGCTTCTCGGGTGAGCTCTCTATCGCCTTGGTGATGAGGTCCGCGTAGGACATATTCCCCCACGCGTTCCGACGCGACGAGCTGCTTTTCCTCTGCGCAGCGGCGGCAGCAGCGGCCACCGAATTTGACCCGACGGGAGACGAGAGCGGGGGCACCTGTTGCTGGTGTGGCAGCAGAGTACCCGGGTGTTTCTGTAACTGCTGTGGATGATGTTGCTGCTGTTGCTGGTGTATGCATTTCTCCTGGCATTGAAAATCATTGCACAAAACGAGCCGTTTCTCATCCTCCTGGTAGTCCTCTGACTCCTCTAACAAACTGAGGTTACTAATGTATTCGACAGGCTCCTGCTTGACTGCAGGCGCCGGTGAAGATGTGTTCGAGCTGGCGGGTTCGATGAACTCCGGTCGAGGCAGAGGCCAGGTGCATGACCGGGGGCGGGAGAGCGGCTCGAAATCCGGGTCAATATCAACCAACTGTTGCGGCGGTGGTAATTCTGCCATCTCGAAAAGCAAACGGGCAAATAGCGCAACTGTCACATAAAGACACTCAATGAATCGACCAGTCCAGGCACCAAATGTAAAAGTGTAGAAACCGTCGTCACTTCTTCACGAACTCCCAGATAGAAGGCACTGGTTGATAACCGCCGGTGGTTTACGATGAAGTAATACAAAAAAATGTTTAGCTCCTTTATCTAAAACTGCGCGGTTACAGTTAAAGTGTATCCGTGTTCTGTTCGTAGCATGTATATCACGCTTGTCGATGTCTACTGTCAGTGTCAATCACGGTTATACTAAATTACCTTTTGTAAATCCTACGAAGTAAACTGGTAACAGACATTGGGTAACACCCACTAGGTCCTTGAGTGACAGTGAGTGGCCACCAATGATAACCCTTAGGCCTGTGTCTATAAAGTAAACAGGACATGGCTTTTACATTGCCTAATGCATGCTTCTGATCTTATTCTATCGAGAACAATATTTCCCACCCTGAAAACAGGGGCCAGGGCAGTGAGTTTAAACGTTTAAACATGGAAAATATTGAAGGAAGTGCAAGCGGTTAGAACAATGTGTTTTTGAGTTATATCTATTTTTTTGCCCATGTCTTAGGGGAAAGTTGTCTGGGGGTGTCAATGTTATTAAGTATTGGACTACTTTATAAAATGTTGGACAAGTCTTGGATTTATAAAAGTATATACAAAGTCTAAGGGAACGTGTAGTATTTTCTGACAGAAAAAAAACTACATTTAGTAAGATTTAGATATATCCATACTGGTTATCCTTAGGCAAACACATTTTTGAAGGGAAATAAGTGGGCAGAATTCATATTTTTTGGTTGTTATTCAATAAAAACAGAAACTTTATAAAGGGTTCCCCCTGAAGAATAGTGTGCTAAACCATTTCATACATTTTTACTTTGGCATTTTGGTACTTGACTCTTTAAACCTAAAAAAATAGGTATCTTATTTTAATTAAATAAATAAAATATCGAAACAAAATGGTATTGCACATCTCACTATTAATATCCTCTTTTTAGTTTCACACTCCCTACCCAAATCACGCTAAAGTATCTCAAAATTGATTGTGTAATTCAATTAAGTTACTTATAGATGATTTGGATATGATTCTGGAAAATGCTAATATAGGTACCATTGTCTTGCTTTGGATTGCCCTGGGGGTATTTTGCCCCACTGAAGGCCGGACATTTTTCCCCAAACATACTCACTTTAAAATGTTACTATTTCATAAAAAACTTATTCAAATGTCTCTCTCTAACCAAGTGGATTATTTCTCTTTAGGCTCTCCTAAATGTTATGTAAAAAAAGTTTATAGATCTAACTTCATTACATTATATATAAAACTTTTTTCTAAATGACAAAATATTAGATCAATGTACCTCAAATGGTTTGTTGGAGTAACTTATAAAGTTCAGACCGATGACATTTTTAGTTGAGCAAGACTATTGGTATCCAGGGAAAGTTTGAAGAAAGTGACATAAATAACTTTGTCACATTGTGAGAATTACAGGATGGCATTTAATCACTCTTCTTTTAGGGTGCTGCTTTGGCCAGCAAGTACAAAATGTCAGTATCTGGAGAATGTGTGTGTGATGTTAGATAAGGTCTCTAATGCGAACAGAGACATTTTCTTGGTGACCTGAACAATGACTGGTTATCATCTAGTTGTCCTCTCAAGAGGAAGCTTCTTACTGTGACTAATGCCTGTAACATGACCCAGGTTATCACTCAACCAACTAGTGTATACCAATAGTGTTGGACCGGTGACATCCACTTGTATTGACCATATATTCACCAATACTGCAGAACTTTGCACCATAGCAATATCAGTTCCCATTGGCTGTAGTGACCATAACATTGTGGCAATGACAAGGAACCCCAAAGGCAGGGCCTAAAGTTATTTATAAGAGATCGTACAAAATGTTCTCTCATGACTCTTTTGTTGAAGAGGTAAAAAAGGTATGTTGGTCTGATTTGTATGAGGAGAATACAGATGCAACACTTGGGAGTATTTGTAAAATTATTCTTGCCCATTGTTGACAAAATGCACCTCAATAACTGGGCAAACTGTTAGAGCCCCCTGTATCGATGATGAATAAAGAAATGATGCAACAAAAAAGTGTCAAACAAGTCAGGCTGCTCAGCTGATTGGTTGACATACTTTCAATAGAGAAATGTTGTGACTGAACCTAACAAAAAAAGATTTTATTACAAAAACAAGATCAATTACATAAAAAACAATGGGAAAAGACTTAAGTATATATTATGGGCAAAAAAACAATTCATCTCGATTTATTTCAGCATGCATATAGGGAAGGGCACTTAACTTTGTACTAAACAGACGCAGATAACTGATGATTGACTCAAATAAATGGATAATAAGATAGTTGGATCTGTATTGTTCAATTTCAGTGCAACCTTTTATTGATCATTTGTTATTTGAAAAAAACTCACTTATTATGGCTTTACTGTGACTGTTAGCCATCACATGGTTGGATAATTACTTATCAAATAGAATAGACTATTCTTCAATGGAAGCTTATAACAGATATGTACAGTGCGGTATCCCTCAGGGAAGTTGTCTTGGGACATTACTCTTTATTTTTACAAATAATTTGCCACTTGTCTTACAAGAAGCTCAAATGACGATGTATGCTGATTGCACACTCTATACATCAGCACCTAAAGCCAGTGAGCTCACCAAGACTTAAAAATGAGTAAGTCCGTGTCAGAATGGGTAATTAAAAATAAACTGGTCTTAAATACATTTAAAACCAAAAGCACTGTATTTGGTTCAAAGCATTTTCTTTGACCTAAACCTCAACTGGAGTTGTGCATATAAGGTGTGACCATTGAACAAGTTGAGGAAGCTAAACACTAATGGTCAATTATCATAGTCAAATCATATTGAAAAAGTTGTGAAGATCGGGAGAGGTATGTCTGTTATAAAAATATGTTGTGCATTTAACGCAAAGATCAACTGTACTTGTTGTTTAGGCTTTGCTCTCGTCCCATTTTGATTACTGTCCGGTAATATGGTCAGGTGCAGCAAAGAAATACCTAGCAAAGCTGCAGCTGGCTCAAAACAAAGCAGCACACCTTGCCCTTATCTGCACACAAAGAACTAACATCAATAGCATGCATGATAGTCTTTCATGGTTTAGAAGAGAAGTAGTACATTTTTCTCATCTTTTTAAATGTCTAACCACTTGTATAATCTATTGCATACACTTCAGACACACAGTACCAGTCAAAAGTTTGGACACCTACTCATTCAAGGGTTTCTTTATTTTTACTATTTTGTACATTGTAGAATAATAGTGAAGACTTCAAAACTATGAAATAACACATATGGAATCATGTAGTAACCAAAAGTGTAAAACAAATCAATATATCTTATATTTGAAATTCTTCAAGGTAGCCACCTTTTGCACACTCTTGGCATTCTCTCAACCAGCTTCATGAGGTAGTCACCTGGAATACATTTAAATTAACGGGTGTGCCTTGTTAAAGTACATTTGAGGAATGTCTTTCCTTCTTAAAGCATTTGCGCCAATCAGTTGCGTTGTAACAAGATAGTGGTGGTATACAGAAGTCCATATTTTGGCAAGAACAGCTCAAATAAGTTAAGCGAAACAGCAGTCCATCATTACTTTAAGACATGAAGGTCAGTCAATCCAGAAAATTAAGAACTTTGAAAGTTATCGCAAAAACCATCAAGCGATATGATGAAACTGGCTCTCATGAGGACCGCCACAGGAAAAGAAAACCCTGAGTTACCTCTGCTGCAGAGGATAAGTTCATTAGAGCTACCAGCCTCAGAAATTGCAGTCCAAATAAAAGTAACAGACATCAACATCAACTGCTCAGAGGAGACTGCATGAAATCAGGCCTTCATGGTCAAATTGCTGCAAAGACACCACTACTAAAGGACACCAATAATAAGAGACTTCCTTGGGCAAAGAAACACATTAGATCGGTGGAAATCTGTCTTTTGGTCTGATGAGTCCGAATTTGAGATTTTTGGTTCCAACCGCCGTGTCTTTGTGAGATGCAGAGTAGGTGAACGGAGGAGGTGTGATAATGTGGGGGTTCATTACTGATGACACTGTTGTGATTTAATTAAAATTCAAGGCACACTTAACCAGCATAGCTACCACAGCATTCTGCAGCGATACGCCATCCCATCTGGTATGCGCTTAGTGGGACTATAATTTTTTTTTACAACAGGACATCAGGCTGTGTAAGAGCTATTTGACCAAGGAGGAGAGTGATGGAGGGCTGCATCAGATGACCTGATCACGACATATGCCTAGTTTCCTGAAATTAGTCACATATGAATAGTGGGTAAATATTATTTTTGTTGTCTCTTGGTGTCTTTCCTTTGAATTTAATCCTTTGGGCATTTAACCCCAAGCCACCCTAAATACTATTCATTATTGTTACTTTATTTTATTTGTGTATCCTTTACAAATGTAAAAAAATCTATGTTAAAATTTTAGATGTAATAAACAGTTAAAACATTGGTTGAAATTGTGTTTGTTACAAAATATTGCACTTTGATAAGATTGCACTAGACACTGATATTATTCCAATGACAGGTCACTATGTAGGGAATACGTATCAGTCATTTGGGACTCAATACCTTCAAGTGGTACCTGTCTATCCCTGTCACCTCTACTGCCCTCACACAGGCAATTACACCATTGGCTAAAATAGTAACCCTGTGCTTGACATCTGTACCTGTATTTGTGTCTGGTCCTTAAACTTCTGCACACAGTATTTGTCTGTCATCGTAAATCAAGCACAAAAATAAGCTGGAACATGTGCTCTAGTGATTGAGCAGCAGGTGACAGAAAGCAGAGCAGTCACTTCAGGTTACAATAGTGCCACCTTGTGGGACATTCCCAGATTACATTGTTGAACCTACTATGTAGTGACGGTTTGCCCTAGGAATAAGCGACACAAGTGGTGGAGGAACTCAGTCGAGGTCTCAACTTACTGTTGAGAGTTAGAATAGTACATTTGGTTGTGCGTCAACAAGTTTTTCAATTGTTATGTCAGTCACTAAGAGTCACTCAATTAGCCCATATCAGCTAACATGTTTTAGATAGGTAATTAGTCTAGCCAGCTATTTAAACTTGTCGTAATCATGGCCGAATTACCGACGGGGAAGGAAGGGCACTTGCCCAGGTGCCCTGACCTCGAGGGGGCCCCCATTGATTTTGTTAGTCACTAACATGGCATAAATCATGGCACAATGTGGAGAATATAAGGAAATGAACTCTAAAATTGCAACATTTTCTCTCCGCCCCATGGAAAAATGTGTAGAATTCCAGAAAAAAATGTTTAAAACAGCATACAAAAATCCTGCGCCTCGTGGCAGTATGTGTAGAATTACAGGAAATTAACTTCAAAACTTGAAATGTTTCTCTGCAGAGCCAGGACAAAAGTAACATGCTAGCTAGTATTGGGAGTTGGGAGTTCGCCTGGGAAAAGTTACAGGAGAGACGAGTTGTACGAAAGTAACAATGTAAACGGATGTGAAACGGCTAGCTTAGTTAGCGGTGGTTCGCGCTAAATAGCGTTTCAATCGGTGACGTCACTTGCTCTGAGACCTTGAAGTAGTAATTCCCCTTGCTCTGCAAGGGCCGAAGTTTTTGTGGAGCGATGGGTAAAGATGCTTCCTGGGTGACTGTTGTTGATGTGTGCAGAGGGTCCCTGGTTCGCGCCCGGGTATGGGCGAGGGGACGGTCTAAAGTTATACTGTTACACTTGGAATAAATTTAAATAAACGTTTAAGCAGAGGCCATTGTGTCTCTAGTTCATGTGGCTTTTATAATTTTACTCAGCAAAATATCAACAATGACATGACATTAGAATTATGCCTTAATCAATTGACTTGATGGATCAGCTTCCAACATTTTTTTTTTTTTTTTTTTTTTTTTTTAAATCGACAGGTTAGTGGTTAAAAAATATATCTTCATGATTCTGAGGGCCAGTTAACTTATGTCAAGCCATGGAAATGTGATAAGCATGATGAGTTTGCCATTATGAAGAGAATAAAGACATGTATTCTATCAAGACACATGGAGCGCACATGACTGGTAGGGCTAAGCATGAATAGTAATTAAAAATTGTGAAATACATCTACTACATTCCCATTAAAGGGAGGAGAAAAATGTGATACATTTTAGTCCGGTTAATATTGTAGGCAAAATATTGTGGTTTCGCAACATTGTGATGTTGACACAGCTCATTTTATTCAAATGTTTAACCTATAGCGTGAATTATTCAAATAGACACAAACATGAAATTATGTCTAATGGCGCAGCATTTTTTTTTAAGTAACAAGCAATACATACCGGAAACACTGAGATAAGAGACATTGTGCACTTCTCACCAGCTGTTACTCCTGTTCCAAGGCTGTGTTATTCCCACCCTGCCGGCAGGTACAAAAGTAATGTTGCGGTAGTTCTGTTGTCGGCCTATTTAATTTCAACTCATTTCCCTTAACCCAGAAATTACAGTTGGTAATGGTAGAGGACATATATAAGCTGTTGGGTCATAAAATATGGTGCCTCCACTTCTATCGATCTCGGAGTAATTTCTAAACCCTTTTTCTCCCAATTCCCCAACAGGCTCGGGAGAGGCGAAGGTCGAAATATGCATCCTCCAAAACATGACCCGCCAAGCCACGCTTCTTAACACCTGCCCGCTTACACCGGAAGCCAACTGCACCAGTGTGTGGGTGGAAACATCGTTCAACTGACGACAGAAGTCAGCCTGCAGGCACCCGGCACGCCACAAGGAGTCACTAGAGAGCGGTGAACCAAGTCAATTCATATATATATATATATATATATATATATTTTTAAAGATATTCTCACATAGGTTGTAGCTTAGACCTTCGACCTACATCTAAGATTGTGTTGAGACAACATGCTCTTGAATACAGGGTGGGCGTCATGTTTTGGCTGATAAAATGTATTAAAATGGGAATACAATTTAAATGTAAACTTTCAAATGGTATCACAAAGCTGGTTGTAGGTTCACACAGAATGTTGACTTGAATGGGAATATCTGTTTAAAATTATACTGACAATCCTCCCTAGGAAACCTGTTGAAATATAGATAACAGAACAAACATGACCATTGAAGTTGACATTCAATAGTGCATGATAATCTTTGTGGTAGTAATTAGAAGTTACTAATCACTACAACAAAGAATTTAGCTGGTGTACCTGGTCTGAAAGGATAGGTCCAGTCTATGAATTATATTTCTATGAGTTTAATGACACCCTGTATTCATGAACAAGTTGACTCAACCAATGGCGGGCACAACGCAAAAACTTCAGATGTGAAATAGGGTCTAAGCTACAACATATGCGAATGAGAAGAAAACTAATCTGAGTATGCATTTTTAGTTAATTGACATTAAAAAAAGTTTACATTTTAGACATTTTGTAAAAATAAAACACTGTCTTCAATAAATAAAATAATTTGACAACACTTGATAATCTTATAAATTATATTAAACTCAACCTTTTATATTTTCCAATAATGAAGACAAGCACTTATGTCCTGAATGTTTTGGCATTCAGGTTCAAAAAGCCACATTCTGACCACTTCTTCCATAGGAAAACATCTATGTGAAGTTTTATTTAAATCAAAAGTGATGCTGTCAAAAAAGTGATTCAATTCTAATGAATTTACCCAATTTGAAGTAAGTTTACATTCTGAATTTAAATGGAAATTGACCCCAACCCTGGTAAATAACATTACACCCTAAGAAGAGCAATGCAACATTTGTTTGCAGTCTTTTAGAAGTCAAATAGACATCTTACAAATAATATATTATTTGTATAAATAATGATAACATTTGGGGATTAATTTACTTTAGGACTCAAAGCAACTCCCTTTCATTGAATCATGTGCCAAGTGCTATCATTCTTCCAATCGTGTCACACAATGGAACTGCTAAGTGTTTTCAGAACAAGACTGTAATTAGTAGGTATTTGCTTTCATTGTTTTTTTCACCCTCCTAACCCCCCTTTCCTGTAAAAACTTTTTACGGGTGAACATAATGTCGCAATGACTGAGTAAATATATACGACTAAAAGCAATTTGGCATCGAGAAACTTAGAAGTCCTGTGTAAATTTAGGATGTTTTTTTTACCATAGCCCATAGAGGCCCTGGTCAAATGTAGTGCACTATATATAGGGACAAGGTTGCCATTTGGGACACATTAACACTGATTTCACTGCTGACCTGAGAACTGTGGAAAAACAACATCCATCGTGATCCCAGGATAGGAAACTAACGCTGTGAAATTGTTTATAGGAACATTTCACACAACAATTGTAAAGGAGAATGTTTTTATTCTCTTAACCTTAAGGCCTTTCTATTAAAAACATTCTACAAAACACTCTCCCTCTATCCTGTTTGGCTTACAGTGAGGTTACTAAGGCCAAAACCGATCAAGCCCTTTTTAAAATCATTTCTTATTGACCGGGTAATAATGTTTTCCAGGAACACAAAAACACTTAAGAGTCTCACCTGTCTTAAAAGAAATCCTAGCAGCAAACAAGACTTTGAAAACAGTGTTTATTTCAATAACATCTCAATAACAATAGCTATTTTTAAGCTAAATCTTGCAGTGCCGAGTTCAATGTGTCAATTAAATGTAATAGTTATTCGTTAAATTGCACACAGACTACACAGCACGAGGACGGATCCATCTGAAGCACACAACGCGTTTGCTATATACACTGCTCAAAAAAATAAAGGGAACACTTAAAAAACACAATGTAACTCCAAGTCAATCACACTTCTGGAAATCAAACTGTCCACTTAGGAAGTTAGGAGGCGGTACCATGAGACAGGCCAGTACATCAGGAGACATGGAGGAGGCCGTAGGAGGGCAACAACCCAGCAGCAGGACCGCTACCTCCGCCTTTGTGCAAGGAGGAGCAGGAAGAACACTGCCAGAGCCCTGCAAAATGACCTCCAGCAGGCCACAAATGTGCATGTGTCTGCTCAAACGGTCAGAAACAGACTCCATGAGGGTGGTATGAGGGCCCGACGTCCACAGGTGGGGGTTGTGCTTACAGCCCAACACCGTGCAGGACGTTTGGCATTTGCCAGAGAACACCAAGATTGGCAAATTCGCCACTGGCACCCTGTGCTCTTCACAGATGAAAGCAGGTTCACACTGAGCACATGTGACAGAGTGTGGAGATGCCGTGGAGAACGTTCTGCTGCCTGCAACATCCTCCAGCATGACCGGTTTGGCAGTGGGTCAGTCATGGTGTGGGGTGGCATTTCTTTGGGGGGCCGCACAGCCCCTCCATATGCTCGCCAGAGGTAGCCTGACTGCCTAATATTAGGTACCGAGATGAGATCCTCAGACCCCTTGTGAGACCATATGCTGGTGCGGTTGGCCCTGGGTTCCTCCTAATGCAAGACAATGCTAGGCCTCATGAAGCTGGAGTGTGTCAGCAGTTCCTGCAAGAGGAAGGCATTGATGCTATGGACTGGCCCGCCCGTTCCCCAGACCTGAATCCAATTGAGCACATCTGGGACATGTCTCGCTCCATCCACCAACACCACGTTGCAGACTGTCCAGGAATTGGTGGATGCTTTAGTCCAGGTCTGGGAGGAGATCCCTCAGGAGACCGTCCACCACCTCATCAGGAGCATACTCAGGCATTGTAGGGAGGTCATACAGGCACGTGGAGGCCACACACACACTACTGAACCTCATTTTGACTTGTTTTAAGGACATTACATCAAAGTTGGATCAGCCTGCCGTGTGGTTTTCCACTTTAATTTGGAGTGTGACTCCAAATCCAGACCTCCATGGGTTGATAAATTTGATTTCCATTGATAATTTGTGTGATTTTGTTGTCAGCACATTCAACTATGTAAAGAAAAAAGTATTTCATAAGAATATTTCATTCAGATCTAGGATGTGTTATTTTAGTGTTCCCTTTATTTTTTGGAGCAGTGTACTTCTCCTTGATCAGACACCAACAGTGGAATTGTCAAGGTAGAGAAACAGCACGGTGTGTATAGTTAAAAAGAGTCTCTGAACAACCAAAGCAATACATGGTGTATCCGATTAAGGGCTATACCAGGGTCTCTGTTAACCATCTCCATTGGTTCTCTCATGGGAAAATACCATCCAATCTCTTGAGTGACAGTTTTCAGGAGGGGGGTGTGTCTGTCATTATTGTTTTAGTATACTGATCACCCTAGCCCTGAGACAAGGCTGTCATGCCATAGGAGTCTACAACCCTTAAATCCCACATTAGCATTTGTGTGATCATAAATTACTTAAAGATTGTGTTTCTCTTAAATTTTGCCAACACAGTTCAGTTGAGGTAAACCTCTGCCTCCTTGAGGACCTCCTCTTTCTGCTGAAAGTAGTCCCTGAACCAGGCTATATGTTCTCTCTTTTGCTGTATTGTGTAGTAGGGATTTTTAGCCAGGCCCGAGACCACCAGCTCCATGAAGTGTCTGACAGGTCCCTGGCGTGGGAAGCCTTCCTCCAGGTGTTTCTCCAGGAACACGTGCTCATGGAAGGGCACCTGGGCCTCCGCCTCAAGACCTGAGACACAGGTGGGAGAAAAGGGGATTGGGGTCAGAGAAGAAAAACAAAACACTTGTCGAATCATGCCCAAACTGTCTTTTTCTCGGTCTCTCCTTCAGTCAAATTGATCACATTCATAAAGCCTTTCTTTATATCAACAGTTGTCTGTGCTTTAAAGTATATATTTTTTTACACATTTTTTATAAACATAACCTTTATTTAATTAGGCAAGTCAGTTAAGAACAAATTCTTATTTACAATGACGACCTACACCGGCCAGTAACCCGGCCTAGACTCCAAAGAGTGCGTAAAAGTGCAGTGGCGAGGAAAAACTCCCATCGGGAACTCACCAGCCTCATTGTTAATTGGATACTGCCACAGCCTGCCCTCTTTGGTCCACTGGATCATCTCCTCAAAGCCATTACGAGGCATTTGATTGGTTGACAGGGCCACTTGATTGGCTAACTCCATGTCCCATAGGGTCGGAACAGCTATATCTGTGTCTGCCTCCGGTTCAGTGCTCGGGGTGAAGATGTTCAGCCTTTTCCCTGAAAATAGACTTCTCCTGACAACCACAGGGTCAAAGGGCAAGGGTCAAGTTCAATCAAGCACTATTAAATAATGTCTAGACAAAGACTACCTACACTAAAAGACTTCCTGGATGTGCCAGAATATTATTGGAATAGTTTGCCTGATTTATTTAGGGTTATTGTACAATTTAAAAAATGCAGAAGACAGAGGTTAACACATGAAAGCATTACACAAGGCTCTGATGAAGGCGATTACGACGAAACGTAAGTCTGCCTCATCAATAAATAAAAATCTATATGCAGAAACAGAGCGCTACTTGTTCTTTGAGACATTTAATTATGAATGAAGACAGGACATTTTTGCTTCAGCACTATAGTCCTAGCTATGTCCAGGGCATTATCCTTACCTCCTCCGTAATCCACCATCCAACTCTGCAGTGATGCCTCTATCATGGGTGTAGCCCCGCCCATCTTCATCAAAGCGGATCTGATTGGCCGGCCGGGCGTTCTGCCTGCCGTTGGGCTTCTTCCCCACCTTCATGTCAGCAATGATAACCCTGAAACAATGATATCTTCATTAGATTGCATATCTGCTTGTTTCACGGCTGTTAGAATACACTATGGACCTCTACAGCCAGGGAACAAGACTCAAATTATAGTTAAACTTTACTTCTATAGTAAACATATCTAGAGCAACTTGCAATCAGTGCATTCAACTAAAGCAAGTAAAACAACCACATAATCACAATCCTTGCAAGTTAAAATGTTCAGAAATAGCTGCCAGGTGCTAAATCAGTGCTAGTAAGAGTAAATGAGAAGACACTTGCCCAATGTTGTTGACGTCCCCGTTCTTCTGTGCCTCTCCGATAGCTTCATGTTGCCTCAGCTTCTTCAGCAGCTCTGACTCAGCCTGGCTTTGGTTAGGTAAAGTAGCTGCAGCAGCAGAGACAGCAGCAACCAGCTCAGGGCTCAGTGGCTCACTGCACACACACAAAAGGGTGAATTTGGTAGAAGGGTGAGACTAGATATATGGCCACCTATTGTGAAAACAGGTGTATCAATAGAAGCAGTTGGATCTCAGCGGAAGATAGAAAAAAAAACAGAATTACGAGTCGACCACGGCACAAGTCTCCTCACCTTGGGGCAGGTGCTGGTACGTCAGCCATGCCAGTGGCCTCCTGGAACATACTGGTGGTGCTCTCCATAGCTGCTGGCATGGGCCTGGCAGCAGTCTCAGAGGTCCTCTGCACCTTTAAGGCCTTAAACTTCCTTTTGTTGGTGACCTCGACCTTCATGGCCCCCAGGAGGTCCAGCAGACTCTCCTTCCCACTCTTCACAGGCTGAATTTCATCCTTGGGGGGGGCTTCTGTCTGTTGTTCCTCCTTATTGACCTCTAACATCTGCTCCTCTACAACTTTGTCTCCCTCTTTCTTTACATCTACAACCTCTTCTGTTTTAACCTGGATCTCAACAATTGTTTCACCCTCCTTTCCTACCGCCATTGTTACTTCTAGCTTTTGTTTAACCTCCTCTGTTTTACTGGCTAACATGATTTCTTTCATTTCCTCACTCTCCTTTACATCCTCCAGCTTTACTTCTGGAATGGGCAAAAGTGCTGTTTTAGTCTGGATTGCTTCCATTTTCTCACTATCCATCTTAACTGGAATTTCCTCTATTTTGCTCTCCTTTACAGCCTCCATTCTTACCTCGAGAATTGGCTCAACCTCTGTTATAATCTGGATTTTTTCTTTGATTTTCTCACTCGCCTTTGCTGCCTCCACCTTTGATTCTAGTTTTTTCTCAACCTCTTCTGTTTGTATAAGAATTTCTTCAATTTTGACACTCTCTGTTACTCCCTCCATTTTCACCCCTACTCTCTGCTCGCTCTGTTCTGCTACCATTTTTACATAATCTTGTAGCTCTATGACCTTCTCTCCAACCATCTTTATTGCTACCTTCTGCTCACCATCCTTCAATGCACTATTTTCTTCCTTGGGAGGGAGTGGCCCCTCTTTCTTTTCACAGTGGATGACAGAGCTTGTGCCAAATGCATTGAAGACCCCTCCATTCGTAGCTCTGGGTGAGGGAGAGAGACCGTGTAAGCACAAGAAACATTAAAGCTAAATACTCTAACTTGCAAGACAGTGGCCCTCAAAGACATTGTGCTGCACTAGTACTGAAACAATATAGACTTGCGATAGTTTGCTACATGGCTGCAAAGTTAGATTAGATCTTTATTGTAGATAAAGATGAGATGTTCCAGGATTATGCGGCAGATTTGTGAAGGTGGCATTTTCAGAGGTAAACTGACCAAGACCACCAACACATAAAATCTCACATAATTCTTCCCAAAAACAATTAGTTCTCTCAACAATCGCAGTGCCCACTTAGTCAAAGGCAGGGACGCAAAATATTGATCTTGTCCATTCCCAGCGGGCCTCTCCGAGGGGCTGTTGGCGAGACGCATCGCTGCTGTGTTCCAACATTCCGTCAAAACATTTTACATACATCCTGTAGCAGATCTAGCAAATGGTAGCCTACAGCAGCCTACAGGCTGGAGATCAAATGTATGACAATGTAATGAGACAGACACTTTTTACATCCTGCAAGCTTCTCAGATTAGCTCATTTTTTATTTGATTGGCACACAATCAAATTAAAAATGTGCTGACATGTTAACAAACATATCCTAAAAACAGGACAGGTTAAAGTAAAATATACAATATGGAATGGACAATCAGGCTACTCACAACTGATGTCCAGGAGTTCCATCCCGTGGGCTAAATTGTCATGATCAGTGGTTTCAAGTTGCTATCAGTAAATTTTTTACATGCTGATCACTTCTGCATTTCCCGCTGTGTAAACACTTAGCAAATAGGCTCAGGATAACTCCTCCTGATAAAGTTGTGTATCTGATATTCTGAGCTTAAATAGCCACAGCAAGCAGGACTAATAAAGCCAACGGTCATTCATAAAATTCCTTTGCGGGCAGACATGGCAGGCTACATCCCAGTAAACAGACTGACGACGTCGTTTTTTTGGTCCTGTCCGGATCAGCCGTCTTTTTTTTGTAGGGGGGTTACAAAACGGTAGATTTACATTTCAGGCAACGCTGTAGGCCAGGGATGGGCAACTCCAGTCCTCTGGGGCCTGATTGGTGTCAAACTTTTGCCCCAGCCCCAGCTAACACACCTGACTCCAATAATCAACTAATCATAAACTTCAGTTTAGAATGGAATTAGTTTCATCAGCTGTGTTGACTAGGGATGGGCAAAAAGTGACACCACGCCATCCCTGAGGACTGGAGTTGCCCATCCCTGGCCTACAGCGTTACCTGAAATTGAATTCGCTCATCCCTGCTGTAGGCTATAACTCAGTAAGCACTGACTGCCGCTGATGCCTTTTTTGTTTCAATCCAGACCGGCCTTGATTTCCACATCCACGGACGTTGGTTTTTGGTTCAGACTTTGTCCAGTCTGAACCAGCCTTGATTTGGCCCAAACATAGACTTCTATAAATTACATCTTTTAAATTTCATTCAGAACCTAAATTGAACTAACTTCAACATGTGGAAAATTATATATTTTTGGTATCATTTTGCTTACTGGGCCTATTCTTGTAGGGTGGCAATTTTTTGTCTAGGGTGGCAGAACAACCAGGACCAGCCCGGTGTTATAGTGATGTTACCTTTGATACCAGAGCTCATTCATCACTAAGCAGCTAACTTCAAAGCAGTGTGCCAAAAGCATGTTTCACTTTATCAGAAATGTCATCAATGAGGTCAGAAAGCTTTGTTTGATCACATGTTTTTTCAAAACATATGTTACAAAATACGAGATAACACCCAAACCATCAGTGCATTCTTCGATTCCAAGCTGCTTTCAAACACCACCCATACAGTTCAGGTTTTGTACATCACAATTTGCCGGGGAAAAAAGCGCCGAAGCCTTCAGAAAGCCTCAGTTTCCCATCACTAGTGTGTAGCCTAGTTAGCTTTATGGCTCTCTAAGATTGTTTAGCTAGCTTACGTTAGCTACTGTAGCTTGATTGTGCAGTTGTCATCAGACAACCTTGTGGAGGGTGATATGAGAACTTACCTGCAAATGGGGAGTGAAACCATATCACATTTCGACGACCTTAAACATGCCTCGCGGATGTACACATGTAATGCACGATTTCTAACCGGACAGACGGACAATAGTAGTATTCTATACATGATTGCTCTTCACAAACGCCTACAATGTCGTCCATACACGTTTCCTTCTTGTGCGACGATCAAACTGTCCGTAGTGAAACAATGTGTTTAAATAATGTTTCCGCTCGACATTAACCACATGGGAGGGGAATGAGGGTGTGCAAGGGCTGTGTTGGCTTCTTTGGTGAGTGGTTCCAGTGATGAAGAAGTCGAGAATGCAAAGACGTGCGGTCTTTCTTACCGAATTCTGATGTGCACTTCGAACATATTAGAATAACTGTCCACATGTACTTTTCCTCAGCCAACAAGACGTGTAACAATCAGCAAAATCACTAGTCTATGTCAATCTACTGTAGTATAACAGTTTAGGCTACCTATTATATTGGTCAACTTGTAAAGAAATAGCCTGGCTCCGTTTTGAACGGTCATCCAATTCGGGAACTCGAGCCTCTTTCTGACCTGAAGATCACTGACGTCATGATTTTACCTGTATATTTTCGTGTTCCCAATTGTCTTGAAAGCACCACAAGAAGCTGCAGTAGCAGCAGCAGCACTTGCTCTGTCTGACAGATTTTCCCCTAAAGGCTCTGTATGCTTATGATAAATAAGATACATAATGAATATACTGTACACATAAAGCAATTTAATTCGACTAAAGTATGCAATTTAACCGATAAGCATGACCAGTCAAATGTATTTCCATAAATGAATAGGCTAAACAGCATTATTTCGCAATGGGATTTTTTCTTCTTCTCCTGGCCAATTTTATTTATCTGCTTTTCAACAACAACAAAAATATCGGACAAATGCCTAACGGCAACTACATTGTTTATAAATACTGAAATTAAATATCAGTTTGGGTGTCAGACGTGTCCTTATAGACTTTTGCAGTTGAGGAGCGTGTAAATGTGTGAGTAGTCATCTTCAATAGACTCCCTTTGGCGAGGAAACACAAGCGTATCCTACCTGAAGGGTTTGATATCTGCCACACCCCATGTCGGAGGAGAAAAGCATGCACACATTTACTTATCATTGTATCTACAAAATGTATTACGCAACGAACTTAATTTGTTTTGATCACTTTACACATTTATTTTGGGATCTACCCCCTGTAAAAGTAATTTGCTTGATGCGCGTGAGTGGAAGACGCGTGAGGAGCTTCTAATTTAATGCAAGCGCATTTTCGTCCACGTTAACTCTCCTCCGTTACCATTTTAAAAAGTAGGCAAGAGAGGGTGGAGGAGAGATGATGCAGGAGTTGAGAAAATCTAATTTAGAAAATACCAATGACCGTTGCAGTTTTTGGACGGAGGAGGTGCGATGACTCTTAGCGTAAGAATGGCGCTGTTAAGCTCTGAGATTTGTCTCCTGTGTATACAGATTCGTTCGATGTGTACATACATACGTCTCCTGAATACAAACCAAGTAATATGACTTATAGGTCTTTATGCTCTCTTGAGAACCTTGATGATCTTGAAATGGCGTCATGCCGCAGTGGTGAGCGCTCTGAGGTTGAGCCAGTCCAGAATGAAGTGGGCCTACCTGCAGCGACAGGTGTAATGTGAAGACTACTAACGTTTGCCCTGAGTATCCTACCAGAGATGGAAAGAGTGGATTCCTGCATTGTGGTCGACCCATATAGTGTGTCGGACTGGGTAAAGGACAAACTGGGAATGATTACATCTGTGAAAGTTTCTAGGAGTGGAATTGTTTTGATTTTTTTGTGTAACCGCCTCCCAGAGGAAGCGGCCGATTCGAATCACGCAGCTTGGGGCTCAACCTGTGGTGTGCTTTGTTTTCCGTAGCAGGGCGCCTCAAAATGGGTGATCAAGGGGGTAGCATTGAGTGTAGAAGTGGATCAAATTAAAGGAAAATTCCTAGTGTTTGTGATGCCTGCCGTTTGATGAGACAATGGCGAGACAGAATACCCTGTCTGTCTTGTTGAGCTTTGACACAGAGTTTCTTCCTAATAAGGTAAGTTTAGGTTATAATTGCTATTCTGTGAGGGCCTATGTTCTGAACCCCGCTTCAGTGCTTTAGGTGCCAAGGATTCGGACATGTTGCAGCAGTGTGTAGAAGGGAGATCCTACCATGTGAGAAATGTGTAGGAGGGAATAGTCAGAGGGAGTGTACAGTTGGGATAGAGAAAGCACTGTGTGTCAACGATGGGGGTGCCCATACAAGCTGGGTATCCAAAGTGCCCTGTGTGAGAGAGACGGGTTGAGATTGCCAGAGTTCGAGAGGGACAGAAAGTTTCCTATTTTGAGGCAGTGAAGAAAGTAGAGGATAGCCAAGAGTGAGTGAGTCGACTGGGAGCCCCCAAGTGAGTAGGCCTGAAGAGAGAGAGCTAGAGAGGATGCATTTTAGTAAGGTTGGATTGATTGCGTTTACAGCCATGGTAATCAACTGCACTGCACTGATAGAGTGGAAATCACAGAGATAGATGTGGTAGTTGCTGCAGCAGAGAAAAATGTGTGTGTGAGAGATTTTAGTCTAGAAGATCTACAGGAAGTTTTGAGAGAAGGGGGTCCATCCTCCCAGGTCGACAGTCTGGTGTAGGATCATTTAGGGCCAAGTAGTGGGATGGGGTGGTGGATTTTTGGGCATAGTGTATAGGTGCAGGGGTAGTGCAATTTCAGTTTTTCCCATTCCCTATTCCCTTTATTTTTTGGTTTTGTCATAATGTGGAATGCACATTCCGAACTGAGAAAGGCAGTAATACAGCAAAAGGTGTCTAGTCTGGCGGAAATTCACAATAAGAAGAAGAATCAAATCAAATTTTATTTGTCACATACACATGGTTAGCAGATGTTAATGCGAGTGTAGCGAAATGCTTGTGCTTCTAGTTCCGACAATGCAGTAATAACCAACAAGTAATCTAACTAACAATTCCAAAACTACTGTCTTATACACAGTGTAAGGGGATAAAGAATATGTACATAAGGATATAGGAATGAGTGATGGTACAGAGCAGCATAGGCAAGATACAGTAGATGGTATCGAGTACAGTATATACATATGAGATGAGTATGTAAACAAAGTGGCATAGTTAAAGTGGCTAGTGATACATGTATTACATAAGGATACAGTCGATGATATAGAGTACAGTATATACGTATGCATATGAGATATATAATGTTACTTACCCTACATTATTCAAGGTAGCATTGTTTAAAGTGGCTAGTGATATATTTACATAATTTCCCATCAATTCCCATTATTAAAGTGGCTGGAATTGAGTCAGTGTCAGTGTGTTGGCAGCAGCCACTCAATGTTAGTGGTGGCTGTTTAACAGTCTGATGGCCTTGAGATAGAAGCTGTTTTTCAGTCTCTCGGTCCCAGCTTTGATGCACCTGTACTGACCTCGCCTTCTGGATGATAGCGGGGTGAACAGGCAGTGGCTCGGGTGGTTGATGTCCTTGATGATCTTTATGGCCTTCCTGTAACATCGGGTGGTGTAGGTGTCCTGGAGGGCAGGTAGTTTGCCCCCGGTGATGCGTTGTGCAGACCTCACTACCCTCTGGAGAGCCTTACGGTTGAGGGCGGAGCAGTTGCCGTACCAGGCGGTGATACAGCCCGCCAGGATGCTCTCGATTGTGCATCTGTAGAAGTTTGTGAGTGCTTTTGGTGACAAGCCGGATTTCTTCAGCCTCCTGAGGTTGAAGAGGCGCTGCTGCGCCTTCTTCACGATGCTGTCTGTGTGAGTGGACCAATTCAGTTTGTCTGTGATGTGTATGCCGAGGAACTTAAAACTTGCTACCCTCTCCACTACTGTTCCATCGATGTGGATAGGGGGGTGTTCCCTCTGCTGTTTCCTGAAGTCCACAATCATCTCCTTAGTTTTGTTGACGTTGAGTGTGAGGTTATTTTCCTGACACCACACTCCGAGGGCCCTCACCTCCTCCCTGTAGGCCGTCTCGTCGTTGTTGGTAATCAAGCCTACCACTGTTGTGTCGTCCGCAAACTTGATGATTGAGTTGGAGGCGTGCGTGGCCACGCAGTCGTGGGTGAACAGGGAGTACAGGAGAGGGCTCAGAACGCACCCTTGTGGGGCCCCAGTGTTGAGGATCAGCGGGGAGGAGATGTTGTTGCCTACCCTCACCACCTGGGGGCGGCCCGTCAGGAAGTCCAGTACCCAGTTGCACAGGGCGGGGTCGAGACCCAGGGTCTCGAGCTTGATGACGAGCTTGGAGGGTACTATGGTGTTGAATGCCGAGCTGTAGTCGATGAACAGCATTCTCACATAGGTATTCCTCTTGTCCAGATGGGTTAGGGCAGTGTGGTTGAGATTGCATCGTCTGTGGACCTATTTGGGCGGTAAGCAAATTGGAGTGGGTCTAGGGTGTCAGGTAGGGTGAAGGTGATATGGTCCTTGACTAGTCTCTCAAAGCACTTCATGATGACGGAAGTGAGTGCTACGGGCGGTAGTCGTTTAGCTCAGTTACCTTAGCTTTCTTGGGAACAGGAACAATGGTGGCCCTCTTGAAGCATGTGGGAACAGCAGACTGGTATAGGGATTGATTGAATATGTCCGTAAACACACCGGCCAGCTGGTCTGCGCATGCTCTGAGGGCGCGGCTGGGGATGCCGTCTGGGCCTGCAGCCTTGCGAGGGTTAACACGTTTAAATGTCTTACTCACCTCGGCTGCAGTGAAGGAGAGACCGCATGTTTTCGTTGCAGGCTGTGTCAGTGGCACTGTATTGTCCTCAAAGCGGGCAAAAAAGTTATTTAGTCTGCCTGGGAGCAAGACATCCTGGTCCGTGACTGGGCTGGATTTCTTCCTGTAATCCGTGATTGACTGTAGACCCTGCCACATGCCTCTTGTGTCTGAGCCGTTGAATTGAGATTCTACTTTGTCGCTGTACTGACGCTTAGCTTGTTTGATAGCCTTGCGGAGGGAATAGCTGCACTGTTTGTATTCGGTCATGTTACCAGACACCTTGCCCTGATTAAAAGCAGTGGTTCGCGCTTTCAGTTTCACGCGAATGCTGCCATCAATCCACGGTTTCTGGTTAGGGAATGTTTTAATCGTTGCTATGGGAACGACATCTTCAACGCACGTTCTAATGAACTCGCACACCGAATCAGCGTATCCGTCAATATTGTTATCTGACGCAATACGAAACATATCCCAGTCCACGTGATGGAAGCAGTCTTGGAGTGTGGAGTCAGCTTGGTCGGACCAGCGTTGGACAGACCTCAGCGTGGGAGCCTCTTGTTTTAGTTTCTGTCTGTAGGCAGGGATCAACAAAATGGAGTCGTGGTCAGCTTTTCCGAAAGGGGGGCGGGGCAGGGCCTTATATGCGTCACGGAAGTTAGAGTAACAATGATCCAAGGTCTTTCCACCCCTGGTTGCGCAATCGATACGCTGATAAAATTTAGGGAGTCTTGTTTTCAGATTAGCCTTGTTAAAATCCCCAGCTACAATGAATGCAGCCTCCGGATAAATGGTTTCCAGTTTGCAAAGAGTTAAATAAAGTTCGTTCAGAGCCATCGATGTGTCTGCTTGGGGGGGGGGATATATACGGCTGTGATTATAATCGAAGAGAATTCTCTTGGTAGATAATGCGGTCTACATTTGATTGTGAGGAATTCTAAATCAGGTGAACATAAGGATTTGAGTTCCTGAATGTTTCTTTCATCACACCATGTCACGTTAGCCATAAGGCATACGCCCCCGCCCCTCTTCTTACTAGAAAGATGTTTGTTTCTGTCGGCGCGATGCGTGGAGAAACCCGTAGGCTGCACCGCCTCGGATAGCGTCTCCCCAGTGAGTCATGTTTCCGTGAAGCAAAGAACGTTACAGTCTCTGATGTCCCTCTGGAATGCTACCCTTGCTCGGATTTCATCAACCTTGTTGTCAAGAGACTGGACATTGGCAAGAAGAATGCTAGGGAGTGGTGCACGGTGTGCCCGTCTCCGGAGTCTGACCAGAAGACCGCCTCGTTTCCCTCTTTTTCGGAGTCGTTTTTTTGGGTCGCTGCATTGGATCCACTCCGTTGTCCTGTTTGTAAGGCAGAACACAGGATCCGCGTCGCGAAAAACATATTCTTGGTCGTACTGATGGTGAGTTGACGCTGATCTTATATTCAGTAGTTCTTCTCGACTGTATGTAATGAAACCTAAGATGACCTGGGGTACTAATGTAAGAAATAACACGTAAAAAAACAAAAAACTGCATAGTTTCGTAGGAACGCGAAGCGAGGCGAAATTCCATTGGACAATGAATGGAGGAACGTATAACGCCCCACCCAGCATGCTGCATCACGCAATCCCTTCTCAAGGTCAGGGTATGAGTCGAAACCTGCTTATTTTTCAGTGGAGTGTATTCACGAATGCCAAGGGAAGCCAGGCTTCCCAAAATAGGGAAGCCAGGCCCCAAATAGTTGAGGAAGAAAAAAAAAATGTAATCTCTGTGTGTTCATAATTTTCCTTCAATTCTCAAGAGGCTGAATGTATCTCACCCGAGAAAGTTTCAGAGCGAGCGAAACAGCACCCCTCTGTCTCTGTAAGTGTAGTCTATCTATCTTATGCTGTCTGGTTAAAAAGAGTATGACATTGTTGCCGCCCATAGCTTTGAATGCAGGGGAAGTCAGCGAGCATTTGGCCTCCCTTGATAAAAAAAAAGAGTCTAAAATAATAGCCAATCAGCGTTGCGCTAAACTGAGTGAGCTCAACTGTGAATGGTCCTGGTGCACCAAAAATAAGTGTCAAAGGAAGCCAATTTGGATTTGGCTTCACTCCTATCACATCACATTGAGAGCATAGAAACAACTTGAATTGTTACATCTCGTTGTGGTGTTGTCCTCCGGCTAGCTAGCTAGCTAGCCAAAATTGTCCCTTTCCTAAATTAGCCATGGATAGAGATGGGATTTGGACTAAAGGTTTTACTTAGTTCTCTGTACTGGCTAATGGTTGTAACGGCGATTCTGATCCGAACATAAATTCATACAATGTGCCCCTGGACTGAAAGGATGAAAGTTCAATATGTAGTTAGATGTAGAAGGCTTATGTTAACTAGCTAATGTTGCCCATGACAGGAAGTTAGGCTAGCGAGCAAGCATTTTAGCCAGGTAGCCTAGAACAACAAAAAATAAAAGCGTTCACTGTATGACAGAGTCATAGACTGCTTCCTCAACATAAAAAAGAAGAGGATTAAATTGGTGTTTCTCCCCAATAGGGTGAGTCAATATGTTTTTTTTCTACTTGCACACACACATACACGGAAATCAGAACCTTGGACAGCCACATCATATTTAGCTTATATTGTTTGGACTAAATTGTTTTTGATATCTTTTGTCATTGTATTAGATTGGTGAACTGGAATAGAGGATGCAGCTCCTGTTTTCTTTGTGACTTGCGGTAACTCTCCTGGTTCTAAATCAATAGTTATTTAGTAGTCAGAAAATGTCAGAAACAGTAACTTGATTGACCATGCTGTATGTCATGTAACTGTTTGTTACATTCAATATATTTTGTGGACTTTACCTGACAGTGGTTGCTTTCCGGTGGCTGCAATGTCAAACAAGCCCAATGTCCATGCTAAAACGGGTTATAGCCATGAGTCCTCTATGTATATCTATCTAAAAAAAAGAAAGGCACAGCTGCCATAAATAGTTTATTTCAAAGTTGCCGAAATGCGAAATCCACGTATATCAGTGTATTCGTAACAACCATTACGAAACTTCTATTCGATCAAATAAACCTCACGTAGCAAATTATCAATTACAATTTTTGTTGACCAAATTCGACACATTGACCTCCATACAAAAAATGACTCACTCCGTGGCGTTATTTTCGTGGACAGATTTTGGGCGGAGTAAAACTATATCTCGCTTCGCCTCTTCCTCTCTGTCGAAACGCACGTTTGAATGATATGGCCTTGGATGCTGTGTCTCTAGCAACCTTTTCTACGTAGCATCAAAGGTACGTCGGAATGAGAGAGTAGTGTTCTATATGAAGCTAAATAAATGTAGAGAACTCGAATGAACCCTGCCGTTAGCAGTATAGGTAGCTAGCTAGCTTACATCATCGTCGTAATATGTAGCTACTGCTAAAAGCTAGCTACCGGTTGTCCTTACATTCGATGCATTGCCAGCTGTTAATGTTGTAGCTTGCTTAGCCGGACACCCGAGTCATTTTCACCATTCTTGTTCAGATCGCAAACTAACTTTTGATATACCAACACGATGGCCGCAATGCACTGTACAACAAGAGTGAATATATGGCTTATGGTGTCAGACTCGGCGCACTCGAGAGCGGTTTTCACAGTTAATACCGTATTAATTTATATATACAATCTATGGTTTCAATCTATGTGTTGAGCGTGACAGTCGCCTTCTCTGACTCCTTGAACTTTTGCACCAGTTTCTGCTTCGAATGAAGAGTGATGACAGACTAGCAAATTGAGACTTGCATTGGAATTGTGAATGGACAGCTAATTACAAGTTATTCACTCTATTAGAGTTACATGTGAACAATAGAGGAACTGTGATTTACTGCCTCACTTGTCGTGGGAAAAACAACTACCATGGTGAAATGGAGTAACATTTTTGTCAATGTTTTATTAAGGTGCGATCTATACTGTAGCTTAAATAAGAATTTGTTCTTAACTGACTTGCCTAGTTATTTATCGTTTTTCTACTGTACCCACTAATCTTATTTCCCTGATTTTTTTTATGGTGAGTGATAACTGGTTTAACATGTAATAGTATTTTTGTAGTTTTTTTGTACAGTGAGTATTTACTGTATATGGTTGTTTCACAGATTGGCGTTGCAGTAGGCACTGTACCATAATAAAGGAGGAACCCTTCTACAGGTAGTTCCAGATCTCCATCTCAATGGCCCCACACCCAGTGGTGCAGGCCATCATTGACCTCTCAGCTGGAGCTATAGGTAAAGTAACAGTTGCAAAGCACAGTTTCAGGGGGCCCAAATTATTATTTTGTGTTTTTGCCCCTAATGGGGCAGAGACAAAAATGTGCAGTTTCGTAGCTAATCTCATGCTATTTTAAAAATGTTGCTATGAGGCTGAGAGAAAATGTAGCTGTTTTAGAGCTCTTGCGAAAAAGGCATTTCATTTGTACAATTATTGTCCAACAAGTGTTTTATGGCCTTGATTGTTTAATTCTAATATGAAATTATTCAAACTTAATATCCATTATTGCCTGTTTTCTTAAATGTTAAACACTTTTTTGCAGTGTTTGAAATTGGGATCCTTTGCTCTGGACAAGGACATTTCCAGGCATAGAGCCAACATGTGAATGAATAATATTGAAAGTATATAGAAAATTCCAAAAACAATTTTTTTCTTATAAAAGTCCCCTAAATAAACATTTTTAAACTCAAATTATGGCCAAAAAAATTACATTCTACTATTTAAAAAAAAAAGTTTCCCTGCTGGAGAAGGACTGTTTGAAGAATCTCTGAGCTAATTTCCTGCTTTTGTAAACATTTTGACATGAGGCTGAGGGAAAATGTTGCAGGTTTTAAGCTAACTTCCTGTCATCCCTAACCATTTTTGTCATAGCATATGAACATGTCATAAACCATCTGGGGGGCCCAAAAGCTTGTGGGCCCCCGCCTTGTGGGGGCTGCAGCGGTGTGTGCTACGCCAGTGTAAAGTAACAACATTATACTGTAACATCAATATGAATATCCTAGTCCCAGGTCTGTTTGGGCTGTATGGCCAATAAAGAATGTTGGGGTCCCTTTGAATAAAACGCATCACACACTTAAAAAAAGAAAGGGAAAACTCGGTGCACAGCAGTGTCTAGTTCGGGGTGCTGGTTTGGCACAAACAACTAGTATTCAAACATTATTTGATATAAAAAAAAACTTGTTTTCGTAGGAAAACTAGCCTAGTTTAAAAAAGGAAGTAAGAGAACCACACACTAGAAAAGACGGATGACGTGACCTTTGTTCTATTTATTTACATTTTTATTTTGCAGTGCAGCAGTGATAAACGCATGCAAAATAAGAAATAAACTAAAGTCAACGTTTGTCGCCTGTCTTTTTATAAGGGAAAATCTGCAGTTACTATTCATTTTTACTTAAATTTATATTTACCCATTTGATTCTTGAAGAATGTATAACTTATAAATGCCGCATGAGCATAGTTCAACTGTTGTACCCCATCAGAACCCCAGAAATAAACATGTTTTACTCCACTATTTGTAAACAGATTTTAAATGTAAACACACACTGTATATAGCCTCAACATGATTTAAAAATATATAATTTTGATATCATGGATGGTCAGTCCTTGCATCCATAGCCCTGTTTATGAATTTGATAGTGGTTACATACAGCCTCGTCCCTCAGCTTTGTCGGGAAGTATGCTTTGTTATTGTTTCTACTGCGGCTTGTCCCTTTTTAAGTGTTTGGTTTTTGAATACTTATCACAATAATAAGGTTGCAAATCCTTATTACTTACACTTATTGCAGACCAGTGGTCTGGATGGCCAAGATGGAGATGAAATATCTCAACATTTGACTATTTGTGTAACTACATCTGAGTAAATGTTCTTGAGAGCTTGACCTAACTATTGTAATGTAATAGCAGTAGCAATGCTAAAAGGTGTCCATTGTTCAGAGTCCTCACCTGATCTAGCAGGACACTGACTGCTGACTATTGCCTTCCCCCAGCCGGGCCCTTTGTTTCCAATGGCTGTGATCACTGTCACACACACTATCACAAAGCCCACTCCACAGATCCTTATCAGTGTAAAATGTGGGGGAGGGTAAGCGCTGAATCAGAGCTGAACTTTAGATACACTAAAGAGGTAGGATTCCTTGTAACTTTGCATGATGAAAGATGACCCCACACTTCTCTTTGTAATCATAAGGTTCAGGTTTTGTGTCCCAGATCTAATTGTTGTCAACTCCTATGAAGTGAAATGGCTCCTTTTAACTGTCCCCACTCCACACCCTACCCAGGAGGTACAGCGTGTGTGCTGAGCGGTCAGCCCCTGGACACAGCCAAGGTGAAGATGCAGACCTTTCCCTCCTTGTACCGAGGCTTTGTCCACTGCTTCTCCTCCACATACAAGTATGTAGCTTCTTTTTAAAATAATTTTTATTTTACCCCCCTTTCTCCCCAATTTCGTGGTATCCAATTGTTAGTAGTTACTATCTTGTCTCGCTACAACTCCCGTACGGGCTCGGGAGAGACGAAGGTCGAAAGCCATGCGTCCTCCGAAACACAACTCAACCAAGCCGCACTGCTTCTTAACACAGCGCGCATCCAACCCGGAAGCCAGCCGCACCAATGTGTCGGAGGAAACACTGTGCACCTGGCGACCTGGTTAGCGTGCACTGCGCCCGGCCCGCCACACAATGAGAATGTAGCTTTGTCTGAGGCTCCTGCCCTATGGGACATTCTGGCTGTCTCCTGTTTCTGTAGCATGAGGCAGTTTTAATATAAAAGTACAACCCCTGGACAGGACAGAACGCTAGTCTATCACAGGTCCATGTTAAAGTACAGTGCATTTGGAAAGTATTCAGACCCCTTGACGTTTTCAACATTTTGTTATGTTACAGCCTTATTCTAAAATGGATAACATTTTTTTTAAGTCCTCATCAATCTACATGCAATAACACAATAACAGCAAAAACAGTTAAAAAATAAAAATAACATAAACATCTTAAACAGATACCTTATTTACATAAGTATTCATACCCTATGCTATGAGACTCCAAATTGAGCTCAGCTGTATCCTGTTCCCATTGATCATCCTTGATGATTCTTCAATTTGATTGGAGTCTATCTGTTGTAGATTCAATTGATTGGACGTGATTTGGAAAGGTCTATGTAAGGTCACACAATTGACGGTGCATGTCAGAGCAAAAACCAAGCCATGAGGTTCAAGGAATAGTCCATAGAGCTCTGAGACAGGATTGTGTCGAGGCACAGATCTGGAATAAGATACCAAAACGTTTCTGCAGCATTGAAGGTTCCCAAGAACACATTGGTCTCCATCATTCTTAAATGGAAGAAGTTTGGAACCACCAAGACTCTTCCTAGTGCTGGACACCCGGCCAAACGGAGCAATCGGGGGAGAAGGGCCTTGGTCAGGGAAGGTGACCAAGAACCCAATGTTCACTCTGACAGAGCTCCCGAGTTCCTCTGTGGAGATGGGAGAACCTTCCAGACGGACAACCATCTCTGCAGCACTTCACCAATCAGGCCTTTATGGTAGAGTGGCCAGACAGTACTCAGTACTTTGTTGAAGCACCTTTGGCAGCGATTACAGCCTAGAGTCTTCTTGGGTGTGACGCTAAAAGCTTCGCACATCTGTATTTGTGGAGTTTCTCCCTTCTCTGCAGATCCTCTCAAGCCCTGTCAGGTGGGATGGGAAGCGTCGCTGCACAGCTATTTTAAGGGCTCCAAAGATGTTTGATCGTGTTCAAGAGTGGCCCGGACAAGGACATTCAGAGACTTGTCCCCAAGCCACTCCTGTGTTGTCTTGGCTGTGTGCTTAGTGTTGATGTCCTGTTGGAAGGTGAGGTCCTGAGCGCTCTGGAGTAGGTTTTCATCAAGGATCGCGCTGTACTTTGCTTCATTAATCTTTCCTTCAATCCTGACTAGTCTCCCAGTCCCTGCCTCTGAAAAGCATTCTCACAGCATAATGCTGTCACCACCATGCTTCACCATAAGGATGGCGCCAGGTTTCTTCCAGATGTGACTCTTGGCATTCAGGCCAAAGATTTCAATCTTGGTTTCATCAGACCAGAGAATCTTGTTTCTCATGGACAGTCCTTTAGGTGCCTTTTGGCAAACTCCAATTGGGCTGTCGTGCCTTTTCCTGAGAAGTGGCTTCTGTCTGGTCTCTCTAACATAAAGGCGAGATTGGTGTCCTTCAGTAAGGTTTTCCTATCTCCACAGAGGAACTCTGGAGCTCTGTCAGAATGACCATCGGGTTCTTGGTCACCTCCCTGACCAAGGCCCTTCTCCAGCAGCCAGCTCTAAGAAGTGTCTTGGGTGTTCCAAAGTTCTTCCATTTAAGAATGATGGAGACCAATGTGTTCTTGGGACCTTCAATGCTGCATACTTTTTTTTGGTACCCTTCCCCAGATCTGTGCCTCGACACAATCCTGTCTCGGAGCTCTACGGACAATTCCTTCGACCTCATGGCTTGGTTTTTGCTCTGACATGCACCGTCAACTGTGGGACCTATATCGACAGGTGTCCCTTTCTAAATTCTGTCCTATCAATTGAGTTTACCACAAGTGGACTCTAATCAAGCTGTAGAAATATCTCAAGGATGACCAATGGAAACAAGATGCACCTGAACTCAATTTCGAATCTCATAGCAAAGAGTCTGAATACTTATGTAAATAAGGTATGTCTGTTATTTTGAATAAGTTTGCAAAAAAGGTATAACCTGTTTTTGCTTTCTTATTATAGAGTATTGTGTGTAGATTGATGGGGGGCAAAAATACCCTTATCTATTTTAGGGTAAGGCTGTAATGTAACAACGTGGAAAAAGTCAATGGGTCTGAATACTTTCCAAATGCACTGATGTAATGTATTTTGACTAATATGGATGACATCAAGTATTTTGTCTGCCTGTGGTTGTTTTTATAGTGTTGTAAACAATATCTTGTAAATTGTTCTAATCTGGTGGAGTGGCACTTTAATAAACAACTCTAAATTGTACAGACAGGTGGGTCTCCGAGGGCTCTACCAGGGTACCAGCCCAGCCCTGATGGCTAACATCGCTGAGAATTCTGTCCTCTTCATGAGCTACGGATTCTGCCAGGAGGTGGTTCGCACAATGGCGGGACTGGGAACGGAGGCTCCACTCAGGTAAGGAAAGATACTAGAATGTGTAGGCCTAATTGAATGCTCGCTCTCTTTCAGTAGTAGGCATACCATCTCCTACTGTATGTTCTCTCTTTCTCTATATGTCTCTGTCTTTCAGTGACATGCAAAAAGCCTGTGCTGGGTCGGTTGCATCCATCTTCTCCTCTCTGGTCCTGTGCCCCACTGAGCTGGTCAAGTGTCGTCTTCAAGCCATGTACGAGATGGAAGCGTCTGGCAAGATCGCAAAGGGCCAAAAGTGAGTGTTTAAAGGCCCAGTGCAGTCAACATTTGTCCTGGGTTTTGTATCATATTGTATAACAGCTGATGAAACTAACACTGTAAAAGTGTTATTTCCTGATTAGTTACTGGTTGAAAATACAATCTACACGGGACCTTCTAATCAGCAGATTTTGCATGAGAGGAGCTTCGACAGGCGGTAAATGAGTTAATGTTAGAGGTCGAACGATTGAATCGGCATGGCCGATTAAAAAATAAATTAGGGCCGATTTCAAGTTTTCATAACAATCGGTAAATGTCATTTTTGGATGGCGATTATGGCCGTTTACATTGCATTCCTCGAGGAGACTGCGTGGCAGGCTGACCACCTGTTACGCAAGTGCAGCAAGGAGCCAAGGTAATCTTAACATCATCACTAGTTAACTACACATGGTTGATGATATTACTAGGTTAACTAGCTTGTCCTGCGTTGCATACAAATTAACAGGCACCGCATTGATTATCATTGAATCACAGCCTACTTCGCCAAACGGGGGATGTTTTAACAAAAGTGCATTCATGAAAAAGCACAATCGTTGCACGAATGTACCTAACCATAAACACCAATGCCTTTCTTAAAATCAATACACAGAAGTCTTTTTTTTAAACCTGCATATTTAGTTGAAATGAAAAGAAATGTATGTTAGCAGACAATATTAACTAGGGAAATTGTGTCACTTCTCTTGCGTTCATTGCACGCAGAGTCAGGGTATGTGCAACAGTTTGGGCCGCCTTGCTCATTGCAAACTAATTTGCCAGAATTGTACATAATTATGACAACATTGAAGGTTGTGCAATGTAACAGCAATATTTAGACTTAGGGTTGCCAACTGTTCGATAAAATACGTAACGGTTCTGTATTTCACTGAAAGAATAAACGTATTTGTTTTAGAAATGATAGTTTCCAGATCGACCATATTAATGACCAAAGGCTCATATTTCTGTGTTTATTATATTACAATTTAAGTCTATGATTTGATAGAGCAGTCTGAGCGGTGGTAGGCAGCAGCACGCTCGTAAGCATTCATTCAAACTTTACTGCGTTTGCCAGCAGCTCTTAGCAACGCTTTAATCACAGCGCTGTTTATGGCTTCAAGCCTATCAACTCCTGAGATTAGGCTGGCAATACTAAAGTGCCTATAAGAACATCAAAATAGTCAAAGGTATATGAAATACAAATAGTATAGAGAGAAATAGTCAATGTGTCATAACTACAACCTAAAACTTCTTAACTGGGAATATTGAACCACCAGCTTTCATATGTTCTGAGCAAAGGACTTGAATGTTAGCTTTTTTACATGGCACATATTGCACTTTACTTTCTTCTCCAACACTGTGTTTTTGCATTATTTAAACCAAATTGTATTTGAGACTAAATAGATTCTATTTATGTATTATGGTTAAAATAAGTGTTCATTGTTCATTCAGTATTGTTGTAATTGTCATCATTACACACATATGTATATATATATGTATATATATATATATATATAAATATAAATATAAATAAATAAATCGGTATCTGCTTTTTTGGTCCTCCAATAATCGGTATTGAAAAATCATAATCGGTCGACCTCTAGTTAATAGACCAATAACAGAGTTCCAAACCTCTCTGCCAATGGGCGAGATCGTTTTGCATCACCTAGTGCTCAGGAAGGGCAGGGTTTGCACATTTTAGACCTTTCCATTGGTCCTAAAGTGAGATCTCCACACACCCGGGGCAGCGAGCAATGCAAAGCAAACTTGCTCAGTAACAGCAAGTTTTCCCCTCCCCGCTCAGACACTCCAAGGCAGTCCTAGCAAAAATCTTGCTCGACTTTTTTTCTTTTTGACCATATTAATGTAAAACTATTACAGTAAGTTACTTAATTGTTACCCAGAAATTAATATAAAAACGTCTGCTTTGGTCCTTTTTTAAAGGATATTCGCATAATTACTTAAATTTTTCACTTAAGTTTTGCTACTTTAAAACATGTTTTTGTTTTCCTGTTTTGTTTAGAGTGCTTCCAAGGTTGTGTAAACTATTCTTACAAAATGACCATCTTTTGATTTTCATATTACCTCCTTATAAAAGAGCTTTTCTACCTCTGAACTGGAGGAGTGGTCCGGTATGGCTGAGTTTGTAAAAGTGTAGCACTAATAGTACCAAGGTTGTTGGTTCAATTCCCGCAGGGATCCCATACAAATTTTAAGTATGCACTCACTGTTTTGTAAGTCGCTTTCCATAAAACTTCACATTTTCTCTCTCTCTGCCTCTCTTTCTCACTTTCTCTGCCAACAGCACGGTGTGGTCGGTGGTGAAGTCAGTGATGAAGCAAAATGGTCCTACAGGGTTTTTCACAGGCCTGACCACAACCATCGCCAGAGAGGTGCCCGGGTACTTCTGCTTCTTCGGGGCCTACGAGCTCTGCCGAACCACCTTTGCTGACAACATGAAGTGCAGCAAGGATGACATAGGTACTGTAGTGTTACTTAACTATTAAGGGATGGCAAGTAGCCTAGATGTTAGAGTCCTGGGCCTTCCGAGGGTATGGGATAAAGGAAAAGGCTTTTAAAGATGAATTGTGTAGCAATATACTTGATTGGGATTCCTTTTGGGATTATGTCGGAATTGGCCAATGTAAAGTAATCACCTTTTGCGCCAAACTCTCTTTCCAAAACATTCAACCTAATTTGGTTAGCTTGTTAGAAAAAAACACATTATGCTTATGGCTGTGTTCCTGATGACTTGTGGCTATGTGTATGTTACAGGAGTGGCCCCTATTGTGTTCAGTGGGGGTTTCGGGGGTGCATGCCTGTGGCTGGTGGTCTACCCCTTTGACTGTGTCAAGTCTCGCATCCAGGTCATGTCAATGATAGGGCGCCAGGAAGGTTTCTTCAAGACCATGATGACTATCATGAGGACGGAAGGTAGGCACTGTGTGGGATGTTTTATGGTTTTGGGCAACATTTTTAAACAGGAATGTCTTTACAATTCATATCTTCAAACATCATAGATAATTAATCCCCCCCAAAAAAAAAATAGTTTGAGATACAGATGTATAATTTGTTCTCCCTACATGTGATGTGCTTGTGGGCAATCGACCAAGCCAACATTCTGACTTTGTAAAAATCAAGCAAGATGCATCACTCCTCTTACACGCTTTGTTGAGGACAGTAGGAAATATTATCCTTTCATGTCTTTCCCTTTTTGTTTAGGTGTAAGGGCGCTCTATTCTGGTTTGACTCCCACCATGCTCCGCACGTTCCCCGCCAACGGAGCCCTGTTCCTGGGGTACGAGGCCAGCCGTAAGTTCATGATGAAACAGTTTGACAGCTGACCTGGTCCTCCTCCGACAACGATGTCCCCCATCTCTTTTTTTGCCTTGTCATTTGTACTGGTTAACCCTACTACGTTGTGTCGTTAACCTCCTACAACACTCCGAACTGGTTGAAATGACCTGATTTCAATGAGTTCTGGTTGTAAGTGGATTGAGCTTTGCCCGCTGGGTTGGGCTCGGAACCCACACTCCTCAGAGAAGCATTGTGGCTAATATTATGTTTTTAGATACTTGACTTAAATGTGAATAAACAATGAGTGAACAAAATATTAGGAACCTAATATTGAGTTGCATCCCCTTTTGCCCTTAACAGCCTCAATTCGTTAGGGAATGGACTCTACAAGGTGTTAAAAGCGTTCCACAGGGATGCTGGCCCATGTTGACTCCAATGCTTCCCAAAGATGTGTCAATTGGCTGGATGTTCTTTGGGTGGTGGACCATTCTTGATACACACAGGAAACTGTTGCACATGAAAAACCCAGCAGCATTGCAGTTCCTGACAGACTTCAACCGGTGCGCCTGGCACCTACTATAGTACCATTCCCCGTTCAAAGGCACTTAAATCTTCTCTGAATGGCATACACACACAATCCATGTCTCTATTGTCTCAAGGCTTAAAAATCCTTCTTTAACCTGTCTCCTCCCCTTTGTCTACACTGATTGAAGTAGATTTAACAGGTGACATCGATAAGGGATCATAGACTGACCGGGTGAATCCAGTTGAAAACGATGTCATGGACCTAATTCTTTGTACACTTGGTGTAAGGTTGATATACAGGATGCATTCCCAGACCTGATTTGAAACGGGATCACGGTCTGGAAGTGGAGTATTTAGTGTTTTATTTTTTTACAGTATTAATAAAATACATGTTATTTTATAAAGTCCTTTTTAAATGAGCATTTGTCTGTGGTACGTCAGAGCAGAATCTCAGAATAATTATAATCTATTTCTTGATCTGCGAGAGGGGAATACTACAAAGCAGAATAAAGGAGTTCGACAGTTAACTTGGTTATATATATTCAGAATTTAAAAATATATTTTAAAGAAATAAGATTGAAATGTGCATGGTCTAATTGACTCCACAAACAAAAACACAATACAGTGGGGAGAACAAGTATTTGATACACTGCTGATTTTGCAGGTTTTTTTTACTTACAAAGCATGTAGAGGTCTGTAACTTGTATCATAGGTACTCTTCAAATGTGAGAGACGGAATCTAAAACAAAAATCCAGAAAATCACATTGTATGATTTTTAAATAAATAATTTGCATTTTATTGCATGACATAAGTATTTGATCACCTACCAACCAGTAAGAATTCCGGCTCTCACAGACCTGTTAGTTTTTCTTTAAGAAGCCCTCCTGTTCTCCACTCATTACCTGTATTATCTGCACCTGTTTGAACTCATTACCTGTATAAAAGACACCTGTCCACACACTCAATCAAACAGACTCCAACCTCTCCACAATGGCCAAGACCAGATAGCTGTGTAAGGACATCAGGGATAAAATTGTAGACCTGCACAAGTCTGGGATGGGCTACAGGACAATAGGCAAGCAGATTGGTGAGAAGGCATCAACTGTTGAAGTTCAAGATGACGGTCAATCACCCTCGGTCTGGGGCTCCATGCAAGATCTCACCTCGTGGGGCATCAATGATCATGAGGAAGGTGAGGGATCAGCCCAGAACTACACGGCAGGACCTGGTCAATGACCTGAAGAGAGCTGGTACCACAGTCTCAAAGAAAACCATTAGTAACACACTACGCCGTCATGGATTAAAATCCTGCAGCACACACAAGGTCCCCCTGCTCAAGCCAGCGCATGTCCAGGCCCGTCTGAAGTTTGCCAGAGGAGGAATGGGAGAAGGTCATGTGGTCTGATAAGACAAAAATAGAGCTTTTTGGTCTAAACTCCACTCGCCGTGTTTGGAGGAAGAAGAAGGATGAGTACAACCCCAAGAACACCATCCCAACCGTGAAGCATGGAGGTGGAAATATCATTCCTTGGGGATGCTTTTCTGCAAAGGGGACAGGACGACTGCACCGTATTGAGGGGAGGATGGATGGGGCCATATACCTCAGTAAGAGCATTGAAGATGGGTCGTGGCTGGGTTTTCCAGCATGACAACGACCCGAAACACATAGCCAGGGCAACTAAGGAGTGGCTCCGTAAGAAGCATCTCAAGGTCCTGGAGTGGCCTAGCCAGTCTCCAGACTTGAACCCAATAGAAAATCTTTGGAGGGAGCTGAAAGTCCGTATTGCCCAGCGACAGCCCCGAAAACCTGAAGGATCTGGAGAAGGTCTGTATGGAGGAGTGGGCCAAAATCCCTGCTGCAGTGTGTGTAAACCTGGTCAAGAACTACAGGAAACGTATGATCTCTGTAATTTCAAACAAAGGTTTCTGTACCAAATATTAAGTTCTGCTTTTCTGATGTATCAAATACTTATGTCATGCAATAAAATGCAAATGAAATACTTAAAAAATCATACAATGTGATTTTCTGGATTTTTGTTTTAGATTCCGTCTCTCACAGTTGAAGTGTACCTATAATAAAAATGACAGACCTCTACATGCTTTGTAAGTAGGAAACACTGCTGATTTTGCAGGTTATCAAATACTTGTTCTCCCCACTGTATCTAAGTGTAGCTTTCTTAAAGAACCAGAAAATGATCTGTTATTTCTCTGTTTATCAAAGTTGGCTGGCTAATGCATTGATCCTGATTTGTAGTATACCCCTGAGTTGTTACTGTTCTTTTGTGGTCTTGTCTGTCTACTGCAGAATGGCAATGCATCTACACAGCCAACCATTATTTTCCTCCTATTCTCAACACTCCACCGGAGTGGACCTGACCCGAGGGGTATACTACAAAGTGGGCTCAATGACTTAGCCAGCTAACTTTGATAAACAACCAGAAATAACTATTGATGTTCTGATTCATTAAGAAATATGTGTTTTTTGGTTGTTGAGTCAATTAGACCATGCCATTTCAAGCTGATCCTTCAACCAAAAGATACAAAGTTATTTCAGAATATTTAGGCAGGGTAACTCATTGATCCTTTGTTGTATACCCCTCTGGCTTACTTGTCATAGTGCTGGTACACGATTGAGAAAGGCACTGCAATAGTACTGTATTTTCCAGCCATTTCAAGAAAACAGCACTCGTTTTTCAAATGCATTTCAATACTGCAGCCGGATTTCCTTTATGCCAAGTTCCCTGAAATGTAACTCCATTGTTCAAATGTTCAGTGTTTTTCTGTCCTTTTTTAGTCATTAATATTGTTAACGCTTAACATTCAGTTGCTCTTATACCTGTGTAATAATGCTGAAATGTATTAATAGTAACAACATTGTGCTAACATGTTATACGTCAGTAACTGCGTTCTAATTGATTTGAGCAGTTTTGTAATTACATAGGGGAGGAATTGTGGGTGAAGTGTTACCTTGTTATTGTTGTTTGTCTATTAACCACTATTCTTCACCTTGTTCGTCATGTACTGTAATGTTATATTGTGATGTGCCAAACCATGAAATTCTCAGCTTCAAGCAACACCGACTAAGTATCATATCCAAACTGCCAATTGCAATGATCTGCCGGAGGTATCATTCCATTGTCAAATATTCCTTAAACAAGCCTTTACACTTTAGACATTTTAAATATGCTATATTTATTTCAAATAAAGATGCATATTCTTTCATTCATGTTCAGGAAATGATCAGGACCGAGTAGCCTATTATACTTTCCTACTGTAAAGAGTACAATAATACTGTATAGAGTAAAGAATACTAACTGTATATGTTGGGGGAAAATAGTTTTTGTATTGTAATTACATGACTTGCATTAAAAGTGTCACTGCAGGACAAAGATGTGGGACATCTCATGTGCTGCATTCAGTACTTCACACCCCTTGACCTTTTCCACATTTTGTTGTTACAGCCTAAATTAAACATGTAGATTTTTGATGTCACTGGCCTATACTCAAATGTCATAGTGGAATTGTGTTTTTCAAAATTTTGACAAATTAATGAAAAGCTGAAATGTCTTGAGTCAATAAGTATTCAACCCCTTTTATGTCAAGTCTAAATAAGTTCAGGGGTACACATGTTCTTAACACGTCACGTAAATTGTATGGTGTGTTTTTAAAATGATTTTTGAGTACCTCATCTGTACCCCACACCATACAATTATTTGTAAGGTCCCTCAGTCGAGCAGTGAATTTCAAACAGATTCAACCACAAAGACCAGGGAGGTTTTCCAATGCCTTGCAAATAAGGACGTCTATTGGTAGATATATAAAAAAAAATCAGACATTAAATATCCCTTTAAGCATGGCAAAGTTATTGATTACACGGGATGGTGTAGCAATACATCCAGTCACTATAAAGATACAGGCATCCTTCCTAGTTGCCAGAGAGGAAGGAAACTGCTCAGGAATTTCACCATAAGGCTAATGCTTTAGGGTGTTTGCTACCTTGATCTGCGCAAACGAATCCTAGACCTGCGTGAGTAGTGGGTTCAAGATCCGGGACCAGAGTACCATGTATTCTGACGTGGCAGTGTGAGTCGCGTGGACTTTTTTGCCTGTGGTAAACAAGCTAGCTCGCTGATGTCATGTAAACTGTTATTTTTAGGTTTTGTGGAATCAAAACATATTCTGTGGAATTATAACAAAAGCTCCAGGTAACCAAACCAGGGTACCGAATTTCAGATGTGATAATGCCCTAACAGTTAGAGTTTAATGGCTGTAATAGGAAAATACTAACCTAATTGACAGAGTGAAAAGAAGGAAGCCTAAAAAATATTCCAAAACTTGCATCCTGTTTGCGATAAGGCACTAATGTAAAACGGCAAAAAATATGACAAAGAAATTAACTTTATGTCCTGAATGTTTGGGGCAAATACAGCACAACACACCACGGAGTACCACTCTTCATACTGTATATTGTTTTCAGCAATAGTAGCAGTACTTATTCAATTTATGAGAAGGTGTTACAGCAGGTCGCACGCACGGGTCCACATATCGACATGCCCGAAGTTCCTCCACTGAAGGTTCTTCCACTGAAGACCACCTAGCATAACGGCTTACCGCTCAAGAAACGCTAGTGGACTGATGAGCGATTGCCGACTTTCGGCATGCCAATGATCTGCCACCGGAGGCCCGACCGCGGCAAGCCACTGACGGCGTGCCACCCAAAAAATACTGGCGGATCGACAGGTCATTGTTAGCTGGGGATCAACAACCAATTTAACAGATCTAGAATAATTTTGAAATAATAATGTGTATACATTGTACAATTCAGGTGTGCAAAGCTCTTAGAGACTTTCCCAGATGTAATTGCTGAAAAAGGTGATTTTAACAAAAACGTTTAACATTTAACTTATGGATAGTGTTATTTTTAGAGTGAAATTTATCAAGTCTAAAGAAATAGGATGAAATCTGTTCTCCCTCCTCAATCATTTTTTTCTGTCTAATAAAGGCTTCTTCTGCTTTTAATCTATATATACAGTGCCTTGCGAAAGTATTCGGCCCCCTTGAACTTTGTGACCTTTTGCTGCATTTCAGGCTTCAAACAAAAGATATAAAACTGTATTTTTTGTGAAGAATCAACAACAAGTGGGACACAATCATGAAGTGGAACGACATTTATTGGATATTTCAAACTTTTTAACAAACAAAAACTGAAAAATTGGGCGTGCAAAATTATTCAGCCCCTTTACTTTCAGTGCAGCAAACTCTCTCCAGAAGTTCAGTGAGGATCTCTGAATGATCCAATGTTGACCTAAATGACTAATGATGATAAATACAATCCACCTGTGTGTAATCAAGTCTCCGTATAAATGCACCTGCACTGTGATAGTCTCAGAGGTCCGTTAAAAGCGCAGAGAGCATCATGAAGAACAAGGAACACACCAGGCAGGTCCGAGATACTGTTGTGAAGAAGTTTAAAGCCGGATTTGGATACAAAAAGATTTCCCAAGCTTTAAACATCCCAAGGAGCACTGTGCAAGCGATAATATTGAAATGGAAGGAGTATCAGACCACTGCAAATCTACCAAGACCTGGCCGTCCCTCTAAACTTTCAGCTCATACAAGGAGAAGACTGATCAGAGATGCAGCCAAGAGGCCCATGATCACTCTGGATGAACTGCAGAGATCTACAGCTGAGGTGGGAGACTCTGTCCATAGGACTCTGTCCAATCAGTCGTTTATAGCACAAATCTGGCCTTTATGGAAGAGTGGCAAGAAGAAAGCCATTTCTTAAAGATATCCATAAAAAGTGTTGTTTAAAGTTTGCCACAAGCCACCTGGGAGACACACCAAACATGTGGAAGAAGGTGCTCTGGTCAGATGAAACCAAAATTTAACTTTTTGGCAACAATGCAAAACGTTATGTTTGGCGTAAAAGCAACACAGCTCATCACCCTGAACACACCATCCCCACTGTCAAACATGGTGGTGGCAGCATCATGGTTTGGGCCTGCTTTTCTTCAGCAGGGACAGGGAAGATGGTTAAAATTGATGGGAAGATGGATGGAGTCAAATACAGGACCATTCTCGAAGAGAACCTGATGGAGTCTGCAAAAGACCTGAGACTGGGACGGAGATTTGTCTTCCAACAAGACAATGATCCAAAACATAAAGCAAAATCTACAATGGAATGGTTCAAAAATAAATCCAGGTGTTAGAATGGCCAAGTCAAAGTCCAGACCTGAATCCAATCGAGAATCTGTGGAAAGAACTGAAAACTGCTGTTCACAAATGCTCTCCATCCAACCTCACTGAGCTCGAGCTGTTTTGCAAGGAGGAATGGGAAAAAATTTCAGTCTCTCGATGTGCAAAACTGATAGAGACATACCCCAAGCGACTTAGAGCTGTAATCGCAGCAAAAGGCGGCGCTACAAAGTATTAACTTAAGGGGGCTGAATAATTTTGCATGCCCAATTTTTCAGTTTTTGATTTGTTAAAAAGTTTGAAATATCCAATAAATGTCGTTCCACTTCATGATTGTGTCCCACGTTTTTAACTCAGTGGGTTAAATACTTACCTAATCAACATATATTAGTGTTTTATTTTTCATTCATGTTTTACCAATGTTAGAATTTGTATTCCACTTGGACTAAAAATTATAATTAAATACATTTTAATCCCACTTTGTAACACAACATTTGGACAAAAGGGGTGTGAATACTTTCTGAAGGCACCGCATTAATTCATGCCTCTTGTAATGGAGAATAGACCATCATTAACCATTACTTAGTAATGGACTCAATTAGTAGAAATCATACATTTGTCTCTCTTATTTTCAACAGAAAGTGTCCTATGTATCAATACAATGGAGAAGAGAGCACAAATAGAATGTAAGAATAAAAAAGATTTCATTTTATTTCAGAAAATGTGTACAATGCATGTATATAATGAATACAGAGAATTTATATTGTATATTATATGCTGCACCACTGAATAGCAATTTCATGTCACTGAAGAGTTTACTGGGAAAATTCTGAAATGACACCAATCCATGTATCGGACAAGGCGTTATTTTTTGTTGAAAACACATTTAAACACATTATACATTTGCATCTAACTATACTGACAAATGGTCATTTGGTATACGGTTGATATGCGGTTGTCTTACCTGCCTTAGTTGAATTCACTAACTGTAGTCACTCTGAAGAAGAGTGTCTGCTAAATGGCTAAAATGCTAATTTAGAAGGGATATCACATTGCAAACATTAAAATAAGGGAGAATGTTGTACATCACATTGCAAACATTAAAATAAGGGAGAATGTTGTACATCACATTGCAAACATATTCAAGCCAATGTCTCTCTTGGTCCACTTAGAGGCGCCAGTCAATCCATCATGGATGGAGAGTAGAGTAAGAGTCTTCCTTCCATTAAATAACCTGCTTGGGACAAGATTAACAATTTAATAAGGAAACTTTCCCCACAGTGAAGGACTATTCAGCTCTCTAGAGGACAATACTATAAGAGTTAATTGGACTCCTTTTCCTATAGCGTATAACTTTTCAGCAGTGTAGGCTATAGCTGATACATTTTAAGGATTTACATCACATCAATAACATTACATTTAAGAATGTACTTAATTGAAGAAAATATTTCTATTAAATCCAATGATAACTGTCTCACAAACAGGTGTAAGGGACCCCTCCCCTTCCATACCCCTTTGTTGGTGCAGGTTCCACAGAGGCATCCAAAGAGCCCGTTGATCATCTGGGTGCAACAGAGCACCAGCTGCAGAGAGCTTGTCACCAGCAGGATGGCAAACAGCCCAATGTTAAACTCCACCACGTTTTTAGGCGCTGTGCACAATCCCCACAGATCACGGTTGTTCAGGTAACTGTCCTGTCTGATGAGGAAAGCCGGAGAGGGTTGAAATTCATTATAAGCATAGTTGTGTGTGTGTGTGTGTGTGTGTGTGTGTGTGTGTGTGTGTGTGTGTGTGTGTGTGTGTGTGTGTGTGTGTGTGTGTGTGTGTGTGTGTGTGTGTGTGTGTGTGTGTGTGTGTGTGTGTGTTGTGTGTGTGTGTGTGTGTGTGTGTGCGCGTGCGTGCGTGCATTAATGAGTGTGTGTTTGTGATTGATCTATGAAGACACTAACCTGTCTTTGAAGGGAGTTGTCCAGAGCAGCAGCACTCTACAGTAGGGCCCATTAATCAGGCCAAGCATTGCCACTATGAAACTGTAGAGGGCGCCAGCAACCCCGACCGCAGCAAAGGCAATGGAGAGGAACATCTGTGGAAACAAGATTAGTTAAGTTTTAATATATTGGTCTTTCAGCATTATTACAGGTTCGTAAATAAAGTTATAATTAAAAAAACATAGAATTACAATAACAAATAATACATGTTCATTTCAAAGTGCAAAAAAATTATGACTATCTTATTTAGTATTTCCTGTTTTCTTTGCATCCTATCACATATGATTCCTTTCTTTCTTTCTCTCTTGCTCTGTCTCTCTCTATCTACCTTACTCTCTGTATCTGTCTATCGGTCTCTGTCTATCTGCATCTGTAGCTCTGATCCTTTTGTAATCTTTCGAAAGTAATCTTTCAATTCCCTGCTCTTCTTTTTAGAGTTTTCTAGTCTTTTAGAGTTCAACAGTTATCATTCTTATAGACTTCTCCAGTGTTTTCTTGTCTGTAAAGAGGACTTACCCCGCAGCGGTTGGCACAGCATCCCTGCTGTCCAGTAACATGGATGTACAATGCTGGGACCAACACCTGGAAAGGGAATGGGCAAGGAAATCAGTACCATGCATGTAACCTCAAGGACTTTTATCCTGGTTAAGTAAAGGCTCAATTTTAAAAAATCGACATTTGACAATAACAACTATTTGCGTTTGAACAAGGCAATTACAAGTGGTTGAATGTGAGAATGGTTGAATGTTTTTATTTTTGTGTGTGAATTATTTTGTTGCTCTTGTTCTTGAATGAATGAGGCAGTAGTAGGAAGGTCCAGCAAATGTGCACTTTGATAAGGGCTGTGGTGAGCTTCTTGGCAAATAAAGCAGCATGATTCACCAGATTACTTACATATCACACTGTAGTTTGTCCCTAACCATGTAAAAATCTAAAAACTAGTAGAAAACACTCAAACATGCAAACCATATTTGAATCACTGGCCCCCTTGGATAACTTAACTGTGTCAACTCATGGGTGACTCCCCATTATACATATACTTGTGAATCATGTGGAACCTAACAAGGGTTTCATCAATACACAAAACAAAGTCCATATGACATTTCTCTGACATTCTCATATGAATGGTTATGGGGGATTTCCCAATGGCTTGTACTTTAAAAAATATTGCATGATTAAATTAAACACCATTCATTATTTAAGAAGAAAGAACTTACCATTAGTCCCCCTCCAACCAGTCCTCCCATGTACTTCACCTCTTCTGTGATGTATCCGTCTTTGGCGTAACTGGTCTCCCAACCCGGGAAGAACAGTATGATGTTACAGATGATTGAGATGACTGCCAGCGGGTATAGCGTCACCCCGATACACCGGGAGCATTTACCTGTACACATCCTATCTGCCACGTACTGTTTGACTTGTCTAAGAACTGTGCAGCCAATAGGTTTGAGACCCTTGGGCGATGAGAGCCTTGAACATTCCAAAAGAAAAACAGGGTTCTTTCAGTTAGGTATAAAGTTGTAAAACAAACTCTTAGAATTCCACAAAGGGTCTTTTCTGATGAAAACAATCGTCTCGTCCACTCACCTTTTTTTCTCTCTACCTGGTGATGTACGGGGGGAATAGAATACATACTAGGTGAGAGGAGTGGTTTTGTGTGGGTGTAACAGTGTACTGTGAGTCATAGTAAAGCAAAGGCTATAATTGGACACCTATTCTTCACCAAACACGGCTGGGGGACTTTGAATGGCGTCATTTATGTCAAATCGATTATGGTGTTATGATTAACACTAGAGGTTGGCATGGTTTCCTTTGGTGATAAACACCAAACCATAGTCAGAATAGGGTACCTGAGAAATAACCTACGAAGCCTCCAGACTACAGTTATTTGTCTGTTTAGTATGCCCCCATTGTCACAATATTCTCTAATGAATAAGAGAGGGTAATTGTTTTTGTGTTGTTCTGCTTCTTTCAAATCTTCCAAGCTACACTGAATGTGTTCCGCCAGTGTGTGTTTGTATTGTCTATCTGAGTTTCTGTAAAAACCCCACTCCTTGTGAACTTTGGACCGGTAGTGCATGATGCTGTAGATGGGAGGGATACAATAAGTCTTTGACATCAGCAGTAAAACATTAACAAGTGACTGGTTAAACATTAATAAGAGACTGCACACTAGCCATGGTGAGCTAGGATAAAGGAATGTCATTCACCACTTACAAATATTAGCCGTTTTGAATTGAGTAACTGTAACTTCCAAATTGAGATGTTAATTGGAAACATTTGTGTGCACCGCTAACCAAAGATTTCTCAGTTACATACTCAGTTTGATTACAAAAAAAAGGATCTGACAAAAACCAAGAGGCCGACATGTAAGCTTGAATAAAAATAAGTGATACTAGCAAAAGCAGTGTGTAGGTTTCTATTTTCTTTGAAGATTACCATGAGTTAAAACCTGTGAGTAGTAATTAAGGGAGCTCTTTGGTGTTAGCGCAGATGACAATTCTAGGGAGAGAAAGTTTTTGTAATGTTACCCGCAATGTTCCCCAGATGTTTGAGTGTCCAGTTTTCTGTTAGTTAGGGGAACCATCTAAGTATGTGAGCAAAAATCTCCTGAGAACCTATTTAGAATGTTTTGGCATTAGAGTTAGGAGAACATTCCCTAAATGTCAAACAGAACTTACCCAGAACGTGGTTGCCATGTTCTCAGAATATCCAATATTAATGTTCTAGACACGTTTCAATGGAACATTGCAAAAACATTCATGTCAAATCAAATCAAATTTTATTTGTCACATACACATGGTTAGCAGATGTTAATGCGAGTGTAGCGAAATGCTTGTGCTTCTAGTTCCGACAATGCAGTAATAACCAACAAGTAATCTAACTAACAATTCCAAAAAAAACTACTGTCTTATACACAGTGTAAGGGGATAAAGAATATGTACATAAGGATATATGAATGAGTGATGGTACAGAGCAGCATAGGCAAGATACAGTAGATGATATCGAGTACAGTATATACATATGAGATGAGTATGTAAACCAAGTGGCATAGTTAAAGTGGCTAGTGATACATGTATTACATAAGGATGCAGTCGATGATATAGAGTACAGTATCTACGTATGCATATGAGATGAATAATGTAGGGTAAGTAACATTATATAAGGTAGCATTGTTTAAAGTGGCTAGTGATATATTTACATCATTTCCCATCAATTCCCATTATTAAAGTGGCTGGAGTAGAGTCAGTGTCATTGACAGTGTGTTGGCAGTAGCCACTCAATGTTAGTGGTGGCTGTTTAACAGTCTGATGGCCTTGAGATAGAAGCTGTTTTTCAGTCTCTCGGTCCCAGCTTTGATGCACCTGTACTGACCTCGCCTTCTGGATGACAGCGGGGTGAACAGGCAGTGGCTCGGGTGGTTGATGTCCTTGATGATCTTTATGGCCTTCCTGTAGCATCGGGTGGTGTAGGTGTCCTGGAGGGCAGGTAGTTTGCCCCCGGTGATGCGTTGTGCAGACCTCACTACCCTCTGGAGAGCCCTACGGTTGAGGGCGGTGCAGTTGCCATACCAGGCGGTGATACAGCCCGCCAGGATGCTCTCGATTGTGCATCTGTAGAAGTTTGTGAGTGCTTTTGGTGACAAGCCGAATTTCTTCAGCCTCCTGAGGCTGTGTCCAGTGTCCAGAGGGTTAGGACAATATTCCATCAATGTCCCACCAAATATTTACAGAACATGGTTGCCATGTTCTCAGAATATAAGATATTAATGTTCTAGACATGTTTCATGGGAATGTCATAAGAACAATTCCTGTCTCCAATTACCTTTAAAGTAGCTGTCCAGTGGTTTCAGATTTCTATGATATATGACCTATAATTACTTCGAAAATGAGTGAGATAGTTTTCCTTCCAACATTTTAAAATGAAGTATGTTAAAAAGCAACTGTTCTGTGTTGGAATGGTGTAGGTGTACCCCAACAACAGATGGTGTGGGCGTATACCGGTCATTACAAATATTCAAGCAAGTAGACCTCTGATTGGCCAGCTCATCCTGCTCTAGACCGCTGATTGGCCATGGCATCATATTCTATGAGGAAATAGCAAGCATTTTTTAAATGGTTTCTTTGCGATGTTTGATGTTGGGTTTTTGAAGTGTTTTTTTCCCCTACAATTTATGCTTTGGCCACAAATACGAGTATAGGATGAGTCAACAACATTATTTGGTTATGAGTTAATGGAAAATGAACTTTTAAAGTGAGATTTTCACTGGACAGTTACTTAAAACATATGCCGTTCTGGAGATTTTGTCTAGATCCCAGCTTGTTTAGGGGACACCCCCTTTAAAAAAAAATATAGGACATCGCCTGATGGTCTCAAAAAAACATTCTACAGAAGAACAACAGTTTCTTTACATACCACCCTTTGTTACCTTGCCAAGTGCATCAAGGTGTCATGCCTCCCACCGATTACAGAATCTCCGACCTTAACTATGGAGTCAGCAGGAGAAGGTACCCTGGCCATTGAGGTGGAGGAGCGCGTCCAGGAGCATGCAGGTATGCTTCACCATCTTGGCGCTGTCATGGATCGTGTTGTCCAGACAATGGACCGCTGGGTGAGACAGGGAGTTTTTCCAGCGCCTCCACTAGCACAACAGGGGTTTCTCCTGAGCGCCCCTTTCCTGCATGAACCCAGTGGGATCCGTCTTTCCTTGCCCCAGGAGTACGATGGGAGGGCTGCGAACTGCCAGGGGTTCTTGTTGCAATTAGACCTCTATCTGGCCACCGTCCACCCGGCTCTATCGGACCGTGAGAGGGTTTCCGCCCTCGTCTCGTGCCTCACCGGGAGAGCCCTGGAGTAGGTCAACGCCGTGTGGAGAGAGGGAGATGTGGCGTTGGACCAGTTTGAGGAGTTCACCTGCCGTTTCCGGGCAGTCTTCGACCACGCGCCCGAGGGTAGAGCCATCTGAGGCAGGAGACGAGGAGCGCCCAGGAGTTCGCCCTGGAGTTTATGACCTTGGCTGCCGGCGCGGGATGGAACATCTGGGCCCTGATCGACCATTACCACTGCAGTCTGCAGAAGGACGTCTGTCGGGAGCTGGCCTGCAGAGACACCACCCTCACGTTTGACCATCTGGTGGACCTGTCCATCTGGCTGGACAACCTGCTGGCTACTCGCGGTTGTTCAGATCGGGGTCTGGTGGTTCCATCCTCCTGCACCCCCTCTCCGATACCCATGGAGCTGGGAGGGGCAGGGCGCAGGGAGACTGGAGGGGGTTCCCGCTAATGCACCATCTGTGGCCGCAGAGGTCACACTGCCAGTCGGTGCCAGGTTGGTTCCTCTGGGAATCAAGGCAGCAGGCAGGGCGCTCTGGCGTCACCCCAGGTGAGCCGGCACCATTCTCACCCAGAGCCCTCTGTTGCACATAAATCAAATCAAATCAAATCAAATTTTATTTGTCACATACACATGGTTAGCAGATGTTAATGCGAGTGTAGCGAAATGCTTGTGCTTCTAGTTCCGACAATGCAGTAATAACGAGCAAGTAATCTAACTAACAATTCCAAAAAAAACTACATATGTTTGTCTGTTACGTTCCCTGAGTTTTCCCCGCATTCCCAGCAGAAGAAGCTCGTCGATTCAGGCGCAGCTGGGAATTTTATTGATAGCCTATAATTTAGGGATCCCCATCGTTCCCGTGGATGTGCCCTTCCCCGTTCAAGCCTTAGATAGTCGACCATTAGGATCAGGGTTGATTAGGGAGGTCACCGCGCCTTTGGGCATGGTGATGCAGGGGGGTCATACGGAGATAATTAGTCTCTTCCTTATTGACTCTCCTGCATTTCCCATGCTGCTGGGCCTACCCTGGTTAGCTTGTCATAACCCCACCGTTTCTTGGCCACAGAGGGCTCTCACGGGGTGGTTGCGAGAGTGCTCAGGTAGGTGTTTAGGGGTTTCCGTTGGTGCTACTATGGTGGAAAGTCCAGACCAGGTCTCCACCATGCGCATACCCCATGAATATGCCGAGTTGGCTCTCGCCTTCTCCAAAAAGAAGGCGACTCAATTACCACCTCATCGACGGGGCGATTGTGTGATAGATCTCCTGGTAGACGCTGCACTTCCCAGGAGTCACGTGCATCTCCTCTCACAGGCGGAGATAGAGGCTATGGAAACATACAGCGCCTTGCGAAAGTATTTGGCCCCCTTGAACTTTGCGACCTTTTGCCACATTTCAGGCTTCAAACATAAAGATATAAAACTGTATTTTCTTGTGAAGAATCAACAACAAGTGGGACACAATCGTGAAGTGGAACGACATTTATTGGATATTTCAAACTTTTTTAACAAATCAAAAACTGAAAAATTGGGCGTGCAAAATTATTCGGCCCCTTAAGTTAATACTTTGTAGCGCCACCTTTTGCTGCGATTACACTGTAAAGTCGCTTGGGGTATGTCTCTATCAGTTTTGCACATCGAGAGACTGACATTTTTTCCCATTCCTCCTTGCAAAACAGCTCGAGCTCAGTGAGGTTGGATGGAGAGCATTTGTGAACAGCAGTTTTCAGTTCTTTCCACAGATTCTCGATTGGATTCAGGTCTGGACTTTGACTTGGCCATTCTAACACCTGGATATGTTTATTTTTGAACCATTCCATTGTAGATTTTGCTTTATGTTTTGGATCATTGTCTTGTTGGAAGACAACTCTCCGTCCCAGTCTCAGGTCTTTTGTAGACTCCATCAGGTTTTCTTCCAGAATGGTCATGTATTTGGCTCCATCCATCTTCCCATCAATTTTAACCATCTTCCTTGTCCCTGCTGAAGAAAAGCAGGCCCAAACCATGATGCTGCCAACACCATGTTTGACAGTGGGGATGGTGTGTTCAGGGTGATGAGCTGTGTTGCTTTTACGCCAAACATAACGTTTTGCATTGTTGCCAAAAAGTTCAATTTTGGTTTCATCTGACCAGAGCACCTTCTTCCACATGTTTGGTGTGTCTCCCAGGTGGCTTGTGGCAAACTTTAAACAACACTTTTTATGGATATCTTTAAGAAATGGCTTTCTTCTTGCCACTCTTCCATAAAGGCCAGATTTGTGCAATATACGACTGATTGTTGTCCTATGGACAGAGTCTCCCACCTCAGCTGTAGATCTCTGCAGTTCATCCAGAGTGATCATGGGCCTCTTGGCTGCATCTCTGATCAGTCTTCTCCTTGTATGAGCTGAAAGTTTAGAGGGACGGCCAGGTCTTGGTAGATTTGCAGTGGTCTGATACTCCTTCCATTTCAATATTATCGCTTGCACAGTGCTCCTTGGGATGTTTAAAGCTTGGGAAATCTTTTTGTATCCAAATCCAGCTTTAAACTTCTTCACAACAGTATCTCGGACCTGCCTGGTGTGTTCCTTGTTCTTCATGATGCTCTCTGCGCTTTTAACGGACCTCTGAGACTATCACAGTGCAGGTGCATTTATACAGAGACTTGATTACACACAGGTGGATTGTATTTATCATCATTAGTCATTTAGGTCAACATTGGATCATTCAGAGATCCTCACTGAACTTCTGGAGAGAGTTTGCTGCACTGAAAGTAAAGGGGCTGAATAATTTTGCACGCCCAATTTTTCAGTTTTTGATTTGTTAAAACAGTTTGAAATATCCAAGAAATGTCGTTCCACTTCATGATCGTGTCCCACTTGTTGTTGATTCTTCACAAAAAAATACAGTTTTATATCTTTATGTTTGAAGCCTAAAATGTGGCAAAAGGTCGCAAAGTTCAAGGGGGCCGAATACTTTCGCAAGGCACTGTATGTCTCCGAATCCCTGCGTCTGGGGTACATTCGGTCCTCCACTTCACCCTCCTCCTCGAGGTTCTGTTTTGCGAAGAAGAAGGTCTGAATCAGATCACTGTGAGGTATAGTTACCCACTACCGCTCATAGCCACACCGATAGAGTCAATGCACGGGACGTGCTTCTTCACCAAACTAGATCTTAGGAAGGCTTACAACCTGGTGCGTATCCGAGAGGGAGACGAGTGGAAGACGGCTTTCAGTACCACCTCTGGGCACTATGAGTACCTCGTCATGCCGCATGGGTTGATGAATGCGCCATTAGTCTTCCAAGCCTTTGTAGACAAAATTTTCAGGGACCTGCACGGGCAGGGTGTAGTGTATATTGATGACATTTTGATATACTCCGCTACACACGCTGAGCATGTGTCCCTGGTGCACAGAGTGCTTGGTCACCTGTTGGAGCATGACCTTTACGTCAAGGCTGAGAAATGCCTGTTCTTCCAACAGTCCGTCTCCTTCCTAGGGTATCGCATATCCACTTCAGGGGTGGAGATGGAGAGTGACCGCATTGCAGCCGTGCGTAATTGGCAGACTCCCACCACGGTAAAGGAGGTGCAGCGGTTCTTAGGGTTTGCCAACTACTACCGGAGGTTTATCCAGGGTTTTGGTCAGGTGGCGGCTCCCATTACCTCACTGCTGAAGGGGGGCCCGGTGCACTTGCAGTGGTCAGCTGAGGTGAACAGGGCTTTTAGTCACCTGAGGGCTCTCTTTACCTCGGCTCCCGTGATGGCCCATCCGGATCCCTCTTTGATGTTCATAGTGGAGGTGGACCGTCCAAGGCTGGGATAGGAGCGGTGCTCTCTCAGCACTCAGGTACGTCACCGAAGCTCCGCCCCTGTGCCTTCTTCTCGAAGAAGCTCAGCCCGGCGGAGTGAAACTATGATGTGGGGGACCGGAAGCTGTTGGCTGTCGTCAAAGCCTTGAAGGCGTGGAGACATTGGCTTGAGGGGGCTAAACACCCTTTTCTCTTCTGGACTGACCACCGCAATCTGGAGTACATCCGGGCGGCGAGGAGACTGAACCCTCACCAGGCAAGGTGGGCCATGTTTTTCACTCGTTTTGTGATTACCCTCTCTTACAGACCAGGCTCTCAGAACGTTAAGGCAGACGCATTGTCCCGGCTGTATGACACGAGGGAGCGGCCCATGGATCCCACTCCCATACTCCCCGCCTCTTGCCTGGTGGCGCTGGTAATGTGGGAGCTGGACGCGGACATTCAGCAGGCATTACGTGCAGAGCCCGCTCCCCTCCAGTGTCCAGCTGGGCATCTGTACGTTCCGTCTGCTGTCCGTGACCGGCTGATCTATTGAGCCCACACGTCACCTTCCTCTGGTCATCCTGGGATCGGTCGGACGGTGCGCTCTCTTAGTGGGAAGTACTGGTGGCCCACTTTGGCTAAGGATGTGAGGGTTTATGTTTCCTCCTGCTCGGTGTGCGCTTAGTGTAAGGCTCCTAGGCACCTGCCCAGAGGTAAGTTACAACCCTTACCTGTTTCACAACGGCCGTGGTCACACCTGTCGGTAGATTTCCTGACTTCCTCCTTCACAGGGTAACACCACGATCCTGGTCGTTGTGGATCATTTTTCTAAGTCCTGTCATCTCCTCCCTTTGCCCGGTCTCCCTACGGCCCTACAGACTGCGGAGGCTCTGTTTACACACATCTTCCGGCACTACGGGGTGCCTGAGGATATAGTGTCTGATCGGGGTCCCGAGTTCACGTCGAGGGTCTGGAGGGCGTTCATGGAACATCTGGGGGTCTCGGTCAGCCTTACCTCAGGTTTTCACCCCGAGAGTCATGGGCAGGTGGAGAGAGTTAACCAGGATGTGGGTCGGTTTCCGAGGTCTTATTGCTAGGACCGGCCGGAGGAGTGGGCAGCGTTCGTGCCCTGGGTAGAGATGGCCCAGAACTCTCTCCGCCACTCCTCCACTAATCTCTCTCCCTTCCAATGTGTACTGGCGTATCAGCCAGTTCTGGCTCCTTGGCATCAGAGTCAGACCGAGACTCCTGCAGTGGACGACTGGTTCCAGTGCGCGGAGGAAACATGGGACGCTGCCCATGTCCACCTTCAGCGCCCGTGCTGCTCCAAAAAGTTGGCGCAGACCTTCACCGCAGTGAGGCCCCGGGGGACCGGGTCTGGCTCTCGTCCCGAAACCTGCCCCTCCGCCTCGCAATCCTTTCCGACCTGCACATTTCTCAGTAGTTGGTATTCAGACTAACCTTATTCAGTCGCATAACGTGCTCTGCAGGTGTAGCTACTGTACCGTGCGCTATATATTTAATTCAACCACTGAAAACCCTCCCACTTGCTGGCCAACAAATGTTTTCGAGGAGTTTTTATTCAATAGGGTTTTAAGTACATTTACACTATATGTATATAGAAAAGTCTGTGGACACACCTTCAAATTAGTGGATTTGGCTATTTCAGCCACACCCGTTGCTGACAGGTGCATTAGATCGAGCACACAGGCATGCAATCTTCAAAGAAAAACATTGGCAGTAGAATGGCCTTACTGAAGAACTCAGTGACTTTCAATGTGTCACCGTCTTTCAATGTGGCACAAGTCAATTCGTCAAATTTCCTCCCTGCTAGAGCTGCCCCGGTCAACCGAAAGTGCTGCTATTGTGAAGTGGAAACATCTAGGAGCAACAACGGCTCAGCAGGGAAGTGGAAGACCACACAAGCTCACAGAACGGGACCACCGAGTGTTGAAGCGCGTAACGCGTAAAAATCATCTGTCCTCGGTTGCAACACTCACTACAGAGTTCCAAACTGCCTCTGGAAACAATGCCAGCACAAGAACTGTTCGTCGGGAGCTTTATGAAATGGGTTTCTATGGCCGAGCAGCCTCACAAGCCTAAGATCACCATGCGCAATGCCAAGTGTCGGCTGGAGTGGTATAAAGCTAGCCGCCATTGGACTCTGGAGCAGTGGAAACACGTTCTCTAGAGTGATGAATCACGCTTCGCCATCTGGCAATCCGACGGACTAATCTGGGTTTGGGGGATGCCAGGAGAACGATACCTGCCTGAATGCATAGTGCCAACTGTTAAGGATTGGTGGAGGAAGAATAATGGTCTGAGACTGTTTTTCATGGTTCAGCCTAGGCCCCTTAGTTTCAGCGTGACAATGCCCATGTGCACAAAGCGAGGTCCATACAGAAATGGTTTGTTGAGATTAGTGTTGAAGAACTTCTCTGGCCTGCACAGAGCCCTGACCTCAACCCCATCGAACACCTTGGGGATGAATTAGAACATTGACCGCGAGCCAGGCCTGATCGCCCCAACATCATTATCTACCAACATAGACAGGGCTCTAACTCCTCTAGCTCCACAATGAAATAGGGTGCAGGCCAGGCAGCAGGCTGTTAGCCAGCCTGCCAGCATAGCGGAGTCTGCCACTAGCATAGACAGTGTAGTCAGCTCAGCTATCACCATTGAGACCGTGTCTGTGCCTCGACCTGGGTTGGGCAAAACTAAACATGGCGGTGTTCACCTTAGCAATCTCACTGGGATAAAGACCACCTCCATTCCTGTCAGTATTGAAAGAGATCATGATACCTCACATCTCAAAATAGGGCTACTTAATGTTAGATCCCTTACTTCAAAGGCAATTATAGTCAATGAACTAATCACTGATCATAATCTTGATGTGATTGGCCTGACTGAAACATGGCTTAAGCCTGATGAATTTACTGTGTTAAATGAGGCCTCACCTCCTGGCTACACTAGTGACCATATCCCCGTGCATCCCGCAAAGGCGGAGGTGTTGCTAACATTTACGATAGCAAATTTCAATTTACAAAAAAAAAAAAAAAAGACGTTTTTGTCTTTTGAGCTTCTAGTCATGAAATCTATGCAGCCTACTCAATCACTTTTTATAGCTACTGTTTACAGGCCTCCTGGGCCATATACAGCGTTCCTCACTGAGTTCCCTGAATTCCTATCGGACCTTGTAGTCATAGCAGATAATATTCTAATCTTTGGTGACTTTAATATTCACATGGAAAAGTCCACAGACCCACTCCAAAAGGCTTTCGGAGCCATCATCGACTCAGTGGGTTTTGTCCAACATGTCTCTGGACCCACTCACTGTCACAGTCATACGCTGGACCTAGTTTTGTCCCATGGAATAAATGTTGTGGATCTTAATGTTTTTCCTCATAATCCTGGACTATCAGACCACCATTTTATTACGTTTGCAATTGCAACAAATAATCTGCTCAGACCCCAACCAAGGAACATCAAAAGTCGTGCTATAAATTCACAGACTACACAAAGATTCCTTGATGTCCTTCGAGATTCCCTCTGTCTACCCAAGGACGCCAGAGGACAAAAATCAGTTAACCACCTAACTGAGGAACTCAATTTAACCTTGCGCAATACCCTAGATGCAGTTGCAACCCTAAAAACTAAAAACATTTCTCATAAGAAACTAGCTCCCTGGTACACAGAAAATACCCGAGCTCTGAAGCAAGCTTCCAGAAAATTGGAACGGAAATGGCGCCACACCAAACTGGAAGTCTTCCGACTAGCTTGGAAAGACAGTACCGTGCAGTACCGAAGAGCCCTTACTGCTGCTCGATCATCCTATTTTTCAAACTTAATTAAGGAAAATAAGAACAATCCGAAATTCCTTTTTGATACTGTCGCAAAGCTAACTAAAAAGCAGCATTCCCCAAGAGAGGATGACTTTCACTTTAGCAGTGATAAATTCATGAACTTCTTTGAGGAAAAGATTATGATTATTAGAAAGCAAATTACGGACTCCTCTTTAAATCTGCGTATTCCTTCAAAGCTCAGTTGTCCTGAGTCTGCACAACTCTCCCAGGACCTAGGATCAAGAGAGACACGCTCAAGTGTTTTAGTAATATATCTCTTGACACAATGATGAAAATAATCATGGCCTCTAAACCTTCAAGCTGCATACTGGACCCTATTCCAACTACTGAAAGAGCTGCTTCCTGTGCTTGGCCCTCCTATGTTGAACATAATAAACGGCTCTCTATCCACCGGATGTGTACCAAACTCACTAAAAGTGGCAGTAATAAAGCCTCTCTTGAAAAAGCCAAACCTTGATCCAGAAAATATAAAAAACTATCGGCCTATATCGAATCTTCCATTCCTCTCAAAAATTTTAGAATAGGCTGTTGCGCAGCAACTTACTGCCTTCCTGAAGACAAACAATGTATACGAAATGCTTCAGTCTGGTTTTAGACCCCATCATAGCACTGAGACGGCACTTGTGAAGGTGGTAAATGACATTTTAATGGCATCGGACCGAGGCTCTGCATCTGTCCTCGTGCTCCTAGACCTTAGTGCTGCTTTTGATACCATCGATCACCACATTCTTTTGGAGAGATTGGAAACCCAAATTGGTCTACACGGACAAGTTCTGGCCTGGTTTAGATCTTATCTGTCGGAAAGATATCAGTTTGTCTCTGTGAATGGTTTGTCCTCTGACAAATCAACTGTAAATTTCGGTGTTCCTCAAGGTTCCGTTTTAGGACCACTATTGTTTTCACTATATATTTTACCTCTTGGGGATGTTATTCGAAAACATAATGTTAACTTTCACTGCTATGCAGATGACACACAGCTGTACATTTCAATGAAACATGGTGAAGCCCCAAAATTGCCCTTGCTAGAAGCATGTGTTTCAGACATAAGGAAGTGGATGGCTGCAAACTTTCTACTTTTAAACTCGGACAAAACAGAGATGCTTGTTCTAGGTCCCAAGAAACAAAGAGATCTTCTGTTGAATCTGACAATTAATCTTAATGGTTGTACAGTCGTCTCAAATAAAACTGTGAAGGACCTCGGCATTACTCTGGACCCTGATCTCTCTTTTGAAGAACATATCAAGACCATTTCAAGGACAGCTTTTTTCCATCTACGTAACATTGCAAAAATCAGAAACTTTCTGTCCAAAAATGATGCAGAAAAATTAATCCATGCTTTTGTCACTTCTAGGTTAGACTACTGCAATGCTCTACTTTCCGGCTACCCGGATAAAGCACCAATTAAACTTCAGTTGGTGCTAAATACGGCTGCTAGAATCCTGACTAGAACCAAAAAATTTGATCATATTACTCCAGTGCTAGCCTCTCTACACTGGCTTCCTGTCAAAGCAAGGGCTGATTTCAAGGTTTTACTGCTAACCTACAAAGCATTACATGGGCTTGCTCCTACCTATCTCTCTGATTTGGTCCTGCCGTACATACCTACACGTACGCTACGGTCACAAGACGCAGGCCTCCTAATTGTCCCTAGAATTTCTAAGCAAACAGCTGGAGGCAGGGCTTTCTCCTATAGAGCTCCATTTTTATGGAACGGTCTGTCTACCCATGTCAGAGACGCAAACTCGGTCTCAACCTTTAAGTCCTTACTGAAGACTCATCTCTTCAGTGGGTCATATGATTGAGTGTAGTCTGGCCCAGGAGTGGGAAGGTGAACGGAAAGGCTCTGGAGCAACGAACCGCCCTTGCTGTCTCTGCCTGGCCGGTTCCCCTCTTTCCACTGGGATTCTCTGCCTCTAACCCTGTTACAGGGGCTGAGTCATTGGCTTACTGGGGCTCTCTCATGCCGTCCCTGGAAGGGGTGCGTCACCTGAGTGGGTTGATTCACTGATGTGATCTTCCTGTCTGGGTTGGCGCCCCCCCTTGGGTTGTGCCATGGCGGAGATCTTTGTGGGCTATACTCGGCCCTGTCTCAGGATGGTAAGTTGGTGGTTGAAGATATCCCTCTAGTGGTTTGGGGGCTGTGCTTTGGCAAAGTGGGTGGGGTTATATCCTTCCTGTTTGGTCCTGTCCGGGGGTGTCCTCGGATGGGTCCACATTGTCTCCTGACCCCTCCTGTCTCAGCCTCCAGTATTTATGCTGCAGTAGTTTATGTGTCGGGGGGCTAGGGTCAGTTTGTTATATCTGGAGTACTTTTCCTGTCCTATTCGGTGTCCTGTGTGAATCTAAGTGTGCGTTCTCTAATTCTCTCCTTCTCTCTCTCGGAGGACCTGAGCCCTAGGACCATGCCCCAGGATTACCTGACATGATGACTCCTTGCTGTCCCCAGTCCACCTGGCCGTGCTGCTGCTCCAGTTTCAACTGTTCTGCCTTCTTATTATTCGAACATGCTGATCATTTATGAACATTTGAACATCTTGGCCGTGTTCTGTTATAATCTCCACCCGGCACAGCCAGAAGAGGACTGGCCACCCCACATATGCTCTCTCTAATTCTCTCTTTTTTTCTCTCTCTTGGAGGACCTGAGCCCTAGGACCATGCCCCAGGACTACCTGACATGATGACTCCTTGCTGTCCCCAGTCCACCTGGCCGTGCTGCTGCTCCAGTTTCAACTGTTCTGCCTTATTATTATTCGACCATGCTGGTCATTTATGAACATTTGAACATCTTGGCCATGTTCTGTTATAATCTCCACCTGGCACAGCCAGAAGAGGACTGGCCACCCCACATAGCCTGGTTCCTCTCTAGGTTTCTTCCTAGGTTTTGGCCTTTCTAGGGAGTTTATCCTAGCCACCGTGCTTCTACAACTGCATTGCTTGCTGTTTGGGGTTTTAGGCTGGGTTTCTGTACAGCACTTTGAGATATCAGCTGATGTACGAAGGGCTATATAAATACATTTGATTTGATTTGAGACTCCGGCAGCGCTGGACAGACGGGAGACTCCGGCAGCGCTGGACAGGTGAAGCGCACTGTAGGCCTGGTGCGTGGTGCTGGCACTGGTGGTACTGGGCCGAGGACACGCACAGGAAGCCTGGTGCGGGGAGCTGCCACCGGAGGGCTGGTGCGTGGAGGTGGTACTGGATAGACCGGACCGTGCAGGGGCACTGGAGCTCTTGAGCACCGAGCCTGCCCAACCTTACCTGGTTGAATGCTCCCGGTCGCCCTGCCAGTGCGGCGAGGTGGAATAGCCCGCACTGGGCTATGCAGGCGAACCGGGGACACCGTTCGCAAGGTTGGTGCCATGTAAGCCGGCCCAAGGAGACGCACTGGAGACCAGATGCGTAGAGCCGGCTTCATGGCACTTGGCTCGATGCCCACTCTAGCCCGGCCGATACGAGGAGCTAGTATGTACCGCACCGGGCTATGCACCCGCACTGGAGACACCATGCGCTCCACAGCATAACACGGTGCCTGCCCAGTCTCTCTAGCCCCCCGGTAAGCACAGGAAGTTGGCGCAGGTCTCCTACCTGGCTTCGCCATACTCCCTGTGTGCCCCCCCCTTGACATTTTTGGGGCTGACTCTCGGGCTTCCATCCGCGCCGCCGTGCTGCCTCCTCATACCAGCGCCTCTCCGCCTTTGCCGTCTCCAGCTCTTCTTTGGGGCGGCGATATTCTCCTGGCTGTGCCCAGGGTCCTTTTCCGTCCAAGATTTCCTCCCAAGTCCAGAAATCTTGATTTCGCTGCTCCTGCTGCCGCTGCCTGTCACCACGCCGCTTGGTCCTGTTGTGGTGGGTGATTCTGTTACAGTTTTCTTCTGGTGAAAGAGAGGAGGACCAAAATGCAGCGTGGTTATTCATAAACATCTTTAATGAAAGATGAAAATATGAACAATTTACAAAAAACAATAAATGTAACGTGAAAACCGACAACAGTCCTAACTGGTGCAAAACACAGAGACAGGAACAATCACCCACAAAATACCTAAAGAATATGGCTGCCTAAATATGGTTCCCAATCAGAGACAACGATAAACACCTGCCTCTGATTGAGAACCACTCTAGGCAACCATAGACTTAACTAGACTACTTAACTAAACACAATCCCATAAACTACAAAACCCCTAGACAAAACAAACCACATAAATCACCCATGTCACACCCTGGCCTGACCAAAATAATAAAGAAAACACAAAATACTAAGGCCAGGGCGTGACACAGAGCCCATCAAGGCCCTGATTAGTGAACCACTGATCCTTTCACAGGTCTTCGTCTGTTGGCAAGGTCAGAGACACCCACACACGAAAACAGTGCTTTCAACTTACATATTTGACAGATGATTACATTGTGCATGTTCATTTATACATTATTTATTTTTTCAACATGAGCCCAATTCAGACTCAGGAAATGTATGTCTACCTATGCATGCCTTTCCTATGCACTTCTCAATTAAGGGCACAAGGCGAGACCCAGATGCAGACACATGAGGCAGATGGTTGTAGTCTTAGGCGGGAATGGAGTCCAGAAAACAAAGAGAAGAGAAGAGAAAAAGGAAAGCAAAGAGAAGAGAAAAAGGAGTGGTTAACTTGACAAACATACAAGATGAACTGGCACAGAGAGACTGGAAACACAGGGATAAATAACCTGGGGAAAATAAGCGACACCTGGAGGAGGTGGAGGTGGAGACAATCACAAGAACAGGTGAGACAGATCAGAGTGTGACATCTCAGTAGTTGGTATTCAGACTTACCTTACGCAGGTGCGTAACATAAGTTTCCGGCGTGGTTCCCTTGCGAGCGCTGTATCAATTGAATTCAACTAATTCAACCAAGTTCCTGGCCAACAGATTTTCTCTGTAGTTTTCATTCAGTACATTTATCTAAACCCACTCTTTAAATTTGGTGGACATTTAAAATACATTTTCTTGAAAGACTCATAAATAATAAATACATAATAATAATATATTACGGATCAATGAAAGAAAGCCATGTAAATACATATACTGTTAGTGTACAAAAGTGTACAAAACATTAGGAAACATCTTTCCATGACATACTGTAGAGACTGACCAGGTGAATCCAGGTGGAAGCTGTGATTCCTTATTGATGTCACCTATTAAAAGGGGAGGAGACAGGTTAAAGAAGGATTTTTAAGACTTGAGACAATTGAGACATAGATTGTAAACTCAGCTAAAAAAAATGCACCCGTGGAACAGTCATTAAGACACTAACAGCTTAAAGACGGTAGGCAATTAAGGTCACAGTTATGAAAACTTAGGACACTAAAGAGGTCTTTCTACTGACTCTGAACGTGCCTTAGGCATGCTGCAAAGAGGCATGAGGGCTGCAGATGTGACAAGGGAAATACATTGCAATGTCCGTACTGTGAGACGCCTAAGACAGCGCGACAGGGAGACAGGATGGACAGCTGATCATCCTCGCAGTGGCAGATCACGTGTAACAACACCTGCACAGGATCCGTACATCCAAACATCACACCTGCGGGACAGGTACAGGATGGCAACAACAACTGCCCGAGTTACACCAGGAACGCACAATCCCTCCATCAGTGCTCAGACTGTCCACAATAGGCTGAGAGAGGCTGGACTGAGGGCTTGTAGGCCTGTTGTAATGCAGGTCCTCACCAGACATTACCCGCAACAACGTTGCCTAAGGGCACAAATCCACCGTCGCTGGACCAGACAGGATTGGCAAGAAATGCTCTTCAGTGACGAGTCACAGTTTTGTCTCACCATGGGTTATGGTCGGATTCGCGTTTATTGTCGAAGGAATGAGCATTACACCGAGGCCTGTACTCTGGAGCGGGATCGATTTGGAGGTGGAGGGTCCGTCATGGACTGGGGCGGTGTGTCACAGCATCTTTGGACTGAGCTTGCTGTCATTGCAGGCAATCTCAAAGCTGTGCATTACAGGGAAGACATCCTCCTCCCTCATGTGGTACCCTTCCTGCAGGCTCATCCTGACATGACCCTCCACCATGACAGTGCCGCCAGCCATACTGCTCATTCTGTGCGTGATTTCCTGCAGGACAGGAATGTTGGTGTTCTGCCATGTCCAGCGAAGAGCCCAGATCTCAATCCCATTGAGCACATCTGGGACCTGTTGGATTGGAGGGTGAGGGCTAGGGCCATTCCCCCTAGAAATATTCTGGGAACCTGCCAGTGCCTTGGTGGAAGAGTGGGTTAACATCTCACAGCAAGAACTGGCAAATCTGAGGCAGTCCATGAGGAGGAGAAGCACTGCAGTAGTTAATGCAGCTGGTGGCCACACCAGATACTGACTGTTACTTTTGATTTTGACCCCCACCCCCTTTGTTCAGGCACACATTATTCCATTTCTGTTCGTCACATGTCTGTAGAACGTGTTCAGTTTATGTCTCAGTTGTGGAATCTTGTTATGTTTATACAAATATTTACACATGTTAAGTTTGCTGAAAATAAACGCAGTTGACAGTGAGAGGGTGTTTATTTTTTTGCTGAGTTTATATGTGTGCCATTCAGAGGGTGAATGGGCAAGACAAAATATTTAAGTGCCAGGCGTACCGGTTTGAGTCTGTCAAGAACTGCAACGCTGCTGGGTTTTTCATGCTCAACAGTTTCCTGTGTGTATCAAAAATGGTCCACCACCCAAAGGACATCCAGCCAACTTGACACAATTGTGCGAAGCGTTGGAGTCGACAAGGGCCAGCATCCCTGTGGAACGCTTTCGACACCTTGTAGATTCCATGCCCCAACAAATTGAGGATGTCCTGAGGGCTAAAGGCGGTGCAACTCAATATTAGAAAGGTGTTTGTAATGTTTTGTACACTCAGTGTATGTTTGTCTCTTTTTCAGCACCAATTACTAAATACAAAAATACTCATCTTGTATATTATTTAGGGTTAGGAAAGTATTTATGAATAATAAAACAAAAAAATGATTTGGAGAGCCTTTACACACAAAATATATTGGTAAAACTTGCCATATTCAATTATTCAATCGATTAAATAATGGAAGGTAAAAGTGTACAAAAAGTGTACAATAGGGGTTGAACAGTAGTCTATATATTAGTCTATAAATCTAACCTAATAATCATCACTAATCATGGAACTGTGATGACAACGGTCCAGTCGTTGTGAACCGTACACCAGGCTCCAGGTTTAAACTGCTACAAATGATCTGCGTTCCACAAATTATTCCACAACTTGTAATACATTTTTCCTAATATGATCCGATATTTCTAGTGATCCTCAGGAACAACCATATGAACGTGACAGAGGACAGAAAGGTAGACTAATGATGTAATTGAATGATTTAAAATGTAAAGAAACTAACATTAAAGTGACAGTTATAAGCATATGTGGGTATAACTGATGGTGGCTGCCGATAGTGGCTAATATTAACATGATACAAATGGTAAAAATCACAGTGAAAAGCCTGGGTATATAATTAAAACATTCTAGAAATCCTAAATCAACTCGGCAGGTTTAGCACCACACTGTCATTTGCGCTTGGCTACTATAGCTTGGGTCTCCAAATTGTATCCCTGCAAGTTGTAAGGCCAGCATTTCATAAACTTCACTGTGAAAAGGTGATATGTTGATATGCTTCAGTTGGCTGTCTCTAGTGCCGTGTGACTGGTTTCACGTCTCCAGCGATCATAAGGTAAAAATAGATCTAAAACAACTGTCATTTATATTTACAATCCCCTTATCCAAACAGTTTAGCTCTTATCAATTTGTAAATTACCATGCATTTAGAATTGTGTTATTTCTATATGAAAAAATAAAGTAGATGCTGTTCCACAGTTCTCAAACTTGGTGGAATTATGAAGGAATTAAGTCAAGATCAGAATATGTCTGTAAACACACCTCTGCCACACCTTCATTTTTTAAATCTACACCTCAAGGGACCGATTGACACGAGTTAAGCGTGCATAAATGGAATGCAATTCTCTTTTTATACACTTTTCTATGAGGATTCTGACCTTGAACTTGAACATGAGAATAGCATGCTATTCTCCCGCTTTTCATTTGGGGTGGAGATCAAATAAATAAATGAGGGTGTGGCTACAGATACACTTTGTTCTGACCTTGACTTAATTCCCTCATAATTCCACTACCTTTACGTGCAAGGAAACCATGAATAAGGTTTAGCTAACCTACTGTTTCCTAGTGGAAAAAGCATCTACTTTATTTTTACAGATAAAAATAACACAATTCACTGCCATTTACAACTTGATAAGAGCTATTGATAAGAGTTAGGTAAATGAGTAATACATTTGGATAAGGGAATTGTAAATATAAATTACACATGTTTTAGATCTGTTTTACCTTAACGCTGGAGACAAATGTGAAACCAGTCATATGGCAGCAAACTGAAGCATATCAACTTTGCCGCAGTTGTAACATCGACACATGGGAGTCAGGAAGCAAAACGTCTGGACATGAAAACTGAACCAATGCTGCCTGAAGAGTGATGCGAGGGAGTGCTAGATAAAGGGGGAGTAATCAGGGTAGTGACAGATTCCAGGTGTGCCTCATGAAGTGGCGCAGGTGTGCATAAAGAGGGTTGCCAGGTGTGCGTAATGATGGGTTGCCCCCACCCCCGACACGCAACTCGAGCCGCAGGACGAAGCCGTCGAGGAGCGGGCCAGATGGCGAAGGTGGAATTCTCGGATGATGTTGGGATCTAGAATGTCGTACACCGGAACTCAGCACCACTCCTCTGGACCATACCCCTCCCAGTCCACCAGGTACTGGAGCCGACTCACACGACATCCAGGAGTGAACTGACGGCATAGGCGGGGCTCCCCTCAGTGTGTTCAAGGGAGGCGGAGGGGTGTTGGGGGATGGCATCAGCCAGGGGACCGGGAACCACCGACCTGAGAAGGGAAACATGAAAAGATGGTGAGATCGTATAGTTAGTGGGGAGTTGTAATCTACCTCGTTGACCCTCCGGAGTACTTTGAACAGCCCCACAAACCGGGGACTCAGCTTCTTACAGGGCAGGCGGAGTGGGAGGTTCCTGGTAGAGAGACAGATGTGATCGCCAGGATGGAACATGGGAGCCTCACTGCGGTGGCGATCCACCTGCTCTTTCTGACGGCGGATGGTGCGCTGGAGTCTCAGGTGGGCATCGTTCCATACCTCTTCTGCACGTCTAAACCACTCGTCCACCGCAGGAGCGTTGGTCTGGCTCGGATTCCTCAGAGCCAGGGCCGGTTGATAACCCAGAACACACTGGAAGGGAGTCAGCTCGGTGGAGTGTCGCAATGAATTCTGGGCATATTCAGCCCAAGGAAAGAATCGGGCCTGCTCCCCCTGCCGGTCCTGGCAGTGACACCTCAGGAACCTCCCCAGCTCCTGGGGCATCCTCTCCACCTGCCCGTAGATTGAGAATGGTACCCGGAGGTGAGGCTGACCATGACCCCCTGCTTCTTCATGAAAGCCTTCAGTCACGTGATGTGAATTGCGGGCCACGATCGGAGATGATATCCCCCGGAAGGCTATAGTGCTGGAAGACCTGCTGGAACAGTGCCTCAGCAAACTGGAGAGCAGTAGGGAGACCAGACATAAGGATGAAACGCCATGATTTTGAGAATATGTCCACAACCACCAAAATGGTGGTGAAACCATCAGAGGGGAAATCAGTGACAAAATCAATGGACAGATGAGACCAGGGACGCTGAGCCACGGGAAGTGGAAAGAGTTTACCTGCTGGAGCATGCCGGGGAGATTTAGTACGTACTGAACATGAGTTGGCAAGTTGTGCAACGTCCTGCGCCAAAGTGGGACACCAGTATTTCTAAGAAAGTGATTGAGCGGTGCGGGTGATACCTGGATGTCCAGCAGCGAGGGATGTGTGTGCCCAGGTCAGCAACCAATCTCTGATCCCCTTGGTGACGTAGATGCACTCCGGAGGGCAGGTGGCAGTAGCGGCTTCCCTCTCCAGAGCCTGGCGGATGTCCACATCTACGTCCCAAAACACGGGCCAATGATACGGAAGGACTGATTGATGGGCTGGTGGACACTCACAGGACCCTCCCCGACGTGGAACCACAGTGTGTGGGAAAGCAGGTCTTCCGACATCCTGGTCCCCGGGCGGTAATCCTCCTCTCTGACCAGGAGATGGTGGGTGGCTGAGGATAACTTTGTGTATGGGTGCGATGATGAAGAAGGGAAGGCTTTCCTGGTGCTTGTGTCCCACTGTGAGGGTGAGTGGTGCTGTGACGTGAGTAAATGTGCTGGATCCCAATGGTTGCAAATCCAGAGCTTGGACAGGAAAAAGAGAGGAGAGTTTATAAGAAGTTGTGTTCAGGGAGGAGTCAGGAGCCTGGTTGATGAAGTTCCCAGCAGCACCGGAGTCCAGTAGAGCTATAGAGACAGATGAGGGAAAGCCAGCCAGTGAAATTGAACCCAGAAAGTGTTTGGCGGAAAGAGATGATGGAATACCCTAAGGACGGAAGGCCACAGGGCCGCCGCTCTGCTCTAGAGGACCCCGGGTTTGGACGCACAGGGCACCGCTGAAGCTGGTGTCCCTCCTGGCTGCAATAGGGACAGAGCCCCAGCTCTCTCCGGCGAAGCTGCAGAGAGGTGCGTGGCCCCCACCTCCATGGGTTCTGCCACAGGACAGTCATAAGAGCGAGGCAAGTGGCGAGGTGGACACCGACACTCCCAAAGAAGGTTATACGCATGGATGGCCATCGAGATGAGAGCGTCCAAGGATAGGTTGTCATCTTTCACATGCCAACTCCATCTGGATCTCCTCGCGCAGTCCACTGCGGAATAGAGTGCGGAATGCCGGCTCATTATATATGCTGGAGGCTGCCACAGTCCGAAAGGTAGGGCGCACTCCACATCAGTCTGGGCACCCTGCTGGTGTTGAAAAAGTTGCTCATCTCCCTCTCTGCTCTCTGGAGGATGGCCCTGAACAGAGCCATGAACCGCTCATAGGAACCCAACTCATCCGCTCCTCTCTCCCAGACGGACGTAGCCCACTCCAACGCCTGTCCGGTCAGCTGGGAAATAACCATGGCAATCTTGGTGGGGGCTGCCATCTGGTAGGCGAAATAGAGGGAGCACTGGAGTAGGAAGCCACTGCATTTCGAAGGAGTACCGTCATAAGTCGGGCATCGCTGACCTGGGCGGACGGCTGGGGGACTGGCTCACTTTGACGACCGAAGGTAAGAGGCCCTCTGTCAGAGGTATGGAGAACCTCGCTGGTGGAGTCGAGGCGGTGGAGAACGTGGAGTACCTCCTTCATGGTCATATCCAGTAGAGCCAGCTGGTTGCAGTGTTGGTGTAGTAGATGACCCTGTTTCTCGAATGTCTGGAAGATGGTGTATTCTTCCATAATTTCTGATGCAGTATTATGTAACCAGACGCAAGGAGTCAGGATGCAGGTGCAGATGGTGAGTTTAATAATAACGAACATGGAGAGTTACAAATCAAGAGAAATGTCTGGACATGAAAACTGAACCAATACTGCCTGTGGAGTGATGTTAGGGAGTTGCTAGATTAAAGGGAAGTAATCAGGGTAGTGATGGAGTCCAGGTGTGCCTCATGATGGGGCGCAGGCATGCGTAATGAGGGTTGCCAGGTAAGCGGGAGTAGACGTGACAGCAGTAAAGTTTAGGAAATGCTGTGGCATTATGCTGAATTTTTATTCAGACCTTTTAATAAGTTACCCATACTGCCGAAATTATTGTTTAGATACGCTGCTGTTTTGATACAATGGCAGAGCCACGTATCAACCGGAGGGATGGTATGGTAGAGATAATTAGATAACACTTTGTAGCTTACGGAATAACTAACTTTTTAAAATGTTTTATTGTTCACGTTGTGTTATTTGTGCACAGAATAATAGTAGACAGAAAGCAGGCTTAGAAAAACGCACATGAGTACAGGTAAAAAATTGGATACAGTGTTTACCTATTGTGTTAATGACTATAAGAATAACCCCCGATAAAGATGGGTTATCCCCATTTGAGAAAGTATTTGGAAGACCATATAGAATGCCAGAATTAGGAAGGCCGGAACACGGTGTTGTAGAGACAGAAAATACTAGCAGAACACATGAGGAAACTGTTCAGTAACCACACCCATATGTCTGAGATTTTATGCCCAACAGGAGAACTACAGAAGGAGATTACACACAAGATTCTGCCAGAAGACTGGGTCTGGGTCCAATCACTAAAGAAATAGAACTGGAAGCAGTCACAGTGGGAGGGGCCATACCATGCTCCTGGTGACAGCCTTTGCGGTGAGAATAGCTGAAAGAGCTACCTGGGTTCATATAACACATTGCGGGAGGGTTCGGAGGTTACCTCTAACGAAGATTCGTTAGAAGTGAAAGTGTGGGTTGGTCTCTAGCTGGTGATGTATTTTCCGGGAAGGGGTGGGGCTTTACAGGAGTACTGGTTGGTCTGTGCTGTCTGGTTGTGGGAGCCATATTCTTAATACACCACGACCCACCCGAGAAAGCAGGGGGTAACTTGACCCATAGTGTAGAAGATGAGGATGTTGTAATAACAAAATACAAAAGGTCACTTAATCTGGGTAAACAGGAAGTGAGAGTAGAGCTAGGGAAGGATGTCTCAGTTGAGTTCTATGTAGACCAAATGGGGTCTCTGACCCTTTGGCAGCCTAGAACTATGAGCCTTTCTGGAAGATATCTGTGCAGGTCCCCGTGTAGTTCATGGAAACAGGTCATAGCTCACACAGAGAGAGAGAGAGGGCTATAATAAATCCACATACCCAGTATGGAAGAAGATGGAGTATAGTGAAGGTGAAGGTTTTTTGACTATTATCCGGAGCAAGGGAAGTAATTGCATAAAGGTACGAATTACCATTAAAAACATAAAGAGGATCTCGGGTTATGCTCCTTCATCCCTCTTCTCTAGAGCACAGCTCCCTTCAGTTGTGGAATGTACTTTAGGCCAGGAGTGAATCAGGGATCAACTGGTGGTCTGTCCTACTGCAGGTCTATGCCATCACAGGTCCTGTACTCTTTTGCATCACCAACAACTTCCCCCTCGAGTATGAACAATCAATTGACAAACCATTGTATCTTTATTTGCTCCACGTCTGTCTGTTTGTTGCACAGAGCCTGGGCAGAGACTACTCATGTCGATCCAGAGTTTGGCCATGAGCTTCCTCATCCAACACTACAGTAGTAACACCCTCAAACGTATGACCACTCCCCTCTGTATACATGTGTGCTTCTAATGTGCATGAGTCCCTGCTTACAGATAACATTTTAAATCAATACTGGTAATTCTGAAATGTTTTTAACACAAACATTCGATCAGATAAAGTTTGGCAATTCACTACCCCATTTGTAAAAGGAAAAATATGTCAGCCATGGGAGTACAACATAAATAGTTCATGCCTAACAGTTTATTTTAGGCTACAATTCACAGGAATAATGTGTTTATGTTCTGTACAATGGCTGTGTCCTAACTGTCCTTGTTTCCTGCAGGTGTGTTGTTAATCTTGGCCTACAGTGGTGTGATGTTGCTCCTGACCTCTGCGCTGACCTTTTCTCTGGTCCATAAACATTTCATCTCTGCGACGCAGGCCTCCAGCACGCTGGCTGTTGTTGCTAGTCGGGTATGATACCATACAACGCTTTTATTGTCCATTTGCATGGAAATATAATCAGCTGGAAGGCTTCTGGCAGTTGCGGTACAGTCAGCAGATGGTATACCGTAGGAGCTGGCCTATGGGATAAGAATGCATCTGTAAAGTTTAGCAGGAGAAGAAGTACAACATTTGATTAGTTTGCTGCAAAGGAAGGCAAGGCTTTTTGGTCTTTGTCAATGGTGAGAAAACAAGCAAGGTAACTGCTCATGTTAGGTCATAATAAATATGTGTCTGTAGATGTTTACAGACTGACTGCTAAGAGGAAGCTAACTGCATGTGTTGGGCTATAATAAGTTGCCTATATTGACTTGTACAGACTGGCTGCTGAGTGTTTGTTATGTTGGGTGTGTTTGGCCAGGTGATCAAGACAGGAACTACTGCCATGGCAACAAGGGCCAGCTGTCACCTCTGTCTGTGTTCTTGGTCTTCACTGGTTCACTGGCTGTAATCTTCACCTCTCTACGGGTAACACACACACACACACACTTAGAAAAAGGTGAAAGCAGTGTTTCTCTGTTTGTATTACTCTTATTAAAATAATATCATCACATCCCTTTCAAATCCTCTTTGTATTTGACCCTGTTCTCTCATTTTACTCGTGCGTCTCTGTTCCCTTCTCACTCTCTTCCTCGTCATTTTCCTCCCTTATCCCCCTCATCTCTCTCTCCTCCCCCCCTGGTCCTATCCCTCTCTGTAAGAGACTGGAGACTAGATCTCTGTCTCCACTCTGATCCATGTGCCTGTCACTGCTGCAGACCTGGCGCCAGAATAAAGTGAAATCGGTGAGGGGGCAGTTGAAATCGGGCACAATTTGGGGGGATTCTTGCATTGGAATGATATTGAATTCCGCTTATCACGCTACACCCCAATAAACAAAGTTCAAATGCTGAGACTACGCGATCATTGATTGAGTGCTTTTGAGGTGACAGGTAGGCTACAGATTTCGCTGCAATCTCCACTGCGCTGTATCAGCACAACGGTCAGTGACCTACACACTAAAGCAAGGCCGTTTTGGTAATGAATATAATGGTAGGATAGGGTAATCGGATAGGGTAATTCACCTATTACAAACAACCTATGTGAATGCAGCCGTGCTTTACCAAAATAATGCAAACAAGGTGCTGAAAGTCGTAGCCTAGTTATTCATGCATGCAAACAAAAATACTGAATAGCCTTATTTGGCTTAGAATACAGACACTTGTTTGCGAATGAATGAATGCAAACAAAACGGTGGTACCAAGTAGGCCTAGCAAACAAAATATCAGATTATGTCATGCATTTATCAATCTATATTTAGGCTAGTTACATTAACAGTAAATAAATGCAGTAAACAAAGGGTGAATGGAGATACAGATAAGTAAACTACAGTGAGATGCAGCCTTGCACAGCTTTCTTGCCAAACAAATAGGCCCACTTCGAACATGGAAAACCATGCCGTTCATGAGTACAGCAACACGTTGTGATATGGCACAATACACACCTGTGGCTCAAATTCAACCCACGTAAATTCAAACCATCAATTAAGCAATGCCAGCCAAACATAAACATGTTTCCAATACGTGCAGTTCAATTTACAACTACGAAAACCAATAGGCTACCAAGAACTACAATAGAATGTGGCTATTCATATGCTGAAACATACCGCTATACCCAGGGGCGTCATTTGGGTTCTTGCGTTGGAATTCTGCAGTAATTCCAGCCACTCTCTTGCTAGCCTAATGACAATAACGCTTTTTACAGCTAGCTAAGAAGCTACCAAAACTCTGTAGTGGTAGGGCGTGAGGCAGAATTGAGTGAAGCAACTTCAAGCACATCGGAGATACAGGTTTTGCGCCAACCTGTCATTCAATCATTTGAATTTATTTGCTATTTTCATATAGGTACATACAATTAAAACTGAGGGTGCTAAGCCCCCCCCCCCTTTGTGGAGCTGGGTCCGCACAGGTGCCTGCTCCTGGTGTTGCAAGACTGGCAGCAGTAAAGACAAAACTGAGTAATAGTCAACCACAACTCAATCCAAGGACCTACTGTTATAGTAAATGGTACCAAATATTCAATGTTACTTCAATCATTCCTTCGTGTGCGCATGCTTGTTTTGAGGTGCTTTTATGGCAAAGTTTAGTCCATAACATTTCAGGTCACAAAATATAATACTCTATATGAACCGTACTTGTTCTGTCAGTGAATGCATTGTCGCTACGAGACAAATGTACTGCGATTCTCATTCATGCCTCTAGAGAGAGACAAAGCACAATGTTCATGTCATCTTGAGGAAAGCTTCAGCAGAAGTATAATCTTCCAATAAAAATAACACAAATATTGCCATTTTTGCTTTTCCATTGGCTCATATATGGGGATTGGGTTGTTGACTTTTCTTGTAATTAAAACTGTTGAATTGATTATCGTACTTGTCATGATTTTCCAACTTCTATGAAGATTTTAACCCACTCAACCCTAACACTTCTCCAAGTTTATACCATCATTGTAAAGCCCTAGTTATTTTCTAGCTTTGACAAGTCATTTCTGAAGATTATAATTTAATGTGATTAATTCATGTCTGTCCTTCCATTTTTAAGGTCAAACCTATTACATGAACTAAACTCTCATTTTAATATGGTGAAACTATTCCTTTAAAAAATAAAATGATCTGAGAACGTAATGGTCAAATCAGTGTAAAAGCAGTTGAGCTGGTTTTACTCTTTTTTACCAATTTCTGTTTTCTGGTGGAAAACTGAGCTCGTTGAGCATAACACATCAACCCTGTTACCCATAGATAGGTTTTTAACCATTTTAAAAACATTGAAGCAAGTATTCAATTACCCCTCCCTGTTGAACACAAGTTTCCATTTCCTCTGTCACAAGGTGATTATTAAATATATATTTTTATGGCTGTTTTTAAGATGAGAACCTCAATCATGTTACTTTATTGGCACTTACTATAGTAATTTTGTTTATTTAAGCCCTTGAGATGGGAAACCATGTTTTTATGAAGTGGAACATGTGCTCTTTATGACAATGTTAAAATTAGGTCAAATTAAAAGTTTATTTTGACCAAGTTACTCTAACCGAACTGTACTCTGTTACTGGACTGACCCTACAGCAATCAGGTATTTGGCATCATGGCCAGCTTTACAGTTGAATGCGCTAACATCCTAGGTCCAGTGACGAGGAGGAGTAGTAAGGATCGGAGGACCAATGCGCAGCGTGGTACGTATTCATGCTCTTAAACCAAGCAAACACTGAAACAAAACAATAAACGACACTTGAAATAATTAACCGAAACAGTTCCATGTGGAACACACAGACACAGAAAATAAACACCCACGAAACATAAGTGGGAAAAGGCTACCTAAGTGTGATTCTCAATCAGAGACAACTAACGACACCTGCATCTGATTGAGAACCATACCAGGCAAAAGCAAACACAACATAGAAAACGTAACATAGACAAACCCCCCCAACTCACGCCTTGACCATACTAAGACAGAGACATAACAAAGGAACTAAGGTCAGAACGTGACAGTACCACCCCCAAGGGTGCGGACTCCGGCCGCAAAACCTGAATCTATAGGGGAGGGTCTGGGTGGGTGTTTGTCCGAGGTGGCGGCCCTGGCGCGGGACTTGGACCCCACTCCACCATAGTCAACCGCCTCCGTGGCCTCTCGGCAGCGCCGGAGTGAAGGACGACTCTGGCAGCTCAGGACAGACGGGCGACTCTGGCAGCTCAGGACAGGCGGGAGCACCTGCAGGAAGGAGATGGAGAGACAGCCTGGTGAGGGGGGCTGCCACCGGAGGCCTGGTGCGTGGAGGAGGCACCGGATAGACCGGACCGTGGAGGCGCACTGGAGGTCTCGAGCACCGAGCCTGCACAACCCTACCTGGCTGGATACTCCCCGTAGCCAGGCTGTGCTGGCGAACCGGGGACACCATGCGTAGGGCTGGTGCCATGTACCCCGGCCCGAGGAGACGCACTGGAGACCAGATGCGCTGAGCCGGCTTCATGGCACCTGGCTTGATGCCCACTCTAGCCCGGCCGATACGAGGCACTGCGATGTAACACACCGGCTATGCCTGTGCCTGCCCGGTCCACCTCTCTCCACGGTAAGCATGGGGAGTTGGCTCAGGTCTCCTACCTGACATAGCCACACTCCCTGTGTGCCTCCCCCCAATACATTTTTGGGGCTGCCTCTCATCCCTGTTGCGCTGCCGTGCTAGCTCCTCATAATGCCGCCTCTCGGCTTTCGCTGCCTCTAGCTCTGCCTTGGGGCGGCGATATTCCCCAGCCTGTGCCCAGGGTCCCTTGCCGTCTAATATCTCCTCCCAAGTCCAATCCTCCAGGTATCGCTGCCTCTCGTCACCACGCTGCTTGGTCCTTTCTTGGTGGGTGATTCTGTATCTGCACTAGACAGAACTGTTTCAGTTGCGTTCGTTCACTTTGTTGTTTTTGTTCAGTGTTCATTTACTTTATTAAAAAGATAGACACTTACCACGTTGCGCATTGGTCCTCACCTTCTTCCACCACCAATGGCCGTTACAAGCTGTTTTTTTTAAATTATCTGAATATCAAATCATTTCTGGGCAACAATCTTACTGTGATTGTTTTCAATTACAATGCTAAAAAAGAAACAAATAGCTACTTAGCAAAGAGCAAAGACCAAGCAATACCTTTTCTGGGACTATCTGAGTGGGGAGGGGGAAAACTGAAAAACAGCTGTTTTTGGCAGCGGGTTGGAACTCTCCTTCTTATTGGTCTAACTGATTTACCGCATGGGTATGTCACCATAGAAGGCCAAAACTCCCTCCACCAAACAGGCATAAATTTCAGGCAGTCTTTTCAAACAGCTCTTACACTAAAAGGGCATTATCATAATTTTCACAGTATTATTCCAACCTCATAGTGTGGAAATATATATAAATCATGTTTTTGACTGCACTAGGCCTTTAATGAGAAAGGTAGTGTCACTGTGTGGGTGCAAACATGTAATGATCTTATTTGTTTGTGTGGAAGGCTGTGGCAATTGTTGTTTTTTCCACCTGGGGAGGTCATCTTGGGAGGTCTTCATTTGAAGTTAAGCTTCATATCTAGACTGGCTCATATCTGCTGGAACTCTTGAGGCCCAATGTGTTGTCCTGTCCTTATCTACCTGTACAAGCTCATGTGTCTCCAATCTCTCTGACGCATGAATGCGTCAGTGAGTTTCTATGCCCTTTGCGTTGCTTTTTGATGTGCTGTGTACAGACTCACCCTTCACAGCTCTGATCTAAGGATCTTTGTGTCCATGTCCCTGCGGCCAATACTTGTCCACGTTTTTGTTCAGTTAGGGTTTCCAAAAGAATATTTTATTTTCAGGACTGTAACGCGTTAGAATTCAATTAAGAGACAATTCCAGGAAAATGTGCATACAAAAGAACATCTAAGCACAGCCAGACTTTCTAAGGAATCAGTTGAGTGCTGTGAAAGTTTTTGGAGGGATCAACTCAACAAAACAAAAAAAGGATCTGTTTGCGTGCCTGAACAAAACGTGGGTTTACCGGTGCATTCATTTGAGGAACACCTGTGCTAACTCCCCGCCATGTTTCTTGGGCGGGAATTGTGAGTTGTTGACCTCGATGTGTTGGCTTTGTGTGGTGTGGCACGTCATGGGGAGACTGAGAACTGGATAGACCAGTCCAGCCCAACCTTAGGGTGGTCCCTCTCTCTGTGAGAACTAAAGTGTGGTGGTGGTGGGAGGGGAGCAATGACTTTACACTGGAAACACACCTTACAATGCTTATAGAATGGGGGTAGAAAATAATTGTCAGAGTGAATAAAATCAGTTTCATTTGAACAAAATCAGCCCAGTTTTGGGGGTAAGAGATTGTCAACAGTACATCCTTCCAGCTGGTTATTCCAAACCAAAATCTTAACCATCATAAATTTAGTCAACACGACAGTCACCAGCTTTCTCTGAAACCATTTACGTAACAGGAATTGATTTACTACTGCTTCGACACATCTCATCAGTTGCCAGTTGATTGCCAAATGATGTGTAATTTAGCTATTTTGTGGAGTGCTTGAGTGTTTTCACCTTGTTCTGTAGAAAATGGAGATGACTGTTTGCCTCAGAAGTCATTAGCTGGTCAAAGCAAAGGATTACTTTGTTGGAGCCAGACACAACATCTTTCCCTATCTCCACCATCACGCATGGCCCTGGCCACACACACACACACACACACAAACGGCTGCCCATGCCAGCTTGTCACCCGTGACAGAGCACAGCCCTGATCTTTGGTGACTGTTCACAGTTGTGGTAAAATATGCTGCAGATCCAGCCCCCTCTTGTGACATAGCACTGAAGCGTGGCAGCCATTCTACTAACGCAAGAAGACGCCCACTCAAAGCATTCACCTGCTCTCTGCCTGCCTGCCACCAAAACATTGTTCATTATGACTTGGGTAAAACTACCTTGTCTGCCCAATGCACATGGAAGTGGCTCTTGCTTTTGCAAGTTTTATTCATTCCCTCACTCTAACCCAAAGAAAATGTTTTAAAAAACAATTGAACAAGTATTTGAAACTAAATGGGTCGTTCCACCAAGTAGGTGCCTTTTGAGTAGTGTAACTTGGCGGGAGAAAAAGCACTTTTATTTCACCTAATTTGGATATACTATCATAAATTGCACATGTTCAACTTAATTTAAAAAAAGTTTTCCCATCTCAAGAAGTGAAATTAAAAAAGTACTATAATAAGTGTCTATTAAGAACCAAATATATTAACAGGGTTGATAACTTCATCTTAAATCAGCCATGAATCCCCTTGTGACAGGGGGAATGGAAGCTTGTCGTATGCAACAGGGAGGGGCAATTGAATGCAAGCTTCACCAAAAAAAACACATTGTTAAAACATTTCTAGCCTGTCTATGGGTAACAGGGTTGACGTGTTACGCTCGACCCACTCAGTTTTCCACCACAAAAAAAATAAGAAAAAAGAGTAGAACCAGCTCACCTGCTTAACACTTATTAGCTCCTTTTGTAAAATAAATGTCAAAGGAATATTTAACCATATTAAAATTAGATGTTCAGTTCATGTCACAGGGTTGACCTTTAAAATGAATCACTGATCACATTAAACAAATAATCATCAGAAATTACTAGGTCAAAGCCACAGGATAACTAGGGCTTTACATTGATGGTGAAAAGTTGGAGAAACGTTGGTGTTAAGGTGGGTTAAAATCCTCCTAGAGATCAGAGGATGCACAGAGGGACATGTCTAAATGCAGAATTTTGGCACTTTAGCAAGTCTTTATTCATATTTAAAAAATCACATATTGAATTTTTCCATGTGGTTTATATTAAAAGGCAATGTAGCCTAGTGGTTAGAGAATTGGACTAGTAACCGGAAGGTTGCAAGTTCAAAGCCCTGAGCTTACAAGGTACAAATCTGTCATTCTGCCCCTGAACAGGCAGTTAACCCACTGTTCCTAGGCCATCATTGAAAATAAGAATTTGTTCTTAACTGACTTGCCTAGTTAAATAACAGGCTTTTAAAATTCAATATTTTTTGCACAATTTCTGCTTTGCACTAATTTGAAAGAACAGACCAAATGTGAAGAAAAAAATTGAGAGCAGATATGAATGCCTTCTGTCTAGATCTTAACCGTATACCCCCTTACACACACATTGTGTTTTAACGAGACTCACAGATCAATGTTTAACTATCAATTGCATATTATAACATTTTTGTATTGTGCTGTCTAGGCCTACATAATTTTACATCTACTAACGAATGTTGGGTTGGTAGATTTAGAGGTGTTTTGCTATGATGCAAGAGAACAAGAGTTTCTATGGAATGGCATAGTCATTTAACTGGAGGGGGTAGTTTGGTGACAGGGGTATCCCTTGGTAACAACAACCTGTGGAAGACTGCTCGTTGCTAAGAGATTTCTTCAGAAAAGTGGACCCCCCTTCCTCCAAGAGTACAGATTACATGCAGAATCGCACTCCGTTAGCTGACATGTTCCTAGTTGCCCCAATTAAGACAATCTTTTTCAAATAAACTAACTTTGTCTTCAGTTAAGGAAATGGTTTTGTCACAAAAGTGTGTTGATGTCCGTTAATATGAATCCTACCCTACGACATTCCCTAGCCTAGTTCGACTAGTCTGTCAGTGATGTGATGGCAGACCTTATTTCCATGAGAATGGTGAGGGGCAGGGAAAGGGTTAAGCCTGGACTGTGGGATAAGGAAGAAGGGGCACTCAATGCAACGCTAATTTTCTGCCCCATGGGGCACCCAGAGAAAAGAGGACAAAGCCAGCCATAAGACACGCTGAGAACCACGGTTTACTGTGTGCACCTGCATGCTCTAAAGCAGTGAGGGAACAATGAGATTTACCGAAACGGGTAATTATGCTCGGGAGTTGGATGGCTTTCCACTCTCCTTTTCTGTTGGGAAAGAGAAGCGGGCAAAGGCCTGGTGAAAGTTTAGACTATCTCCATGTTAAATCATATAGGCCTTGAGTTTATTCTACGGAAGACTTCAGTTTTGCATTGGAAGACTTCAGTTATGTTTCATGTAAATGGTGTTAGTTTTAGGAATTTATCATAGGCACATTATGTGACAGTAGAAAATAGAAAAATAATAACACTTTATTACTTTTTTTGTTTTACATCATTCTTGTCAAGTGACTTGAAATAACAATACCCTTACTATAAGGGTATTAATAAAACATGAATCCAATACATTTCACAACGGTAAATAAGGCCTAAACCTCAGAAAAGCAGCATCGATTTAAACTAAACAATAACAAAAATCCTCAAATATCGGTTCAGTTTTGTGTTTCAAAAAGTTGTGAAATAAAAACCAACTGCTATTTAACTTTTATATAAATTACAGGGTGTGTAGACCCATTTAGAGGTAAATTCATTTTCTGAACGGATACAGAAATGGCAGCTGTCTGAGAGAAACATTTGAGATTGTCAATGTCGAAGCCATTTTGTTCAGAATTCACAAAAACAAAATGTCATACTTCCACTTCAACTTTTTGAGTTCCCACTGCAGTCATTAATACTCTTTTAGATGGTGGGTTTAGAGGAATAGCAGAATGGGACAATATCTGGGGTTTGGAATCACTCATAACCATCAAGGCATTCCAACTGGAATGTACACTGAAACCACTCAACCAATCAACGACCAATGATGACGACATCGTCATCTTGTCACAAAATATTGTCTGTGTCAGTGAGGGATCTCATCTTTGTATTAAAATGAATATTATTTTCTTTCTTCAGTCCCTGCACATCTACTGACCCCATTGGGCTACCACCAGTCAATGCCAGCATATCAAGTCAGATCACGTTGTTTCCCAACATCCATCTTACTAGACTTCCACAATAACAGTGTCAGACCCTGTAGGTCAGATGTGGATAAGGGACCAACAAGAATTAGGAGGGGAGTCGACAGCACTTCAACCAACATGATACACGGTTGATTGAATCAGTATAATGTCTCAGTTCAGAGGTGTGCGAGTTGGTGAGTGAGTTCAGCTTAGAGGTGTGTGAGAGGGAATTCAAAGGTGGGTGAGTGGAGCTGACCCTCCCAGGTAATGCTGCTGGATGTTTGCTGCAGAGACGGAGTACCCTCTCTGGGCCTCTGAGGCATCTCCCCCAGGCATGTACATGCTGATCATGTCCCTGAGATGGTCTCCCTGGACCTGGATACCACGCTGGGTCTGGTGCTGCTGGTGGGCCTGGTGGTGGTGCTGCTGGAGGGGGCTGTGGGGCCCGGTGGGGGATGGGGACATGCTGTGGCCATCAGACTGCTGCTTCACCATGGACATCACTGGGCTGACCTGCTGGGGGCTGCTGTTGTAGGACATGGGGCTGAGGGAGAGAGATTGGAGATTGGGTTACTGATCAATTGAGACAAACTACTTTGAGTCAAAGTAACCATTTGACTTCAAAAAGTCACAAAAGGGTCACTGACCAAAAGTAAATGGACAAGATGGAAATAGACTAATAGCGCCAATAAAACCACCTGGTCATGGGTTTTGTATATTCAAAAACAGTTTAGGCCTATAACTGCCAATGGTACATTGGAAAGAAAATATATCTGAATAAAGTAACAATCTAGACTCACCTGTATGCGTTGGCACCATTCATGTAGGCTTGGGCCTGGGCCATGCTGGACTGATACTGAAGTGCTGACAGGTCATAGCGGTGAAGCTGTTGGCTGTAGCCGAGCGCCTCGCTCTGCATCGCCGCAGTGTAGCCCCCTGTGTGGCCCCAGCCATATGCGTCCATTCTGGGGTTTCCAACTTGTCCCTGAGCCGCGGACGCACTCAGCAGGTGGTTACCGGCCGACATCTGATACTGGGCGGCTAGAGTATTGTTCTTCGGCATCGGTTTGGTTTTACGACGGGGCTTGTATTTGTAGTCCGGATAATCCTTCATGTGCACCGCGCGGAGGCGTTTAGCCTCGTCAATGAAGGGCCTTTTCTCAGCGTCTGTTAGAGATTTCCACGCGACACCCAGCCGTTTGGATATCTCAGAATTGTGCATTTTGGGATTTTCCTGAGCCATTTTCCGTCGCTCACCGCGAGACCAGACCATGAAGGCATTCATGGGCCGCTTGACTTTGTCCATTGGGTCAGGTTGGATTGTCGGTAATTTGGAACCTGTGTGGCCGCCCTCGTGCCCCCCTACTCCGTTCGCAGGTGGCATTCCTGTTCCAGGATGATGTGAAGGAACAGAGGACTTGAGTTGGTGCTCTATAATGTTATACATATTTACCATAAACGAAATATACAAAGTTTGAACAGAGCTTTAAAATTACACCGGCTGTGTAATGTCAACCAAGCATCTCAAGCAGAAGTTGAAAACAATAATGATAAAACAAATTGTCAGAGATGGAAACAAAATCGTCGCAAAAACATCCTGCTACCAACTCACGACTTCAGATGCTGGCCTTTAAACTACAATGAGAAGAGAGATACTGCTGTAGAGTTCCTTCTTGAAATAACTCCCTATCCCACTGGTAGCTGGTGATTATAAAACTTCTTCACAAGCAAATCTGCTTCTAACTTCCCTCCCTCCAGCCCACTCATTTACATCACTATAGAAGGGGTGCGGTGAATTTGGAATGCACTTGAGTGAATATGAAGAGAGGCGGAATCGCTGTGGGAGGGAGGGAGGGAGGGAGGCAGCCCCCCCTTCTCTCTCTGCAACGCAAACTTCAAACTTTACTTTGTTACATTTATTATATAGTTCTTGTTAATTTAAGATAAAGAATACTTTTGTTTCAGGCTTCTCCATAACATTGGCCAACAGACATGTTTAAGACAAGGGAGGGAGAAGGCAGGGAACCCCTCACCCAATTCTCTCTCCAATACAAACTTTAAAAACGAGTTTACATTTTCAGATTCATCATTCTTATTTACTTAAGGTTTATAATTATTTTATTTCAGATCTTTCTCTATAATATTGGCCACCACATTAATGACACTTGTTGACAGTAATCAAAATAAGTTTAGGCTTTTCATATCAATGTAATGTCAGAATGACATCTGTAGCATATTTGAATGACCTAATAACATATTACAATGTACAATCCATTGGATTCCATTGTCAAAAGCCTGGTAGGCTTATGTTTTCAGAGAGAAAGTATGTCAACAAAACAAGACCCATTTCACAGTATATACCCCATGCATGGTCCATGCCTCCTCTATCCAGTAGCAGCTCCCTGTGGTTCTAAAATGAGACTAGGTGTGATATTACTAGTAGCTACCCATTACACCTTTTTCTAGTTTCTATGGTCACCACTTTACACCTCCACTGGGGGCTAGGTGTTTGCCCATAGCCATCAATCAGTAAATAGCTCATTCATTATGCTTTGCAGGATTAAGAGTCAGTGCTTGAATTGAGCTGGTGCCCACAGGTGTACCGGCACCTCTTATAGAATACAGGCAATAAAATATGATGACCACTGACACCTACATATAAAGACTACTGGGCCGGCACCCAAAATGAGTACTAGCTGGCACCTACTATTTCAGTCCACTTCAAGCACTGAGTAGTGTGATACAAGTTGAATGTTAGAGTGATATAATCAAATGGGATCATGACAAATATAACAAAAACTATAAACTGGTGAATTACGTTGGTATCCAGTTTATAATAGCAATAAGGCACCTCAGGGGTTTGTGGTATATGGCCAATATACCACAACTCCACTTTGTGCCGTGCCTAGGAACAGCCTAGCCGTGGTATATTGGCCATATACCACAACCCCCAGAGGTGCCTTATTGCTTAAATAGACCGCAATGTGCACAATAATACCAGTCCCCCTTAGCATCAGGGAGATTTGGTTGGTTGAGAGATCGATCTGTTCATTTGGACTGAAAGTCCACAATAATATATACATTATCCAATCTATTTGGATTAGCTAGTTCCAATGGCCACAATAACACAGCCATTAACCAATTTATTTGGACTGGTTCCAATGACCAAGATAATATAGCCATTATGCAACTTATTTGACTATTTGTACTTGGAGTATGCCTCTCCCATTGTGCCAGGGTCATTCTTTTTGTGAGTAGAAGATAAGGGAAATAGAGGAAATACATGTATGTTTCCTGGTGTTGTGGTGGTGACAATCAATTCAACATTAAAGTGGGCAAATAAAAGACCGACAAGACAGAGGGGGTGAGATTTGAAAGCCTCTAGCATTATATACATAGGAAAAAAAACAGAGATTGGCAATGACAGATTTGAGGCAAAGGAAAATGAAGTGGAGAGGTTGAGGAGAAGAAAGAGGATAGAAAGAGAGGGAGGCCAAGAAACAGAGAGTAGCACAAACAAAAGGTTGGTGATGGGGGGTTGGTGGTTGGAAGAGAAAGTCCTCAGAGACAAGCAGATTGAAAGCCGCTCTATTCATCGCTCTCTCCTCCGGCTCTTCTCATGTAAATGGGCCCTGCGGTCTCCCAGCTATCCGTCACAGGGCAGGGGGACCCAGGCAGGGCCCTTTACGAGCCTCCCGCACACACAATTGCTCTACCAACAATTGGGGTGCCAATGGGGGGTTGGGGGGTCACGGTTGGGAGGCCAATCTTGGTGAGAGAAATAGTGAAGGATGGATACCGGAGAGGGGGGTGGGGGGTGGAATTGGAGGAATGACCACCTACACTGAGCCAGAGAAGTATACATTGGTTTAGGTTGGTTGCATTTAATAACATAAGGAAAAGTGATGAAATGATAACAGGAACCGTGTGTGAGAATGACAAGAGGCTGTTCGATGCCAATTCTCAACTGTAAAAGTTTAAAGGGCGAGGATTTGTTTCTTAATAAGAAATAGGACGCTGACATGCTGTTACCTTCTAATAACTCTGATTCATGTAGATTTGTTCAATTGACACGCTGAGAGATCTTTAAAGGGGGCTGTAGCCTATAGACCTACATCATTTCTAAAGAGCACTTAGGCCTATTTCGGACAAACATAAAGACACACAGCAGAGAAATTACAAATTGTAGAAATATACTAGAAAATAATTTCAGAAAAACATGGACTTATTCACCAGATCCACTTTATGACTGTCAGTAACTCCATTAGTAACTAGTTTAGTAAAACAATGTAAATTTGTAAAAATTCTAACTCCCGAATACCTTCCTGGTGTTGTGGTGGTGACAATCAATTCAACATTAAAGTGGGCAAATAAAAGACCGACAAGACAGAGGGGGTGAGATTTGAAAGCCTCTAGCATGATATACATAAGAAAAAAAACAGAGATTGGCAATGACAGATTTTAGGCAAAGGACACTTGAGACAAAGCTGTTGTTGATAGTCTTTCTGACCTATCTACCACCTTGGGTCCATCTCTCTTTTTTTTGTGGGTGCATTTAAACATAAAAAGTGATTTATAATGTTTTAAAATCTAAATGCCTGAAGGATAGGCACTGCTGAGTGAAGCAGCAACACTGGATGGAAGGCACCCAAAATTGGACAGTATTTGGAATCCATCTGGTGGCAGACACAGGTATTTATTTATTCTTAGTTTAACTAGGCAAGTCTTAAGAAAAAGTTCTTATTTTCAATGATGGCCTAGGAACAGTGGATTAACTGCCTTGTTCAGGGGGCAGAACAACATATTTTTACTCTGTCAGCTCAGGGATTTGATCTTGCAATCTTTCAGTTCCAAGTCCAATGCTCTAACCACTAGGCTACCTGCCTCCCATTGAAAACCCCATTGTCATAATACATTTGTTTTTCCTCTGTGTAATGTCAAACAAGCAGTAACGTTCTACATTTTATCCCTAAAATGGTACTGGTCAAGCATACTGCTTGTGCATTTCAATGAACCAAATGTGATTAAGTGCACTCTGTGGTGATCAAATCAGTTCCAACTGCAAATATCCAAAGAAGCTGAACATTTTTATTAAATCAAAGACATCCCCACTTACATAGAGCAGAATACAATGTAGAAATTATTTTTTACATTGTTTCTGTAAAAATGATTTCAGCTAGACTACATTTGTATGATAATTGCTGTTGTTTCATTATGTTTCAGCTAGTCTACAACGTCAATATTGTTAACTATGTTTGAGCAGAAATCTTAAAATGCTTGCAGGCAGACTAATTCTGAAATGTTGCCAAATTATTGTCAAAAGAGCTGATCTGATTGGTCAAAATACCAATTTGGTGGAATAAGATCAGAATTTGGCTGCCTGTGTAAATGCAGCCTAATTTTGGTCACAGTACAACATTTGCCTAGTCCTAGAGACAATCCGAGAATGCATCTGAATACAAAATATATGGGTTTATACAAGACAAGAATGCAATTATTTCATGGCCCCACTATTTATGCAATAAATCCCCCCTGCATGACCATTCGGATGTTCCAAAAAACAGGATCATTAAATCTCTTAATATGGGTCATATTGAGGGAGATCGATTAAGCTGAACTGCAGTGCACAGGTCTATAGCCAGTGACGTAAATGGGTAAAAGCAGTGAGGGAGGAGCACCCTTCTCAAATTGAAGAGTAATCTGCACCGCTCGGTCATTTGGTCAACAAGGCAGCATGATGCATCGTTTAGAAACATACAACATTTCTTTTCCGCAAAACACACTATATATATAAAAGTATGTGGACACCCCTTCAAATGAGTGGATTTAGCTATTTCAGCTACACCCGTTACTGACAGGTGTATAAAATCGCCATGCAATGTCCATAGACAAATATTGACAGTAGAATAGCCTAGCAGCCGCACACAAGCCTAAGATCACCATACGCAATGCCAAGCGTCGGCTGGAGTGGTGTAAATCTCACCGCCATTGGACTCTTCGAGCAGTAGAGACGCGTTTTCTGGAGTGATGAATCACTCCATCAGGTAGCCTGACGGACGAATCTGGGTTTGGTGGATGCCAAGACAACGCTACCTACCCCAATTTATAGTGCCAACTGTGTAGTTTGGTGGGGGAGGAATAATGTTCTGAGGCTGTTTTTCATGGTTCGGGTTAGGCCCTTAGTTCCAGTGAAGGCAAATCTTATCGCTACAGCATACAAGGACATTCTAGATTATTCTTTGCTTCCAACTTTGTGGCAACAGTTTGGGAAAGGCCCTTTCCTTTCCTGTTTCAGCATGACAATGCCCCTTGCACAAAACGAGGTCTACACAGAAATGTTTTTTCGAGATCGGTGTGGAAGAACTTGACTGGAGAGCCCTGACCTCAACCCCATCGAACACCTTTGGGGTGAATTGGAACGCCAACTGCAAGCCAGGCCTAATTGCCCAACATCAGTGCCTGACCTCACTAATGCTCTTGTGGCTGAATGGAAGCAAGTCCACACAGCAATGTTCCAACACCTAGTGGACAGCCTTCCCAGAAGAGTGGTTGTTATAGCAGCAAAGGGGGGGCCAACTCCCTATTAATGCCATTACTTTGGAATGAGATGTTCGACGAGAAGGTGTCCACAAACTTTTAGTCATGTAGGGTCATGCAGGGTATATTTTCGAATTTTGACATCCGGTTCCGTTGGCATGCATTGAAACGTGTGGCCTTATCGTGGCTTGCAAATTACCATGAATTAATGGACTTATTTCCTAAAATGTATTATTTCCTGATACTAAACAATATATTAAGGTGTTGGACATTCATTGTGTGACAAGAAATAACTATCAGGTCTATTATGCTCCAGCAGCTAGAATTTGTCTGTCCACAATTCAACTGTGGGAACATGGAGGCTCTCAACACCAGACAACAGAAAGAGCTGTCCGCTACTATACCAGAGATTGTTCATGAGGAGATTACCTCTGCCCTTGACTTACCACTAAAAATGTTAAATGAATCATTGGCAGTGCTCACTGCTGAAGTGGATAACTTTTTAACTAAAGCAGAAAGTCTGGACATGGCAGCCAATGCAACAGAGGTGCTACTCCGTGACCTGGAAACAGCGCAACCTAAATTGGAAGGGATAATCATACTCCTTAAAAGAGAAAACAGAATAAAACTAAAATTATTTCCTTAAATTCAATGTGCGGGTCACAGGACATGAAACTGGTGTGGAAGCAGGCAACCCAACTTCCATCATGAGACTGCGGTAAAGTCAGCTTTATATTAAAGATGCGGACTTTGCTCATCAATACCTCTTTAACAGAATATGCCGGGATGAAATAAATGTAATATTCTGAATCACCTGACGATAGTGAACAATCTATACCCCTTTTCTCGGTTCCGTTCTGTTTTCAGTCCATTTACAGTCATTTCTATGGCAGGGACCATCTTAAAATTGCAATTGGAACCTAGAAAAACAATCACATGACATAGAACTCTCAAGTCAACTGTAATATAGTGATTTACGATAGTGATTTACAATCAATTAAAATGTACTTCCTTAAAACTTTAATAGCTTCGAACCCATAATACCTTCATGAATATACCATTTTTTCTATACATTTTATATAATTGTATGTCTAAAATACTTCCTATACTTCAATAGCTTTCACCCAATACGGACTTGCATGAACTATTGGTCCAGGGACCTCTTCCCTCCAATCCACAGCAATTACTTTTTGGCTTTGTGACGGTCTATTTTTTTTTAATGTTAACTTTTTTTACACGACAAACACTTTCCTAAAACTTGAAATGACTTCCATCCCATATGACTTCTATGAATTAAAAAAGAGGCCAGCTTTCCATTATAGAGCAGTGTGTCACCATTTGGCTACACTAAGAGTCATATTAACTGCCGTTTTCCCGCGCTTCATTGAATGTCTTCACTTTGACATGAGGAGCACCGCTTGTCTCCTTTGAATATAATCAATTTGTCATTCGGGTTGAGCCACATGGTCAAGTAGACCCTTTTCCGGCTTACAGACTGGCCATCGACCTATCTAGTCATCAATGTGCTATGCAATACTTACCAGGAGAAGAGAGAGCCAAGGAATAGCGCTACTATCCTGCATCCTTCAGCTGGGGTGGGCATCCTTTCCCTACTGCTTGTCTCTGTCCAGCACTCTGAGACACCTGAGAGCAACACAAGAGGGATTACTTGGCTGGGAATCGGATGGTAGCGCCCTCGGCCAATGTAGGAAAGCATGAGCTTTGCTGGTTAGAGTGTGTGTTCGTGATACTTGTTACTGTTCAATATCTATAGTATCTATATCCACAGTAAAACGAGTCCTATATCGACATAACCTGAAAGGCCGATCAACAAGGAAGAAGCCACTGCTCCAAAACCGCCATAAAAAAGCCAGACTACGGTTTGCCAGACTAACAGCACATGGGGACAAAAATCGTACTTTTTGGAGAAATGTCCTCTGGTCTGATGAAACAAAAATAGAACTGTTTGGACATAATGACCATCGTTATGTTTGGAAGAAAAAGGGGGAGGCTTGCAAGCCGAAGAACACCATCCAAACCGTGAAGCATGGGGGTGGCAGCATCATGTTGTGGGGGTGCTTTGCTGCAGGAGGGACTGGTGCACTTCACAAAGTAGATGGCATCATGAGGTAGGAAAATGATGTGGGTATATTGAAGCAACATCTCAAGACATCAGTCAGGAAGTTAAAGCTTGGTCGCAAATGGTCTTCCAAATGGACAATGACCCCAAGCATACTTCCAAAGTTGTGGCAAAATAGCTTAAGGACAACAAAGTCAAGGTATTGGAGTGGCCATCACAAAGCCCTGACCTCAATCCTATAGAAAATTTGTGGGCAGAACTGAAAAAGCGTGTGCGAGCAAGGAGGCCTACAAACCTGACACAGTTACACCAGCTCTGTCAGGAGGAATGGGCCAAAATTCACCCAACTTATTGTGGGAAGCTTGTGGAAGGCTACTCGGAATGCTAAACAATTTAAAGGCAATGCTACTAAATACTAATTGAGTGTATGTAAACTTCTGACCCACTGGGAATGTGATGAAAGAAATAAAAGCTGAAATAAATCATTCTCTCTACTATTATTCTGACATTTCACCATCTTTAAAATAAAGTGGTAATCCTAACTGACCTAAAACAGGGAATTTTTACGAGGATTAAATGTCAGGAATTGTGAAAAAAATATTTTAAATGTATTTGGCTAAGGTGAATGTAAACTTCCGACTTCAACTGTATGTGTGAATATGGGTATATGTGTGTTGCGAGCAGAAGTCACTTTCATTACCGTGCCATCCCTTGTTTACTCCCTTCGACCTGCACCGTCGTCAGAGTGCCCCCATGTGCTGACAACCACCTATGTTCCTCCTGGCCAGAGCCGGGGATTTGTTCGAGCCGCCTTCATCTAATAGACCACTTGTCAACTCCCTTCGGCCTGCACTCTTTTCGAATCTAGTCACCATGAGGGGTATTATTATCACCAGAATGATGCATTCTATGTGCCGTGCCTGTGTGCCTCTCACAGTTAGTTTCTCATAGCTTAAAGCCCCTCTCCTTGTAAACTCTAGAGGGTAAGGCCCTATCTAGTGGACCTATTTTGTAAGATGGCCCTCCGACCTGCAACTGTCTTTTACATTTATATACTGTATGTGTTCCCCTTCTTATAATGTATATTATTGCCCCTTTTACTATCATCCTGGGCTAAGGTCTCCTTAAGAGGGTCATAGTTACTACCACCATTTACCCGCGCTTAATTTAATTTCTTCACTTGACATTCAGAGCACTGGGCAGAAATCACATCGCGTCAATACCCACCTCGGGCCTTCACGATGCTTTGATTTAATTAAACAGTCAGATTCCCCTGGTCTGCACCAGTTCTGAGTCAGTTGCTAGGCGCCGGCTATGGCGACCTGCCGGAGACACATGCGCGAACTGGGCAGGCATGCGCCGTAGCTAGGGAGATCCATGAGAAGGGCCTGGCACTCGTCCAGAGTAGCCGCCGCCAACCGCCGGACTAAACCCCCACCGGTCCGCCATCGCCAGACGAACCTCCGCAGGCAGCCCCTTGCGAGACCATGCACGAGAGTCCACGAGACGGGCCACACGACAAATTTCCGACGGTTGCGAGAGGAAGGCAACAGTGCGACTTCTCCCAAGCTCGAGCCCAGCCCGACCGACCCAGCCTTTAAATCTGACTTGCCGACTATCCTTACATACCTTGTTCTAAAATGCCAGAGGCTGTTCACCTTGTAGAGATGCTATGGATATGGGTACGGTCCGGGGAGAGATTTACACCCTACCCTCTCTTCTGGAATTTCAAGGGCCAGCGAGAGCTCACCGGACACTACTGGAACGTAACGCTTTCCAGGGCTTTTTATGTTGAAAATACTTCCTATATGTAACAGTATAACTTTAGACCGTCCCCTCGCCAATACCCGGGCGCGAACCCGGGACCCTCTACACACATCAACGACAGTCACTCACGAAGCATCGTTAACCATCGCTCCACAAAAGCCACGGCCCTTGCAGAGCAAGGGGAACCACTACTTCAAGGTCTCAGAGCAAGTGACGTTACCGATTGAAATGCTATTTAGCGTGTACCGCTAACTAAGCTAGCCGTTTCAAGTTTATCTCAATACTTTGTTATATACCCTTTGTTGGCAATGACAGAGGTCAAACGTTTTCACACACTGTTGCTGGTATTTTGGCCCATTCCTCCATGCAGATCTCCTCTAGAGCAGTGATGTTTTGGGGCTGTTGCTGGGCAACACGGACTTTCAACTCCCTCCAAAGATTTTCTATGGGGTTGAGATCTGGAGACTGGCTAGGCCACTCCAGGACCTTGAAATGCTTCTTACAAAGACACTCCTTCGTTGCCCGGGCGGTGTGTTTGGGATCATTGTCATGCTGAAAGACCCAGCCACATTTCAAATTCAATGCCCTTGCTGATGGAAGGAGGTTTTCACTCAAAATCTCACAATACATGGCCCCATTCATTCTTTTACACGGCTCAGTCGTCCTGGTCCCTTTGCAGAAAAACAGCCCCAAAGCATGATGTTTTCACCCCCATGCGTCACAGTAGGTATGGTGTTCTTTGGATGCAACTCAGCATTCATTGTCCTCCAAACACGACGAGTTGAGTTTTTACCAAAAAGTTATATTTTGGTTTCATCTGACCATATGACATTCTCCCAATCTTCTTCTGGATCATCCAAATGCTCTCTAGCAAACTTCAGACAGGCCTGGACACGTCTGGCACTGCAGGATTTGAGTCCCTGGCGGCGTAGTGTGTTACTGATGGTAGGCTTTGTTACTTTGGTCCCAGCTTTCTGCAGGTCTTTCACTAGGTCCCCCCGTGTGGTTCTGGGATTTTTGCTCACCGTTCTTGTGATCATTTTGACCCCACGGGGTGAGATCTTGCATGGAGCCCCAGATCGAGGGAGATTATCAGTGGTCTTGCATGTCTTCCATGTCCTAATAATTGCTCCCACAGTTGAATTCTTCAAACCAAGCTGCTTACCTATTGCAGATTCAGTCTTCCCAGCCTGGTGCAGGTCTACAATTTTGTTTCTGGTGTCCTTTGACAGCTCTTTGGTCTTGGCCATAGTGGAGTTTGGAGTGTGACTGTTTGAGGTTGTGGACAGGTGTCTTTTATACTGATAACAAGTTCAAACGGGTGCCATTAATACAGGTAACGAGTGGAGGACAGAGGAGCCTCTTAAAGAAAAAGTTACAGGTTTGTGAGAGCCAGAAATCTTGCTTGTTTGTAGGTGACCAAATACTTATTTTCCACCAATATTTGCAAATAAATTCATTAAAAATCCTACATTGTGATTTTCTGGATTTTTTTTCCTCATTTTGTCTGTCATAGTTGAAGTGTACCTATGATGAAAATTACAGGCCTCTCATATTTTTAAGTGGGAGAACTTGCACAATTGGTGGCTAACTAAATACTTTTTTGCCCCACTCTATGACTTCTATGAATGAAAACAATAACACACGAGACCAGCTTCCGCTCCACTGGCCATTTTATAGCAGTGTGTCACCATTTGGCTACCTCAAGAGGGTCATATTACCCGCCGTTTACACCACTTCATTTGATTTTTTAACTTGACATGAGGAGCGCCAGCGAAACGGGGCTCGTCTCCTTTGAATATCATCAATTTGTCATTCGGTTGCGCCACATGGCTGGGTAGAATATTATTCATTTTTTGCCCTCCAGGACACCTACAACACCCGATGTCACAGGAAGGCCATCATCAGAACTATGAAACAACACATATGGAATCATGTAGTAACCAAAAAACAAATCTAAATATATTTTATATTTGAGATTATTCAAAGTAGCCACCGTTTGAGGTGATGACATCTTTGCACACTCTTGGCATTCTCTCAACCAGTTTCATGAGGTAGTCACCTGGAATTCCTTTCCTTTTAAATACGTTTGAGACAATCAGTCAGGCGGGTATACAGAAGATAGGCCTATTTGGTAAAAGATCCAATCCATATTATGGCAAGAACAGCTCAAATAAGCAAAGAGAAACGAAAGTCCATCATAACTTTAAGACATGAAAGTCAGTCAATGCGGAACATTTTAAGAACTTTGAAAGTTTCTTCAAGTGCAGTCACAAAAACCATCAAGCGCTATGATGAAACTGGCTCTCATGAGAACCGCCACAGGAAAGGAAGACCCAGAGTTACCTCTGCTGCAGAGGATAAGTTCATTAGAGTTACCAGCCTCAAATAAATGCTTCACAGAGTTCAAGTAACAGACACATCTCAACATCAACTGTTCAGAGGAGCCTGCGTGAACCAGGCCTTCATAGTCAAATTGCTGCAAAGAAATCACTACTAAAGGACACCAATAAGAAGAGACTTGCTTGGGCCAAGAAACACGAGCAATGGACATTAGACCGGTGGAAATCTGTACTTTGGTGAGACGAGTCCAAATATGAGATTTTTAGATCCAACCACCGTGTCTTTGTGAGACGCAAAATAGGTAAACGGATGATCTCCGCATGTGTGGTTCCCACCGTGAAGCATGGAGGAGGTGGTGTGATTGTGTGGTGGTGCTTTGCTGGGGACACTGTCTGATTTATTTAGAATTCAAGGCACAATTAACCAACATGGCTGCCACAACATTCTGCAGCGATACGCCTTCCCATCTGGTTTGCACTTAGTGGGACTATCATTTGTTTTTCAACAGGACAATGACCCAAAACACCTCCAGGCTGTGTAAGGGATATTTGACCAAGAAGGAGAGTGATGGAGTGCTGCATCAGATGACCTGGCTTCCACAATCACCTGACCTCAACCCAATTGAGATGGTTTGGGATGAGTTGGACCGCAGAGTGAAGGAAAAGCAGCCAACAAGTGCTCAGCATATGTGGGAATTCCTTCAAGATTTTTGGAAAAGCATTCCAGGTAAAGCTGGTTGAGAGAATTCCAAGTGTGCAACGCTGCTATCAAGTCAAAGAGTGGTTACTACATGATTCCACATGTATTATTTCATAGTTGTGATGTCTTCACTATTATTCTACAATGTAGAAAATAGTAAAAATAACGAAAAACCCTTGAATGAGTAGATGTCCACATTTTTTAACTGGTACTATATAAGAAAAGGTTTGAGCTTTGCCGATATGAGTGTGTGTGGGATACTTGTTACCACTCCATCCCTTCACACCTTACCTTGTGTTCGTCTCTGTTTGGGTGGCTGTGTATTGTGAGCGGAAGAGAAGGCACTTTCATTACCAGGCCATCCCTTGTTTACTTCATTCGGGCCTGCACAATTGTCAGAGTGCCCCCTTGCTCTGACGACCGCCAAAGTGGTCTCCCAATCGTGGTAGGGGTTTTCGTTGTCAGGAGTACCAAGGAATGTCAAACCCACTTGACCTGATGTAGCCCCGGGTGGTTTAAGCACCCTCGTCACTCAAAGCCTTTTCCTCGAGCAGATCTATGGAGTACAGCAGGACTCTCTGGCTTACCAGCTTTGCGAAGGCTGCCCTTTGGGACTGCTATACTTCCATGGGTCGCAGCACTTGGTTGTTACGAGTGGGCCACATGGCCCTGGTCCCTACCGGGACTCCCGGAAACTTTTCTAGGATTTCTGGGGCAGTATGGAGATGGTGCGTGATCTTTTTAGATCTAGCCAACTCAAGAGTGTCAAAGGCGAATTCGTATGGCACTGTAACATTGACCACCAAAGCTGCAGCTTTCCTCAGTTTCCCATTCTGTGAAAAGAAACTTATCTCCTTGATAACGTTCCATCTGTTGCTTTCGGCTTCTACTAATAGGTCACATACCTTGTTGTGCCTATTTATGCAGGCTCCTTGGATCGACGGGCATCGACCCAGGATGTGTGAACAAGATTCGTACGGGTCTGGACAGCGCCTGCAATGAGGAATCCCTCTCTGGCCTTCCTCTTGCAAGCATCTCCGGGGTGGGATAAATGTTGGCCGTCAACTTAAGCCCTTCGATGTACTGGCCTTGCTTGAATCCCACTGAGGATTAGCCAGCCAAGTATTGCTGGTCTTGCCATTACCAAAGGCCTGCGTCCCTATACCTTGAGTTACCAGGCTGATCCATTTCCGCATTTCCTCTCGCCTCCAATCGTACGGTATTGGGCACCGCGGTGTCACTAAGCCGGTTAAGTTGTCTTCGAGGGAGGGCCTCCCTGTGTCACTCCCACCGGCTCTCAGCCATGTTCCCTTGAATACCGATTCCTCAACCGTGCTGCCAGTTATCTTCCGGGTGCACTCATCAGAAGAGTGCCACAGCCAGTGGATTCTTCTGGCCTGGATCGATGGAATTTGGCAGACCAATATTATTTTTATTTGTCAAACGGCAGCCAAGCATCGATGATCATGTCACTAGAATAAGACTTGATATTGGAGAGGAGCATTAAGCTCATCACATTGGACTTTCACCACCCTGTGATGTTCATCGTCATTTATTTCATATGTAGCCTAATAAACTGCACACTTTCCCAATGAGTCGTTGTGGGAGGACAACACGTCATCGCGTGACACCCAAGTTTACTTCAATATGATGGTTATTTGGTAGACACTAAAAGATCCCACCTTGTCTAGCGTATTTTTGTTGTCTGCATTTGGAAAGTTAACCGGAGAATGTTCTGTTTCCATCAGGCCTGTCATGACATTTTTTATGCAACATGTACTTTACTCGCATAATAAGGTTGGATGAAAACCTGGTTAGTGTCGACAAAAAAAAATCACTGGACAAGTTAATGGAAACATAGCTACTGATTATATTAACATGATAAATAACTGGCAAAACAAACACATTATTTATTTGGTAACTTTATTGAAGTCACCCCCCTTCCCCAATTTGTAAAATGAAACCAAACTAATGAATAAAAAAAGGTGTGGGAAATAAATAAAATGTTTATACTGGAATTTTATTCCATGTAGTCCATCAAATGTCTTTGCACTCAAAGCAAAACTCCCAATAGCCCCCTCTGTACACCTTCAGTTTCTCCCCCAAAATGCCAACCTTTGTGAAATGTAAATTATACACTTTAGAATTAAATATGGGTAGTTTTATATATTCAATCAAAATATCTACCAACAGCTTGTGTCTTACCACTCATTAACGGTGTTAAAATGAATAGCTCTACTTTCAAGGAGGCACATGGAGGATTTTTTAAAACATTTTTATAAACAATGTCATCCTTTGTTTGTTTAAAAACTCTCCTGCAGAAAATCTACTGCATATCAGCAATGGAGAGTGATAAAATATAACAACTTCAATGCAAATAACAAAGACTGCAACTGCATAGTGCAATCCCCATTCCCAAAAGAAGTTACCATTTCCTATTGAAATGGAGTCCCAAGGGGTCCTTGTATACAACATAAGGACATGAAGTCTGCTGCTAATGCAAACATACTGATCCTCGTCTGTGACCAAGTAAACATACAATTCTAGGTTTTTATAATGCAAGGCTAGCAGGAGAGGTGGTCTCTTTCCTTTAAGCCATAGAGAACCAAATGAGTGAGGCTGAGCTGAGGGACCGCAGAGGGTATGGAAAAGGAGGGGAAAACAGGGGTTCCCCTACCCCATTTAAGAGCGCAAAATTGGGATACACGGGAGAGGCTTGGATAGGTGGGAATATAGATGGGTGATAGGTAGGAAATGGGAGATTTTAGACAACAGTGAGATGATGATAGTGGTATGTAGACCACCAGCAGGCAGGGCGCCAGGGGCAGGGGGCTCTACTCTAGATCAGGTCAGCCACATTCATGGGCATCTCTTCTACTGTGGTGTTGTAGAACGTCTCAATGTCCCGGAGAGTGCGCTTGTCCTCCTCTGTCACCATGTTGATGGCAACACCCTTTCTGCCAAAACGGCCTCCTCTCCCGATCCTGGCACACAACATTTAAAGACAAGGTTAATATGAACCCTGCCGATCTGCATTTAGAATTAAAACAGTAGTGAAATAAACATGAAATGAAACAAACCAGGAGGAATGTGAGCAGATCAATATAGATAACTCTGGAAATGTAAAAAAATAAACAGGAATTCCTGATTCATTCGCTTTATAACTAGGGTGGCAACAAATTCTACAGGTGGAATTCAAACCTGAGTTAAGCACACAAAAATTATACATGATTCCCTTTTAATGCACTTCTCTCTATGCATATTCTGACCTTTAATTTAAGCATGAGAATAGCATGCTATTCACACGCTATTCATTCTGGGGTGGAGACCCAAAAACTTAAGTTGTGGCAAAGGCGTCTTTATACGCCGTATTCTGACAGCTACCTAATTACCTCATAATTCCACTACCTTTACGCACGATGAATAACGTCGAGCAACTTGTCGGTTCCAAGTGGAACATCTTTCTTTTATCCAACAGAAATAACACCATTCTCCATGCACTATTGATTAGAGCTAGGTAAATTAGTAATCCATTTGGATAAGGGGATTGTAAATAAATCTAAATAAATGTGAAACCAGTCAAAGGGTAGCAAACTGAAGCATATCAACATATCACCTTTCCCACAGTGAAGTTCATGAAATGCTGGCCTTATAACTTGGGGTGAAATTTGGAGACCCGAGGTATAGGCTTCTGTAGCCATAGAGCCATGCACAAAGGGCAGTATAACGCCAAACCTACAGAGTTTATTTATGATTTCTAGAATGTTTTAATTAGAGTGAGCTCCAAAAGTATTGGGACAGTGACACATTGTTGTTTTGCCTCTGTACTTCAGCACTTTGGAATTTAAATGATACAAGGAAGTTAAAGTGCAGACTATCAGCCTTACTTTTAGGGTATTTTCATCTATATCGGGTGAATCGTTTAGAAATTACAGCAATTGTTGTACATAGTCCCTCTATTTTAAGGGACCAAAAGAATTGGGAAGAATTCACTTGTGCCTTGATTACTTCTGGAAGTTCGTTTTGCACAAAGTTTGTTTTGCATTTCTGGCATTGTTCACTAGCCAACATCAACTTCTTTTTGTTCTAACCTATTGTACAACTTTCTCACCTTCCAATATTTCATGGATTGAACAATCCATTCAAATTCTATAGTTACAATATAATAGTGAGCACTTTGAATACACTGTTGTTTGACATGACAACGAATGAACAAGCCCAGGGAGGAATTATTGTGACAGGATAGGAACCAAAGTGTTGGTCAGTGTTACCTAGGGGACCCTATAATCTAGCTAGATTAAATGTTTTCTCTTAGCTACATCATATAGCTAACATTTTCATGCTTCGCCTATTCCTCTTTGATTTAGAAGATACTGTTGCACAAAAACAATGATGACAGGCCTACACCAGCACTGGTATCAGGCTGTATTAGCTAGTTATGTTTGCTCCGACTCAGTAAATGTATTAGCTAACTGGTGATTAGCATTAGCAGCTAAAACTATACAATTTTAGCAACAACTTGCTAAAAAAATACACTAGCTGTTTGCACACCGCAAGACACACAACGCTTGTGGATTTATATTAAGAAGCAAAGTGGAAATGAGCATCGTTGTCATCAACATCTTGTCGCAAGTGCTGTATTAACTATGCAGACTGAGCGCAAGTGGTCGTAGCATATCACATTTAGCGGAGTAGCATATCACATTTAACAAACCAAACATTCAGGCCTCTGCATCTATACCAGTATATAGTAAAATACGCTATACCGCTCATCCCTAAGGGTCCCTCCTACCTGTGAATGTAGTTCTCACGGTTGGTTGGCAGGTCATAGTTGATAACCAGAGACACCTGCTGAACATCAATTCCTCGGGCCTGAAAGGAGAAACATGATCAGCACTCCTGCAATGCCTGACCTCTAGCTGCCATTGCTTTATTACCCTGAACACTGATGCAGGCTAGCATAGTCCTGTGTGGATCAGTTGGTAAGAGAGTGTGGTGATAGCAATGCCAAAGGTTATGGGTTCAGATCCAACAGTGATCACATACTAAAAATGTATACATGTTGCCACTTGATTCAAACTTTGTCATCACTGTTCATTAAGAGTAGGCTAATTAAATAAATCATATAGAGCCCACTTACACATTCAATTAAGATATTAAAATAATTTTACATCCAACATATGAAAAGATTCAGGGCACAGCGTGCTCTACCAAGGTAGTCCTGAACTCAACTCACCAGCAGATCTGTGGTGATGAGAACACGGCTGGAGCCAGAGCGGAACTCCCTCATGATCAGGTCCCTCTCCTTCTGGTCCATGTCACCGTGCTGGGGAGGAAGGACGACACTACATTTAGCAGACACTCTTATACCAAGCCACTTATAGTCAGACAAGATAGTTAGCCTGGATCTGACATCACCTTAGTGAATGAACGCACAAGCATTTCATGAATCTCGATACCGTACCAAGATCAAACAGTTACAAAAATCATAAAAAAGACACAACAAATGCTGATCTATCGGAATCATACAAATGCTGATCTATGGGAATCATACAAATGCTGATCTATGGAAATCAGACAAATAATGATCTATGGGAATCATACAAATGCTGATCTATGGAAAATATACAAATGCTGATCTATGGAAAATATACAAATGCTGATCTATGGAAATCAGACAAATAATGATCTTTGGGAATCATACAAATGCTGATCTAACCAGATCAACGGGATGTTTTCTGCACAAATAGAGGCACTAAGAAGTACAGGAGGAACTTTGTGACAAAGATAGGAACTATACTGTGGAGATCGAAGGCTGTGGCTTCTGTAGATATTGCAAACTAATGTGTTTAATGTAAACGATGACATCTCAATAGGATAAATTACAGACACTTCAACCCTGTGCCCGTATTAAGTGTTCAACTCAATGATGAGTTTGTGCCGATAGCATGTACCAACCCGTTGCTCACGGCAGAGTCGGTTTGGGATGAATATGGCTTTGTCTCTCTCCCCCTGGCAGATAAGACTCAGTGCCACTCAAAAGACAGGGGGTGGAACTAACCACTTTTTAAAAAATCAACGGCACTCTCCCAGACACAGATTGAGCTAGTCCGAGAGATCATGCTTTTAATCCAGGACTAGGCATAAATCGGCACCTGGAAACCCAGCTCATAAACTGTTATCAGTTTTCAGAAAGTATTCACATCCATTGACTTTGTCCACATTTTGTTGTGTTACTGCCTAAATTTAAAATGTATAACATGTAGATTTCTTTGTCACTGGCCTACACACAACACCCTAATAATATAAAATTGGAATGAAGTTTTTCCAATTTTCTTTTTTACAAATAAATTCAAAATGAAAAGCTGAAATGTCTTGAGTCAAAAAGCATTTAACCCCTTTGTTATGGCAAGCCTAAATAAGTCCAGGAGTATCAAATCAAATGGATTTATAAGGCCATTTTCACAACCGCATGTCACAAAGTGCTGATACAGAAACCCAGCCTAAAACCACAGAGAGCCAGCAATGCAAAGGTTTGAATATTTGCTTAACAAGTTACATAATACAGAGCCTTCAGAAAGTATTCATACCCCTTCACTTGTTCTACATTTTGTTGTGTTACAGCCTGAAAATGATTGTCAAGCAATGATCAACAAGCTATTTGACATAGCTTGAAGAGTTAAAAAAATATATAAAAAAATGTGAGACTTACCCAGAAATACTCACAGCTGTAATTGCTGACAAAGGAGATTCTAACATGTACTGACACAGGGGATTGAACACTTATCTAATCAAGATATATTAGGGTTTTATTTAGCTCGTCTTTTTTTATATACAAATGTTAGAATTTTTCTTCCTCTTTGAGTATTTTATGTAGATCGTTGACAAAAAAATAACAATTAAATCCATTTTAACCCCACTTTATAACACAACAAAATGTGGAAAAAGTCAAGGGGTGTGAATACTTTCTGAAGCTACTGTATGCCTTTGTTCATCATCATCCTCCACATACCTTAGTGGTATATGACAACATATTATTACTAAAACATCAATGCACATAACACTAACCATTATCAACCCATACAGTGGGGCAAAAAAGTACACAGGTCAGCCACCAATTGTGCAAGTTCTCCCACTTAAAAATATGAGAGGCCTGTAATTTTCATCATAGGTACACTTCAACTATGACAGACAAAATGAGAATTTTAAAAAAATCCAGAAAATCACATTGTAGGATTTTTAATGAATTTATTTGCAAATGATGGTGGAAAATAAGTATTTGGTCAATAACAAAAGTTTATATCAATACTTTGTTATAAACCCTTTGTTGGCAATGATAGAGGTCAAACGTTTTCTGTAAGTCTTCACAAGGTTTTCACACACTGTTTCTGGTATTTTGGCCCATTCCTCCATGCAGATCTCCTCTAGAGCAGTGATGTTTTGGGGCTGTTGCTGGGCAACACGGACTTTCAACTCCCTCCAAAGATTTTCTATGGGGTTGAGATCTGGAGACTGGCTAGGCCACTCCAGGACCTTGAAATGCTTCTTACGAAGCCACTCCTTTGTTGCCCGGGCGGTGTGTTTGGGATCATTGTCATGCTGAAAGACCCAGCCACGTTTCATCTTCAATGCCCTTGCTGATGGAAGGAGGTTTTCACTCAAAATCTCACGATACATGGCCCCATTCATTCTTTCCTTTACACGGATCAGTCGTCCTGGTCCCTTTGCAGAAAAACAGCCCCAAAGCATGATGTTTCCACCCCCATGCTTCACAGTAGCTATGGCGTTCTTTGGATGCAACTCAGCATTCTTTGTCCGCCAAACACGACGAGTTGAGTTTTTACCAAAAAGTTCTATTTTGGTTTCATCTGACCATATGACATTCTCCCAATCTTCTTCTGGATCATCCAAATGCTCTCTAGCAAACTTCAGACAGGCCTGGACATGTACTGGCTTAAGCAGGGGGACACGTCTGGCACTGCAGGATTTGAGTCCCTGGCATAGTGTGTTGCTGATGGTAGGCTTTGTTACTTTGGTCCCAGCTCTCTGCTGGTCATTCACTAGATCCCCCCCCCCCGTGTGGTTCTGGGATTTTTGCTCACCGTTCTTGTGATCATTTTGACCCCATGGGGTGAGATCTTGCGTGGAGCCCCAGATTGAGGGAGATTATCAGTGGTCTTGTATGTCTTCCATTTCCTAATAATTGCTCCCACGGTTGATTTCTTCAAACCAAGCTGCTTACCTACTGCAGATTCAGTCTTCCCAGCCTGGTGCAGGTCTACAATTTTGTTTCTGGTGTCCTTTGACAGCTCTTTGGTCTTGGCCATATTGGAGTTTGGAGTGTGACTGTTTGAGGTTGTGGACAGGTGTCTTTTATACTGATAACAAGTTCAAACAGGTGTCATTAATACAGGTACCGAGTGGAGGACAGAGGAGCCTCTTAAAGAAAAAGTTACAGGTCTGTGAGAGCCAGAAATCCTGCTTGTTTATAGGTGACCAAATACTTATTTTCCACCATAATTTGCAAATAAATTCATTAAAAATCCTACAATGTGATTTTCTGTTGTTTTTTTCTAATTTTGTCTGTCATAATTGAAGTGTACCTATGATGAAAATTACAGGCCTCTCATCTTTTTAAGTGGGAGAACTTGCACAATTCGTGGCTGACTAAATACTTTTTTGCCCCACTGTATGTCCATCACCAAACACATACCTGCGTGTTAGGTATGACAACACTGTGGGATATGGACACAGAGCTGGAGGTGCAGGAGCTCTTACCAGGGCAGAGACAGTAAAGTCCCTGGCATGCATCTTCTCAGTCAGCCAGTCCACCTTCCTGCGGGTGTTGATGAAGATCACAGCCTGGGTGATGGTCAGGGTCTCGTACAGATCACACAGGGTGTCCAGCTTCCACTCCTAACAATGGAAAGGGGGTTGAATTGAGACTGAAGACATGGGAGTAACGTTACTTTATAGCTAAGTAGTGGAGAGGGAGAGATCCCAGCCACGGTGGAGAGCAGTCTGCTTTCTTTGCCAAAGAACACCGTTCCTCTAACAGCATGGGAGACGGAGGGAACTCGGGACCCCAAAAACATTTAAAAGGGTGCTTAAAAGGATATAGCTACACATTATTAGTATCACTGTAGAAAGATTTTTTCATACAAAATCAAATCAAATCAAATTGTATTTGTCACATACACATGGTTAGCAGATGTTAATGTGAGTGTAGCGAAATGCTTGTGCTTCTAGTTCCGACAATGCAGTAATAACGAACGAGTAATCTAGCTAACAATTCCAAAACTACTACCTTATACACACAAGTGTAAGGGGATAAAGAATATGTACGTAAAGATATATGAATGAGTGATGGTACAGAGCGGCAGAGGCAAGATGCAGTAGATGGTATCGAGTACAGTATATACATATGAGATGAGTATGTAAACAAAGTGGCATAGTTTAAAGTGGCTAGTGATACATGTATTACATAAAGATGCAGTAGATGATATAGAGTACAGTATATATGTATACATATGAGATAAATAATGTAGGGTATGTAAACATTATATTAAGTAGCATTGTTTAAAGTGGCTAGTGATATATTTTACATCAATTCCCATCAATTCCTATTATTAAAGTGGCTGGAGTTGAGTCAGTGTGTTGGCAGCAGCCACTCAATGTTAGTGGTAGCTGTTTAACAGTCTGATGGCCTTGAGATAGAAGCTGTTTTTTTTGTGACCTCGCCTTCTGGATGATAGCGGGGTGAACAGGCAGTGGCTCGGGTGGTTGTTGTCCTTGATGATCTTTATGGCCTTCCTGTGACATCGGGTGGTGTAGGTGTCCTGGAGGGCAGGTAGTTTGCCCCCGGTGATGCGTTGTGCAGACCTCACTACCCTCTGGAGAGCCTTACGGTTGTGGGCGGAGCAGTTGCCGTACCAGGCGGTGATACAGCCTGACAGGATGCTCTCGATTGTGCATCTGTAGAAGTTTGTGAGTGCTTTTGGTGACAAGCCAAATTTCTTCAGCCTCCTGAGGTTGAAGAGGCGCTGCTGCGCCTTCTTCACGATGCTGTCTGTGTGGGTGGACCAATTCAGTTTGTCTGTGATGTGTACGCCGAGGAACTTAAAACTTACTACCCTCTCCACTACTGTTCCATCGATGTGGATCAACCATCTTGATAATCAAATAATCAAGTACTACAAGTTTAACGAAGGAGAGGCGATCTCTAAACTCATCACTAGCTATGTTTTCATGAACCTTTCCAGTGATGGTCAACATTTAGAATGCTTACACAGAAAATACATGCGACAATTGCCTGCTACGGTGCGTTTCCATTGAACTATCTTGTGTCGATAAACTCAGCTGGATGTAATGACGTCACACTTTCGCAAAAACCCTACAGTGTCAAAAAAAAATGAAGTGATTAAAGTGTTACCATTAAATTGCGCATTAATACATTGCCGACAGCCTGTATGCCCTCACACCAGCATACATAGAATGCAATAATTGACTAATATTTGCCATATTCTAATCATTCTCATGTGTTAATAACATATAGCCAAGGTTCGTGGCATGGTGAAACTTGCACTCCTGTAGCGGTGAAACTTGCACTCCTGTAGCGGTGAAACTTGCACTCCTGTAGCGGTGAAACTTGCCAGCCAACCAAGAAAAGAAAAGCGAAGCAATTCCGGCATTCTTTAAAGTCAGTCAATGTCCTGAAAAAAACATTTTTATAGTTCGAAAAAATGATTTTGCAAGCAGTATAATTTAGAACTAAATGTTGAGCTTTATAGTTACGTGATGACACCACGTGCCCCACAAATTCAAAATGATTTAGCAAAAACTGTTTCCAGCATCATTTGTCACAACAAAGGTCCCACAAAAGAAAAATCTACCCCTGTTGAACGTATGTAAAAAAAATAATGTTTTTTTGATCTTTAGAAAATGTTTTCTATCTGCCGTTTCCATTACAGATGTCGCAAAGATTTGAGCTTTTGTCTAATAGACCTGGGTCATTGGAAACCTGCTTACTGATTAGTATTCTACAGTTGAAGTCGGAAGTTTACATACACTAAGGTTGGAGTCATTAAAACTCGTTTTGCAACCACTCTGCACATTTAATGTTAACAAACAATCGTTTTGGCAAGTCGGTTAGGACATCTACTTTGTGCATGACACAAGTAATTTTTCCAATAATTGCTTACATACAGATTATTTTACTTATAATTCACTGTATCACAATTCCAGTGGGTCAGAAGTTTACATACACTAAGTTGACTGTGCCTTTAAACAGCTTGGAAAATTCCAGAAAATGGTGTCATGGCTTTAGAAGCTTCTGATAGGCCAATTTACATTATTTGAGTCAATGGGAGGTGTACCTGTGGATGTATTTCAAGGCCTATATTCAAATGCCTCTTTGCTTGACATCATGGGAAAATCAAAAGAAATCAGCCAAGACCTCAGAAAAACAATTGTAGACCTCCACAAGTCAGGTTCATCCTTGATAGCAATTTCCAAAACGCCTGAAGGTACCACGTTCATCTGTACAAATAATAGTACGCAAGTATAAACACCATGGGACCACGCAGCCGTCATACCGCTCAGGAAGGAGACGCATTCTGTCTCCTAGAGATGAATGTACTTTGGTGCTAAAAGTGCAAATCAATTAACAGCAACGGACCTTGTGAAGATGATAGAGGAAACAGGTACAAAATTATCTATATCCACAGTAAAAACGAGTCCTATATCGACATAACCTGAAAGGCCACTCAGCAAGGAAGAAGCCACTGCTCCAAAACTGCCATAAAAAGCCAGATGACACTTTGCAACTGCACATGGGACAAAGATTGTACTTTTTGGAGAAATGTCCTCTGGTCTGATGAAACAAAAATAGAACTGTTTGGCCATAATGACCATCGTAATGTTTGGAGGAAAAAGGGGGAGGCTTGCAAGCCGAAGAACACCATCCAAACCGTGAAGCACGGGGGTGGCAGCATCATGTTGTGGCGGTGCTTTGCTGCAGGAGGGACTGGTGCACTTCACAAAATAGATGGCATCATGAGGCAGGAAAATGATGTGGATATATTGAAGCAACATCTCAAGACATCAGTCAGGAAGTTAAAGCTGGGTCTTCCAAATGGACAATGGCCCCAAGCATACTTCCAAAGTTGTGGCAAAATGGTTTAAGGACAGCAAAGTCAAGGTATTGGAGTGGCCATCACAAAGCCCTGACCTCAATCATATGGAAAATTTGTGGGCAGAACTGAAAAAGTGTGTGCGAGAAAGGGGGCCTACAAACCTGACTCAGGTGCACCAGCTCTGTCAGGAGGAATGGGACAAAATTCACCCAACTTATTGTGGGAAGCTTGTGGAAGGCTACCCGAAACGTTTGACCCAAGTTAAACAATTTAAAGGCAATGCTACCAAATACTAATTGAGTGCATGTAAACTTCTGACCCACTGGGAATGTGATGAAAGAAATAAAAAGCTGAAATAAATAATTCTCTCTGCTATTATTCTGACATTTCACAGTTTAAATGTATTTGGCTATTGTGTATATAAACTTGTATTGTGTATATAAACTACAACTGTATATGGTCAGAACAGTTACTAGTGGGGGGGGGGTTGCAAAAATCGATAGTTACATACAGTATCAGAACTGGAGTTCTAACCAGTTTTAGGAGGGCGTGTCATATTTTTATGGTTCTCCCCGTTGCCCCTCCTTCTCCCGACAGTAGGGCCTGTCCACTTCATGACCTTTGTACTTCTTTTAATACATTTTTAAAAAATGTTAAAATCAACTGTTTTTCTTACATATAGGATGCTCCATGAGTTTATTTATTATTATTTATTACTAGTAGAGCAAAGAGCCTCACGAAACTCTTGTATCACAAGCATATATAAAGAGCCTTATATTTTATCTATATATACTTTTCTAGAACAAGCATCTAGAACAGCAATACCTCTTTCTCCACGTTAATGTAGAACTGGCGAATACCCTCCAGGGTGAGCTCCTCCTTCTTCACAAGGATACGGATTGGGTCACGCATGAACTTCTTGGTGACTTCCAGCACATCCTGAGGCATGGTAGCAGACAGGAGCACCACCTGGAAAATAGGGTTGAGAAAAGGTATTAGCTAGGCTCTATAGAACAAAATAACTGACAGAGGAAAGTCTCTCTCTCTCTCTCAGAAATAAATATTCTATATTCGCCAAGATGATGCTTAATTCTGTTGCGACATTTGTCAGCAAAACAATCTTAATTTAAAGTCCTGAATTTCCAGAGAGGCAGCAGGAAGAGCATGAAATCAAATCAAATGTATTGGTCGCATTCACAGATTTGCAGATGTTATCACAAGTACAGCATAATGCTTATGTTTCTAGCTCCAACACTGCAGTAATCTATATATCAGGAATCAAGGTAAGACCCAAGTACAGTCTGTGTGAAGTAACAATGTTTATTGTAACAACAGGGGCAGGCAAACGACAGGTCAAGGAAGGCAGGGGTCGATAATCCAGAGTAGAGGCCAAGGTACAGGACGGCAGGCAGGCTCAGGTCAGACAGAGGTCGGTAATCCAGAGGCGGAGCAAAGGAACAGTACGGCAGGCAGGGTCAGGGACAGGCAGAGTGGTTAGGCGGGCGGGTACAGGGTCAAGAATGGCAAGGGTCAAAAACCAGGAGGATGAGAAAAGGAGAGACTGGGGAAAAACAGGAGCAGAGACCAACGCTAGTTGACTTGAACAAACAAGATGAACTGGCACATACAGACAGAAAATATAGGTATAAATACCAAGAGGCTAAGTGGGGAAGATGGGCAACACCTGGAGGGGATGGAGACAAGCACAAGGACAGGTGAAACAGATCAGGACGTGACAGTACCCCCCCACCCCCTAGGGACGCCACCTGGCGTTCCACCTGGGCGGATACCTGGTTGACTGGGGGTGCCGGCGGTAAAAGTCGGCAATGAGGGCCCGGGTCCAGGATGTCTTTAGCGGGAACCGAGCACCTCTCCTCCGGGCCATAACCCTCCCAGTCAACCAGGTACTGGAAATCCCTGCCCCGAACCCCCAGGAGGCGTCTCACCGTGTACGCTGGCTGGCCACCAATGACACGGGGGGAAGGGATGGGCCTAGAAACAGAAGACAAGGGGCAGTCAGACATGGTTTTTGACTCTAGACACAGAAAGGGTAGGAAAAATACAGAGAGTAAGGGGCAACAGAGGATGAACAGCAGAGGGGCTAATGATCTTGGAGCGGGGGGGAAAGGCCTCGGCTTCCGGGGGTGAAGTCGCGGCACTATTGCGGCATGCCAGCGCCTCAGGTTTGACCTTCTTGGATACCGGTCGGTGCTGCGGAATCGAAGTGGCCCGGGCCTTACTGAACCCCTCCCGGAGGTCCTGGTACTCTGCGAAGCTGGCGGAGAGGTCGGGGCAATTTCCAAGCCCCCAGGAACACTTCCCGGGGCAGGCAGAGCTGACTTTAGGCAATGAGTGCGGCAGGACAGGCTCCAGCCCACAATGGCACCAGTAGCCCAGTCAATGGAGGGATTGTGTTGCTGGAGCCAAGAGAATCCCAATACCACGGTACCCTGCGGAGACTCAACCATAAATTGGTATAAATGTACGGATATAAAAGTACGGATAATCCTGATTTGGACAATATAGATTAATGAGCCAAATCTCGTTTTTGTCCACTTTCATTTCATTTCACTTCATTCAAAAGAATCCACCTTCCTTGCGAAACATTCCTGACTATTTGCACATTCCGATCGTAATATTTGTTCATTAATATCATCACACCTTTTGAGTTCCTTTGTCCATGACAGAAAATGATTTCACCACCCTATTCCTATTTCCACGCAACTTCATCTAAGGATGTAGAGTGAGTTTCCTGTAAACAACTCCATCTAAGGATGTAGAGTGAGTTTCCTGTAAACAACTCCATCTAAGGATGTAGAGTGAGTTTCCTGTAAACAACTCCATCTAAGGATGTAGAGTGAGTTTCCTGTAAACAACTTCATCTAAGGATGTAGAGTGAGTTTCCTGTAAACAACTTCATCTAAGGATGTAGAGTGAGTTTCCTGTAAACAACATCATCTAAGGATGTAAGAGTGAGTTTCCTGTAAACAACTCATCTAAGGATGTAGAGTGAGTTTCCTGTAAACAACTTCATCTAAGGATGTAGAGTGAGTTTCTAAACAACATCATCTAAGGATGTAGAGTGAGTTTCCTGTAAACAACATCATCTATCTAAGGATGTAGAGTGAGTTTCCTGTAAACAACTTCATCTAAGGATGTAGAGTGAGTTTCCTGTAAACAACTTCATCTAAGGATGTAGAGTGAGTTTCCTGTAAACAACTTCATCTAAGGATGTAGAGTGAGTTTCCTGTAAACAACTTCATCTAAGGATGTAGAGTGAGTTTCCTGTAAACAACTTCATCTAAGGATGTAGAGTGAGTTTCCTGTAAACAACTTCATCTAAGGATGTAGAGTGAAAACAACTTCATCTAAGGATGTAGAGTGAGTTTCCTGTAAACAACTTCATCTAAGGATGTAGAGTGAGTTTCCTGTAAACAACTTCATCTAAGGATGGATGTAAACAACTTCATCTAAGGATGTAGAGTTTCCTGTAAACAACTTCATCTAAGGATGTAGAGTGAGTTTCCTGTAAACAACTTCATCTAAGGATGTAGAGTGAGTTTCCTGTAAACAACTCCATCTAAGGATGTAGAGTGAGTTTCCTGTAAACAACTTCATCTAAGGATGTAAGAGTGAGTTTCCTGTAAACAACTTCATCTAAGGATGTAGAGTGAGTTTCCTGTAAACAGTAATTGTTACATTCCTTTTCTTTTAGAAATGTAAAGACTGATCTTTTTTTAATAATCTGCTAAACCATTACAATTATTACTGGCTATACTTATTTCACCCCTTACCATAACTAGATACTATTCTCATTCTAAATTGACAATAATTAGTGCTTGTATAGTTACTGCCATCAGAGGTATTATGATGGTCAAAAGTAGAGCTTTCAAATGTCTGATATTTAGAATTCAAGAAATAGGTTCTAGCTATATTTGTTTTATTCCCTTGCCTGTTTGCCTGTGAGCCAATGCCACAGATGTTAGAAAATTGAGACAAGATATTATGTGTGTAGTAAATCTGAATATGTTGATGTGTATGATATTGGATGTGATTTAGTGAGAGTGTGTACGATGTCTGTATAAGAATAAGACTATAATGTGTGATGTCCAAATAAATAATAACTTCTTGATGGTAGTGGGGTGAACAGGCCGTGGCTCGGGTGGCTGAGATCTTTGATGAGCTTCTTGGTCTTCCTGTGACACACGGTAGATGTCATTGAGTGCAGGCAGTGTAGTTGCCGTACCAGGTGGTGATACAGGCCGGCAGAACGCTCTCGATGGTGCATCTTTAAAAGTTTGTGATGGTCTTAGGGGCCAAGCCAAATTTCTTCAGCCTCCTGAGGTAGTACAGGAGGGGGCTGGGCACACACCCCTGTGGGGCCCGTGTGTTGAGGATCAGCCTGATAAAGGTGTTGTTGCCTACCTTCACCACTTGGGGTCGGCCCGTCAGGAAGTCTAGGACCCAGTTGCACAGGGAGGGGTTCAGACCCAGGGCCCTGAAATTAGTGATGAGCTTGGAGGGCATTATGGTGTTGAACACTAAGCTGTAGTTGATGAAAAGCATTCTTACATATGTATTCCTATTGTCCAGGTGGGATAGGGCATTGTGCAGTGCAATGGCAATTGTGTCATCCGTGGATCTGTTGGTGCAATATGCAAATTGTAGTGGATCTAGGGTGTCGGGTAAAGTGGAGTTGATATGATCCTTAAAAGCACTTCATGATGACAGAAGTGAGTGCTACGGGGCGATAGTCATTGAGTTCAGTAGCCTTTGCTTTCTTGTTGGGATGTAACGGTACACGTATTCGTATCGAACCGTTCGGTACGGACAACCCGGGTCGGTCTGCTCTGAACCTGAATGATTACATTAAAAAAAGATGTACAATTTTTTTTTGAAACTCTAGGAATAGGCTATGATTACACTGCGGTGTATGCCTTGAGTAAATCTGAGCTGAAGTAAACATGGTCTATTCCGTTAAAACAACATAAGCCTATTGCACACGATGTAATGAGAATTCAAATCTTAATTGGCGAATTCCAAACTGTACTTTAGAGAGGCGCAGCCGTGAACTAGTTATGTGCAATGACTAGTGTTGGGGGTCGATGAACCAGGAGGATTTTCCCTCATCGTTTAAATCTCCTGTTTGAAAAACATTTTGGCTTCCCAGTAGATTACAACGGCGATGGACAGATAGAGTATGTTGCCACTGCTCAACGAGAATAGCCTATGCAGCTGCCAACACCTCAAACATGTTGACACATTTACGCCAACACCACCCCAGTATTCATACCAACGGAGCAGGACGGAAACGCAAAGAAAACAACCTTGTCTCCCGTCTGTATTCAAGCAGCCCTTCACAGCAGATTCTGACCGGGCCAAAGACATTTGAGAGGGATAAGTATGTTTATAGCCGCAGATATGCTCACATTCCTGTTAATTGAGAACAACATTGTGTTTCGAGCCACGTTACGAAAGTGGGATTCAAATGGATTTGATTGCAATTTTTTTGTCAATGATCTACACAAAATACTGTCAAAGTGGAAGAAAAATTGTAAAGTAAAACAATATTTTGATTAGATAAGTAGTCAACCGCCTGAGTCAATACATGTTAGAATCACCTTTGGCAGCGATTACATCTGTGGGTCTTTCTGGGTAACTCTCTTAAGAGCTTTGCAAACCTGGATTGTACAATATTTGCCTATAATACTTTTTTGTAGTTCTTAAAGTTCTGTTAAATCATGCCAAAATTTAAGCAAATTTTAGTCAAACTGTAACTAGGCCACTCAGGAACATTTAATGTTGTCTTGGTAAGTAACTTGTGTATATTTGGCCTTGCATTTTAGGTTATTGTCCTGCTGAAAGGTGGATCCGGTATTTGGTATTTTATTAGGATCCCCATTAGCTGTTGCAAAAGCAGCAGCTACTCTTCCTGGGGTCCACACAAAACATGAAACATAATGCAGAATGACATAATACAGAACATCAATAGACAAGAACTACTCAAAGACAGAACTACATTACAAAAAGGCACACGTAGCCTACATATCAATGCATACACACAAACTATCTAGATCAAATAGGGGAGAGGAGTTGTGCCGCAAGTTGTTGCTTTATCTGTTTTTTGAAACCATGTTCGCTGTTTATTCTGTTTATTTTTTATTATAATACTGTACACTTTCTTGAATTTGTTCTGGATTTGGGGACTGTGAAAAGACCCCTGGTGGCATGTCTGGTGGGATTAGTGTGTGTGTCAGAGCTGTGTGTACGTTAACTATGCAAACAATTTTGGATTTTCAACACATTGTTTCTTACAAAAAGAAGAAGTGACGCAGTCAGTCTCTCCTCAACACTTAGCCAAGAGAGACTGGCATGCATATTATTTATGTCAGCCCTCTGATTACTATTAAAAGCAAAATGAGCTGCTCTGCTCTGGGCCAGCTGCAGCTTAACTAGGTTTTTCCTTACAGCCCTCGACCACACGATTGGACAATAATCAAGATTAGACAAAACCAGAGCCTGCAGAACATGCTTTTTGGAGTGTGGTGTCAAAAAAGCAGAGCATCTCTTTATTACGGATAGACCTCTCCCCATCTTTACAACCCTTGAATCTATTTGTTTTGATCATGACGGTTTACAATCGAAAGTAACACCAAGTAATTTAGTCTCCTCAACTTGTTCAACAGCCACACCATTCATTACCAGTCAGCTGAGGTCTAGAACTTAAGGAATGATTTGTACCAAATACAATGCTCTCAGTTATAGAGGTGTTCAGGACCAGTTTATTACTGGCCACCCATTCCAAAACAGACTGCAACTCTTTGTTAAGGGTTTCAGTGACTTCATTAGTTGTGGTTGCTGATGCGTATATGGTTGAATCAACAGCATACATGGACACACATGCTTTGTGTGCCAGTGCCAGGTCATTCGTAAAAATAGAAAAGAGTAGAGGGCCTAGAGAGCTGCACTGCGGTACACCAAACTTGACATGTTTGACATTACAGAAGCTTCCATTAAAGAAAACCCTTTGAGTTCTATTAGATTGCCATATCATGGATTCAGAGCTGAGGTTGAAAAGCCATAACACATGTTTTTTCAACAACAGGTTATGGTCAATAATATCAAAGGCTGCACTGAAATCTAACAGTACAGCTCCCACAATCTTCTTATTATAAATTTCTTTCAACCAATCATCCATCATTTTTGTCAGTACAGTACATGTTGAGTGCCCTTCTCTATAAAAGCATACTGAAAGTCTGTTGTTAATTTGTTTACAGAGAAATAGCATTGTATTTGGTCAAACACTATTTTCTCCAACAGTTTGCTAAGAGCTGGCAGCAAGCTTATAGGTCTGCTGTTAGAACCAGTAAAGGCCGCTTTACCACTCTTGGGTAGCGGAATGACTTTGGCTTCCCTCCAGGCCCGAGGACAAAGACTGTCCTCTAGGCTCAGATTAAAAATATGACAGATAGGAGTGGCTATAGAGTCAGCTACCATCCTCAGTAGCTTTCCATCTAAGTTGTCAATGCCAGGAGGTTTGCCATTATTGATCGATAACAATAATTTATCCACCTCTCCCACACTAACTTTACAAAATTCAAACTGGCAATGCTATTCTTTCATATATATATTTTTTAATGCATGAATACAATTGCTCACCGTTCGTTGTTCGCATTTCCTGCATAAGTTTGCCCACTTTGCCAATGAAATAATCATTAAAATAATTGGCAACATCCAATGGTTTTGTGATGAATTAGCCATCTGATTCGATGAAAGATGGAGTTGAATTTGTCTTTCTGCCCATAATTTCATTTAAAGTACTCCAAAGTTTTTTTCATTGATCTTGGCTTCATAATACTTTTTCTTCTTCTTTTTGTTGCGTTTAGTCTTTGCTAGGTATTGGAAAACAAGCCTGGTCTTTGTCGTTGAATCTGTGCTTAAAATTCAATGCTCGACAGAGGGTGTCACGACTTCCGCCAATGTCGGCTCCTCTCCTTGTTCGGACGGGGTTCGGCGGTCGACGTCACCGGCTTTCTAGCCATCGCCGCTCCATTTTTCATGTATCCATTTGTTTTGTCTTGTTCCCTGCACACCTGGTTTTCATTCCCCAATCAATCTACATGTATTTATTCCGCTGTTCCCCCTCGTGTTTTTGTGTAAGATTGTTTTTGTGATACGTGTTTTTGTACGCACTAGGCTTGCGTGCGTTTTCCCTCGTGTTATTTCACGAAGCCCGTTTGTATACATTTGACCATTGTGACTGTTTTTGCACGTTTTACACTGTGCCTTGTCGGTTGGAGGTTTTTGGACGCAGCTGCGTCCGTCGGTATATTCTCTCCTGCCGAAATAATGTGTGCGCCTGTTCACAATTCTCTGCTCTCCTGCACCTGACTTCAGCACAAGTACGGACACGCCTAACAGAGGGACCTTACAGATGATTGTATGTGTGGGGTACAGAGATGGGTAGTCATTACAAAATTATGTTATACACCATTATTGCACACAGAGTTAGTCCATGCAACTATCTGACTTGTTAAGCACATTTGTACTACTAAATTATTTAGGCTCGCCATAAAAACAGGTTGAATACTTTACTTAGTTTTTCATTTTTTATTCATTTGTAACTCATTCTAAAAGCATTATTCCACTGACATTATGGGGTATTGTGTGTAGATCAGTCACACAAAATCTAAACTTAAAATTCTTAATCTAAACTTAAAATTCAGGCTGTAACAAAATGTGGAAAAATCAAGAGGTGTGAATACTTTCTGAAGGCATAAGCAATGAGCAAGCTAAAGCCGAAGTTGTCAATGAGTTGTCCACTACAAGCTTACTACAGATGGATAGACCCCCAAGGCTACAGAAAGCTACTTAACAGTGACAAGCCCATCACATTAGCCTGGAGTGGGAAATGAGAAGTAGCGTACTACAGACATGCCCTTTGAGTCACACAAGTATGCTTCTTGAGTAGTAGTACTTCACAAGTAGTATCTTTTTCTCTTTGTAACAAAACATAGTATAAACCTATACAATGTCTGAAACATGTTTACATATTGATTTCACATGGATATAGCACTTTATTTTAGTGTTTTTGTTTGCGTAATCGTGTGTTTTATTTAAGAAAATACAAAGTGCTGGTATTCCTTATTGTGCTCTCATGAGGCATTATATTACATGATCATATACTGCATGGAATCAGAAATACCAACACTTTGTATTTTCTTAAATAAACAAAAATGAACTAGTACCGAAACTAAGGGTGGGAATGTTTAAACATTAAAAATGTTTAAACAAAGTTTGGATCCTTAACATTAAGAAAAATCCCAAACCGAAAAACACATTTCTTTGTTTCCCCCCCCCACTTAATTAAAGTCACTGTTCATTTATCACAAAACATTTTCCGAGATACAGCCGATAGGTTGTGAAGTCCTGGGGAAGTTGTGTAACTCAAATAAAACTAAAGAGGAAGAGGCGAACATTAGGCTACTTGGTGAATTTGGAAGTCATGCAAGACAAGACATTGCGAGATGCAGATTACCAAAACATAAGAGCAAGCTTCTGCCTCTATCTTCCTCAAGCTGGCCTGCCTGCTCTACTTGCTCTGTCTCATTGCTAATGATGCAAGTGTGTGTTCAGTCTTCAGTCTGTTGCATTTAGAATATCCTAATCCAGTGGTCGCCAACCGGTCGATCGTCGATCTTCAAGGCATTCCTAGTCGATCACCAAATATTTCTGTAGAAAAGCCAACGAACAATAAAGGCTTGCACTCCTTTATTTAAATCATGTTGAGCTGTTGCCAGTAGGTGCACTTGATTCAAAAGTCCTGCGCACCGGGTAAGCAAAGCGTTCCCATGAGACAAAATACGCCTACCCGGCGGACCGGCAATTCTGTGACTCGTTAGCAAGTAATATACTCTGAAGCAGTGGATGATTTTCTCGCCGACTGAGCCTGATTAGAACTCCACTTCTCCCTCTCCTCCAATGTCAACGGTTTGGTGTAACACCCAGGATGAATGGGGCTGCCTCGGGAAGATCCAGGTCAGAGAAGTGGCCACCGATCGAATGTCCAAAAGTTATTTTCGGCTGTAGGAAATACTACAAACATTCTGTGCAAATAATATAAGAAATATAAGAAATAACAGGGTGACCATGTCTGTCGGCGCAATTTTGTCATGATCATAGCTTTCTAACGGACTGTTTGACAGTCTGTGCCCTTACTTGTGCGTGTGGTCCTCTTACCTGTGTGCTGGTGCCGAGCTTCTGGAAAATCTCATAGATCTGGTCCTTGAAACCCCGGCTCAACATCTCATCAGCCTCATCCAGGACAAACATCTTGATGTACTTAGCAGCTGTAGGGGGAAGATGAGCACTTGGTTCAGACAACTTGAACACAAAATAGTCCAATCCCAATACTCCATTCAGTAAACAAATAATTTAATAAAACATACTGATGTAAACAACAACTTGAGAAAAGTAGGACAAACAGTTATGTTATCTCCAGGGGTTAAAACCCGAGATTATTTTACAATCGTTTCGTTCTGGACAGAACAATTATTTTGTTCGTTCCGTTCCACTGTTCCAACCAGTAAAATAAAGATCTGAACCGGTTCGAACCAAAAAAAAGTATGTTTATATCGTTCCTTTCAGTTCCTTTTTAAACTTGTGAAATATCTTTTTTTTTTTAACATTTAGTTTGCCATTACATTACCTTACCAATCAGTGGGGATAGAACAGCTTAATTGCTATGGAGCAGGCAAGCTATTTACATGCATTGGACAGATGAGTGTAGGGTGCGAGATGTGCCAGAAATGTTGTGGGTGGGGAGAGAGCGAGAGAGGGTGGAGGAAGAGGCTTGAAGTGCTGTGGATGTTGTTGTTGTGACAAGCATTTATACAATTATACCAACGCAGGAGCAGCTTCTATGAAGGAATTTTGAATGTCTTTGAACTTCAGAGTTGGCTTAACGTTGGACCAGCTAGCTAGCAAGCAAGCATGTGTGTGCAGAACAGCACCAGAACTTGAATTTAAAACAAGTCTTACCTTTTTGTAGTTAATAAATCCAACGTGAAACATGAAAACGATAGTATCCTTAACTAGCATTGAATAGGTTAATCTATTCTCAAATTAAAAATCTCTCACCTCGTTTCTGAATCACGCTTGAAACGTCAATAGGCTACGAGACTATGCTTTGGAGGGGGAGGGGCAGGTTGTCTACATGCACACACACTGGAAAAGATTTTCAGCTGGCAGGCAGGCAGGCAGACACGGGAATACATTTCTGAGTGGCAAAGTGTGGGCTTTGCATAAGCACTTTGTTGCGTTTTTTTGTGGGACTGAAAAAAATGCCTGAGAACGTAAAAGAACATTATTTAAAAAAAACTAGAGTCAATTGATGCACCCGTGCTTCACAACTGTAAAACCTAATATGTCACCAATAACGAAAGTGGAGATTCCCACGAACACGACAGTCTCTGTTGTTTGGGTCTATGATATCCACAAGCTTTACGGCAGTTGTCTGAACTCTGTCGCGGATGTCCTCATTTCGAAGAGGTCTTCTCAAAAAACTGACTGTCCAGACCGAATATCAAAAGGGGACTCTCACAAACAAGAAGGTGTCGGTTGTTCTGCTCTACGCCAGTACCGGGCTGTAAAAATGGCAAAAAGTGCATTAGGGGGTAAAATGTGCCAAAAGGTAAAAAACACTTCAAAACCGTGTTTTAATGATTTATTTTTTTACTTTGTGTTTTGCCATTTATGAATGGTGTTATTCAAAGCGTTTCTATGGGTTATAGCAGTAAAGTCTAAATTCAATGTTTCATCAAATATATATTTTCTATACCTAGAGAGGTCCTAAAATTCCAAATCAAATGGCTAAATTATAAATTTTATGATTATCTTGAAACAATTTCATATGTTAGCATAGTAGATATTGTGATCTAAGGGCTTAGACCTACAGGGTTAACCAGTACCCATGCTTTTAAAATAACCGTTCTGTTCCGGAACAGTATAGATCACTTTCGTTTGCTGTTCTGATTCTGTTCTTCGGGAAAAAAATCTAATTCCAATCTCTTGTTATCTATACAAATCTGGTTACAAAAAAAAGATCATTAATGCAGAATAACACAAAAGTAAACAAAGACCCTGAGGTCATTACTCACAGAGGAACTTGCGGTTCAACATGTCAAACACGCGGCCTGGCGTTCCAACCACTATGTTCGGAGCCTCAGCCTGGAGCTTTGTCACCTCGTTACGGACGTTTGTGCCGCCAATACAGGCATGGCAGGAGGCTCCCATGTAGTCACCGAGGGCCAGGATCACCTTCTGGATCTATTGAAGAGGAGAGGGAGTCAATACAATTTATTAAAACCCTTTTTCAAATCTGCAGTTGTCACAAAGTGCTTTTAGAGTAACACAGCCTAGACCCCAGAGAGCAAGCAGAAGCACAGTGGCAAGAGAAAGCTCCCCCTCTGGCACACATTTTACTACATTTACATGCACACAATACTCACGAAGACCCACATTACAATTCTATTCCATATGTTCTTAGTCGAGGTAATTCCATGGTCAAGATACTTTTAGCTTTTTCATACAAATTTGTATTACTTTGGCAAGCAACAATATTCATAAGGAATCAGATTTTTGCAACTCAATTATGAGTTTGTGCCCTTAGCATGAACCAGCACCGAGTCGGCTGGGATGAATATGGCATTGTCCCTTTCCCCTTGTCAGATATAACACTCAGTGCCACTCAAAGACACTTCCTTGCCCAGAGACAGAGATAGTACAATATAGTACATGGTTTGATTCACACTATGGAGCAGAGCCGAGCCACGCTTTACCGTGCTGGTCTGGTTACTCATCCACCATAGTTGCTAGAACCGTACTGGAAAGGACCATGTCATATTAAAATACCAGAGGCACCATGGTACAGCATCGGTGCGACTGTGTAAAGGGTGCAGGAGTTGCATTCACAGTTAACTGTTTTTAGGCCAATTTAATGTTTGTGCAACCTGCCTGCTGAGCCAGCTCTCGGGTGGGAGCGAGGACCAAGGCCTGGGTGCCCTTCAGCTCGATATCAATCTGCTGGAGGATGGAGATGGCGAACGTGGCAGTCTTCCCTGTGCCTGACTGGGCCTGTGCAATGACATCATAACCTGGTGGGAAATGAAAATTCATTTGTTCACACCATAGCAAAACATTTTGTAACAGAAAACAAAAACAAGTGTTTCTTATTGGACAAATTCAGGTAGGTCCCTACCCGTCTCATCCCATTTGGTTCCTAGTTGCTAAGACCAAGGATACGCTTTAAAGGCATTTGGGTCACTCTGTTTTGAAGCTCAGGAAATGTGTACGCTTAATCATTAACTTGCATGAAAATAATAAAAAATGAAAGGCAAGATTGAGAAGGTCTCCAAACCTGACCGGTAGGAAACTCTGGAATAAATAAAAGCCAGTATAGTATGATCTCTCAAGAAAACCTTATGTTCGACACATGAATTAAGAGGATTAAGTAATTAAATAAAGGTTAAATGTTTTTTTTAAATACAATTTTTAAGTAAGCAAGTATAGATGCTCATGCAACGTCTGTCAGCGACAATTTAGGCTAGATCATCTTGAAGCAAGAAGCAATGTTCAAGAATCAACACATTAATAGGCATTTGGAACCTTAGCTTATACACATCTTGAAAAAGGACTGACTGAAACGTGAACAAAATAAACAACATGCAGAGGTTATATCCTGTGTGTGTGAGTTTATACTTTAGGAAGCTTGCACTTACCCTTGATACAAGGGAGGATGGCCCTCTGCTGAATGGCAGATGGTTTCTCAAAACCATAGGCATAGATTCCTCTCAGGAGAGTCTCACGCAGGGCCATCTCATCGAAGCTGTCCACGATCTCATTCCAGTTACTCTGTGGAGAGAAAAAATGATCGTAGAGCACGGTCAGTATAAATAGCACCCCAGTACTGTACTTCTTATACACAAACCCCAGTACCGTTTTTTTTTAGCCAGTGGAGACAAAAAAAAACAAGTGTGAGATACATGCATCTTTTCTTCCATTCCATTAGACAACATGCCATTCGATATTCAACAGTCCAACATTTAACAAAGTGTAGCTTAACACACACACACACACAAACACTTACCTCAATGATGCCATCTGGCTCCATGCCCTCTGGGCCATTGTCTCTGTTGGAGAGGTCTCTGTAGGAAAACGTTAAATGTTGATACTTTAGGATACATGTCATGTTGCATACATTTGCTAAATATAATGATATCTTGGGAAAAAATAATAATAATTCTGACCAAAAATCTATAAGGGGTTTGCCAGAATGTGATTGGCTAATTACAATGATTGCATTGAGGCAGCCATGTTCAATAAACTTGCATATCGTTGCTGACAAACAGCAATGCAAAAGCTGGGGCACACACACCTAACTTGCGTGATACATTCTGAGGACAAGATGAAGCAAGAAGCTCCACTTCCATCAATCTGTCAATGTGAAAATACAGCGATACGCAGACCAATTGGGGATTTTTTTTTTATGGAGGTCTATGAGTGTCAGATATGGTCAACAACATTTTTTATTGCTAATATGCTAAGTGAGGCTTATTTGATCTAATATAAGTTTCGTAATGTTTAGTTTGTTATGAACATACTGATATAAGTGGACGCACATGGTATCTACGCAACTTTGAGAAAAAATATTTCATGTCGTAGTTGTCTGTTGTGCACAAGCGTTATCTGCCCTCTCATTGGCTAGAATGTTCATGCCTGATCTCGCCTCCTTTCGCCAACGACTCCCATTGTTAGGGCACAGATAAGATGGATCTTGTCATCACATAAAGCAGGGGTGCGTGCACAATCAGAATTCAGAGGTCCAGTGATTCACAACAGGTCCAAACCATTAAAATGTCTAACGTGCGCTATGTTTTGGGGGCATATGTAGTTCTTGTATATGTATAGCTAATAAACAAAGTACTACATTTCAATAACATTTCAACAATATTTATTGCACATTTTCAATGTAGACACTTTAAACAGGTAAAATAAATATGCAGCGTAATCATAAATAAAAGTAGGCCTATCACAAATGTTTTCACTTCAAGCAAAACAAGGCCGCATCTTCACAAAAAAATAACAAAAGTCCCTGTTTCTGAAAAAAAGTGCTTTGATTTTTGAACAAATAAGAAGCCACAGGTTTAATATTTATCTTTACAACTCTCTCCCACCTCTCTTCTTTAGTGAGAGAAATAGGCTTTTGCTTGCCCTGCCAGTCATTTGAACCTTGGCTGGAATGGAGTCAGTGCCATTGTCATGCACATACTGTATGTAGGTGCTCATTGGTGAGTCTAGAACAGTACTTATTCTTAATGATGTTCATAGTGAAGAAAGAAGACTCACAACTGTATGTGGAGCCATGCATGGTCAAGGTGTGTAGTGCTACTTTGGTTAGACCAGGGAAAACAGTCTCAGACACAGCCTGCAGCCAGAAAGCGTCATGATCAGTTAGTTGAAAGGGCTCTCTTAGTGCAACATTTGCTTGCAGATCAATCAGTTCCATCTGTAGAGATCCAACATGTGCCCACTTGAAGGTCTGTGTCACCTCCTTTGAAAATCCCCTGACATCTGTGATGATGAATGGATTCTCAATTAGAAGGAAATGCTATCTAAGGCTGAAGCTGTCAAAGCGATTGCTGAAGTTTCCAATCAGCTTTATCTATGAAGTCAACATGAGGAGAAGCATCTCTCTCACCCTGAATCTGTTTCTGCACTTTTGAGAAGTGTGCACAGTCTTCTTGAAGATCTTCATTGGACAATTCCAGTTCCCTCTGGAAGGAGAGGACAGATGTCATCAAATCACAAACTGAATTGTTCTTGCCCTGTAGTTTCACGTTGAGCTCATTAAAGTGTGACGTGGTGTTTACCAAAAAAGCAACAATATCCATTTTGCTCGTCTTGCAAAAAAAGTGAAAACTGTGTTGCCTTCTGACTCTTGAGCTGTACTAGGAAAGCTGTTATCTCCTTTCGAATGGACCAAAAGCATTTCAACACCCTACCTTTACTGAGCCATCTTACGTTGTTGTGCAGCAGTAGGTCTTTGCATTTGCCTCAACTTCTTTCATGAATTCTCTCAGCAGGCGATGCTGATGAGATGGGGATGCCCTGAGGAAGTTAATGAGTTTCATCATTGTATTCATCACTTCAGCATACTCTTCCGACAGATTGCTGTGAGGTCAGGGTTTTCCTCTTTCGTGCCGTGCCACAGCTCCCCTCTCTCTTCCTATCATGGCAGGGGCCCCATCTGAGGTGATAGAGACTACTTGTTTTAGATCTATTCCCTTCTTTCTCTGCATGTCCTTTATGGCCATGGATATGTCCTTTCCTCTTGTATGTGTCTCGAGTGGTGTTACACCTAACAGGTCTTCGCAGAATTTCGTCTTCTCTGTGTGGTAAAATCTAACATACACCAGAAGCTGGGCCTTATCACTCACATCAGTAGATTCATCAACAGCTAATGCTCTGCGTGGTGCACTCCGAATAGCTTCATCACGCTGTGTTAATACATCCTCTGCTTGTATTTCACTCTTTCTTGCTGTTGTTGTACGCGACATTGGGATTTTCTTGACCTTTTCACACAGCTCGGAAAGTTTCAGCAACAGCATTCGTGCACTCCATCGCCACTCCCCCGTCAGTAAAACGGATTTTGGTTTGACCCAAAATCCAAGCTATTTTTAGTTAACATTCACTTGCACGTTGTTGGGCAGTGAATGCATGGGAGAAGACTCTGGTGGACCGATCATACTGGGCTTTGAGTTAGTTTATTTTGCGTACCCTCACCTCAGACTGCTGTGGATATTTTTGCTCAAAAGATCGTGCTTTGTCTCATAGTGGCGCTTCACGTTGGCACTTTTTATTAGAGCCACAGTCGCTGAACATATCAGGCAGAGTGGTTGGTCACTCGCTGCAGGAAGGATAAAGGCATATTTGTCTGTCCACTCCTCTTTGAAAGCTCCATTTTCTGTATCGACTTTCCTGACTTTTGCGCATACCATTCTATTATTTCTCCTCTCGCTTCCGCCTTTGCTTCTCTTGCGGCCTCTCTCTCTGACAACATCAGTCTCCTAACATGCATTGTAAACATTTGCTTTGATTGGCTGAGTTTCGTGAAGTGATTTAAGTAACGCACGCGATTGGACAAGTATGGGGCGCTGTCTGGGACCTTCCAAGCTGTGCTGTATGTGTACATTGAAAAAAAGGGTTGCTTCATCAGTATTTAATTTAACAATTATTTATGAGAAATGTGTCGAGGTCCAGATAGAACCTACAACTATCAGAAAATGTGCATGACCTTTTTTTTTTGCATTTCCCCACCAGAGGTGTGTTTCCATCAGATACAAGGCTTTGCGTGATGATGCAAAATAAGGGCTATAAATACATAGGCCTACCGGCAGGCTGGTACAGGGGGCTTGTCTATCTGCATTTACCCCATTGGAAACATCCTTATTATTATTATTATTCGCAAAAAAATTGTAAAGTATTCTCATTGTAAATATTCTAACTTTTTAACCATAAATGGTAGAGACATGGGGTTTGGATTATTGTTTTTCTAACCTAATGTTATATTGAGTGGGCATATTTTTTATAAACCTTGAATGAATTTAACATTTTATGGGTGAACACAATACAAAGTATGTCACTGTCCTTCTAAGACACCAATGTCCCTTTAAGAGCTCCGTTGGCCCGAAAGGCCAATATACAGATCTCTCCGTGACTGTTCGGGTGGAGTCCGTTTTTTGATTGGGTGAAGTCCGTTTTTTGATTGGGTGGAGTTTTTTTGGGGGGAGCAACGCGCAACTTTTGGTAACATACCCTAGCCGGTCCATGTTTCCTACTCTTATTCACAGGGGGGCAATAGCTTTGTTATTTTTTGGTCTTCTCATTTGTGGTGAAAGCAAGGAAGAGTCATCTTCCCTTGTCAGTAGTAGTTAGCTGGCTTTAGCCTTTTCAGCTTCCCACATCTCAGATTTAAAATGAAATAATATGACCTGGCAAATATTTGTATAGTTGTCAGTGTAACCTACAACATGATCCTAGTTTGATATGCTGCTTGTATGTATTCACTCCCATATTAGCTAAAAAATAGAATGTCATGTTTTGGTCAGAGAGAAAGAAAAAGCACACGGCAACAGCAGTTTTTACCGTTAGTAAAAACTAGTTATTAGTTCAGAGACTTGTCCAGAACCCACTCCTGCGTTGTCTTGGTTGTATGCTTAGGGTCATTCTCCTGTTGGAAGGTGAACCTTCACCCCAGTCTGAGGTCCTGCGTGCTCCGGAGCAGGTTTTCATCAAGGATCTCTCTGTAATGCTTAGCATTCAGCCCAAAGAGTTCAATCTTGGTTTCATCAAACCAGAGATTCTTGTTTCTCATGGTCTAAGAGTCTTTAGGTGCCTTTTGGCAAACTCCAAGCGGACTGTCATGTGCCTTTTACTGAGGAGTGACTTCTGTCTAGCCACTCTACTATTAAGGTCTGATTGGTGGAGTACTGCAGAGATGGTTGTCCTTCTGGAAGGTTCTCCCATCTCCACAGAGGAACTCTAGAGCTCTGTGAGAGTGACCATCGGGTTCTTGGTCACCTCCCTGACCAAGGCCCTTCTGGTGGTTCCAAACTTCTTCCATTTAAGAATTATGGAGGCCACTGTGTTCTTGGGGCCCTTCAATGCTGCAGAAATGTTTTGGTACCCTTCCCCAGATCTGTGACTCGACACAATCCTGTCTCGGAGCTCTACGGACAATTTCTTCGACCTCATGGCTTGGCTTTTAGATCTGACATGCACTGTCAACTGTGGGACCTGACATAGACAGGTGTGTGCCTTTCCAAATCATGACCAATAAATACAATTTACCACAGGTGGACTCCAATCGAGTTGTAGAAACATCTCAAGAATGATCAATGGAAACAGGATGCACCGGCCTCAATTTTGAGTATCATAGCAAAGGGTCTGAATACTTATGTAAATAAGGTATTTCAATTTTTATTTAATAAAAAATGTGCAAAAAAATCTAAAAACCTGTTTTCACTTTGTCATTTTGGGGTATTGTGTATAAATTGATGAGGAAATGTTATGCAATTCATTTTTTAATAAGGCTGTAACGTAACAAAATATGAAAAAAGTTAAGGATTCTCTGGTCTGAAGAAACCCAGATTGTACTCGTTGGCCTGAAAGCCAAGTGTCACATCTGGAGGAAACCTGGCACCATCCCTATGGTGATGCATGGTGGTGGCAGCATCATGCTGTGGGGATGTTTTTGAGCGGCATGGACTGGGAGACTAGTCAGGATCAAGGGAACAACGAACGGAGCGAAGTACAGAGACAGGACCTCAGACTGGAGCAAAGGTTCACCTTTGTACAGGACAACAACCTTAAGCACACAGCCAAGGCAATGCGGGAATGGCTTCAGGACAAGTCTCTGAATATCCTTGAGTGGCCCAGCCAGAGCCCGGACTTGAACACGATCAAACATCTCTGGAGAGACCTGCAAATAGCTGTGCAGCAACGCTCCCCATCCAACCTGACAGAGCTTGAGGATCTGCAGAGAAGAATGGGAGAAACTTCCCAAATACAGGTGTGCCAAGCTTGTAGCATCATGCCCAAGAAGACTCGAGGCTGTAATCGATGCCAAAGATGGTTCAACAAAGTACTGAGTAAAGGTTCTGAATACTTATGTAAAATTTGATATCAGTCTTTAAAAATAAATTGGCTAAAATGTCTTAACCTGTTTTAATTTTGTCATTATGGGTTATGTGTAGATTGATGAGGGAAAAATTCCGTAACAAGTCATATATATATATATATATATATATATATATATATATATATATATATACACATACATATGTATATGTATATATACAGTGGGGCAAAAAAGTATTTAGTCAGCCACCAATTGTGCAAGTTCTCCCACTTAAAAAGATGAGAGAGGCCTGTAATTTTCATCATAGGTACACTTCAACTATGACAGACAAAAATGAGAAAAAAAATCCAGAAAATCACATTGTAGGATTTTTTATGAATTTATTTGCAAATTATGGTGGAAAATAATTATTTGGTCAATAACAAAACTTTATCTCAATACTTTGTTATATACCCTTTGTTGGCAATGACAGAGGTCAAACGTATTGCAGATTCAGTCTTCCCAGCCTGGTGCAGGTCTACAATTTTGTTTCTGGTGTCCTTTGACAGCTCTTTGGTCTTGGCCATAGTGGAGTTTGGAGTGTGACTGTTTGAGGTTGTGGACAGGTGTCTTTTATACTGATAACAAGTTCAAACAGGTGCCATTAATACAGGTAACGAGTGGAGGACAGAGGAGCCTCTTAAAGAAGAAGTTACAGGTCTATGAGAGCCAGAAATCTTGCTTGTTTGTAGGTGAGCAAATACTTATTTTCCACCATAATTTGCAAATAAATTCATTAAAAAATCCTACAATGTGATTTTCTGGATTTTTTTTTCTCATTTTGTCTGTCATAGTTGAAGTGTACCTATGATGAAAATTACAGGCCTTTCTCATCTTTTTAAGTGGGAGAACTTGCACAATGGTGGCTGACTAAATACTCCCCCCACTGTACATATATATACATAGATACATATATTTGTTACAGCTCAACTAAAACAATCTCAGTCGACCAACAGCCAAACTACCAATCGATGACCATTCGACTAATTGTGGTAAGCCCGACCGGCATCATATGAGATGTGAATAGGCAACATTTCATTCCTTAGTCAGAGTATATTTTATCTCGCTTTCAGCTCAAATAATGGCACCACCGATTTCAAGAAATTTTGCCTTGTTTTTTACGCGGTTGTGTCATAATTCTTTGCATACTTTCCGATGAAGCGTGTGCAACGATGCAAGCTTCAAATTAGGGACAAACGGAGTATGCATTCGAGAACTGCCCTCCATGCTCCGTTTCACCCATTTTGATTTGGACTCATTCTCCAACCCTCCAGTGCTCCAATTTGCATGCTTGTGGCACAGTAACATGCATTTTGAGAAACACCCAATGTATGATGTAAGACCACACAGCTCACGTTATGTGCGCGAGGGTTGCAAAATAAATGTACACATACATGTTATTCAATCATTGCTTCTAAATTGCTCCGCGCATCAACGAGCATCTGCGTTGCCAGGCACTACAATAGAAACGTGGTTCTATTTGTGACGCTTCATGCGCTGCAAGTCCTGCCCCTCCCATCTCCTTATTGGTTTTTAGGAGCATTTACACACATGGGTGATTGAAATATTTACTGAGGTCCACACTTAAGTCCAGTTGGGTGGTAATGCACATTAAAGTTCGTTGCCAACCGCCAAATGAAGTCCAAAGAAGACTGAAGGAGGAGAGATTACTAGAAACTAACTTGGTTTACCCTTTTATCTGTGGATTAATTGTCGGAGTAGAGGACCTGGTGCATTTCAGGTAAAATAACATGCCAATGTTTATATCCCAGGACAAATGAGCTAGCAACAGCAAACTAGCTAAATTGCCATGAATGTTTTAATGCTTTTCGACCTGTCTCCAAATTAATATAGTTTGTTCGGAGTTCGTTTTGATATTCCAACCTGTGTGTCCTGATCGAGTCTGGTGTGGACAAACTCAACATGCGCGATATGGCGCACGCACGCCCCATCTAGACAGCATGTTAGAAGTAGTTTTCACATACAAAATTTGTCTAAACTCAATCAAATATGCTTCCCAAAAATAGCATGGTCGCTGTTGTAGAACGTTTATTTGCACCAGCATCCATCATGAAAATCTGAAAAGACGTGTCCATGTAAATAGGATTATTAGGGAAATCGTTTTTGCAAAGCATGTAAACGTTTTAATCGAAATATTATATTAATCCGACTATCCACAATAATCTCACGGTGTGCATGTAACCGTGCACAGTGACAGAACCATAACCCCTGAAATGTACCTACACATGGTTATTCTAGCAACAATTGTGAAAGGAAACGTTTCCACCGCAATTCGTCACATGATACATTTTGCAGACACAAAAATATTGGTCGTCTGTTGACATTTGTAACATTGTACCAACACTTCCTGTTTCCATCACACTTTTTATGACTTTACTCACATAAAAACGGTGGATGGAAACGTGTTTTCTGATACATTTGATCACGTCTTCCCAATGCAGACGATTTAAACACGCCAATACAAATACAGTTTATTGTGTTCAGACAGAGGTTTTGAAGAGAACAGCACGAGTGGTCATTGTGGATAACAAAATTGGTGGGGGTTCGCTGGCTATGCGCTAACGTCAGTGGAAATTAAAACCCCGTGATTAAACGCCTAGCCTACTAGTAGTAGCTAGCTAGGAAAACGGCACTACTACACATTCAGCAGGGATAACCATACTAATTTAGCTGGAATTAGACAAAATACTAGCAACAGTCAATCAAATGCCCTATCCGATGCAAATCCTTCCATTTTGTACAAGCTCGTACACATAACGTTAACATTTGGGGTAGCTAAGAAATGTAACGTTCACGTTAGCCAGCTAACGCTAGACACTAAATTATCTCGCAAATTAGCTCGAGTTTTGGGATTGTTAGACAACGTCCGTTAGCTAATGTAGCTAAACATGACTAAAGACACTCACTGGGGCAGAACATAATTTGTGCACGATTGCGGGGCTCGCTGGTGGTGAGACAGGCCACCATTTTCCCGCAACCTCTGTCTGGTGTTCCCCTGCCAAATTATAGCTAACGTTAGCTAACAATTTTAGTGAACCGATTAGCAGTTCGCCTTCAAAGTCAGTCAATTTGTGAGCTGACCAGCAAATCAGTTTTTACAATTCATGGCATAATATTCGCTAACTAGCTAGTTAACATGTTATAACGTGATAAAATGTGCAAACGGCTTGGCGTTAGAGACATGGCTAGCAACTCCAACCAGACTACCAGAAGCTAGTTTACAGTTGCTAACGTTGCACTAAAACGACAGCACAAGGAATTCGCTAACGCAAAGCTCGATAAAATTGCATGCTGCATTTTATAACGGGGGGGTGAATCATGGAATTGCTGGACTGACAGTGTTATCATATCAACGTATAACTGGTTATAATAAAAAATTAGCTGGGCTCTTTACCTCTCTTCATAATCTGCCGACATTGTCACAAAGGGCGAATACGCCGCAAAAAATGTTTTAGGTACCACAACGTGATCTGGAAAGTACAGTTTTGATTGCAGAAGGGGACTATCGTTCAATGTTGGCCACACCCATTGTGATATTTTATTGGGTATGTAAGACGTCATTAAACTTGTGGTCTACGCCTTTTTCAACATAATAGGAGTGAAAGGATGCGTCTTTTCGTTCCTCCCCTGCAACAACATCATTGAAGAAACGTAAGGAAAAATGAATTCATCGAAGTTCTTAATTATGACGCAGAAGACATCATTTTGGCTCCGGTGAATGACAAAATACAGTGCTGCCAGTACTGAACCTGGTAAAATATATTCAGATGCTGAAAACAGTAATGTTCTGGCTAGATTTTTTTTCTCCAGAATAATGAAATAAATATTTTAAAGCCACACCATGAGAGAGATGTGCATATTATCAAAGAGTGGGTCACCAATAAAACCGAAAATGTGTCAGAAAGATCCGTGAATACGATTCATTATTTTGAATTCTACTCAAAACAGAGAGTGGAAAAACGGAAAACAAATTGTTTTCTAATTTATTGTTTTCAAAATTGGAAATGTAATAACGGAAAACAAATAACTATATATATAATTGTAAAAAAAAAATATATATACACGCTCCTAATAGAACATTTACTGGGTTTAGAAGGTGTGTTTCCTGCCTAGGTTGGCAGCACAAATAAATAATATAAACTGGGTGGTTCAGGCCCTGAATGCTGATTGGCTAACAGCTGTGGTATATATATATACCACCTATGACAACATATTTATTTTTACTTCTCTAATTACGATGGTAACCAGTTCATAATAGCAATAAGGCTCTTTGGGGGTTTGTGATATATGGCCAATATACCATGGCTAAGGGCTGTGTCCAGGCACTCCGGGTTGCATCGTGTTTAAGAACAGCCCTTGGCTGTGGTATATTAGCTATATACCACACCTCCTCTGGCCTTATTGTTTAATTATACCGTGAGTGTGACAGGACCATAAAAATTATAATGGTAGCTAAGATACATAACTGATATTGAAGTTAGCATGCCAATAGCACAAACTCAACAACAACTGAACAAAGTTGGCTAGCCCTACCTTGTTTCTGGTTATAGACATGCTAGTAGTAGCTAGTGGAAGTAAGTTAGTCCCTCAACCTGCTAGAAGATGAAGCTGCCCGACCAGAGCTACAGTGCGTTCGGAAAGTATTCATACCCCTTGACTTTTTCTTCATTTTGTTACGTTACAGTTTGAATTCAAAATGGATTAAATAGTTTTTTTCTCCTCACCAATCTACACAGAATATCCCATAATCACAAAGCAAAACAGGTTTTTAGAATTTTTGCAAATGTATTAAAAATACAAAAACTGACTTAACTTTTACTTAAGTATTCAGAACCTTTACTCAGTACTTTGTTGAAACACCTTTGGCAGCGATTACAACCTTGATTATTCGTGGGTATGACACTAACAGCTTGGTACACCTGTATTTGGGGAGTTTCTCTCATTCTTCTCCGCAGATCCTCTCAAGCTCTGTCAGGTTGGATGGGGAGCGTCGCTGCACAGCTATTTTCATGTCTCTCTAGAGATGTTCGAAGGTTTTCAAGTCCGTGCTCTGGCTGGGCCAGTCCATGACATTCAGAGACTTGTCCAGAAGCCACTCCTGTAATATCTTGGCTATGTGCTTAGGGTTGTTGTCCTGCTGGATGGTGAACATTCACCCCAGTCTGAGCTCCCGGGCGCTCTGGAGCAGGTTTTTATCAAGGATCTCTCTGTACTTTGCGCCATTGATCTTTGCCTCAATCCTGACTAGTCTCCCAGTCCCTGCCACTGACAAAACATCCCCACAGCATGATGCTGCCACCACCATGCTTCACCTTAGGGATGGTACCAGGTTTCCTCCAGATGTGATGTTTGGAGTTCAGGTCAAAGAGTTCAATCTTGGTTACATCAGACTAGAAAATCTTGTTTCTGGTGGTCTGAGAGTCTTTAGTTGCCTTTTGGCAAATTCCAAGCGGGCTGTCATGTGCCTTATACTGAGGAGTGGCTTCCGTCTGGCCACTACCATAAATGCCTGATTGGTGGAGTGCTGCAGAGATGGTTGTCCTTCTGGAAGGTTCTCCCATCTCTATAAATCAAATCAAATGTTTTTGTCACATGCGCCAAATACAACAGGTTTAGACCTTACCCTGAAATGCTTACTTTACAAGCCCTTAACCAACAGTGCAGTTAAGAAAATAGAGATAAACTCAATATATATATTTTTTAAGCAGCACAATAAAATAACAATAATGAGGCTATATACAGGGGATACCGGTTCTGAGTCAATGTGCGGGTGTACAGGTTAGTCGCGAAAATATGTACATGTACAGTGGGGCAAAAAAGTATTTAGCCAGCCACCAATTGTGCAAGTTCTCCCACTTAAAAAGATGAGAGAGGCCTGTAATCTTCATCATAGGTACACTTCAACTATAACAGACAAAATTAGAAAAAAAAATCCAGAAAATCACATTGTAGGATTTTTTATGAATTTATTTGCAAATTATGGTGGAAAATAAGTATTTGGTCACCTACAAACAAGCAAGATTTCTGGCTCTCACAGACCTGTTACCTCTTCTTTAAGAGGCTCCTCTGTCCTCCACTCGGTACCTGTATTAATGACACCTGTTTGAACTTGTTATCAGTATAAAAGACACCTGTCCACAACCTCAAACAGTCACACTCCAAACTCCACTATGGCCAAGACCAAAGAGCTGTCAAAGGACACCAGAAACAAAATTGTAGACCTGCACCAGGCTGGGAAGACTGAATCTACAATAGGTAAGCAGCTTGGTTTGAAGAAATCAACTGTGGGAGCAATTATTAGGAAATGGAAGACATACAAGACCACTGATAATCTCCCTCGATCTGGGGCTCCACACAAGATCTCACCCCGTGGGGTCAAAATGATCACAAGAACGGTGAGCAAAAATCCCAGAACCACACGGGGGGACCTAGTGAATGACCTGCAGAGAGCTGGGACCAAAGTAACAAAGCCTACCAGCCGTAACACACTACGCCGCCAGGGACTCAAATCCTGCAGTGCCAGATGTGTCCCCCTGCTTAAGCCAGTACATGTCCAGGCCAGTCTGAAGTTTGCTAGAGAGCATTTGGATGATCCAGAAGAAGATTGGGAGAATGTCATATGGTCAGATGAAACCAAAATATAACTTTTTGGTAAAAACTCAACTCATCGTGTTTGGAGGACAAAGAATGCTGAGTTGCATCCAAAGAACACCATACCTACTGTGAAGCATGGGGGTGGAAACATCATGCTTTGGGGCTGTTTTTCTGCAAAGGGACCAGGATGACTGATCCGTGTAATGGAAAGAATGAATGGGGCCATGTATCGTGAGATTTTGAGGGAAAACCTCCTTCCATTAGCAAGGGCATTGAAGATGAAACGTGGCTGGGTCTTTCAGCATGACAATGATCTCAAACACACCTCCCGGGCAACGAAGGAGTGGCTTCGTAAGAAGCATTTCAAGGTCCTGGAGTGGCCTAGCCAGTCTCCAGATCTCAACCCCATAGAAAATCTTTGGAGGGATGTTAAGGGAATTTTTTATCAATGATGACTAATTATGTATACATTTCAATCAGGACAGACTAATCAGAATACTATTATTTTACTGTATATGTACTAATCAGAATACTATTATGTTACTGTATATGTACTAATCAGAATACTATTATGTTACTGTATATGTATGAATTTTCTTTTTAATCCTAGTACTGAATATAATGTGTGTAAATATAATCAAGAATTAGAACAATGACTGTCTGTACCATGGTAGAAATGAATGAACTTATAGCCAGTCTGGCTAGAAGGCCTATCTCCACAAGCATGACCTTGGCTCGGTCATATATTATCTTAATAGGGAGAGACATGTGAGAACCATACAGCCATTGTACTAGAGCGGAGATGACACGGGCTGGTACTGAAACTAATGACGTCATTTTAAGTTTATAACCTGTGGTAAAATGTGTAAGGAGCAGTACTCTCGTGAATAAAAGCTGCTGGTTGACTTTAAGACTGGGCTCTATCAATTTTATACAAATAAGGGTCATACAAATCCTTAGGAATTGACAGAGTGTTTGATTTTAATTGGGTTTTAAAACAGAGGAATTTAATTCCTGCAACAAGGGAGTTGAAAGTCCGTGTTGCCCAGCAACAGCCCCAAAACATCACTGCTCTAGAGGAGATCTGCATGGAGGAATGGGCCAAAATACCAGCAACAGTGTGTGAAAAACTTGTGAAGACTTACAGAAAATGTTTGACCTCTGTCATTGCCAACAAAGGGTATATAACAAAGTATTGAGATAAACTTTTGTTATTGACCAAATACTTTTTTTCCACCATAATTTGCAAATAAATTCATTAAAAATCCTACAATGTGATTTTCTGGATTTTTTTCTCTCCTTTAGTCTGTCATAGTTGAAGTGTACCTATGATGCCCCACTGTAGGTATGGGTAAAGTGACTATGCATAGGTAATAAGTAGTAGCTAGTAGCAGCAGTGAAGTATAGTCCGGGTGGCCATTTGATACATTTTTCAGCAGTCTTATGGTTTGGGGCAGAAGGAGGATCAGACCCTTTTTTTCAATTTTCGCCTAAAATGACATACCCATATCTAACTGCCTGTAGCTCAGGACCTGAAATACAGATATGCATACTATTGATACCATTTGAAAGTAAACACTTTGATGTTTGTGGAAATGTGAAATTAATGTATTAGAATATAACACATTAGATCTGGTAAAAGATAATACAACAAAAAATGAGTTTTTTTTTTCAACATTGAAATGCAAGAGAAAGGCCAATATATATATGATTTAGGAATCTAGACGTCATTTAGATTATCGTGTCTGAGCAAAGTTTTAGACTTATAGAATTGCATTTCTGTTCAAAATGTTGTATCAAGACTGCCCAGATGTGCCTAATTGGTTTATTCATACATTTTCAAGTTCATAACTATGCACTCTCCTCAAACAATAGCATGGCGTTATTTCACTGTAATAGCTACTGTAAATTGGACAGTGCAGTTAGATTAACAAGAATTTAAACTTTCTGCCCATATCATATATGTCCTTGTTACTTAAAACGTTATGCTAATCACATTAGCGCACGTTAGTTCAACCATCCTGTGGGGGTACACCGATCCCGTAATGGTTAATGATGGTGTTGGAGATGTGCTTGGCCATACAGTCGTGGGTGAACAGGGAGTACAGGATGGGACTAAGCACGCACCCCTGAGGTGCACCCTTGTTGAGGAGTAGCCTCGCAGATGTGTTGTTGCCTACCCTTGCCACCTGGGGGTGACCCGTCAGGAAGTCGAGGATCCAGTTGCAGAGGGAGGTGTTTAGTCCCAGGGTCCTTAGCTTAGTGATGAGCTTTGTGGCCACTATAGTGTTGAGCTGAGCTGTAGTCAACAAACAGCATTCTCACATAGGTGTTCCTTTTGTCCAGGTGGGAAAGGGCAGTGTGGAGTGCAATTGAGATTGCATCATCTGTGGAGCTGTTGGGGCGGTGTGCGAATGGGACTGGGTTTAGGGTTTCCAGGATGATGGTGTTGATGTGAGCCATGACCAGCCTTTCAAAGCACTTCATGGCTACCGACATGAGTGCTACGGGGCAGTAGACTTTTAGTCAGGTTGCCTTCGCTTTCTTGGGCACAGGGACTAGGGTGGTCTGATTGAAACATAGGTATTACAGACTCGGTCAGGGAGAGGTTGAAAATGTCAGAAGACACTTGCCAGTTGGTCCGCTGTCAGTGTGACCATCGGGTTCATGGTCACCTCCCTGACCAAGGCCCTTCTTCCCCGATTGCTCAGTTTGGCCGGGCGGGCCAGCTCTAGGAAGAGTCTTGGTAGTTCCAAACTTCTTCCATTTTAGAATGATGGAGGCCACTGTGTTTTTGGGACCTTCAATGCTGCAGACATTTTTTGGTACCCTTCCCCAGATCTGTGCCTCAACACAATCCTGTCTCGGAGCTCTACGGACAATTCCTTCGACCTCATGGTTTTTGCTCTGACATGCACTGTCAATTGTGGGACCTTATATAGACAGGTGTGTGCCTTTCCAAATAATGTCCAATCAATTGAATTTACCTCAAGTGGACTCCAATCGAGTTGTAGAAACATCTCAAAGATGATCATTGGAAACAGGAAGCACCTGAGCTCAATTTCAAGTCTCTCAAGGTCTGAATACTTATGTAAATAAGGTATTTCTGTTTTATATATTTTTTTATAAATGTGCAAACATTTCTAAAAAACGTTTTTTGCTTTGTCATTATGGGATATTGATTGATGAGGAAAATGTTTTATTTAATCAATTTTAGAATAACGCTGTAACTGTCACGGTTCATGAATCCACTGCCTCCCTCTCTTTTTCTCTTTCTCTTCCTCTCTCTCTCTCTCTCTCTCTCTCTCTCTCTCTCCCGTGTTTGTGTGGGCGTGGTTCCCAATCTCGGCCTGATTGTCTGTGCCAGCTGGAATCACTTATCTTCCCTTTATATGTTCTGTAACCAGTGTTTCTTGTTGTCAGATCGTTGTTACTTCTCTGAGGTTGTGTCGTGTGTCCGTGCTCATCTCTCACCGCCCTTGTGTGGATTATCTGCTGTGCTTCCTCCTACCCATCCGGACACACTCCCCTGGATTTCTCAGCACGCTATCATCGGAAGATGCGCCCTAGTCCCTGGGTCGGATTCCGTCTGAGTACAGTCTGTCTGTCCTGTTGCTGCTGTAAACTGTATTCATTAAACCATCGTTGCTTGCATCTTGCATCCGCCTCTGTATTGTCACAGTAACATAACAAAATGTGGAAAAAGTCAAAGGATCTGAATACTTTCTGAATGCACTGTACATCTAACCCTCAAGTAGATTTCCACTCCCCCATGGAAATCTAATTAGTATTAAATATATTTATTTTAAACTGTTGATCTATTTTTTTGCATGGGCTGCATCTAAATCCACCATATCCGCTATTGGTGGCCTAACGCTTCTGCGGTGGAAGGTGTCCGAGCTACAGAGGTGTTTGTCAAACCATGAGACATCCGAAAATCGGTCTTCTCACGGAAACGCCTTTTGCATCTGAACGGGTTGGCCTATAAATGAATATGACCACTTTATGGAAAGATGAGACTCTCTACAACCCCCACAAGCCTCAAGAGTCGCCTGAAGGCAGCTCAGTACCAGTTTAACAAATGAATGTAAGTATATAACCACCTAAAAAAGTTGTTAAATATGTATATTAAAAATATATAGTTTCCTGATCTTCTTATATCTCTCAGATATAGGACAGACACTTCAAAACAAACATTTTTAATATGTTCTTTACTATTAGTTTTTCCCTGTATGAATCTGTTATTCAATGTGTTTTTATTGGCTAATAGCAGTAACGCCAAATTCAATCTTTCATCAAATATTTGTTTTATATTTTGGGGGGATACGTAAAGGGGTCCTAAAATTCTAAATCAAATAGCTAAATGATCCTTACTATGACCATCCTAAAATGATTCCATATATTAGCTGGAGTTCTTGGTAAGCGACTCCAGTGTAGATTGGCCTTGTGTTTTAGGTTCTTGTCTTACTGAAAGGTGAATTAATCTCCCAGTGTCTGGTGGAAAGCAGACTGAACCAGGTTTTCCACTAGGATTTTTCCTGTGCTTAGCTCCATTCTGTTTATTTTTTATCCTGGAAAACTCCTCAGTCCTTAATGATTACAAGCATACCCATAACATGATGCAGCCACCACTTTGCTTGAAAATATGGAGAGGGGTGCTCAGTAATATGTTGTATTGGATTTGCCCCAAACCTAACACGTTGTATTCATGGAAATAAGTTCATTGCTTTGCCAATTTTTTTGCAGTATTACTTTCGTGCCTTGTTGCAAACAGTAGGCATGTTTTGTAATATTTTTATTCTGTACAGGCTTACTTCTTTTCACGCTGACAATTAGGTTAGTATTATGGAATAACTACAGTACATGTTGATCCATCCTCAGTTTTTTCCTTTCACAGCCAGTCAACGCTGTAACTGTTTTAAAGCCACCATTGGACTCATGGTGAAATCCCTGAGCAGTTTCCTTCCTCTACGACAACTGAGTTAGGAAGGACGCCTGTGTCTTTGTAGTGAATGGGTGTAATTAATAATTTCACCATGCTCAAAGGGATATTCTATGTCTGTTTTGTTTTACCCATCTACCAATAGGTTTTCTTCTTTGCGAGGCATTGGAAAACTTCCCTTTGTGGTTGATTCTGTTCAACGGAGGCATTTTACAGATACTTGTTAGTGTGGGGTACAGAGATGAGGTAGTCATTCGAAAATCAAATTAAACACTGTTATTGCACACAGAGTGAGTCCATGCACATTATTATGGGACTTGTTAAGCAAATATTTACTCCTAAACTTATTTAGGCTTGCCATAACAAAAGCGGTGAATACTTATTGACTCAAGGCATTTTTTATTAATTTGTAAAAATGTACAAAAACATAATTCCACTTGACATTATGGGGTAGTGTGTTGGCCAGCGACACAACATCTCAATTTAATATATTTTAAATTCAGGCTGTAACGCAACAACATGTGGGAAAAGTCAAGGGGTGTGAATACTTTCTCAAGGCACTGTAAGTTAACTAGATCTTTTGGCTGGCTGATGGTGCTTATTGACTGAGTAATATTGAACTGCAGTTACTGTAAATTCTTAACTATCTGGCACTTTGCATAGCTGTCTTAGCTATTGCTTACACATACAACAGTATCCAATGAAGCTATAGTCAGTGCTGGTGTGTGTGTGTGTGTGTGTGTGTGTGTGTGTGTGTGTGTGTGTGTGTGTGTGTGTGTGTGTGTGTGTGTGTGTGTGTGTGTGTGTGTGTGTGTGTGTGTGTGTGTGTGTGTGTGTGTGTATTTACAAACAGTTTGACATGAGGTGTTTTCCACCTCCTCATTAATTCACATAGAAGTAGCACATTTCACTGTGGCGAACAATTTACATTTGAGGCATGCTATGCTGATGTAAGGCGAGGACTAGATAGATGAGCCAGACGCGTTTGCAGACATTTGCGCATCTCCAGTCAGAACAGAACCTGCACTAACTTTTTCCCCTGGATCATTTTCCGTCTGGCGCCCGAATTGCCTTCATTGTTGTTTTCCTTACTTATAATATTTTTTACACATGTGTGGGTTCCTATCAAAGTAAGTGCCTTATTACATTATAATAATAGTTTCTGTATAACTTATGTTGTTTCTACTGTAGCACACCGCATACACAGTTGAAGTCAAAGTTTACATACACCTAGCCAAATACATTTAAACTCAGTTTTTCACAATTCCTGATATTTAATCCTATAAAGAATTCCCTGTTTTAGGTCAGTTAGGATTGCCACTTTATTTTAAGAATGTGAAATGTCAGAATAATAGTAGAGAGAATGACTTTCACCTTTTATTTCTTTTACCACATTCCCAGTGGGTCAGAAGTTTACATACACTCAATTAGTATTTGGTAGCATTGCCTTTAAATTGTTTAACTTGTGTCAAACGTTTCAGGTAGACTTCCACAAGCTTTCCACAATAAGTTGGGTGAATTTTGGCCCATTCCTCCTGACAGAGCTGGTGTAACTGAGGCAGGTTTGTAGGCCTCCTTGTTCACATGCTTTTTCAGTTCTGCCCACATATTTTCTATAGGATTGAGGTCAGGACTTTGTGATGGCCACTCCAATACATTGACTTTGTTGTCCTTAAGCCATTTTGCCACAACTTTGGAAGTATGCTTGGGCTAATGTCAATTTGGAAGATCCATTTGTTACCAAGCTTTAACTTCCTGACTGATGTCTTGAGATGTTGCTTCAATATATCCACATCATTTTCCTACCTCATGATGCCATCTATTTTGTGAAGTGCACCAGTCCCTCCTGCAGCAAAGCACCCCCACAACATGATGCTGCCACCCCCGTGTTTCACGGTTGGGATGGTATCTTTCGGCTTGCAAGCCTCCCCCTTTTTCCTACGAACATAATGATGGTTATTATGGACAAACAGTTCTATTTTTGTTTCATCAGACCAGAAGACATTTCTCCAAAAAGTACGATCTTTGTCCCCATGTGCAATTGCAAACCGTAGTCTGGCTTTTTTTATGGCGGTTTTGGAGCAGTGGCTTCTTCCTTGCTGAGCGGCCTTTCAAGTTATGTCGATATAGGACTCGTTTTACTGTGGATATAGATACTTTTGTACCTGTTTCCTCCATCTTCACAAGGTCCTTTGCTGTTGTTCTGAGATTGATTTGCACTTTTCGCACCAAAGTACGTTCATCTTTAGGAAACAGAATGCGTCTCCTTCCTGAGCGGTATGACGGCTGCATGGTCCCAAGGTACCTTCAGGCATTTGGAAATTGCTCCCAAGGATGAACCAGACTTGTGGAGGTAACCAATTTTTTTCTGAGGTCTTGGCTGATTTCTTTAGATTTCCCATGATGTCAAGCAAAGAGGAACTGAGTTTGAAGGTAGGCCTTGAAATACATCCACATGTACACCTCCAATTGACTCAAATGATGTCAATAAGCCTATCAGAAGCTTCTAAAGCCATGACATCATTTTCTGGAATTTTCCAAGCTGTTTAAAGACACTGTCAACTTAGTGTATGTAAACTTCTGATCCACTAGAATTGTGATACAGTGAATTATAAGTTAAATAATCTGCCTGTAAACAATTGTTGGAATAATTACTTGTGTCATGCACAAAGTAGATGTCCTAACCAACTTGCCAAAACTATAGTTTGTTAATTAACAAGAAATGTGTGGCGTGGTTGAAAAACAAGTTTTAATGACTCCAACCTAAGTGTATGTAAACTTCTGACTTCAACTGTACACTTGACATTATGGTGTAGTGTGTTGGCCAGCGACACAACATCTCAATTTAATCTATTTTAAATTCAGGCTGTAACACAAGTTGCGTCGCACTGCAGCCCAGCTTGTGGGCTGCTGCAAAATTATATGGCACTTTATTTACAGTTTTTTTCGATTGCTAAACGACAGTGGACACAACTGGAGTCACATGTGCAAAACTCTAACTACAGTCTGCACAGCAGCAGTTCATGTGGACCAAACTCTAGTTCGTTTTTCATTGCTTGAACACAGTTTTCAAAACTCTACACACTTATCCCATGACTTTAACCACAACCTGCACAACACTGTGGATTTACAGCACTTTGTTCAAATGCTAACACACTGCTGTCAAAACTGTGAACCACACATTCAAAACGGAATAGATTTCAGCCTTGTGCCTTTCAAACACTGCTGATTGCAATTTCAGCTGAAAGGCTAAGCAGGTGTCTTGTTTTAGACTTGTTAGTGAACACACACACATATTACAGTATATATAGGTAGAGCTCAGAAAGACTAATTTTGGAAATGGAACAAGGAAGATGGGTTCGTGGAGGGAGAAGGGTGGCAGGGAGAGGGCGGATGCGTGGAGGAAGACAAAGAAGACAAAGAGTTGTTATTTCAGATGAAATAAGGGCTACATTTATAGACCATGTCGTGAACCATGGTCTCTCATTGAGAGAGGCAGGGTTGAGGGTGAAACCCAATTTGCAAAGATCCACAGTGGCATCTGTAATGCGAATTTTCCATCATGCAAACAGGTGAGAGTTTACATCCTTACAGTAAATGAAAACATTACAGGAATCTATTTTGTATTGCAATTATAGAATATTTACACAGATATATATTACAGTAAGTTTGACTGTAAAATATATTTTTACAACAGGACCCAAAGGCTGCCCCCAACAGGGGGAAGAGGAAAAATATTTTCAGATGCACAGGAAAATGCTATTGTTGACATGGTTGTTGTCAACAATGCAATAAAACTGCGGGAGATTCAAGATAGAGTGCTGGCTGATAATGATATATTTGAAAATGTTAATTCTGTCAGCACAACAACTATTGCTCGAGTCCTAAAGAAACACCAAGTTACAATGAAACAGTTATACACTGTACCGTTCGAGAGAAACAGTGAACGGGTAAAAGAGCAAAGATACCAATATGTCCAGGTAAGACGTCTGAGGTTACATACACAGCTATACAAAATATTTACAGTAAAAAAAAACACTAGCATTTCTACAGTAAAACTGTGCACTTACTGTTTTTCAGAGAGTAATGGAGGTGGAAGCACTGGAAAGACCACATTCATTTGTATTTATCGATGAAGCTGGATTTAACCTTGCCAAAACACGGCGCAGAAGAAGGAATGTTATAGGTCAAAGGGCCACTGTGGAGGTTCCAGGCCAAAGGGGGGGAAATTTCACCATGTGTGCTGCAATGGCCAATGATGGTTTGCTTCTCAACACACCACTCATTGGCCCATACAACACAGAAAGGCTTACAGCTTTCCTAGAACAGCTCTATGTTCAGCTAGTGCCAGCAGAACAGGGTGAGCCAGTAAGAAACCCCCAAGTTTTTGTCATAGTTTGCGATAACGTTGCTTTTCACCACTCTGCAGCTGTCACAGATTGGTTTGCAGCACATCACAGATTTATGGTTTTGTACCTTTTTTTTATTTATTTTTTATTTATTTCACCTTTATTTAACCAGGTAGGCCAGTTGAGAACAAGTTCTCATTTGCAACTGCGACCTGGCCAAGATAAAGCATAGCAGTGTGAGCAGACAACACAGAGTTACACATGGAATAAACAATTAACAAGTCAATAACACAGTAGAAAACAAAGGGGGGGAGTCTATATACAATGTGTGCAAAAGGCATGAGGAGGTAGGCGATAGGTAGGTATACCTGCCTGCATATTCACCCTTCCTCAACCCAATAGAGGAGTTTTTCTCTGCCTGGAGGTGGAAAGTGTTTGGTAACCACCCACATGACCAAATGTCTCTTTTGGAAGCCATGCGTACCGGATGTGAGGACACGAGTCCAGAGGACTGCCAGGGATGGATAAGGCACTCCAGAATGTTCTTCCCCAGGTGCATGGCAAGAGAAAACATTAGATGTGATGTTGAAGAAAACCTGTGGCCTGATGCTAGAGAGAGGCAGGATTAGGCCCTCAATTATTTGTTCGAATTACAGTATGTACTTTTAGTTTCTACCTTTTTTTTCCTCATTACTGTAATTCCGTAAATTACTACAGACTATTGAAGCAAACTGCTAATTTTCATTTACCTTAAAGAATTGTTATGTTCTAAAAATTTTAATAAATCATGTGAAAGAATGTCGCTCTTTTCTTTGAAGAAAATATTACTTTGTATGAAGTCACTGAAATTGTTCAAACTGTAAAGATGAAAAGTTTGTATTTTCTGTATTGGTGTTTGATGCTAGTGTTTTTACTCTCAGTGTGTTCTGAGAGACAGTGTGTGTTATCTCAGTGAGGGTTGTGCATAGTGTTTGGCTGCACTGAGCGTGTTTTGAGCCATGTGTTAAGAGTTGTGTTGCTTGGAATGAGTTTTGCAGGTGATGTGAACTGTTTAGCTCAGGTGACTGTTGGTAGTGCAGACTGTAGTTAGAGTTTTGCACATGTGACTCCAGTTGTGCCCACTGTCGTTAAGCAATCGAAAAAAACTGTAAGTGTCAGCCATTGTTGCCATTAATGCTAGTTTGCCCACCAGAGGGCATCTTTGAGAAGCTATATTATAAAAATGACATGGAGCTGTAGGCCTAAAATGCTGACCAAACCCTCTTGCGCGTGTGTGCCAACGCGCGCATGTTGATTTTGTAACCCCACACCAGACACGATCAGGACACGCAGATGGAAATATCAAAACAAACTCTGAACCAATTATATTAATTTGGGAACAGGTCTAAAGCATAAACATTTATGGCAATTTAGCTAGCTAGCTTGCTGTTGCTAGCTAATTTGTCCTGGGATATAAACATTGGGTTGTTATTTTACCTGAAATGCACAAGGTCCTCTACTCTGACAATAATCCACAGATAAAATTGTAAACCGAATTTGTTTCTCGTCATCTCTCCTCCTTCCTTTAGGTTTCTTTTTATTCTTTGGACTTTATATGATGGTTGGCAACCAACGTTACAGACTGGATTGTGGACATCAGTTCATCTTTCTTTCACCCATGTGGGTATATGCTCCTAAAAAACAATGAGGAGATTTGAAAGGCAGGACTTGCAGGCGTTGAGCGTCACAAATAGAACCAAGTTCTATTTTAGGGCCTGGCCATGCAGACGCTAGCTATCTTGCCGAGCCATGATTGAATTACATGTATGTGTAAATGTATTTTTGCAAACCACGTTTCCGGTCTGGTCAGCATGTAAGAGTCAAAGGGAGCCTTTAATAGAACAAACTATATGGGATTGTTTTTTTAGAAATGTAGCTTAATGAATTAAATTGATGAATGTTATTTTATCCCAAGAAAAAATGAAAATGCTTTCCTTATTGCAGCTGTTTTAGCGTAACTTACTTATTGGCATAAAGGCCTACTTCAATATACAGTAAATCAATCACTCATTAATTTGTGCATGTCACCAAACAGCATACAAGTCATCCATGTCTTTAAATACAGTCAAGCATTTTAGTTCTAAAACTAAATAACAAAGGGAGCCTTGATTCATTTTACAATCACGGCTAAAGCGATTTAATGAAGGGTTTCAGTTAGGAAAATAAGGCACTGTACAAGGTGACCGGTAGGGAGTAGGCCTAGGCTACTAAGTGACTGCGAGTGAAGAGCAAAATAATCCTTACATTTCCACATAAAAATCTGATTGATTTATAAAGACCAGTCCCCATTTTATTTTTTATTTTACCTTTATTTAACTAGGCAAGTCAGTTAAGAACAAATTCTTATTTTCAATGATGGCCTAGGAACAGTGGGTTAACTGCCTGTTCAGGGGCAGAACGACAGATTTGTACCTTGTCAGCTCGGGGGTTTGAACTTGCAACCTTCCAGTTACTAGTCCAACGCTCTAACCACTAGGGTACCCTGCCACCCCGCCCCATGCCCTGTCATTCAGTTCTATTTATTCCCATAGTAATTCGTTATGGATCCATCCAGATGTGATTAGAAAACAGTGCATTTGGTGGGCTATGTAAAAGAGATCGGAGAAGTTGTTTGCAGAGTTTACAAACAGGAGGTGGAGTTCCAGAGCTCACAGGTGTGCCTGGCATGGGTTGCGACTCCATCTCGTTCCTCGCCCTCTTCAACGTGTCACCGCCTGACTCTCCGCCAATAACGCCTGGCTCTGGACCAATGCATCAGCTGTTGCTTGTATCTCTGCCCTCAGAGAATGTTTCTCTTTCTGCTGGTCTGCCTTCAATGACTCGATCTCAGTCTTCAAAGTTTGAAATTGATCCATGTGCACCTTCATCAGATGAGCCACAACTTGTCGGCTAAAGCGATTTAATTCATCAATAATGCATTTTAACGTTTTTAATATTGAAGAGCAAAATAATCCTAACATTTCTAAATAAAAATCTGATTGATTTATCGAGACCGGTCCACATGCTCTGTCAATCAGGGATATTTATTCCCATGGTAATTCGTTATGGAGCCATCCAGATGTGGTTAGAAAACAGCGCATTTGGTGGGCTATGCAAAAGGGATGGGAGAAGTGACATGCCTCACAAACATCCATGAATACATTTAAAGTCCCTAAACAAGTCCCTTTACACTTGTGTGTGTATACGGTAGTTGTTGTGAAATTGTTAGATTACTTGTTAGATATTACTGCATGGTCGGAACTAGAAGCACAAGCATTTCGCTACACTCGCAATAACATCTGCTAACCACATGTATGTGACAAATAAAATTTGATTTGACTCGGCAAGAGTCTATTGTCCTGCTGATAGTTGAAATAAACATCTGCATTTTGAGAATATTTTTGTCATTATTTGATTAACGAAAGCATGAAGATGTTGATGAACAAATACTGTACAGTACTACAGTGCCTTGCGAAAGTATTCGGCCCCCTTGAACTTTGCGACCTTTTGCCACATTTCAGGCTTCAAACATAAAGATATAAAACTGTATTTTTTTGTGAAGCATCAACAACAAGTGGGACACAATCATGAAGTGGAACGACATTTATTGGATATTTCAAACTTTTTTAACAAATCAAAAACTGAAAAATTGGGCGTGCAAAATTATTCAGCCCCCTTAAGTTAATACTTTTTAGCGCCACCTTTTGCTGCGATTACAGCTGTAAGTCGCTTGGGGTATGTCTGTATCAGTTTTGCACATCGAGAGACTGACATTTTTTCCCATTCCTCCTTGCAAAACAGCTCGAGCTCAGTGAGGTTGGATGGAGAGCATTTGTGAACAGCAGTTTTCAGTTCTTTCCACAGATTCTCGATTGGATTCAGGTCTGGACTTTGACTTGGCCATTCTAACACCTGGATATGTTTATTTTTGAACCATTCCATTGTAGATTTTGCTTTATGTTTTGGATCATTGTCTTGTTGGAAGACAAATCTCCGTCCCAGTCTCAGGTCTTTTGCAGACTCCATCAGGTTTTCTTCCAGAATGGTCCTGTATTTGGCTCCATCCATCTTCCCATCAATTTTAACCATCTTCCCTGTCCCTGCTGAAGAAAAGCAGGCCCAAACCATGATGCTGCCACCACCATGTTTGACAGTGGGGATGGTGTGTTCAGGGTGATGAGCTGTGTTGCTTTTACGCCAAACATAACGTTTTGTATTGTTGCCAAAAAGTTCAATTTTGGTTTCATCTGACCAGAGCACCTTCTTCCACATGTTTGGTGTGTCTCCCAGGTGGCTTGTGGCAAACTTTAAACTACACTTTTTATGGATATCTTTAAGAAATGGCTTTCTTCTTGCCACTCTTCCATAAAGGCCAGATTTGTGCAATATACGACTGATTGTTGTCCTATGGACAGAGTCTCTCCCACCTCAGCTGTAGATCTCTGCAGTTCATCCAGAGTGATCATGGGCCTCTTAGCTGCATCTCTGATCAGTCTTCTCCTTGTATGAGCTGAAAGTTTAGAGGGACGGCCAGGTCTTGGTAGATTTGCAGTGGTCTGATACTCCTTCCATTTCAATATTATCACTTGCACAGTGCTCCTTGGGATGTTTAAAGCTTGGGAAATCTTTTTGTATCCAAATCCGGCTTTAAACTTCTTCACAACAGTATCTCGGACTTGCCTGGTGTGTTCCTTGTTCTTCATGATGCTCTCTGCGCTTTTAACGGACCTCTGAGACTATCACAGTGCAGGTGCATTTATACGGAGACTTGATTACACACAGGTGGATTGTATTTATCATCATTAGTCATTTAGGTCAACATTGGATCATTCAGAGATCCTCACTGAACTTCTGGAGAGTTTGCTGCACTGAAAGTAAAGGGGCTGAATAATTTTGCACGCCCAATTTTTCAGTTTTTGATTTGTTAAAAAAGTTTGAAATATCCAATAAATGTCGTTCCACTTCATGATTGTGTCCCACTTGTTGTTGATTCTTCACAAAAAATTACAGTTTTATATCTTTATGTTTGAAGCCTGAAATGTGGCAAAAGGTCGCAAAGTTCAAAGGGGCCGAATACTTTCGCAAGGCACTGTATATATGCTTCATCCGACATTTTGTGGTTGCATGAGATTTGGAGTTAGAAATGTAAAACTTTAGAGTACTTAAGACATTGAAAGTTGGGGGGATTCTTTTTTACACCTAGCCAAGCTATTAGACTATCCTTTTGTAAAGGTATGTAGAGTCTATTGTCCTGCAAATAGCTCATCATGGAAACATTGTTTTCAGAATTCACAGCCTGCTACGCTTGTGAAAACAAAATGCCTCCAGCTGTCCACCACTAGTGTAAATAAAAACAGCATCTACACTGGTACAAATATATTATTGAATTCGCTTCATTTAATACTAACACGTGGTTACCATGGTGAATAATCCAATAATAATTGGTATGACGCTGCTTCTAAATTAAAATACTTGCAGATCAATAAAAAGTTCCTGTTGATGTAATTCAATTTAGAGGATTGGAAGATTCAAAATTAATATCTAAGAGTCATTTTTCATTAGGGCAAATCTGGTCTGTGATATTGAGTTAGAAATGTAAAACCTTACAGAGAATATCTAAGGGATGTTATATAATTAAAATGCAGGCTTTATAGTAATAATAATAATCTTCGGGTAACAGATCGGCCCTCAGAACTCATTAAGAGTTTCTATCTTCAATATAATAATTAATTCAGAAGGCTAAACCCATAGCTTTTAGGCCTGCAGTCAGTTATAATAATCCATGCATTCTGGGAATGTTAAGAAGTCCAAAAGTTGTGGGTGGAGTTAGAATTGTGGCTGTCAGAAGTATTAAAATCAACCAATGTCAGCCTTTAAATGCTTTATTATCCAAACGTTGAAAGTGCATGTGGGAGACGGAGAGAAAGAAAATTGTGTAGTTAAGGACACGAGGCAGAGAATGATGCGGGCGCTGGATATAAAATAAATTAGTACATAAAAAAAGATAAAATAAAACTTGCAACACACATCCTATTATTCATTATGAATAGGATTTATTTTGTTTACATTCTTCATTGTAACCACGATGTCACAAATAATTGAACACCAACATGAGCAGATTAATTTGGTCAGGTCAAAACAGTTCTTTATTAAAAGACTATCAGAAATAATGTGTACTATATATCCTACCAACGGGACTTTAAAAACTGTAATATCTTATGTTTCACGGAGTCGTGGCTGAACGATGACATGAATAACATACAGCTGACAGGTTTTAAGCTTTTTTGGCAGGATAGAACAGGGGCCTCTGGTAAGACAGGGGGTGGCGGTCTATGTATATTTGTAAACAATAGCTGGTGCACGAAATCTAAGGAAGTCTCAAGGTTTTGCTCGCCTGAGGTAGTGTATCTCATGATAAGCTTAAGACCACACTATTTACCAAGAGTTTTCATCTGTATTTTTCGCAGCTGTCCACCTACCACCACAAACCGATGCTGGCACTAAGACCACACTCAATGAGCTTTATACATCCATAAGCAAACAGGCTCCGAAACACCGGCTCCGACGCTCGTTGGATGTGGCAGGGCTTGCAAACTATTACAGACAACAAAGGGAAGCACAGCACAGCCTACCAGACAAGCTAAATTACTTCTATGCTCGCTTTTGAGGCAAGTAACACTGAAGCATGTATGAGAGCATCAGCTGTTCTGGATGACTGTGTGATCACGCTCTCCGTAGCGTGTCTGATTAAGACCTTCAAACAGGTCAACATTCACAAGGCCAGACGGATTACCAGGACGTGTATGGTGAGCATGCGCTGACCAACTGGCAAGTGTCTTCACTGACATTTTCAACCTGTCCCTGCCTGAGTCTGTAATACCAACATGTTTCAAACAGACCACCATTGGCCCTGTGCCCAAGAACACTAAGGTAGCCTGCCTAAATTACTACAGGCCCGTAGCACTCACATCTGTTGTCATGAAGTGCTTTGAAAGGCTGGTCATGGCTCACATCACCACCATTATTCCAGAAACCCTAGACCCACTGTCTGCAGCAGGATGGCCCTTCGTGGATGGACTTTGAGGGGTGTGGTGCTCCTCCAGCAGCTCTCTCATGAGGTTCTCTCTGTACTTTTGGTAGGTAATCACCTCACTTATGGGGGAGAGGGGGTGGAAAGGATAAGTTAGTGGGCAGGTGGGTGAGATATTGTCAATATAATTGTATAATGGAACTGTATGTTATTTGTATGTGAATTGTATATCCAATTACAAAAAATACCTTGTTCAGTAATCATCTCACCTGTTAGCTGACTGTAAATTATGTGGCCATTGAAGACAGCAGTGTCGATCAGATGGAAAAATATATTCTTATACCACCTGGCATTTTCCCAATGGCATTCCACAAAGCTGTTTATCATGTCTGACATGGTTGCTGTATGGACAGTGGAAAGGACATGGACTCGTTTGTCATGCCACTTTACTGCCAGCTGTCGACCTTCGTCCTTGAACTGGAAGATGCTGGAAGAGTGTGGGTCTGCTGTACCAATTGTCGTACGAGGCTTAGCTATCATGCTACAGTTGTCAACAACTGAGGTCCCTGACGCATCCACTAGATAGGCCTAAAATGGCTCTAGCTACTCCATCTAGCCACAACGGTAGCAACATAAACTAACCATCTTTTGCGTCAAATCATCAGTAGAATAACAGCAACACGCACCACTTGTATCAATAAATTACTATCAAAATGGTTTGTGTGGTAATCATTACTTTATTTACTGTTTTTTATTCACATTTTCAAGTAGTGGTGATAAATCATGCATTCCGATTATTGCCTAGATTGTAATGGACACGTGTAAAATACTTAAAGGTTGTATTGATTACACTAAGATATTTGCCGGATATGTGTGGAGCCATGTTGGTTGACATAATTCAATGCATTCTGGGTATCACCAGAGAGGAAGAGGCAAAGCAGAAGGTTTTACTATCCATCTCCAAAACTGTCCAAAATAAGCCCAATGTGTTTCTATTGGCTTATTTTGTACCTAAGGTTTAAGGTTATTGCCTGCCTTCCCGCCTTTGGGACAACGTTAGGGCAGAGACATGAGCACCTCGTCGTTATACAGTGCATTCGGAAAGTATTCAGACCTTAACTTTTTCCACATTTTCTTATGTTCCAGCCTTATTCTAAAATGAGTTAAATTGTTTTTTCCCTCATCAATCTACACACATTACCACATAATCACAAAACAAAAACAGGTTTTTTGATATTTTTGCAAATGTATAAAAAAAATCTAAACTGAAATATTACATTTACATAAGTATTCAGACCCTTTACTCAGTACTTTGTTGAAGCAATGATTACAGCCATGAGTCTTCTTCGGTATGACGCTACAAGCTTGGCACACCTGTATTTGGGGAGTTTCTCCCATTCTTCTTTGCAGATCCTCTCGAGCTCTGTCGGGTTGGATGGGGAGCGTCGTTAGACATCTATTTTCAGGGCTCTCCAGAGATGGTCGATTGGGTTCAAGTCCAGGCTCTGGCTGGGCCACACAAGGAAATTCAGGAACTTGTCCTGAAGCCACTCCTGCACTGTCTTGGCTGTGTGCTTAGGGTTGATGTCCTGATGGAAGGTTAACATTTGCCCCAATCTGAGGTCCTGAGCGCTCTGGAGCAGATTTTCATCAAGGATCTCTCCGTACTTTGCTCGAAAAACCTGTTTTCACATTGTCATTATGGGGTATTGTGTGTAGATTGATAAGGGGGAAAAAATGATGTTATCAATTTTAGAATAAGGTTTTAAGTTAACAAAATGAGGAGAAAGTCAAGGTGTCAGAATACTTTCAAAATGCATTGTATATAAACTCAGCAAAAAAAGAAACATCCCTTCTGGAACGGAATTGGAACGGAAATGGCGCCACACCAAACTGGAAGTCTTCCGACTAGCTTGGAAAGACAGTACCGTGCAGTACCGAAGAGCCCTTACTGCTGCTCGATCATCATATTTTTCAAACTTAATTGAGGAAAATAAGAACAATCCAAAATTCCTTTTTGATACTGTCGCAAAGCTAACTAAAAAGCAGCATTCCCCAAGAGAGGATGACTTTCACTTTAGCAGTGATAAATTCATGAACTTCTTTGAGGAAAAGATTATGATTATTAGAAAGCAAATTACGGACTCCTCTTTAAATCTGCGTATTCCTTCAAAGCTCAGTTGTCCTGAGTCTGCACAACTCTCCCAGGACCTAGGATCAAGAGAGACGCTCAAGTGTTTTAGTACTGTATCTCTTGACACAATGATGAAAATAATCATGGCCTCTAAACCTTCAAGCTGCATACTGGACCCTATTCCAACTAAACTACTGAAAGAGCTGCTTCCTGTGCTTGGCCCTCCTATGTTGAACATAATAAACGGCTCTCTATCCACCGGATGTGTACCAAACTCACTAAAAGTGGCAGTAATAAAGGCTCTCTTGAAAAAGCCGAACCTTGACCCAGAAAATATAAAAAACTATCGGCCTATATCGAATCTTCCATTCCTCTCAAAAATTTTAGAAAAGGCTGTTGCGCAGCAACTTACTGCCTTCCTGAAGACAAACAATGTATACGAAATGCTTCAGTCTGGTTATAGACCCCATCATAGCACTGAGACGGCACTTGTGAAGGTGGTAAATGACATTTTAATGGCATCGGACCGAGGCTCTACATCTGTCCTCGTGCTCCTAGACCTTAGTGCTGCTTTTGATACCATCGATCACCACATTCTTTTGGAGAGATTGAAAACCCAAATTGGTCTACACGGACAAGTTCTGGCCTGGTTTAGATCTTATCTGTCGGAAAGATATCAGTTTGTCTCTGTGAATGGTTTGTCCTCTGACAAATCAACTGTAAATTTCGGTGTTCCTCAAGGTTCCGTTTTAGGACCACTATTGTTTTCACTATATATTTTACCTCTTGGGGATGTTATTCGAAAACATAATGTTAACTTACACTGCTATGCGGATGACACACAGCTGTACATTTCAATGAAACATGGTGAAGCCCCAAAATTGCCCTTGCTAGAAGCATGTGTTTCAGACATAAGGAAGTGTATGGCTGCAAACGTTCTACTTTTAAACTCAGACAAAACAGAGATGCTTGTTCTAGGTCCCAAGAAACAAAGAGATCTTCTGTTGAATCTGACAATTAATCTTAATGGTTGTACAGTCGTCTCAAATAAAACTGTGAAGGACCTCGGCGTTACTCTGGACCCTGATCTCTCTTTTGAAGAACATATCAAGACCATTTCAAGGACAGCTTTTTTCCATCTACGTAACATTGCAAAAATCAGAAACTTTCTGTCCAAAAATGATGCAGAAAAATTAATCCATGCTTTTGTCACTTCTAGGTTAGACTACTGCAATGCTCTACTTTCCGGCTACCCGGATAAAGCACTAAATAAACTTCAGTTGGTGCTAAATACGGCTGCTAGAATCCTGACTAGAACCAAAAATTTGATCATATTACTCCAGTGCTAGCCTCTCTACACTGGCTTCCTGTCAAAGCAAGGGCTGATTTCAAGGTTGTACTGCTAACCTACAAAGCATTACATGGGCTTGCTCCTACCTATCTCTCTGATTTGGTCCTGCCGTACATACCTACACGTACGCTACGGTCACAAGACGCAGGCCTCCTAATTGTCCCTAGAATTTCTAAGCAAACAGCTGGAGGCAGGGCTTTCTCCTATAGAGCTCAATTTTTATGGAACGGTCTGCCTACCCATGTCAGAGACGCAAACTCGGTCTCAACCTTTAAGTCCTTACTGAAGACTTATCTCTTCAGTGGGTCATATGATTGAGTGTAGTCTGGCCCAGGAGTGGGAAGGTGAACGGAAAGGCTCTGGAGCAACGAACCGCCCTTGCTGTCTCTGCCTGGCCGGTTCCCCTCTTCCCACTGGGATTCTCTGCCTCTAACCCTATTACAGGGGCTGAGTCACTGGCTTACTGGGGCTCTCTCATGCCGTCCCTGGAAGGGGTGCGTCACCTGAGTGGGTTGATTCACTGATGTGGTCATCCTGTCTGGGTTGGCGCCCCCCCTTGTGTTGTACCATGGCGGAGATCTTTGTGGACTATACTCAGCCTTGTCTCAGGATGGTAAATTGGTGGTTGAAGATATCCCTCTAGTGGTGTGGGGGCTGTGCTTTGGCAAAGTGGGTGGGGTTATATCCTTCCTGTTTGGCCCTGTCTGGGGGTGTCCTCGGATGGGGCCACAGTGTCTCCTGACCCCTCCTGTCTCACCCTCCAGTATTTATGCTGCAGTAGTTAATGTGTCGGGGGGCTAGGGTCAGTTTGTTATATCTGGAGTACCTCTCCTGTCCTATTCGGTGTCCTGTGTGAATCTAAGTGTGCGTTCTCTAATTCTCTCTTTCTCTCTCTCTCTCGGAGGACCTGAGCCCTAGGACCATGCCCCAGGACTACCTGACATGATGACTCCTTGCTGTCCCCAGTCCACCTGGCCGTGCTGCTGCTCCAGTTTCAACTGTTCTGCCTTATTATTATTCGACCATGCTGGTCATTTATGAACATTTGAACATCTTGGCCATGTTCTGTTATAATCTCCACCCGGCACAGCCAGAAGAGGACTGGCCACCCCACATATGCTCTCTCTAATTCTCTCTTTCTTTCTCTCTCTCGGAGGACCTGAGCCCTAGGACCATGCCCCAGGACTACCTGACATGATGACTCCTTGCTGTCCCCAGTCCACCTGACCGTGCTGCTGCTCCAGTTTCAACTGTTCTGCCTTATTATTATACGACCATGCTGGTCATTTATGAACATTTGAACATCTTGGCCATGTTCTGTTATAATCTCCACCCGGCACAGCCAGAAGAGGACTGGCAACCCCACATAGCCTGGTTCCTCTCTAGGTTTCTTCCTAGGTTTTGGCCTTTCTAGGGAGTTTTTCCTAGCCACTGTGCTTCTACACCTGCATTGCTTGCTGTTTGGGGTTTTAGGCTGGGTTTCTGTACAGCACTTTGAGATATCAGCTGATGTATGAAGGGCTATATAAATAAATTTGATTTAAAAAAAAAAAAAAATTCAGGAACCTGTCTTTCAAAGATAATTCGTAAAATTCGTAAAAATCCAAACAACTTCACAGATTTTCATTCTAAAAGGGTTTAAACACTGTTTCCCATGCTTGTTCAATGAACCATAAACAATTAATGAACATGCACCTGTGGAACGGTCGTTAAGACACTAACAGCTTACAGATGGTATACAATTAGTCATAGTTATGAAATCCTAGGACACTAAAAAGAGGCCTTTCTACTGACTCTGAAAAACACCAAAAGAAAGAGCCCAGGGTCCCTGCTCATCTGCGTGAATGTGCCTTAGGCATGCTGCAAGGAAGCATGAGGACTGCAGATGTGGCCAGGGCAATAAATTGCAATGTCCTAAGACAGGGAGACATGACGGACAAGCTGATCGTCCTCGCAGTGGAAGACCACGTGTAACAACACCTGCATAGGATCGGCACATCAGAACATCACACCTGCGGGATAGGTACAGGATGGCAACAACAACTGCCTGAGTTACACCAAGAACACACCATCCCTCCATCAGTGCTCAGACTGTCCGCAATAGGCTGAGAGAGGCTGGACTGAGGGCTTGTAGGCCTGTTGTAAGGCAGGTCCTCACCAGACATCACCGGCAACAACGTCGCCTATGGGTACAAACCCACCGACACTGGACCAGACAGGACTGGCAAAAAGTGCTCTTCACTGACGAGTCGCGGTTTTGTCTCACCAGGGGTGATGGTCGGATTCGCTTTTATCGTTGAAGGAATGAACATTACACCGAGACCTGTACTCTGGAGCGGGATCGAATTGGAGGTGGAGGGTCCGTCATGGTCTGGGGCGGTGTGTCACAGCATCATCTGAGCTTGTCAATGCAAGCAAATCTCAACACTGTGCGTTACAGGGAAGACATCCTCTTCCCTCATGTGGTACCCTTCCTGCAGGCTAATCCTGACATGACCCTCCAGCATGACAATGCCACCAGCCATACTGCTCGTTCTGTGCGTGATTTCCTGCAAGACAGGAATGTCAGTGTTCTGCTATAGCCAGCGAAGAGCCTGGATCTCAATCCCATTGAGCATGTCTGGGACCTGTTGGATTGGAGGGTGAGGGCTAGGGCCATTCCCCCCAGAATTGTCCGGGAACTTACAGGTGCCTTGGTGGAAGAGTGAGGTAGCATCTCACAGCAAGAACTGGCACATCTGGTGCAGTCCATGAGGAGGAGATGTACTGCAGTACTTAATGCAGCTGGTGGCCACACCAGATAGTGACTGTTACTTTTGATTTTGACCACCCTTTGTTCAGGGACACATTATTCAATTTCTGTTAGTCACATGCCTATGGAACTTGCTCAGTTTATGTCTCATTTGTGGAATCGTGTTATGTTCATACAAATATTTACGCATGTTAAGTTTGCTGTAAATAAAACGCAGGACATTTATTTTTTGCTGAGTTTAAATCTCTGGTGTCACGTAAACGACTGTCAGACCAAAGATGTCGAGTAAACTTCCAGAAGTGAATGATGTAGACTTCACACCCCCTTCGCCTCAACATGCATACTGCAAACAGACCCATCTCATCTTGTCACCTATTCTTTTCTTTGGTTGACGCAGAAACACAAACATGGCGGCATGCACAAGCTCTACCCACCGTCGGATTAATTTCGACCTGTTTTACTCAATTATTTTGATCACTGGTGAGCTCATCCATCATATAACTTGATAATTTGTAAATAGTCATTGCTATTAGCTAATACATACTAGGACTTCTGTCAGCCAAGAGTTACCTAAATATTACAGCAGCTTTCCTCAGAATAATGTAGCCTACATTTTCCGATTTGGATGAGAACTGCTACGTCTGAACATCTGCATCCAAAAATAAACAACTCACATTGAGGACATAAAGTTGTAAAGACTTGTTACTGCAAAATGTTTGTGAAAAAACTGTGTGGTCAGCTCAAATGCTGACTGATGTGTCAATTGTAACGAGACGTTTCTAATGTTCTAATCACAGCGGTTGAGCGTACGCTGCATGGATCATGGTAGAATCATCACACCCGTGTGTTTGTACATGTCATTAAGCTACTGTAGCAGTCAGTGTTTGTGTTAGTGTGTGTGTGTGTAATCATTATTTTTGGACCGATGTAATGTATGAATTAAATTAAAGAAATGCACTAGAAAATGAATATAGTTGCTTGAAACAACATTTCATTAACAGTCTCAGGAGGCTGAAGAAATTTGGCTTGTCAACTAAAACCCTCAAGCTTTTACAGATGCACAATTGAGAGCTTACTGTCGGGCTGTATCACCGCCTGGTACGGCAAACGGTAGCAAAGAGGTAATAACAAATTGTTAGCGATTATATTAATGCAGCAAACATACATACTGTGGCTACGTAATGCATTTTATAAAGGACAGCTACTGTGAGTTGCCATGTATAACACCGCACTGCGTGCATACCATTCTAGCACTGCTGAGATGAGAAGGTCTCTACTTGGATCCAGGAAATGGGCTATCAGGAAGAACTTCAATTCCTGGTAGCTGAACCGGTTTACTCTCAAGCATCGCATTATAGATTGTGACATAAAACTAACACAGTAATGCTAACGTCATGGTTTAGCGGTAATGTGCCAGACATCAAGGCATATGCTATTAGTGCCACCCAAAGACTGGGTTCGCCACCCTGTCTCCCTGTCACTCGTTTTCCTCCTGTCTTGGTAATTGTAAAATATCCCAATAAAAATAATCTTAAAAATGTAAGAAAACATGCACAGCCACATATCATACTGTAGTTTGTTGTTATAGTGGTTGCATGTAAAATGAACATAAACCATCAACACATTTCACTGCCTTCAGAAAGTATTCACACCCCTTGACTTGTTCCACATTTTGTTATTACAGCCTGAATTTAAAATTGATTAAATTGATATTGTGTGTCACTGATCTACACACAATACCCCATAATGTCAAAGTGGAATATTTTTAGAAATGAATTGATAAAAAATGAAAAGTTGTCTTGAGTCAATACGTATTCAACCCTTTTGTTATGGCAAGCCTTAATATAATCAGGATTTCACCATGAGGGCAATGATGATTTTAAAACAGTGACAGAGTTGAATGGCTGTGATAGGAGATAACTGAGGATGGATCAACATTTTAGTTACTCCACAATACGAACATAAATTAAGGTGAAAAGAAGGAAGCCTGTACAGAATAAAAATATTCCAAAACATGCATTCTGTTTGCAATAAGGCACTAAAGTAAAAACGTGGCAAAGAAATTAACTTTTTGTCCAGAATACAAAGTGTTATGTTTGGGGAAAATCCACCACAACATCACTGAGTACTACTCTTACATTTAAATGGCAAGCATTGTGGTGGCTGCTAGGGCTGTTGCAGTGGTGTAAAGTACTTAAGTAAAAATATTTTAAAGTTCTACTTAAGTAGTTTTTTGGGGTATCTGTACTTTACTATTTATATTTAACCATTTTTACTTCACTACATTGCTAAAGAAATGTATGCACTTTTTACTCCTTACATTTTCCCTGACACCCAAAAGTACTCATTACATTTTGAATGATTAGCGGGACAGAAATGGTCCAATTCACACTTATCAATAGAACATCCCTGGTCATCCCTACTGCCTCTGATCTGGCGGACTCACTAAACAAAAATGCTTTTTAAAATAAATTTTTAAATGATGTCTTAGTGTTGGAGTGTGACCCTGGCTATCCGTAAATAAATAAAAAACAAGAAAATTGTGCCGTCTGGTTTGCTTAAAAAGTAATAAGGAATTTTAAATGGTGTACTTTTAGCAACTACATTTACTTTTGATACATGAGTATATTTAAAACCAAATATTTAGACTAACTCAAGTAGTATTTTACTGGGTGACTTTCACTTTAGCAATTTTTTTTATTAAGGTATTTTTACTTTTACTCAAGTATGAGGTTGGGGTACTGTTTCCACCACCAGTCATGACCACAGTAAAATTCCAGGTGACCAGTTGAGTCATGATAATCTCCTCTTATGCACAATGGACATGCATTGGTAGTACCCAACTCGTTAACAACCATCAGGTCACTAAAGGCCTGGTACTCAGGGCGCTATTGTCCCTCTAACCACTGACATCAATCCAAAATGTATCGAAAATCACAAACACTTATCATAACTGTTTTGAAAACTCCGCTCACTCTGATTGATCAATGTGAAGAATTAAGTTCAACAGGTTGAAACTGAGTGAAAACATGGTCGTTGTGGATGTGGTTTCAACGCCTAAAACAACGAAATGGAATGAGCTTCTTAAGGTGATGATTCATTCAAAACCCACATACCCACATACCCATATTAGCGCTTATGCATAGGCCTATATATGAACACAAGCCTGGAAAAACAGTGAATTTAAATAATGATTGTGCAGTTATACAATCCAAAGGCCAACCTGTGGTAGGCTATGTAACCCATCTGCGGAAGGCATAGGTCCTAAATCAATGTAGCATTTGAGACCATCCTCAAGAGGGCCAGATGTACAGTTCTCAATATGCCTATGGATGCATTACCGCTTGACAGACACCACTGGTATAGAGATGGATATGATATACTGCATAAACCCCATCCTCAATCATTAATTTAACTAAATGGATAGTAGCTTTTTCGTATTGTAGGCTAATCGCCCAGTAGCCTATATTTCCACTAAACATTTACCTGACAATGAAGGCTAGGCTACTGCAAAAATACCAACATCCCAAATCCCTGGAAAGTAATTTATCTGACGTCCCCCATCCAGCTATGTGGCATCTGCACCCCTGCATTGTAAAGGCATATTTGAATAGATATATATTGTAAACCATATCCTAATAGCATTGACAACTTGGTTGTCGAACTGTGAGGCACTTTTCCCCAGAACTATCACTGAAGGTGACGCAGTCCAGGAGAGACCCGACGGGTGTGGTCGGAGGGCCAATGTGGATGGTGTGACGAAAATTGCGTCCATATTGCATCCATATCACCGTACATGCTGCACGGCCAATGCAGATGTTGGATTGACCATGCAGCGCCTTAAAGTTAAATAAAAGGTTTAAAAAAATATGTACATTTTTAAAAAGCAAATTTATGCTTGCAATATGGACGGGGTGACGCAATTGCAGAGCCTCTGGAGGAATACAGATATTAAATTGAGTTCCGTACCGCATCGCTGTGCGCCTCTCAATTTTAGTAACAATGCGGAGGGCTCCGTATATCTGGTTGGTTGATGGTAGGTGAGAGCGGGAGGTCCTGTATAAACACAAACTCACTTCCTTGACAACTTCCTTCACAAAAGCTCCGCTATGCTCAGCGAAGTGCAAGAAGTATGATTGCCCTCTGTTACGGATACAAGTATCCTGTGTGTTTCTTTTCTCTCCTTCTCCCGTCACAGGTGAAAATCATCACTCCCCAATCATCAATCAGAAGACACACCTCCTCCTGTTTCCTACCCAATCACCGTTCCTTTCCCTTTGTTTAAAAACCCTGTCAGTTGTTTGCTGTGGAGCTCATTCTCTCTGTAAATGCCATGTCTGTAGGTCTCGCTGTTTCACGCTCTCTTTATGTATTGACCTCTCTTTTGTTTGAGCACCTCCATAGCACTTTGTCATCACCTGTGAGTATTGTTTTTGGTTATGGTGTTTGTTTGCTGGTGGGAAAAGGGGGAGCCAAGACAAGTCGCCCATGGGCATACACTACCCGTAGGTAAACTTTGTTAAATACACTAGTTAGAACTGGGCGGACCACCCACTATTTTTGGTTAGTTAGCTGTTGTTAAAGTAGGCTAGTCTAGTTTAGGGGTGTTTTTGAATACTTATTGTTTCTTTCCTTGGGTCCAGCTCAGCCCCTTTTCCTGCTCCCCTCATTGTGTTTTCCAATAAACCCTGAGTTTGACGGTAGATTTCAGTTGTTGTGGTTATTTCGTTCTCACTTTTACTTTGTCACTATAATAAATTGCATGAGTTATGTAACGGGTCTCATTACCATCCCCCCCCCTAGACTGTCGGGCCAAAAGGGATTCGTAACACCCTCTGCAGAGGCCATATCACCTTAAATGCTGCACAGCCAGTGTAGACATCAGATTGACAATGCAGCGCCTTTTAAAAACGCTTGGTGGCGCATCTGAGTTTCAAAGAACACGTCATATGCTCATTGGACTGTGGACAGAGCTCAGTTTTGATATCATACCTAATTATTGATGTATACTGAATGAAAATATAAACGCAACATGTAAAGTGTTGGTCCCATGCTTCATGAGCTGAAATAAAAGATACCAGAAAGTTCCATATGCACAAAAAGCTTAACTAAAATTGTGCACATGTGTTACCATGTTAGTGAGCATTTCTCCTTTGCCAAAATAAACGTCAACCTGACAGGTGTGGCAGCTAATTAAACAGCCTGATCATTACACAGGTGCACCTTGTGCCGGGGACAAAAAGGCCACTCTAAAATGTGCAGTTTTGTCACACAATGCAATGTCTCAAGTTGAGGGAGCGCGCAATTAGCATGCTGACTGCAGGAATGTCCACCAGAGCTGTTGCCAGAGAATGTAATGGTCATTTCTCAACCATAATTTGGCAGTACGTCCAACTGGCCTCACAACCACACCCTCCATATGTCTGTTTATAAAGCACGTTTGTGGGGGAAAACTAATTCTGAGTGGCTGTGCCCCTGCCCAGTCATGTGAAATCCATAGATTAGGCCCTATTTATTTCCTTAAATGAACTGTATATAACTCAGAAATTGTTAGCGTTTTTTTGTTCAGTATAGTTTATAGGCTCATGAGAAATGGGCAAAACTAGAAACTGTTCCCCATGGGTCATGACCTCGCAAATTTCACCAATTGCCTTCCCACGATTGAATGACATTTGTGCTTTCCTGTAAAATCGAGCAGTTGTTTTCTAAGCTCATGATCAGCTGCATGTTATTGAGCCTATCCACGATTATATTGAAGTGCTTAGGGTTGTAGAAGTGGCTTTCTCACTGACCTAGGCCAATTTGGACTGGGCACATGACCCACTATAGTGACTGTCAATCATCAAATCAATGGAATGAAAATAATATTTACCCATTTATTCAATTACATATGTCACATGAAGAATGACCCATTTATAATTTGTTGTCAGCAAGCCACGACTATTCATTGGCCAAAACGTACTGGTGCACAGGCTGAACCAGAACCGATAATTCCTTTAGACAAAACACAACCGTTTGTGTTGAATGACTTCAGATTCAAATAAAAATCAATTCTTTTCAGCTAATAGGAAATATTAATTTGCCCACAAACCATGTTCCCTAAAAATAAGGTTGATCCATCCACACTTAACTTTTCATTTATTTTATTTTCAACACTATACCCCTGGCTATCCCCCAAAAACATAAAGGACCAAAAAATTCTTGCGTGGCCTCCCAAGTGGCGCAGCATCGCAGTGCTAGAGGCGTCACTACAGAGCAGTGTTCTATCCCACGCTGTGTCACAACCGGCCGTGACTGGGAGTCCCATTGGGATAGCACAATTGGCCCAGGGTCGTTCATATTAGTGGAGGGTTTTGCCAGGTGGCTTTATTGGCTCATCGCGCTTTAGCGACACCTTGTGGTGGGCCGGTCGCCTGCAGACTGACTTTGATCATCAGTTGAATGGTGTTTCCTCCGACACATTGAGGCTGGCTTCCGGGTTAAGCGGGCCATGTTTCAGAGGACGCATGACCCTCCCCGAGCCTGTTAGGGAGTTGCAGTGAGCGCAATTGGATATCACGAAATTGGGGAGAAAGTAAAATATATTAATCTCCTACATCACACCCTAAGTGCAACAACCATTATTTTGTTTAGTGTCCTCGTAGGAGTACAGTTTACTTGTATCAAAAAGGAAAATAAAGAGTGAGTGGGTGTGAGCAAGAAAATAAAAATGCAACAATGTCCATCTTGTAAAAAACATATCTGCCAAGAGAGCTGGGGGAAGGGTGAATAGTCTACGTCTTCTTTCGTTCTACGATAGTTCTTTCATTCAAACTCACAGTGAGAGCTTGCAATGACACAACTCTTTGTACATGAGTCTCCTTAGCTTTGGCATATCCAGCTGGCCAAAACGGAAAGGCTGCTCTAAGGCTAGGCACTTACAGTACTGTGGGGAAAAAACAGAAAAATGAAGCAAAGTTAATGTCAATATCAATGGCAACTGTAATGATATCTCAGCAAAAAAAGAAACGTCCCTTAAGGACCCTGTCTTTCAAAGATAATTAGTAAAAATCCAAATAGCTTCACATATCTTCATTGTAAAGGGTTTAAATACTGTTTCCCATGCTTGTATGTGGAACGGTTGTTAAGACACTAACAGCTTACAGACGGTAGACAATTAAGGTCACAGTTATGGACACTAAGAGAGGCCTTTCTACTGACTAAAAAACACCAAAAGAGCCCAGGGTCCCTGCTCATCTGCATAGGCATGCTGCAAGGAGGCATGGGGACTGTAGATGTGGCCAGGGCAATAAATTGCAATGTCCGTACTGTGAGACGCCTAAAACAGCGCTACATGGAGACAGGACGGACAGCTGATCATCCTCGCAGTGGCAGAACACGTAACAACACCTGCACAGGATCGGTACATCCAAACATCACAACTTCGGGATAGGTACAGGATGGCAACAACAACTGCCTGAGTTACACCAGGAAAGCACCATCCCTCCATCAGTGCTCAGACTGTCCGCAATAGGCTGAGAGAGGCTGGACTGAGGGCTTGTAGGCCTCACTAGACATCACCTATGGGCATAAACCCACGGTCATTGGACCAGACAGGACTGGCAAAAAGTGCTCTTCACTGACGACTTGCGGTTTTGTCTCACCAGGGGTGATGGTCGGGGTCACGTTTATCTTCAAGGGAATGAGTGTTACACCGAGGCCTGTACTTCGGGAGGATCTATTTTGAGGTGGAGGGTCCGTCATGGTCTGGGGCGGTGTGTCACAGCGTCATCGAACTGAGCTCGTTGTCATTGCAGGCAATCTCAACGCTGTGCGTTACAGAGAAGACATCCTGCTCATGTGGTACCCTTCCTGCAGGCTAATCGTGACATGACCCTCCAGCATGACAATGCCACCAGCCATACTGCTCGTTCTGTCATGGCCAGAGAAGAGCCCGGATCTCAATCCCATTGAGCACGCCTGGGACCTGTTGGGTGAGGGCTAGGGCCATTCCCCCCAGAATTGTCCGGGAACTTGCAGGTGCCTTGGTGGAAGAGTGGGGTAACATCTCACAGCAAGAACTGGCAAATCTGGTGCAGTCCATGAGGAGGAGATGCACTGCAGTACTTAATGCAGCTGGTGGCCACACCAGATACTGACTGTTACGTGGAAGGACGTTTCTTTTTTTTGCTGAGTTCAGTAGAGTACTGCATTTATGATAGATATCAAAGCAAATTACTTTTCTACCGGTTTGTGTGTAGCATACAATGAAGTATGGAAAACTGTTACCAACACACATGATTTAGATAGACAGATTGAAATATGAATAATGATATTTAAGTTAACCCACCTGGAGGACAAATGCTCCGCAGTCGCTGTCATTGTTCTGCCTGCCCACGTTCTGGGAAACACATGGGACCAGAACAATCACATAAACATGGTATCAACTGACAAGTAAACATTGCCCACCAAAAATCCAAAAGCCCTCTTACCATTTTGAAGAAACCCTTCCACCCTGTGATAAAATCCTTCTGCTCTTTCTTGATTGCCTCAGCTTGTAAGTATTTTGCAATGTGCTAAAAAACCAAGAGAAATACATGGGTGAATATGAATCCACTGAGGGATAACAAAAATACAAGTATATCCACAGAGGAGCAGATGTGTAATCCTATAGATCAGTGGTATTCAAAGTCGGGGTTGCAAAACATTTCATGAACAAAAAAAATCAAGAGTACAGATTATTGTATGGGACAGATCATGTGAAACATTTACTCAAAAGTGTATTTACCGGCTTCTTTTAATTTTGATAAGAGATAAAAATGCAATGAATTGAAGGTTATTTGTAAAACTATCTGTAAAAATCTAAATGTACAGATTTTAAGGTTGTGTCATTAGATTTGGGTTGGGGTCATTTTTGGGGGGGGGGGAAAATAGGGTCCCCCGAAATTCGGGTGGGAAAAAAAATGGGGTTCCCCCTGAAAGTTTGAATACCACTTCTATAGATCAAAATTACAGACTGACCAAATGTATTGTTTGGACTGGCATAAAAGGCAGATTTATACTTTCCACATTCGTATAACTGCTTTGGTCTGACTGCACAGATAGGTTTTAAGCCCAGGGAATTACACTACACAGACCTTTGGGCAGCGGCGGTTGAGGGTGCGCTGGGAGTCAAAGTATGTGATGGCGCGCTGTGGGACGTCCACACACACCAGAGACCAGTGCACCTCCAGATGGATAGGGATCAACAGTAGCCTCTTCTGGAAAATGTTCACCTGGAAAAAAAAGATATGGACGGAATTGTAATTTTATTTTTTCCCTCTACTTTTCTTTACTCTCCAGGGACTACAGTGATACATGCACAGAAATGCTGATCAGTGTGCATTGTTCAAGTAAAATAAATTATAATAACACTTCTGGCATGTTGATTCAAAAACAAAAAGTAAACAAACCAACAAACACACTTGACAACATAAGTCAACCATGGAACTCCTGCTAAATAAAATTCCGCCAGGGATAACTCACATTCTTTGTCCACCGTTTGACCCCGTCATAGCCCTTTGTCCTCAACTTGTCGTAAAAAAAGCTGTTGAAAAAATGAACCTGAAAGAAAGAGGAGAGTAGCCACGGTGTGAATGGGAACACATAATACACAAGTTGAGTTTGTGCGCACACACAATAGTGGGGCTTTCCTGTGTTGGCGGGAAAAATGCAGGCAAATGTCAAATGAGGAATGGGGCATAACATGACCGATGGGGTAAGTGGATGCCAGCACCTAAATGTCATCAGAATTTCTCTCTCCTAAACATGTATTTTACATTCATATTACTAGGCATGATCATTTTCTCACCTCTTCTGGGACTGTGTCCATAACCATATCCCCATACATGTTCATGATCTGTGGTTCAAGACAATATATTATTAAAGACAAAACTTTAATATAATTTCTTAAACACATTTATATTATTTAGTCACAATGTTTACATAAATCACACACAAAAATAAATGAAAATCTCACACTCTGTTCTATACTGAATCATATATAGAATTGGAAAATCATTAGTACATTTGAAATATTTCATAAACTGCTAATATAAAAAAAGAAACTCACAAAATGTTAAAAGTGAGGTGATTTGGCATGACCAAGACAGACCAACTGAGATGTGCTATTGTGGCTCAGAGAATACAGTGTTCTTTTCAAAATGTTAAAGAGTAGAAGTACCTGGTCGTTGAGCCAGTTCTGTCCATACAATGTGCTGAGGTCATCCATTGTGAGGGTGTGGCGCTTGTAGTTGACACGGAACCCCCTCACCATGGCAGTACCAGACAGACGCTGGTAAGACTGGATGAGGTGCTGCACAACAACTTTCCTTTGGAAGGGACACAACAACACTTAAATGAGACACTTTTCAACATGAAAATACAAAAACACATGTTCATTAGACAGACACCAAATGTTTCGAACAGCAGTGTGACGGGAGGGACTACTTGGACTTGTACAATAAGAAACGCTTGTTTTCATTTCCCACTGCAAAACACTGAAAAGTCATTCCCATCGTGTGCCTAATGAAAATGACCCAGGATGCTGAAATGCAAATGAGCATGATGAGGTTGAAGGCCAATTATCATGACAAACCTGTGGGGCTCGGAGAAGCTCTTGCTGGGGAAGATTTCCTGTAGCTTGTCCACCACCTCATCCACATGGATAGGGATCATGCTACCGTACTGGTGCAGGAATTCATTCAACATACCTGGGAGAGATGGGAGACGGTCACAAAGCCACACAAATTAAATAACACCTTTATTATATAAATCACCAAATTACATGTTTTAATAACCTTGTTATATTGTGTCTATGGTTAAAGCTTCAGTCTGGAGATTGAGCTCAATCAATGCACAATTTCTGGTATAAATAGTAAAAACAATTTGCCCAGTCAACGTTGACCCTAACCCATTAATGGACCATTTAGGAATCTTTCTTCATTAGCCACATTACCACATCTGGAGTGAATTCTTTAAGGGCTGTACCTAACTAAAATAAATATTGGTCGACCGAGAGACGTCCAGTTCTTTCGACCAATCAAAATGGTTCAACTTATTTTTTCCATATAGACAGACACCCTATGAGTTTGAATAAAATCAACTACATTAGCACTGAGCTTGTCTGATGCTTTAAACACACTGTTTGATTAAATAATGAAGACATGCAAATGACTCACACGGTGTTAAAAAAAAAAAGACAGCGAGTGCATGTGTGACTGGCGCTGTTGTCTTGCTCTCCTAACTACTGCAGCGAAAAGGCACAAGTGTTCATTGCTCTGTCCGTGCTGAAGCTGCAACATCATTACAGCCATTTCGGACTGAAAAACATTTCCTATTCCCCTCAACCCTTGCTCTCTTTAAGTGAAACATGTAAGCATCGCATGCATGTGACCAATATGGCCTGACCTATAGCCTATCATAATCACGTCAATAAATTTGGTAATACAAAAAAAAACTCAGAACACAGTAACAACAAGGAGGATGTCAAAAATAAACTTGAAATGGGCAAATGTTAGTTTACTGGTTGCTGAGGAGGGAAAGGGGAATTCAGGTCTGTGGAAGACATTTGACTTAGTTGGGGAAACTACTGGAGATACAGAAAAAAGGAGGGTATAGGAGCAAAAAGCGAAATTTAAAGCCTTTATTACAGCAGACTAAAAACAGTTGCATGCATTCGTGAATTGCGGTTTATTTATTGTTTAGGCTAATTATTCAAAAGCTCCATTTGTTATTTAATTTTAAAACTAAAATGTTGGATTGCATTGCTTGTATGCTGTGTGATAGCATGAACAGAATTCATGATTGATTGATACACTTAGGCCTATATTTCGGCTAAGTAAGTTACGGTATTAAGACTAAACACGATGTGCTCTTAGGCCTACAGCTTGATGGTGGTTATACAAGGATACTATACAAAGCCTACTAATGATAACATTACTTATTATTATTATTATAATGATCATAATAATAATTTGAACAACAACAACAATAAGGAGATCAATAAAAAGGAGGGTAAAGGAGCGAGAGCTGTGTGCATATTGTGTGACAAATAGGTGCTGTTAGATTACAATATAATTTTATGCCTGTTTGGAACAGTGTAAATAAGTAATACCAGTCTGTTCTAACAGGAAGACATTGTAAAGCTTTTATTACAGCATAGCAAAGATTAAAAATAGACGAATCCGTGAAATTGCTTTATCCGCCATTTTGCCGATGCAAGTGGCTTGGTGCTCACAGAATCAGAAGGCTATTAAACAAACACCTAGACTTTTTCCACATTTTGTTATGTTACAGCCTTTTTCTAAAATGAATTAAATAGTTTTATATTCCTCATCAATCTACACACAATACCCTATAATGACAATTGTACGTAATTATGACATAACATTGAAGGTTGTGCAATGTAACAGGAATATTTAGACTGATGGAAGCCACCCGTTAGATAAAATACGGAACGGCTCCGTATTTCACTGAAAGAATAAACGTCTTGTTTTCGAGATGATAGTTTCCGGATTACTGTGTTTGCCAGCAGCTCTTAGCAATGCTTAACCACAGGCTTGAAGTCAAACAGCGCTATCAACTCCTGAGATTAGGCTGGCAACACTAAAGTGCCTATTAGAACATCCAATAGTCAAATATATATGAAATATGAATAGTATAGAGAAAAATAGTGGACGCATCATAATTCCTATAATAACTGCAACCTAATATTTCTTTACTGGGAATATTTAACCACCAGCTTGCATGAGTTCTGAGCAAGGAACTTAAACATGAGCTTTTTTACATGGCACATATTGCACTTTTACTTTCTTCTCCAACACTGTGTTTTTGCATTATTTAAACCAAATTGAGCATGTTTCATTATTTATTTGAGACTAAATAAATAAAATCTATGTATTATATTAAGTTAAAATAAAAGTGTTCATTGTTCATTCAATATTGTTGTTATTGTAATAATTTCAAAAATTATATATATAATAATATTTAACCGTTACTCCTAGACTGAGGCTCCTCCTCACATCTGAAGAGTCAATGCATTTCTGTTGCTAGACAGAACCTTAGTGATATCGGTTCTTCCTCACGTCATCTGACCTCTACCCCAGTGCTCACTTCTCCCCAACTCACGGCTGTCATGGTGCCTGGTACCAGGCCGTGTCTCTTCTCCTCCCAGAAGATCCCTGATGGCTAACAATAACATATCCTGACATAATGTAAACGTTATACATTACCCTCTCTCCCTCAGTAACATGAATAAGTATAGTTCATATTCTCGGAACAAAACAAAAGGATTCCTAAATCATTGCTAAGAATAATGACAATAACTGCAGTTTCTACTGGTCATTGTTTTCAGGCTGGTTGTATTGGTGCTAGCTAGGTCCAGAAGTTGCGGTCGAACAAATAATGCTTTATTACCAACGTGGTATTGTAAACACATCGTTCGTGGCCGGTGTTTGCAGACTTTTTTGTACAGTTTTGACAGTGCTACCGATTGTAGTAGTGGCGCTTGGCTTGCACGTGCAAATTCAGAACACACAACATTCTATAATAGAACTGTGTTATTTGACATGTATCTTTTTTAAGACCCAAACAGCGTTCCATAGTATGTCGTGAAGCTAATAGCAGTGACGCTATTACTCCGCTAGGGCAACATCTGAAAAATAGTGGACTTGGTAGGGTGTACCGGTGCTCGACCAGTCGGCGAAAGCCAACATCCCCCACGACAGAGAACAGTTGATTGTCAAGGGCAATGAATTCCATTATCCTGGCGTTAATGGATTCGCCTTTGAGTTGTCTCGCTGAAATTGTTACTCTTTCAAATGACTGCTGGACTTGTTGACTGCTTGATCCACACTGCAGACATTGTCGACTAGGTTAGGAATGCTGTGTTGCAAGTGTAGCGCATAATTTTACGTGGCGTCATTAAGTCATTTACCTACCGGTTTTGCACACCGGCGTTAAACTGGACATCCCTAGTTGTAACGTGCATCCCTAGTTGTAACGTAACAAACTGTGGAAAAAGTGAAGGGGTCTGAATACTTTCCGAATATACTGTATATGGATGATTTATAAAGCCAGGCACATTTAACAGTTAAGCTATTGATTATAGACCTAATTAAGTTTGGGTTTCCTATCTCCTCAATTTTCTTAGGCAAGGGCTGTTTTCTCGTCTCTGCTGCTGCTGCTGCTGCTACCTCCGCCGCATTGTTCTCAATCCAAATACGCTGGTTAACTTTGCTTTGATGCACATAGCAACATAGGGAAAGGTGCTAATTCTACGACGCACCTAAGATTATGATTCAGAACCGCGGACAGCGATCGTATCCAACGCGGGAGAAAGCACATGTTATAAAATAATATTCAAGTTCTTAGTGTTGCACCATTATTTTTTACATAATATAACCACATACAACTTCAGTATTACATGTCTTACGAGTGATGGAATGTGCAATCCCCATGGGCCCCCACAATGGATTAGTCTACTGAGACAGGAGCGAATCAGACAGGTGTCTTGCGCACCATGAATTTGCTCAACTAAAGAAATCTCAGTCCAAAGAATCGACCAGTCGACTAAATGGGTTCAGCCCTACCTAGTGTTGTTTTCCATTTGTTTTTAACAGAAAAGTAGACTAGTATTCAAAGCTGTTTTACCTTGTACACAGGAGATGTGTTCACTGCTGAGTTGCTGCTGAGGTGGTGGTTTATCCCTGTGGATGGTTGGCAGGCTTACAGGAGATTCCCGGAAGCCCAGCCCGTCCCTGTCCCCAACCTTGGCTGCATTACTCGCCACCTCATTCCCTATGTGTCCATTTGTCCCACACACCCAAGGGTCTGAGGAAAAATAGGAGATGGGTGCAGATCATGTAAAAATATTAACATTTATTAACCATTTCAGCTCTACAGAACAGTCTGTGATCATTCTTTCTTTCATGAAATGCTACTGCTCATTTTTGAAAACAAAAAGTAAAGGGGGTGGAGGGAAACAAGTCATTCTGATGCAACTTCCAGTTTACATGTTGGCATATATTAATATAAATATTCATGTTTCATGACACATGCAACATTAAATTTGGTCCAAAAACAACATTATTATACCTACCATCTCCAGCCTCTATATCTTCCCTTCCCTTAAAGCAGCCCCGAGTTCCCCCATGCAGATAGGATCTTCCTGGCTTCCGTCTGTTGTGGAGATGTTTGTTCCTGCTCCCGAGGTGCCACCTCCTAGGCCTAGCTCGCCTGTACCCCAGGCCCAAAGACCCAGCCCATTTAGCCAGCTGGCACCATGTCCTCCAATGCAGGGCCAAGCGAGTGTGGCAGTTCACAGTCCTACTGAGTCTATACCAGCGCAGCAGCCTCCGCATCCTGAACCCATTGGGCTGTGTTTTTATTTGTGAGGGGCTACCAGAGTCACTGGCTGTGGATCTACTCTGATGATGTGATGGCGATAGAAGTGGTGCAGTCCAATCATCCTCTCCTGGTTCTTCCCAACTGAAATCCTCCTCCTTATCCTCTTCGGGGTCCATATCCATACGTTCTTCCATGCCCCACATGCTAGCTTCCTCCTCAGGCCGCCCTAGCTTGAAATGCATGGAACTTCTATGGACATGGTGAGGCGTTCTGGAGTCCACCAGATATCCTGGTCCAGTGGCCTCCTGTCTGACTGTCTCAGGTTCCCCTGCCAGTGTCAGCTCATTGATCCAGTGGTTCTGTGCCAAGCTGTCTCCACTGTCTCGCATCACTCTCTCCACGGGCACCCCACCAACAACACCTGCTTAAAGCCTCTGCCTGGAATACAAAACAAGTGGTGGAAATTGTAGTTAAGGAACAGGTGACAGTAACTACTGTAACAATAGTATTAGACCAGGTAATACTTAAACCATTCATTCCCACATTTTTCCCAGACAAGTCACTATGCAAGTCGTATGCGATTAGTAACCCTAACATGTAATCCATATTGCTTTTTAGAGAGAGAGGAGAGTAGAGAGAGTAAAACATAGTGCTCTGCCTATAATAAAATTAACTGCCATTTTCCCCTAATCCTTAGCCCCAATACAGTACATTCGTAAAGTATTCAGACCCCTTTGACTTTTTTCACATTGTTACGTAAACATCCTTATTCGAAAAAGGATTAAATAAAACATTTTCATCAAAGTGAAAACTGGTTTGCAAGATCGAATCCCTGAGCTGAGAAGGTAAAAATCTGTCTGTCAAAATCCTAGGCCGTCATTGAAAATAAGAATTTGTTCTTAACTGAACTAAGTTACTTTTTTTTTTAAAACAGGTCTACTGCTACATCAGCCCCAATTGTAAAAATAGGTGTACTCCTGCATTTCAGCCCTAATATTCATACAAAACAGGTCCACACCTGTACTTCAGCTCCAATTTACATACCTACAAAGTCCGCACCTGTGCATAAACCCAATTAGTCAATTGGTCCCATGTGCATCAGTTGGTAGAGCATGGCGCTAGCAAAGGCAGGATTGTGGGTTCATTTCCCCTTTGGGGACCAATTAGAAAATACAGGCACTCACGACTTTGAGTAGCTCTGGATAAGAGCGTCTGCTAAATGACTAAAATGTAAAACTAAGCCAGGTCTAAATGTCCTCCAAGCCTGAATACTCAATCTGTAAACCACCCCTGCACCTCAGCTCCAGAACTTTTACAAACCAGGTCCACACCTTTGAGTCCCAATGCTAATATAAAGACCTACACATTCCAGATCAAATACCCCTACGAACCAGGTTTACACCTGTGGCTATGTCCCAACACTGATAAACCAGGTCTACCCTTGTGATTATTCAGCAAACCTCACATAAACCAGGTCTACCATTGATCGAGAGAAACCTAGACATTAAGTACTTGTTAAGTTATTAAACTAATTCAGTTTATGATGTATCTATACATGGCCAATTCCCCAAAATATGACGTTTTTCTAAGAATCACTGATTTAACACATATGGAAAAATAATATGTAAGATCATATTGGTCAAGTATATCCATAAACCAACTCAAATCTACTGAAAAAATAAATACATCTGCTATAATTAAATATGTATAATAAATTGGAGCAAATGTGACCGCTATACACTATATATACAATAATATGTGGATTAGAGGATTAGAGGTTGACCGATTAATCGGAATGGCCGATTAATTAGGGCCGATTTCAAGTTTTCATAACAATCGGAAATCTTTTTTTTTTTTTTTTTTACACCTTTATTTAATCTTTATTTAACGCGGCAAGTCAGTTAAGAACACATTCTTATTTTCAATGACGGTCTAGGAACGGTGGGTTAACTGCCTGGTTCAGGGGCAGAAAGACAGATTTTCACCTTGTCAGCCCGGGGGATCCAATCTTGCAAGCTTACAGTTAACTAGTCCAACGCAATAACGACCCGCCTCTCTCTCGTTGCACTCCACAAGGAGACTGCCTGTTACGCAAATACAATAAGCCAAGGTAAGTTGCTAGCTAGCATTAAACTTATAAAAAAACAATCAATCATAATCACTAGTTAACTACACATGGTTCATGATATTACTAGATATTATCTAGCGTGTCCTGTGTTGCATATAATCTGACTGAGTATACAAGTATCTAAGTATCTGACTGAGCAGTGGTAGGCAGAAGCAGGCGTGTAAACATTCATTCAAACAGCACCTTCGTGCGTTTTGCCAACAGCTCTTCGTTGTGCGTCAAGCATTGCGCTGTTTATGACTTCAAACCTATCAACTCCCGAGATGAGGCTGGTGTGACCGAAGTAAAATGGCTGGCTAGTTAGCGCGCGCTAATAGCGTTTCAAACTTCCCTCGCTTTGGGGTGGTTGTTTCCCTAGCTCTGCATGGGTAACGCTGCTTCAATGTGGTGGCTGTTGTCGTTGTGTTGCTGGTTCGAGCTCAGGGAGGAGCGAGGAGAGGGACGGAAGCTATACTGTTACACTGGCAATACTAAAGTGCCTATAAGAACATCCAATAGTAAAAGGTTAATGAAATACAAATGGTATAGAGGGAAATAGTCCTATAATAACTACAACCTAAAACTTCTTACCTGGGAATATTGAAGACTCATGTTAAAGGGACCCACCAACTTTCATATGTTCTCATGTTCTGAGCATGGAACTGAAACGTTAGCTTTCTTACATAGCACATATTGCACTTTTACGTTCTTCTCCAACACTTTGTTTTTGCATTATTTAAACCAAATTGAACATGTTTCATTATCTACTTGAGGCTAAATTGATTTTATTGATGTATTATATTAAGTTAAAACAAGTGTTAATTCAGTATTGTTGTAATTGTCATTATTACAAATACATTTTTTAATAAACTTTTTAAATCGGCCAATTAATCGGCATCAATTTTTTGGCCCCCAATAATCGGTATCGGTGTTGAAAAATCATAATCGGTAGACCTCTAATGTGGATGCCTCTTCAAATGAGTGGATTTGGCTATTTCAGCCACACCCGTTGCTGACAGGTGTATAGAATCGAGCACACAGCCATGCAATCTCCATAGACAACCATTGGCAGCAGAATGGCCTGTACTGAAAAACTCAGTGACTTTCAACTTGGCACCATCATAGGATGCCACCTTTCCAACAAGTCATTGTCAAATTTCTGCCCTGCTAGAGCTGCCCCGGTCAACTCTAAGGGCTGTAATTGTGAAGTGGAAACATCTAGGCGCAACAACGGTTCAGCCACGACGTGGTAGGCCACACAAGCTCACGGAACGGTACCGGCAAGTTCCAAACTGCCTCAGGAAGCAACGTCAGCACAAGAACTGTTCTTCGGGAGTGTCAAGAACTGTGTTTCCATGGCAGAGCAGCCGCACACACGTCTAAGATCACCATGCGCAATGCCAAGCATCGGTTGGAGGGTGTAAAGCTTGCCGCCATTGACTCTGGAGAAGTGGGAACGCATTCTCTAGAGTGATGAATCACGCTTCACCATCTGGCAGTCCGACGGACGAATATGGGTTTGGCGGATGCCAGGACAACGCTACCTACCCCAATACATAGTGCCAACTGTAAAGTTTAGTGAAGGAGGAGTAATGTGGTCAGGGCTGTTTTTCATGGTTCGGCCTAGGCCCTTTTGTTCCAGTGAAGGGAAATCTGACCGCTACAGCATACAATGACTTTCTAGACAATTCTGTGCTTCCAATTTTGTGGCAACAGTTTGAGGAAGGCCCTTACCTGTTTCAGCATGACAATGCCCCCGTGAACAAAGCGGGTCCATACAGAAATGGTTTGTCAAGAACGGTGTGGAAGAACTTGACTGGCCTGCACAGAGCCCTGAACTTAATGAATTGGTATGTCGACTGCTAGCCAGGCCTAACATCAGTGCCCGACCTCACGAATGCTCTTGTGGCTGAATGGAAGCAAGTCCCCGCAGCAATGTTCCAACATCTAGCAGAAAGCCTTAACAAAAGGAGGTTGTTATAGCAACAAGCAGGCCATAGATTCAATGTATTGAAAATGATGGCATATATGCAAACTAGACACTTTAAACATATTTACAAATTCAACGTAAGTCAACAATGTATTTATTTTTAAAGCTGTTTGGTACCAAATTCGTCAAAAAAATGTACACGTATGAGATCTATACTTAGGGGTCTTTTGACCATTTTGAGAAATCATGAAACTTCCCTGAATCCTACTTGACACCTTAATTAATAATGCATAATATAACTTATTTGTTAATAAGTACAACTTTAACTTCTCTTGACTCTGTAAAGTACAAATGTAAATGTTTCAACTATTGTGACCGATGAGATTAAATAGGTTAAGTGTTTATTTATCACGGGAGGCCATGGCACGGATTACTGAAATATTAGTGCTTAGTTTAGTTTCGGCAAATGTTTATAGCAAGCTGGGATTCGCTAAATGTATGTCGTGAATAAGAACCTTCGTTGTGATAAGTGAAAATAAAATGAAACACACGATACTTCATCCAACCGGATAGGAGGTCAGAGGAGAAGTATCTTGCTGGCCAAATTGTCTTTCATATGAAGCGCGCGCAGAGCACATAAAATTGGATTCTCAAGCGAGGTGTCGGTTGGATGAGTGAGGGAGAAAACAACTACTTACCGTTTAGATCTAGTGTTTCTCCGAAAGCGATTACTGTCAATGGTCCATTTTGTGCGTATTTCCGTTATTTGAATTGAATACACCGAATAAACGATAAACGCTTTCCCATTCAATGAAAACTGGCGCTTGCTTATGCCACTGTGAAGCAGACAACAATAACTAAGTACTTCCGGTTCACGGATTTTTGGAATCCTCCAGAATAAGTGTCCCATGAGGTATACTTTGTGAATTAATAATTAGGACAAAAATGTACACAATTGTCGATATTTTATACTAGTTATCACACAAAGAATAATTTAAAGTATTTCTAAAATATATGTATCACACAAAACAATTCCAACGTTTTGAGGGAGTGTGCAATTGACATGCTGACTGCAGGAATGTCCACCAGAGCTGTTGACAGAGAATTTAATGTTAATTTCTCTACCATAAGAATTTGGCAGTGTATCAAACCGGAGAACCATGTGTATGGCGTCCTGTGGGCGAGCGGTTTGCTGATGTCAATGTTGTGAGCAGAGGTCCCCATGGTGGGATTATGGTATGGCAGTAGCGGTAGGTGTTTAAAATCACTGAGGAAGCCAAGCCAGTAAAAAATACATATTACAACCTATGGTGTGATAATTGCATTGTTTGCTCTATAACCCATTTGTTCATACGACACCTTGATATAAAATAAGGCTGTGCCAACAAAAAGACAACAGTCACACAGTGGTGGAATAAATTAAACTACACATTAATTTGTTTAATCACAAAACCGAAAAGCAACATCAGTCCGGTGAAGTCCACAAAGCAAATATTGCATAGAAACAGTTATCACCTGTAGCATGGTCAAGCAAGTTAATGTTTTCAAAAGTTTACTAAACAACTACTGATTTAGAACCACGTAGTTACCGCAAGTCAGCACAAAGTCAATAGGAGCACTGCCTCCGCTATTCCAGTACTATTTCAACTTAAACATTTAAACATCAAATAAAAAAGGCTATATTTGCTTTGTTTAATATCCCGAAAACCAACTTAAAGATACCAAAAACAATTTAGTCCAATCAACGTTGCTAAATATCATATGGCTGTCCATGGTACTGATTTCTGTGTGTGTGTGTGTGTGTGTGTGTGTGTGTGTGTGTGTGTGTGTGTGTGTTGGCGTGAGCAAGTAAAACTAAAATGTCGACTCACCTTACTTGTTGACAAGTTGAACAGTAATGCTATCCACCTCTCTTCAATGTTGGCAAAACGGTCTATGGCTCTGTCAGACAGTAAGTACAATGAACCAGCGAAGTTAGCTAGCTAGCTAGTTAATGTGAGCTTACTATCTACAGTGCATTCGGATAATATTCAGACCCTTTGACTTTTTCCACATTTTGTTACATTACAGCCTTATATATATATATATATATATATATATATATATATATAAAAATGTCTCATCAATCTACACTCATTACCCCATAATGACAAAGCAAAAATGGGTTTTTAGAAATTGTTAAACATTTATTCAAAATAAAAAAGTATTCAGACCCTTTGTTATGAGACTCGAAATTAAGCTCAGGTGCATCCTGTTTCCATTGATCCTCCTTGAGATGTTTGTACAAATTGATTGGACATGATTTGGAAAGGCACACACGTGTCTATATAAGGTCCCACAGTTGACAGTGCATGTCAGAGCAAAAGCCAAGCCATGAGGTCAAAGGAATTGTCGATAGAGCTCCGAGCCAGGATTGTGACGAGGCACAGATCTGGGGAAGGGTAAAAAAAAAAAAACATTTCTGCAGAATTGAAGGTCCCCAAGAACACAGTGGCCTCCATCATTCTTAAATGGATTAAGTTTAGAACCACCGAGAATCTACCTGTCTACTAACAGCCTCACAGCCAAATTAAGCAATCGGGGGAGAAGGGCCTTGGTCAGTGACGTGAACCAAAACCCTTCTGGAACCCGATGGTCACTCTGACAGAGCTCCAGAGTTCCACTGTGGAGATGGGAGAACCTTCCAGAAGGACAAACATCTCTGCAGCACTCCACCAATCAGGCCTTGATTGAGTGGCCAGGCGGTAGCCAATTCTCGGGTAAAAGGCACATGACAGCCCACTTGGAGTTTGCCAAAAGGCACCTAAAGGACTCTCAGACCATGAGAAACAATATTCTCTGGTCTGATGAAACCAAGATTGAACTCTTTGGGCTGAATGATAAGCGTTACAGAGAGATCCTTGATGAAAACCTGCTCCGGATATTGAACTATTTGGCCTGAATGCCAAGCGTCATGTCTGGAAGAAACCTGGCACCATCCCTATGGTGAAGCATGGTGGTGGCAGCATCATGCTGTGGGGATGTTTATCAGTGGCAGGGGCTAGGAGACTAGTCAGGATCGAGGGAAAGATGAACAGAGCAAAGTATAGAGAGATCCTTGATGAAAACCTGCTCCAGAGCGCTCGGGACCTCACCTCCCAACTGACAACGACCCTAAGCACACATCCAAGACAACGTGGCTTCGGGACAAGTGGCTTCGGGACAAGTCTCTTTGACCCACTCAGAGGCTGATTGAAAATCAAAAATCTCTGGAGAGACCTGAAAATAGCTGTTCAGCAACACTCCCCATTCAACCTGATAGAGCTTGAGAGGTTCTGCAGAGAAGAATGGGAGAAACTCCCCAAATACAGGTGTGCCAAACTTGACCCTTGTCTGTCCTGACTCTGAGCCCACATGCCTGACCACTCTGCCTGCCTGCCTGCCTGCCGACCTGTACCTTTGCCCCATCTCTGGATTGTTGACCTCTGCTGACCCTGCCTCCCGTCCGGTACCGTTGCCCCATCTCTGGTTTACTACCCCTGCCTGCTTTGACCTGTCTAATGCCAGCCCCTGTTGGAATATTAAACCATTGTCAATTCGACATGTCTGCATCTGGGTCTTACATTGATTCCTGACACACTGCTGCCATCTAGTGGCCAAAGTCGAAATTGTGCTTGGGCTGGAATAATACATTATGGCCTTTCAAATGTATTTCAAAGATGATGGTACAAAATAAATATGAAAAAAAAACATTTTTTTCTTTGTATTATCTTTTACCAGATCTAATGTGTTCTTTTCCTACATTGATTTCACATTTCCACAAACTTCAAAGTGTTTATTTTCAAATGGTATCAAGAATATGCATATCCTTGCTTCAGGTCCTGAGCTACAGGCAGCTAGATTTGGGTATGTCATTTTAGGCGAAAATTTAAAAAAAAGGTGCGGATCCTTATTAAACTGCATGATCATTACACAGGTGCACCTTGTGCTGGGGGACATTAAAATTCCACTTTAAAATGTGTTTTGCGTATACAATTGGCATACTGACTGCAGGACTGTCCACCAGAGCTGATGCCAGAGAATTGAATGTTCATTTCTCTACCATAAGCCACCTCCAACGTCATTTTAGGGAATTTGGCAGTATGTCCAACCGTTCTTACAACTGCAGACCACATCGGACTTCTTCACCTTTTTTGATCCACCAATATAGAATTTTTTTGTGGGGGAAAACTCATTCTGATTGGCTGGGCCTGGCTCACCCAGTGGGTGGGCCAATGCCCTTCCAAGCCCACCCATCGCTGCATCCCTGCTCACTGGGGCCAAGCTTCCTGCCATCCAGAATTTCTATTCCAGGCAGTGTCAGAGGAAGGCCTTAAAACTTGTCAAAGACTCCAGCCACCCCAGTCATAGACTGTTCTCTCTGCTACCGCACAGCAATCGGTAACGGAGCGCCAAGTCTAGGTCCAAAGGCTTCTTAACAGCTTCTACCACCAAGTCATAAGACTCCTGAACAGCTAATCAAATGGCTGCCCAGAGTATTTGCATATATGCAAACAGACCATAAATGTCTCAGATTTAGTTTTCTTGGAAAGCTGTTAGTGCTATTATATAATAACATATGAGTACTTGTTGCATTTACAACTTGTCTAAGTTTTATCATCAGTGAATTCGGTGTAGGAAATGTGGAGACCTGGTGTCCAATGTGGCTATATGTGTGTGGAAAATATTTCATCACGGGTAAGACCAACTCCCTGGCCAACGTGGCTGACATTTCGACAATCTTAGTAAGGTTCATGGCCATTCTAGTATTCTAATTCCTAATTTTATGGTCCCAATTTACACTGCAGACGTTTGTCTGGACTGGAGCCGTTTTAGAACAGCACCGCAGCCTAGCGGTTGTCTGGACTGGGTGTAACAAAATAGTTCTGTCTGGCATTATTTTATCCACCAGGGTCATTGATTGCGCTTCCTAATAGATTACAGTATATTACAATGCAGTAGTGTATTTCTAATGACCTGCCTGTTGGTCAATGCTGGTCTTAACCATACTGAGGTCAATGCCTGTGGCCTGGATGTGACTATTTCGCGGGAGGAAAGTATTTGGAAGGAGCGCATGTTTTTCTCAGGAATTGGCACTCTGTCCAATTCCTGATTTCTTTGAAAGTTGCGTTGACGGCGTCTAGTTGGGACCTTTGCCATATTTCGTAAAATCATTTATTTATCAACAAAACTAAGCAAGGTTAGAAGGTCATTGTTTGCATTTCATAAAGACGTCTTTTCACACTTTAATGGAAGTCTAGCTTGCTAGGTAGTGACCGAGAACCAGTGAATGTTATTCGTCTGGATTCCTCGCTTTCGTATTTAATGACGGTTTTGCGTTGTAGGCTACTTTTTACGTTTTCTTTTTTCATTCATTTTCAGTGGAGTGTGGCGAAAGTGAGATTTGAACTGAGCCCACGATTGCCATTGGCCAGTGTCTACTCGACCTGCAGTTTCGGGAGGGAAGAGGCTGGGGTCCCGACTCAACTGGAGTCGCTCGGGTTGTACCATGCTGAAGACCCGTCACCGCTTACTTGGCATTCACACTTTCGTCGGAGCTACATCTAGAATATGGGGGTTTATTCTGTACATACTCAGGAAGCATTTACGGACGGTGAGTTTTCTAGAACTAAAAGTGTAATAATATTGGCCCCCGCTAAGGTATTTCCCCTAATTAATATAACTTGGATAAGTGATATTGGAAGCTGGAATAACTAATATTCACACGGCCCATTTGGATTTGCCAATGCTCTTGACAGACGGTTAATCGGAAACTCACACACACGCCAATCTATCTATTAAAAGGTCTGAATGGTACTTCACTGTGCTATTTGATTCCAAATTAAATCTTGGTAACATTTCAAAGACCTCGAGGAAAACTATCAAACAGGTGTAATCAATACGGGTTGTCTTAACATGTGCTACTACACGTAACAAAACGCAACATTTAAATTGTTTCATGAGCTTAAATACAATGTCTCTGAAATTTTCCATACACACAAAAAGCTTATTTCTCTCAATTTGTGCCCAAATTTGTATAAAACCTGTTAGTGAGCATTTCTCCCATGCCAAGATAATCCATGCACCTAACAAGTGTGGGATATTAAGAAGTTGATAAAACGGCATTATCATTACACAGGTGCACCTTGTGCTGGGGACAAATGGCCACTCCAAAATAGTCTGTTTTTTCACACCACACAATTCCAGATGTCCCAAGTTGAGGGAACGTGCAGGTGACAAATTTTATGTTACATGCGCTCAATACAACAGTGAAATGTTTACTTACAAGCCCTTAACCAACAGTGCTTTAAGAAGTTAAGTTAAAAAAAAAAATAGATGAGTAGAAAATAACACAATTGTTGCAACCCCTATTACTAGCCTGTTCAAACTCTTTCGTATCGTCTGAGACTCCCAAAGATTGGAAATTTGCTACGGTCATTCCCCTCTTCAAAGGGGGAGACACTCTAGACCCAAACTGCTACAGACCTATATCTATCCTACCCTGCCTTTCTAAGGTCTTCGAAAGCCAAGTTAACAAACAGATTACCGACCATTTCGAATCCCACCGTACCTTTTCCGCTATTCAATCTGGTTTCAGAGCTGGTCATGGGTGCACCTCAGCCACGCTCAAGGTCCTAAACGATATCATAACCGCCATCGATAAAAGACAGTACTGTGCAGCCATCTTAGTCAACCTGGCCAAGGCTTTCAACTCTTGTAAATCACTGCATTCTTATCGGCAGAGTCAATAGCCTTGGTTTCTAAAATGACTGCCTCGCCTGGTTCACCAACTACTTCTCTGATAGAGTTCAGTGTGTCAAATCGGAGGGCCTGTTGTCCGGACCCCTAGGCAGTCTCTGGGGGTGCCACAGGGTTCAATTCTCGGGTTGACTCTCTTCTCTGTATACATCAATGATGTCGCTCTTGCTGCTGGTGATTCTCTGATCCACCTCTACGCAGACGACACCATTCTGTGTACATCTGGCCCTTTGGACACTGTGTTAACAAACCTCCAAATGAGCTTCAATGCCATACAACTCTCCTTCCGTGGCCTCAAATTGCTCTTAAATGCAAGTAAAACTAAATGCATGTTCTTCAACCGATCACTGCCCGCATCACTACACTGGACGGTTCTGACTTAGAATATGTGGACAACTACAAATACCTAGGTGTCTGGTTACTGTAAACCAGACTCTCCTTCCAGACTCACATTAAGCATCTCCAATTCAAAATTAAATCTAGAATCGGCTTCCTATTTCACAACAAAGCATCCTTCACTCATGCTGCCAAACACACCCTCGTAAAACTGACCATCCTACCGATCCTCGATTTCGGCAATGTCATTTACAAAATAGCCTCTATCACAGTGTCATCCGTTTTGTCACCAAAACCCCATATACCACCCAACACTGCGACCTGTATGCTCTCGTTGGCTGGCCCTCACTTCACTCTCGTCACCACTAGGCAGGGTAGCCTAGTGGTTAGAGCGTTGGACTAGTAACTGGAAGGTTGCAAGTTCAAACCTCTGAGCTGACAAGGTACAAATCTGTCGTTCTGCCCCTGAACAGGCAGTTAACCTACTGTTCCTAGGCCGTCATTGAAAATAAGAATTTGTTCTTAACTGACTTGCCTAGAAAAATAAAGGTAAAATATATATATTTTTTAAAATACCCACTGGCTCCAGGTCATCTATAAGTCTCTGCTAGGTAAAGCCCTGCCTTATCTCAGCTCACTGGTTACCATAGCAGCACGTGCTCCAGCAGGTATATCTCATTGGTCACCCCCAAAGCCAATTCTTCCTTTGGCTGCCTTTCCTTCCAGTTCTCTGCTGCCAATGAGATATCTCCCTCACTAGTTTTAAGCACCAGCTGTCAGAGCAGCTCAGAGATCACTGCACCTGTACATAGCTCATCTGTAAATAGCCCGTCCAACTACCTCATCCACATACTGTTATTTATTTATCTTAGCATGTTTTTGGATGCGGCTTATGGTAGAGAAATTAACATTACATTCTTAGCAACAGCTCTGGTGGACATTCCTGCAGTCAGTATGCCAATTGCACGCTCCCTCAACTTGAGACATCTGTGGCATTGTGTTGTGTGACACAACTGCACATTTTAATGGCTGTTGGTCCCCAGCACAAGTTGCACCTATGTAATGATCATGCTGTTTAATCAGCTTCTTGACTTTACACACCTTATCTTGGCAAAGGAGAAATACTCAATAACAGGGATGTAATACATTTGTGCACACGATTAGAGAAGCCTTTTGTGCTTATGGAACATTTCTGGGATCTTTTATTTGACCTCTTGAAATGTGGGGAACACATTTTACATGTGTTTTTATATTTTTGTTAAGTGTAGTTGAAGTTGGTAGGCATACATTTCTTTAATTTCTGCTTCTCCCATTCAGTAAAGATGTTTATGGACCAAGGAGAAATGCAATAACTAAATTAATTAATTTCCCATCCCAAATTTCAGTTTGAATGCTTTTAAGGCAACTGAAAGCGGTTAAAACGACCAAACATGTTTTTCATAAAATATGCATCCAAGCTGAACTTAAATCTTATGTGGTTGAAATTCTATCAGCTGTTATGATGCTGACAAAGATAGCACCTTTACAGATGATCCCTAACCGTGCATTCATTCTCTCAAGATGCTGAAAGAATGAAATAATATTTTATATTGTTTCCCAGTCAACTTACATTTGGTGTATAATTTTACTGTAAGAAATCCTTAATTCTGCCGGAGCTTATATTGTAGTAGGCTATATGAGAGGTTATAAACCTACAGTCAGTGTCCAGATTTCAGTTAGGCTACTATTCCATTTTACCCATCTGAACAATCAACCTGAACTGAGGTAATATAAATCCGGGACACTCAAATGTGTATAATATGTTACATTTCGTATGGTATTTATTCATTTGTGGATGTCCATCATCCATTTTGTATGATACACTAGGTGAACAAAAGTATGTGGACACCTGCTTGTCGAACAGCCAATTCCCAAAATCAAGGGCATTAATATGGCGTTTGCTGCTATAACAGCCCCAACTCTTCTGTGAAGGCTTTTCACTTTGATATTGGAGCATTGCTGCAGGGACTTGCTTCCATTCAGCCACAAGAGCATTAGTGAGGTTGGGCAGAGATGTTGGGCAATTAGGCCTGGCTCGCAGTCGGCGTTCCAATTCATCCCCAAGGTATTCGACGGGGTTAAGGTCTGGGCTCTGTGCAGGCCAGTCAAGTTCTTCCAAACCCATCTCGACAAACCATTTCTGTATGGACCTCATTTGTGCACGGGGGCATTGTCATGCTGAAACAGGAAAGGGCCTTCCCCAAATTGTTGTCACAAAGTTGGAAGCACAGAATTGTCTAGAATGTCATTGTATTATTTAACATTAAGATTTCCCTTCACTGGAACTAAGGGGCCTAGCCCCAACCATGAAAAAACAGCCCCAGACCATTATTCCCTTTCCACCAATCTTTACAGTTGAAACTATGTATTGGGGCAGGTAGCGTTCTCCTGGCATCCGCCAAACCCAGATTAGTCCGTCGGACTGCCAGATGAGGAGCGTGATTCATCACTCCAGAGAATGCGTTTCCACTGCTCCAGAGACCAATGGCGGTAAGCTTTACACCACTCCAGCCGACGCTTCGCATTGCATATAGTGATTTTAGGTTACTTAGCCATGGAAATCCATGTCATGAAGTTCCAGACTAAGTTATTTTGCTGACGTTGCTTTCAGAGGCGGTTTGGAACTTGGTAATGAGTGTTGCAACTGAGGACAGACAATTGTTATGCACTACACGATTCAGCAGTTGGAAGTCCTGTTCTATTAGCTTGTGTGGCCTACCACTTCACGGTTGAGCCGTTGTTGCTCTTAGACGTTTCCACTTCACAACAACAGCACATAAAGTTGACCGGGGCAGCTCTAGCAGGGCAGAAATGTGACGAACTGACTTGGAAAGGTGGCATCCAATGACAGTGCCACGTTGAAAGTCACTGAGCTCTTCAGTAAGGCTATTCTACTGCCAATGGTTGTCTATGGAGATAGCATGGCTGTGTGCTCAATTTTATACACCTGTCAGCAATGTGTGTGGCTGAAATGGCAGAATCCACTAATTTGGAGTGTCCACATACTTTTGTGTATGTTACCAATTGTAATTCGTACAATATGTTACGAATTCCAGTTTGTTTTTGCTAACGTTAGTTAGGTGGCTAATGTTAGTGACATAACCCCTAGCCTAGCTAGCATTAGCTAAAGTTAGGAGTTAGGTTGAAGGTTTAGCAAACATGCTAAGTAGTTGCTAAAAAGTAGTAAGTAGTTGCAAAGTTCTTAATGAGCTAAAGTTGTCCATGATGAGATTTGAACACACAACTTTCGGGTTTCTAGACGTTCGAGTTATACGTCCACCCATCTACTTTGACAATCACCCTACTTTTGTTTTTGCCTTAAGTAACCTGTCTTATGTAACCATACCAAATGTAACACATCTTACTAATTTGAGTCCAGGATTTACATTTACTATGATACGTCTAGTTTATGAGACTAGGCTGGAACAGTTCAGTTCCCTTGATGTGCCATTTTGAAGTCCCCATTTTGTGACAACATTTTTTTTTAGCACTTCAAGATCATAACACGATTCATCCTCTTTTACCACTTCACCGAATCTTTCCCAAACGGACTACTTTTCTGGGTCTCACTTCTATTTATTTTTAACTTCTCTTATTGAATGAACGGCGACGTTGTTTTTGCCTAACTTTATCGACGTAAACTTTTTCTGCCCAAGTTCCCAAAAGCATTTGGCGATAGGCGTGTATTTGACGTGCTAGTTAGGCCCTAAAGCTTCGGCTAAGGCTATGCACTAACGCCAGATAAAAAATAATGAAACTTCCATGTCGCCTATAGATACAACTGGTACAAGAATTATACATGTAGGCATTTTGTATGCATTATTTTCTCTCTATTCTATCCGCCTGCCACCCACCCGCCCTTCATCCACACAATATTTCATGACCCTAAAACCTGCCGCACCCCCCCTGTGGGGACTGCGGGTTGAGTGAACCTGCGCATCACTAGTACTGTACCCACAACTATTCGACTGTCAGTATACACTGACACCTACAGAAATAACTTCTTTATAGACTTCTGTCTGGAACCCATCAGAGGGTTGTTCAGTTCACACAACTGATCTAGGCTTAGTTCCAAGTGAATAGAGAGCAAAACAATATGTGTGTAATCAACAAATATATTTTAAAATACTCCAGCACCCTGGTATTTCGCCACAATGTATTTAACAAATGGCCTATTATGTTTATCGCAAAAATTTGAGATAAGATTTGGTAATTTGACATTTCCGTTGATCAATTGTGACAGTTGCTCATCTCTACCTCTGCAGATAATCCAGTACCAAACCGTGCGTTATGACACACTACCTCTGTTGCCTGTGTCCAGAAACAGACTCAGTAAGTATCCTGTCACTATAGTGTCTAAAAGGTCAAAGGGTCTTAATCTTGTCCCAGATCTGTTACTGCTGCCTTTGCTTTTTTTTACAGTACAAAACATACAAAAGACAACATACAGACACACAAACATCACACCTGCCCAGACCAACTTGTTCTCACCCCTATCTCCAGTGCCTGCACTACTCTCTGCCACGTCCTCAAATTGCACCATTTTGTTCCTCTGTCGCCCACATCTGACAATATTTAGATAATGAAGCATATTGTTTTTCCCTTGTCTTAACGATGGGGGATTGGTTGTTTTCCAGTTATGTAAAAAAATATGTTTTTATACCAAAGTAAATGAGTACGTCTGACCCATCTTCAATATGTAACCATTGTTCCTTTTTAGTGCATTAAAATTGTTTTGATAAAAATATATATTTACCCCGTTTTCTCCCCAATTTCGTGATATCCAATTGGTAGTTAGTCTTGTCCCATCGCTGCAACTCCCCTATGAGGCGAATGTCAAGAACCATGCATCCTCCAGTACATGACCCTGCCAAGCTGCACTGCTCGCTTAACCCGGAAGCCAGCTACACCAATGTGTCGGACGAAACACCTGCCATAAGGATTCCTTAGAGCGCGATGGGACAAGGAAATCCCGGCCAGCCTAAGCCTCCCCTAACCCGGACGACACTGAGACAATTGTGCACAGCCTCATGGATCTCTTGGTCACGGCCGGCTGTGATATAACCTGTAATCGAACCCGGGGCTGTAGTGACACATCAAGCACTGCGATGTAGTATCTTAGACCGCTCCGCCTCTCGGGAGGCCTGTAGTGCATTCAAACATATGTCTCAAGTAAAAGCCTTGGGTGGCGAGTTGATACAGTTCCAAGTCTGAGAGGTTAAAACCATATAAAGACTTATGGCAGAGTATACTTTTTAAAGGAATGTCTTCGGCGGGGTAATTGGGATTACAGAGAATAAAAAATAGATACATTTTGGGAGTCATGCCGTTCTGAAGAGGTTTATTTTACCTAGAAGATTCATGGGAAGATTGTTACATTTAATTAGTTCTGTTTTCATATTGTTGAGTAATGGGATAGAGTTATCTTTTTATATGTGTTGTTTTGTCACTTAAGCATCCTACGTATTTTTTGTGGTCCACTTAAAGGATTGCCGTAGATCACAAGTTATTATTTAAATTTTACCTGTTGCCATTATTTCAGTTTTTTACATGTACATTTTATATCCTGAAATGTAATTATTCTGAAAATATTTCTAACAAGGGGGGCATTGAGTTTTCAATATTGGTCAGGTATATCAGGAGACCGGCAAATAAGTTTAGATTATATTCATGTTTACCAATACTGATAGCTGTTACGTTTTGGGTCCTGTCTAATTCTTTCTGCAATTGCCAGTGCAAACAGGAGGGGAGAGAATACGTCGCTGTCTTGTTCCCCGTAAGCAATTTCAGATAATGTATTATTTGTATATTTTGCTTTAGGATATTTATAATATTTTTATTTCATTTATTTCAGCTGGAAAGTTGAAGGATTGCAGTTTATTTTATAGGAAAAACCAAGACAGTTGAAAGCCTTTTCGGCATCAACAGCCATTATTGATAAATGTATCTGTTTTTTTTGTTTGTTTGCGTATTGTATCGTACTGAAACATGTTCTTGTAAATGTCTATTAATATGTCCAAACTATTATTGTCGTTGTCATGACATTGAATGTAAGGGTTGCCATGACAGAACAAACAGATCTTGGACCAGGCTATGACGGTAGAAGTTATTGGTATGACTTAACAAACAGATCTGGGACTAGGCTAGGAGGACGGAGATTTATGGCTTTGAAATTGAAAAATTAGAGGTTACTTGTTTAGTTTTTCACGTGGTATTGACTGTGATTGGACTTGGGCTCCTGCTCATCAGATGCAGTCAAGAGGAAGATTCTGGTGCTGGACCTTGACGAGACCCTAATCCACTCCCACCCTGATAGGTTGGTGAGACCCAAAGTGAGACCAGGCACTCCACCTGATTTCATCCTAAAGGTATTGGCCTATATGTTTACTGTGTGATTAATTTGCGTCATGCTGTCACCTTGTCAACACACGCCAGACTGACTCGCACACTTAACCTTACCTGTTCTCTTTTATTCATATTCTCTCTCTCCCATGAAGGTGGTGATCAACAGACATCCTGTCAGGTTTTTAGTACATAAAAGACCGCATGTGGACTTCTTCTTAGAAGTGGTAAGTGATGGGCCTTTTGTGTCAACATCCAAATAAGTACAATATAGTAGCAAGAATGAACATTATTCAACTAAGCTTTGGTTATACGACTTAACACAGCTAAATACTTTGTGTTCGCATCTTGTTTATGCTCTCTGCGGTGCTTCTTGGTGCCAAAAAAACTGGTTAGAATTGTGGTTTGAATAAAGGACTGTATGTTGACGTTTGAGTTGCGGCTATTGTCGTGGTGTCCATTTAAAATACAGAGAGGAGGATGGCAGTTTTATTATTAGTTTAGATCATGAAATTATATTGAAGGATGAATGGATATTAGGACAATTACGGTGAAAGGATGGTTAACTGGAAGGGAAAAAATACATGAGTGATTTGATATATGGTAAAACAAATGCATATAAATGTACTCATAAACCTCATAACATTTCAAAGGAATATCACTGTAGTGAAAGTTAAGCAATGGGTAAAACATGAGTAAAATAAAGTTATGGTAAACATATCAATTAGTAACAGTAAATGTTCTCAATAAAATTCCAATACAAATCAATAAATAAGAACTTATGTGATCAATAAACGCTTCCAAAACGCAAAGGAAAGGTTATAAGAGAGGTGTGTTGTAACAAACACTTGCAAACTGGTAAGGTCTGGAGCTGACGCTTCTTTTTCTTTGGTATCATGGCGGTCGCACATTTTGTTTGTTTATGCTGCCACCTACTGTGCGGGAGGGTAGTCGATCACGTTACATTTTGTGGTACAAAAATAAAAAGGGCTAACTAACCCTACACTGAGTGTACCAAACATTAGGAACACCTTCCTAATATATTGAGTTGCATCCCTTTTGCCCTCAGAACAGCCTTAATTTGTCAGAGCATTGACTCTACAAGGTGTCAAAAGCATTCTACAGGGATGCTGGCCCATGTTGATGTCCAATGCTTCCTTCCCTCAGTTGTCAAGTTGGCTGGGTGTCCTTTGGGCGGTGAACCATTCTTGATACACATGGGAAACTGTTGAGTGTGAAAAGCCCAGCAACGTTGCAGTTCTTGACGCACTCAAACTGGTGTGCTTGGCACCTACTACCATACCCCGCACTTAAATATTTTGTCTTGCCCAGTCGCCCTCTGAATGGCACACGATAACAATCCATGTCTCAAGGCTTAAAAATCTGTCTGTACCTCTCTGCTACACTGATTTGAAGGGGATTTAATAAGTGACATCAATAAGGGATCATAGCTTTCACCTGGTCAGTCTGTCTTGGAAAGAGCAGTTGTTTTGTACACTGTCTAACACTATTTCCTAAAAATGGTAACACCACCCCATTACACTACTTTGACTGTAACTGATCTTACACCAGGCCAGTGGCCTGGGAGGACAGTACTCTTTCGTTCCACACACCTTGTAACTCTTCTGCAGTAAAACCTCATACACCCAAGTACTTCTCTGCAGCTCCCACCACAACCATCTGTTTTCTGTGATTTCCGTTCTATTTCTACAGTTAACCATGGCAATGAATGTGACGAATCCAACCTTACTGAAGCAGAAATTCATATCGCTTTGTATTGCCCAAGGCCTGGTACTCACCCTTGACCCATCATCCTTTACTCCAGTGTTTCCCAAACTCGGTCCTGGGACCCCAAGGGGTGCATGTTTTGGTATTTGCCCTAACACCTGCACAGCTGATTTTTAAATCATCAAAGCATGATGAATATTTGAATTTGCTGTGTAGTGCTAGAGCAAAAACCAAAACGTGCACCCCTTGGGGCCCCGAGGACTGACTTTGGGGAAACCCTGCTCTACTCTCTTTACTGCCTCAGCATATGACACCTGTTCTACTCTGACCCTAGCAGCCTCAACTTGTCTCTCTCGCACCGGGTAATTCTGATCCCCAGCAACATGGGCACCGCCACAATTTTTTTTTCAATGATACTACACATTCCTTTGTCCCATGCCCTCCTGCACACTTCTCACATCTCGGAATCTCCCTCCTACACACTGCTGCAACATGACCATAAGCTTGGCATCTGAAACACTAATGGGTTCACCACGAAAGCTCTTACAGCATAACTGAAATATTCTAACATAACTTTGTCAGGTAGAATGCTTCAAAACTCAATGACAGACAGTGTCTTCTCAGTTTTACCACGCTCGCCACAATGATTAGGGAAAGGTGTGTGTGTATGTATTTAAAGCCTCTGCTGGAGGGTGATTGGACAGGGTAGGGTGTTTGGTGATGGTATGAGGGGTGACTGTCAGTCAAGGTAGGGGCAATTGGACAACAGTGATGATGACAAATGTATTTGAAAAGTATTTTGAGCTAGCAATCAATACATTTTCATTTTGGGGTTGTGTACTATACAGTTAATCTATTTGATTTATAATTTTGTGCATTTTTGGTGGATCTCTTGGCTGTTTGATTTTTTTTTTTTAATAATTTTTAGGTGAGTCAGTGGTATGAGCTGGTGGTTTTCACGGCCAGTATGGAAATATATGGCTCAGCCGTGTCTGACAAGCTAGACAGAGACATCCTTAAACGAAGATACTACAGACAGGTAAACAAACCCACTGACAGGTTCACTTCAGCTGTGTACAGTTATGCACTCTGCTCAGTCTTACACTCTGAGGGCTGGTTTCCCGGATAAAGATTTATGCCTCGTCTTACCCTAAAAACACTTTCAATAAAAATTCTGTGTCCAGGAAACCGGCCCTGATTGTCTCTGTCATTATTTAAAGGTTCTCTCTATGTAAAGTTAGACTTATCACTCTTGCAACATATAAAACTCACTTTTATTCCTAATTTTCATTTCTCTATTTAGCACTGTACATTGGATCTGGGTAGCTATTTTAAAGATCTTTCTGTGGTGCACAATGATCTATCTAGCATAGTCATCCTGGACAACTCGCCTGGAGCCTACCGCATCCACCCTGGTAAGCAGCTGTTACCATGTTATAATGACTACATGTTAGGCTTGGGTGATATACCATATACCATTTAAGAAAGATAAGTCACTCGGGGGCTGTGTGCTCCGCCCCTGCATATAATGATTTATGTCAAATTATATCCAGCTCAGGGCTCCAGCTTTGCATTTTGTTTGCTAAGTGGGTAGTAGTCAAAAATCAAGCTTTTGGTTACAGCAGAGTCATTCTAGTCTGAGTACTAGTCTCTTTAGCTAACATTCCACTCCTGCCACACATTATCATTGCAAAAGAGACTGGCCTTTCTGCCATCTTCAAATATGAACATTCTTCTTAAATGAGCTCGAGGAGAACAGAGGAGTTAATCATGATTCGATAACCCTCACAGCTATAATCCAATTACGATTATCCAAATATTGGAACTATATCCCTTTTTTTTCTTCCACAGAACACGTTGGTATCCAGTTGTTAAGCAACCATTTTTTGTTTGTCCGGACGAAACCAGTCCATCTAGCTGCATATTGAATGTTGAGATTGCCGAAACGTTTGTCTCTTTGACAATGACATGGAGTGGAATGTTAGCTAAAAAGACTGGTACCCAGACTAGATGTTCAATCCCTTTCTCGATCAAGATCCATGTTGCCTAAATTGTTTAATTTATTTTTCCCCCAAAATCTAAAAAATAAATAAATAATGGCGCCTCTTGTGTGCAATTCCGGTAATACCGTAAACCCCTGTATGGTACATAAACGGTACGATAATCTGGATACCGCCCAACCCTACTACATGTACAGGTAACTGCCAAAATAAAGGAAACGCATAAGTAAATGAGGGATATAAAGTATATTGAAAGAAGGCGCGACCCCTGAGTTAAAGAAACGATTTTCCCATTTTGAATGTTATACTGTTTTTGTGCATCGTTGAGTGATGTTCCATTGATTTCCAGGGCCATTTCATGTGTATCTGAGCTATTGCCGTTCAAGCAGGCAGAAATTCAGCCGGTATCACGTAGCATTGCAATAAAGCCACTCACTACACTGGAAGTTAATAGGAATACGACTTTTAGGTCATTGGCCGTTGCGAATGTCAGACTCCACTCTGCGAGGCACATCGATCTGCACGTTGAACATGGTTAGAGGGTACATTTTGTTTAGGCGATTTTTACAGCTAATTAGCTACTTCACATGCTGTGGCCCAGCCAGCCCATAGAGAGAGCATTGCATTGTGGGTTTTTTAATTGATTTAAGCTGCAACAAATTTTCACATTGCTATCAACCTTATTCTAACAAAATGTGTTCACCTCAAAAATATTGTTATAACATATTAGTGTTATTTAACAATGTAAATGAGTGGTTTTGGGTGTTTAGTTCAAACATTAGTGTAGCAGATGGGGATTTGTGGAACTCAATTCTCAGCATGAAGGGTCGCCCCTTGCACAATTGAAGGCATTTTTTAATAGCACAATTGGTGGGAATGCTTCAGGAGGGCGGTCGTGTGTTTTGAGGCAAAAGTCCTGAGTTTGATCTCGGTACTGTATGAGCTGAGTCAGGGGGAAGCAGTACTCGTTAAGCAAGAAGCAGGTTGTCCTTTACTTCCTGAACTTATCCCTATAGGCTTTAGCTAAGTGGACTAACATAGTCTTGTGACATGTAGGAGACCTAGTTTGAACCCAGTCAGTCACAAGAGCAAGCTTTTAAATAGGGAGTGAAAAGGCTATCCTTAGAAGGGCTACGACAGGCCCATTCAACTATATTCTTAATGGGGGGCCAAATTGCGCATTATTGTGACACTCTTCTAATTCTAATGTTCTGTGCAGCCTGTGATCATCGTAAAGTGGAACGTCCATGTTCCACAGTCTTTGCTTTCAGGAATGGGGTCATAATAGTTTATAGCCAAAACGGTTCAAATGCTAGAGCCAAATTCATAGGAAGAAAATAAATTAAACATACCACATTGGCTTCAAAAACTGTCAGAAGCTTCAGTTTACCACAGAGAGCATTTGATTCTGTTCTGTTCACCTCTACTTTTCTTGGCTGGCAAAGTACCAGGATGTTATCTGGTTGAATATGAAAACTGAATCTGAGAAGTTGAATATGCTATTTGAAACTTAAACTTGAAATTATAGTTTAAACTTGATACACAGACAATGAACCATATTGAAACTGAATATGTAAATATTGGGTTAGAATATTCAAACTGCATTTTAAAACAATACAATATTCATTCAATTTCAAATCCAATGTCGCATACTTCGTAAACAGGTGTGGACTAAGTGAAATGTTTATTTACGGGCCCTTCCAACAATGCAGAGAGAAAGAAAATAGAGAAATAATAGAAAAGTAAAACATGTAATTAAAGTAATAATTGATTCACAATGAGTAACGATAGCTTTGGTATATACACAAAGGGTACCAGAACTGAGTTGTGCAGGGATACGAGGTAATTGAGTAAGATATTCAATATCCTAAAGCAAATTCAAAATGGGTTTCATAGAATTTCTGAGGGCACTGAAATCGCTCCATAAGCGGCACCTGAGACCGTGTTTTCCACCACCATAAATGAAACACCAAATGATGGAATTTCTCATGGAAGAATGGCATCACATCCATCCAATAGAGTTCCAGACTCTTGTAGAATCTATCCTAAGGCATATTGATGCTGTTCTGGCGGCCCGCGCCCTATTAAGACACTTTATGTTGGTGTTTCCTTTTACTTTGTCAGTTACCTGTACAACTCACACGGGATTATATGTCAAGAATATTTGGCTATTTATTGTTTCAAACTAAGTTTAGGTGGATGCCAAGTGCCATTTTCATTGGATTGCTTATACAGAAGGGGCTATTGGCTTGTAACAGGCCAGATCCATGACAGAACTGTCTCCGTACCCTCTTGTCAAACATTTGTGTTCGCCTCACAGACAATGCAATACCCATCAAATCGTGGTTCAGCGACCCAAGCGACACAGCTCTACTTAACCTGCTTCCCATGCTAGACGCACTTAGGTATGTCTCAAAGATGTTACACCTGTGATGAGCTGCCAAGATTAGTGATACCGCTCATCATAACTTATTAGTATGTTGATTTTCCATAGTAATGTTTCTTTATCTTGCCCTCTTCCTCTCAATCTCAGGTTCACCTCAGATGTCCGATCCGTCCTCAGTCGAAAACTCCATCAGCATCGGCTATGGGGATTCGTCCATCGGGGCTAGTATCAGCACCTCCACTTCCTCTCTTTTTAGAATGCCCTTTCTCCTGGTATGCACGACCCCTTCCTCTGCTCTGCCCACATCTCTCAATCTCCATGGTGTGACCCTTTTTAAGAAGAGGGAGGACAAAGAAGGGGGGGCGCGCGCGCACGCTATGTATTATAAAAACAAAGTGGAGAGGGCAAGGTTTTTTTTTTTTCCTGAATGGAAACTCTTGCCTTTACAGTCCTTGGATTCTGGGAGTTCATGTCGAGTGTTTGTATAAATTTGTGAGTCGACTTTCTTTTTTTTTTTTAGATAAATTGTTATCTTTTTAACTATTGACTGGAAATATTGATGATATGAGACTAAAGAAACCAGTCATTTCTTATTTCCCATTTTATTATAGTTTATGCCCCTAGAACTCAACTCTCTCTCCACTACTATACCCAGTCTATCATTCTCTCTCAACATGTCTGTTAATCTTTTCTGTTTATCATCTACCTTCTCAGGTAAGGGTACTTTTAATAGTTTGGTTCTGGAGTTAAAGTTAATCTTAAGGAACAACTAATAGATAACTGATCAACAAGCCTAAATAGAACTATATTTACTCAGTGGTTAGGGATGGACTGGGTCAGGCCAGGTTGGCAATATCTTTCAATTATTGGGATATGTGGATTTTTACTGAGGGGTCAACAGGGTGGTTTAAGTAATGAGTTATTTTCTCCCTTTGTTGAGAATATTTTTTTACTCTTAAATAATTTGTGTTCTATTCAGAGATTTACAGAAATAACTGAAAATGACTTGAACATTTAGTTGATAGAGAAGACTTACCGTACTTCTCCATCCACAGAGCAATGATGGGTTTTCTGATTGATTATTCAACAAGCATTCTATTCATGAGCACATTTTCTTCCTTATACTTTTTAAAGCCTGATTTACACCCATTCACTTTCAACCATGTACACATTATCACATTTCCTTCAATGTAACCCCAACATCCCAGCCCATTGAACAATGTACGCTAAGGCCTTGGTTGGGTTTCTGTGTCACTCGAAATCACATCTATCAATGTTTCCAATAAAATGCTAGGCATCATACTCTTTAAAAAAAAAAAAAGTTTTACTGACTTTTAGATCATGATCGTCTTATGTAGATTATTCCATTACTATTTTATTTTGTGAGCTTAACTTGCTGCATTCCATAGTGAATGTCAAACTAAATTCAGAGCAATTGTTTTAATGGATAGTTTCTTGTAAGTGACTACTGGTACAATAATACAGGTCCCTGGACCAAAGCTTCTCTGGTCTAACGGGGACGGTTGTCACTAGTTAACACAGTCAGAATTATGGTTAAACCCTTCAATTTATCTTAACATTTTATTTTATAACAAACCTTAACCACACTGCAAACCTTATACGTAACCTTTAAATTAACACCAAAAAGCTAATTTGTTAGCCAATTTTTTACTTTGCTGTTGGAATCTGACTTATCTAGTGGAAACTCTGGAGCATGAGGTTGACGTTGCAGTGTAACCTTCCTCGGCATGGTAGCCTAGTGGTTAGTGTTGGACTAGTAACCGAAAGGTTGCAAGTTCAAACCCCCGAGCTGACAAGGTACAAATCTGTCGTTCTGCCCCTGAACAGGCAGTTTAACCTAGGCCGTCATTGAAAATAAGAATTTGTTCTTAACTGACTGGCCTAGTAAAAAATAATAACTTATCTAGGGTGAAGATGGAAATCGGAAATATGCTCTTCAAGGGGTGATTGGTATTCTAACCGAACATTTATTGAACAATCCCTTAAACAGCATGTAGTTTAATGGTTTTAAAGGAGCTGGGGTTCTTCTTGCCCCTCAGCAGTCAAATTGAATGCTCTGCACTGTATTGTGACGTTTTATTGATATCAATAAGCTGATATCAATAATAGTCAAACAGGAAAATGGTATTAATCATTTTCCCACCAATTTTTCCATAGGGAATTTTAGAAACACTTAAAATAAAGTCTGTGTTTCGTGTGACAACCATGTAAATCTCCCTCGGACAAGGTGACCTATCAATATATATTTGGCTCAATTTACTCCAATTCGAAAATGCAAGTTCGCATCAAAGTAGACATCATGCACGACTTCAAGTCCCTGCAACCTACTGCATGTCATCTCCAGTTGACACCTTTGCTAACCGGTATTGTGTACATTTAAAATTTACACAAGACTGTTCATAGAATGGTCAACAGATAGCGCAGCTCTGCTTCTAGCTCTTTAGCAACTTTGCAATGTTTTTGTGTGTGATTTCTTACATTAGCTGCCCAGGACATTTGTGTTACTACATACAGCCGTAAATATCAAAAACTTTTTGATATTAGAGTGGCGGTAACTCGCCAGCATTATGACCGGGAATACAACTTTTGAATTGGATCCTTTGTTCGTACCCCCCAGGGCAATTGAACTGATTCCAGTGGCTAATCCAAAACACTGCCGGCAGAGAAGCGCTATTCGGAGTGGACTTCTAGTCCGACTCAGGAGGCGCGCACACCATCCACCGCTTCTGAGTATATTACTCACTAATGTTCAGTCTCTGGATAATAAAGTAGACGAGCTCAGGGCGAGAATCTCCTTCCAGAGAGACATCAGGGATTGTAACATACTCTGTTTCACGGAAACATGGCTTTCTCGGGATATACTGTCTTTGTCCATCAGGAAGTGTAAGGGATGTTGTACCCATTGTGACTTAAAACCTATCCTGACCAGAAACTGTGGATAGATGTCAGCATTTGTGCAAAACTGAAAGTGTGAACCACTGCATTTAACCATGGCAAGGTGACTGGGAATATGGCTGATGACAGTGTAGTTATTCCCTCCGTAAGGCAATCGAACAGGCAAAACGTCAGTACAGACACAAAGTGGAGTCGCAATTCAACGGCTCAGACAGTCACGGACTACACAGGGAAAACCAGCCAAGTTGCAGACACGTCTTGCTTCTGAACAAGCTAAACTCCTTTGCCCGCTTTGAGGATAACACAGTGCCACTGATGCGGCCCGCTACCTAGGACTGGGCTCGCCTTCTCCGTGGCCGACATGAGTAAGACATTTAAGCATGTTAACCCTTGCAAGGCTGACGGCATCCCTAGCCGCATCCTCAGAGCATGCGCAGACCAGTTGGCTGAAGTGTGTACGGACATATTCAATCTCTCCCTATCCCAGTCTGCTGTCCTCACTTGCTTCAGGATGTCCTCCATCGTTCCTGTTCCCAAGAAAGCTAAGGTAACTGAAATATAAATTACTATCGCCCCGTAGCACTCACTTCTGTCATCATGAAGTGCTTTGACAGGTTACTTCAGGATCATATCATCTCTACCTTACCTGACACCCTAGACCCACTTCAACTTGCTTACCGCCCCAATAGATCCACAGACGATGCCATCGCACTGCCCTATCCCATCTGGACAAGATGAAAACCTACAGTGGGGCAAAAAAGTATTTAGTCAGCCACCAATTGTGCAAGTTCTCCCACTTAAAAATATGAGGCCTGTAATTTATCACAGGTACTCTTCAACTATGACAGACAAAATTATTAGAAAAAAAATCCAGAAAATCACATTGTAGGATTTGTAATGAATTTATTTGCAAATTATGGTGGAAAATAAGTATTCGGTCAATAACAAAAGTGTATCTCAATACTTTTATATACCCTTTGTTGGCAATGACAGGTCAAATGTTTTCTGTAAGTCTTCACAAGGTTTTCACACACTTGCTGGTATTTTGGCCCATTCCTCCATGCAGATCTCCTCTAGAGCAGTGACGTTATGGGGCTGTTGCTGGGCAACACGGACTTTCAACTCCCTCCAAAGATTTTCTATGGGGTTGAGATCTGGAGACTGGCTAGGCCACTCCAGGACCTTGAAATGCTTCTTACGAAGCCACTCCTTTGTTGCCCGGGCGGTGTGTTTGGGATCATTGTCATGCTGAAAGACCCAGCCACATTTCCTCTTCAATGCCCTTGCTGATGGAAAGGGGTTTTCACTCAAAATCTCACGATACATGGCCCCATTCATTCTTTCCTTTACACGGATCAGTCGTCCTGGTCCCTTTGCAGAAAAACAGCCCCAAAGCATGATGTTTCCACCCCCATGCTTCACAGTAGGTATGGTGTTCTTTGCATGCAACTCAGCATTCTTTGTCCTCCAAACACGATGAGTTGAGTTAACAAAAAGTTATATTTTGGTTTCATCTGATCATATGACATTCTCCCAAACTTCTTCTGGATCATCCAAATGCTCTCTAGCAAACTTCAGACAGGCCTGGACATGTACTGGCTTAAGCAGGGGGACACGTCTGGCACTGCAGGATTTGAGTCCCTGGCGGCGTAGTGTGTTACTGATGGTAGGCTTTGTTACTTTGGTCCCAGCTCTCTGCAGGTCATTCACTAGATCCCCCTGTGTGGTTCTGGGATTTTTGCTCACTGTTCTTGTGATCATTTTGACCCCACGGGGTGAGATCTTGCATGGAGCCCCAGATCGAGGAAGATTATCAGTGGTTCTTGTATGTCTTCCATTTCCTAATAATTGCTCCCACAGTTGATTTCTTCAAACCAAGCTGCTTACCTATTGCAGATTCAGTCTTCCCAGCCTGGTGCAGGTCTATAATTTTGTTTCTGGTGTCCTTTGACAGCTCTTTGGTCTTGGCCATAGTGGAGTTTGGAGTGTGACTGTTTGAGGATGTGGACAGGTGTCTTTTATACTGATAACAAGTTCAAACAGGTGCCATTAATACAGGTAACGAGTGGAGGACAGAGGAGCGTCTTAAAGAAGAAGTTACAGGTCTGTGAGAGCCAGAAATTGTGCTTGTTTGTAGGTGACCAAATACTTATTTTCCACCATAATTTGCAAATAAATTAATAAAAAATCCTACAATGTGATTTTCTGGATTTTTTTTCTCATTTTGTCTGTCATAGTTGAAGTGTACCTATGATGAAAATTACAGGCCTCATCTTTTTAAGTGGGAGAACTTTCACAATTGGTGGCTGACTAAATACTTTTTTGCCCCACTGTATGTAAGAATGCTGTTAATTGACTATAGCTCAGCCTTCAGCACCATAGAACCCTCCAAGATCAAAATTACATTTTGGGGACCTGGGTCTGAACCCCGCCCTGTGCAACTGGGGCCTGGAGTTCCTGACGTGCCGCCCACAGAAAGTGAAGGTAGGAAACAGCACCTTCACTTCTCTAATCCTCAACACTGGCCCCACAAGGGTGGGTGCTCAGCCCCCTCCTGTACTCTCTGTTCAGCCATGACTGCGTGGCCATGCACGCCTCCAACTCAATCATCAAGTTTACACTACAGTGGTAGGCTTGATGACCAACAATGACGAAAATGCCTACAGGGAGGAGGTGAGGGCCCTCGGAGTGTGGTGTCAGGAAAATAACCTCTCAACGTCTACAAAACAAAGGAGATGATCGTGGACTTCAGGAAACAGCCGAGGGAGCACCCCCCTATCCACATCGACGGGACAGTAGTGGAGAAGGTGGAAAGTTAAGTTCCTCTGCGTACACGTCACTGACAAACTGAAATGGTCCACCCACACAAACAGTGTGGTGAAGGAGCAACAGCGCCTTGGGTGGAAATTTGGCTTCTCACCAAAAACAAGCTTCTACAGATGCACAATCGAGAGAATCCTGTCGGGCTATATCACCGCCTGGTACGGACACTGCTCCGCCCACAACCCTAAGGCTCTCCAGGAGGTAGTGAGGTCTGCACAACTTATCACCGGGGGCAAACGAACCTACCCTCCAGGACACCTACACCACCCGATGTCACAGGAAGGCCAAAAAGATCAAGGACAACAACCACCCGAGCCACTACCTGTTCACCCCGCTATCATCCAGAAGGCGAGGTCAGTACAGGTGCATCAAAGCTGGGACAGAAGCTGTTTTTCAGTCTCTCGATCTCAAGGCCATCAGACTGTTAAACAGCCATCACTAACATTGAGTAGCTGCTGCCAACATACTGACTCAAATCTCTAGCCACTTTAATAATTAAAAATTGGATGTAATTAATGTATCACTAGTCACTTTAAACAATACCACTTTATATAATGTTTACATACCCTACATTACTATATATGTATATACTGTACTTATCTACTGCATCTTGCCTATGCCGTTCGGCCATCACTCATCCATATATTTACATGTACATATTCTTATTCATTCCTCTACACTTGTGTGTAAAAGGTAGTTGTGAAATTGTTAGATATTACTGCATGGTCGGAACTAGAAGCACAAGCATTTGGCTACACTCGCATTAACATCTGCTAACCATGTGTATGTGACCAATAAAATTTGATTTTGATTTGAAAGATTCAAGTTCCTTGGCGTACACACTGACTCTGAAATGGTCCACCCACACAGATGGTGTGGTGAAGAAGGCAGAACAGTGCCTCTTCAACCTCAGGAGGCTGAAGAAATTTGGCTTGTCACCTAAAGCACTCAAACTTTCATAGATGCACAATTGAGAGCATCCTGTCGGGCTGTATCACCGCCTGGTATGGTAACTGCACCGCCCACACCCGCAGGTCTCTCCAGAGGGTTGTGCGGTCTGCCCAACACATCACCGGGGGCAAACTCCCTGCCCTCCAGGATACCTACAGCACCCAATGGGCACCTACAGCACTCTGTCACAGGAAGGCCAAAAAGATCAAAGACATCATCCACCCGAGCCATGACCTGTTCACCCCGCTATCATCCAGAAGGCGAGGTCAGTACAGGTGCAGCTGTGCCCGAGAGACTGAAAAACAGCTTCTATCTGAAGGCCATCAGACTGTTAAATAGCCATCACTAGGCTGATTCCACCCGGTTACGTAACGCTGCACCTTAGAGGCTGCTGCCCCATATACATAGACTTGAAATCAGTGGCCACTTTAAAAATGGAACACTAGTCACTAATAATGTTTACATATTTTTGCTTTACTTATCTCATGTGTAGATACTGTATTCTATTCTACCATATTTTAGTCTATGCCACTCTGACATTGCTCATCCTAATATTTATATGTTCCTTACCTCCATTTTACTTTTAGATTGTGAATTGTTAGATATTACTGCACTGTTGGAGCTAGAGAAACAAGCATTTCTCACCCGCAACAACATTTGCTAAGCATGTGTGACAAATGTATTTGTAATTCTTTGATAGCCACATCAGCAGCTAATTAGCGTTTAATTTTGGGGGAGTAAATACAGTTAGATATATTGATAAGTCACCTTGTCCTAGAGAGATTGACACATGTCATGCCAGGGTAAGACTACACTGGAAACAGCCCTTATATTAAGTGTTTCTAAAATCCCCAATGGGAAAAATGTATGGTAAAACTATTGGAACCATTATGTTGTTTGACTGCTAGGTTTGATGGGTATTATGACTCACACTGTGGTACTCTTGCCGAGTTCAAAACAACTACTGTAGGAACAAAAAATGTCTAATCATGACGTCTGATCTTCATGTCAGAAATTTGGTGCTCAAGAAAGATGCCGGATTACCGACTTGGAATTCCAAGTTGGATGACCTTTCATAAGATTTTTTCCAGTCGGACTGGGAATGGGTGCACCTCAGCCACGCTCAATGTCATGAATTATATCATAACCGCCATCGATAAGACAGTATTGTGCAGCTGTCTTCGTCAACCTGGCCAAGGCTTTCGACTCTGTCAATCACTGCAATCTTATCGGCAGACTCAATAGACTTGGTTTATCAAATGACTGCCTCACCTGGTTCAACTACTTCTCTGATAGAGTTCAGTGTGTCAAATCATAGGGACCTGTTGTCCGGACCTCTGGCAGTCTGAAGGTGCCACAGGGTTCAATTCTCAGGCTGACTCTTTTCTCTGTATATATCTGATGTCGCTCTTGCTGCTGGTGATTCTCTAATCCACCTCTACGCAGACGACACCATTCTGTGTACATCTGGCCCTTCTTTGGACACTGTTAACAAACCTCCAAACGAGCTTCAATGCCATACAACATTCCTTCAGTGGCCTCCAACTGCTTTTAAATGCTAGTAAAACTAAATGCCTGCTCTTCAACCGATTGCTGCCCGCCAGACTAGCATCACTACTCTGGACAGTAGCTAGTTAGCGGTGGTGCTTGCTAATAATGTTTCAATCGGTGACGTCACTCGCTCTGAGGCCTTGAAGTAGTTGTTCCCCTTGCTCTGCAAGACCTGTGGCTTTTGTGGCGCGATGGGTAACGATGCTTCATGGGTGACTGTTGTTGATGTGTGCAGAGGGTCCCTGGTTCGAGCCCGGGGCGAGGGGACAGAAGTTAAACTGTTACACTTAGAATATGTGGACAAATACCTAGGTGTCTGGTTAGACTGTAAACTCTCCTTCCAGACTCACATTGGAGATGCTTAATCAAAAATTACATACATTTGTAAAGCCCCGCCTTACCTCAGTTCACTGGTCACCACAGCAGCACATACCCGTAGCACATGCTCCAGCAGGTATATTTCACTGGTCATCCCCAAAGCCAACACTTCCTTGGGCCGCCTTTCCTTCAAAAATCACTGAAGCTGGAGACCTATATCTCCCTCTATCTTGAAGCATCAGCTGTCAGAGCAGTTAACTGATCACTGTACCTGGATTTGTAAATAGCACACCCAACTACCTCATTGTTATTTATCTTCTTGCTCTTTTTCACCCCAGTATCTCTACTTGCACATCTGCACATCTATCACTCCAATGTTAATGCTACATTGTAATTATTTCGCCTATTTATTGCCTTACCTTCCTACTCTTCTAGATTTTCACACACTGTACATATATTTTTTTATATTGTGTTATATTGACTACGTTCGTTTATATGTAACTCTTTTGTTTTTGTCGCACTGTTTTTCTTTATCTTGACCAGGTCGCAGTTGTAAATGAGAACTTGTTCTCAACTGGCCTACCTGGTTAAATAAAGGTTTAATAAAATAACCTTACTCCTGTATATACAGAAATGTTACAAAATAATTGAAAATGGGCTACTACACCAGAAAGCATTATTTGGCCACAGAGGATCATTGGCTGCTTTACTCACCTTTTCACTGACAGTCGCAATTTAACAATCATATATTTGGTATTTGCCAGCGCGCACTGCCCAAATTGCGAGCCATTCCGAATGTAGGCTATACGATTTGGTGAGTGTGCATGTTCACTGTCTTATCATTGGGTCAGTACCACTTTTGTTTGTTTTTGGACAATCATTTTCTCCAGGTTAGATGGACGTCATATTGTATTTATAACTCCCCTTTTCGTAGGTCTAGTATATGGATCAGACAAAAGTTTGTATTGATCTGTTTGTCAGTGTCAGCAGAGTAGTATACCCTGTACGTTTTGTGGGCGCACTTGGGTGTCTCGTACCGGTAAGTAATTCAATCTACTGTCACCCCTGGATAACGTTGAGTTTTAATTGCATGGATCGGTCGTTTTTAAACCACGGGTTTGCAAATTGATTCACTTTTTGGCTTGGCTAGCTAGCTTTTGTTTTTTTAAAAATGGATCTCGACACAGTACCATCTTTTGTGTTTTACCTGGCTTACAATTCCTGATATTTTGAGGAATCGCCTGAAGCGTGAGATGAATGGGAGACAGGAATACAACAGTGCTGAGGCAGAGAGCTCGTAGGGAGGACGACGCTACTATTCTGAATTTTGTGTGATACGTTTTCTGGCGCCCAGAGCTGCTGATAGAGTGGAAGAGAAGTCCAGTTGCTATAAAACTCGGGCTGGTTCCCAGATTTGCCCTCTACAAGATCACCTGCAGACCCCATCACCATAATCTACCATCCTCGGAAAATACCGTATTTTGCCTTTTGCTGCTTTCATGTGCTAGTCGGAACACGGAACCTAGGACATTTCCGACTTGCTAACTGGTTGTAGTTCTACACGTACCGCCTACAACGAATCAGCATGTCGGACATTTCCGAGTTTCCTAGTTCCGACTAGCATGTGAACTTGGCATCTATTGGTTGACCCTTCGTGATATTGTTTGTTTTGCGTTTGAAGTGCTTTTAGAGTATGAAGAGCGCTATATAAATGTAATACATTATTTTTCCGAGTTCCCAGTTTTTTTGAACGCGGCATCAATCTCATGTTTAACCTAGGTTTAGGTACGTCATTGTTCTATCTCTCGTCATAACGTTCAACGTCACGAAATTAGCATTAGCAACAAGGCGATCAGATTTGATAGAATTGCATAGTTTTGCTGCCATACAAAGGGCAGGCATAGGCTAGCTTGAACTGTCATCCAAATTTAGAGTTTGGAGGAATCTTAAACAGTGACAATGAAATTCCTGTATAAAGAGGAGCACCCATTTGAGAAGAGAAGATCGGAGGGGGAAAAGATCAGGAAGAAGTACCCAGATAGAGTGCCAGTGAGTTGCTGCTAACAAGCTAGCCAATGCTTGCGAAATGCTAACCGCATCGCTTGTCACACACACACACAACACAATAACAAAGAGAGGAACTTCAGGACATCAACTGTTGGTACTAGCTACAACCTTAACATATATGGTTACATTTTTGGAAAAAGTTTTAAAATTAATTGGTCACAGATTGTTTTGATTTAACGTTTTACACTGTCATTCTAGCCAGCTAGCTAACGTCAGCTATTTTGCTAAATTGACACCTTTTTGACACTACGTGTTGCTTTGAGAATCGGTAAGCATTTCATAAATAGATTTTTAGTCATCTGACTGCCTGGGACATTTATTTAATTTGCAGGTGATAGTGGAGAAAGCCCCCAAAGCCAGAATTGGTGATTTGGACAAGAAGAAATATCTTGTACCCTCTGATCTTACAGGTGAGATACAGGACATGTATCGAATTGTGTTGGGTCTATTTCCACATTTTGATCTGAATTAACGTATTTTCTTATTTCTTAAGTGGGACAGTTCTACTTCCTAATACGGAAGAGGATTCACCTGCGGGCAGAGGACGCCCTTTTCTTCTTTGTCAACAATGTCATTCCTCCCACCTCAGCCACCATGGGACTACTTTACCAGGTACTGAGCCTATTTATCTAGGCAGGGCTTCATTTTTTAAATTCTCTCTTATACATTATGCATGGTGCTGTGGAATTTCCTCCTGATTAATCAGGAATTCCTGCCTTTGACGTCCTACATCTGGTCTATCCTACTTATCCTGAAATGTTCCTTGATTTTCTGTTGTCTCAAACACATTCCTGATTAACCGAATGTTGAATCTCTCTGTAATAGGAACACCACGAAGAGGACTTCTTTCTTTACATTGCCTACAGTGACGAGAGTGTCTACGGAAACAGCCAAACGAAAGTCTAGCTAACCACCTTTCAGCACATCTGCAGTCTTACTCTGCATCGTCACAAAGATAAATAAAAGCAATTTAGTTGCCACCAGATTAATCTTTTAATGCACTTTCAAACCCTCTTTCCCCTTTTAAAGCTAAAATCCTTAATTGAAACGATAAAGCGACCATCCCGCCTCTGTTTTGGTAAAAAGCGACGGGATGGACCTATGGAAATGTAACCACTCTCAAATTCATAGACCGAGCTATTGATGCAAGGACTGACCATGCATGATATCAAAATTATAGTTAACAATATTTTGAGGCTATACAGTATTTTTTTTTAAACGTTGTTTACCAACATTGGAGTAAAACAAGCTTCTATTTTGGGTTCAACAGTTGAACTAAGCTCATGAGGCATTTATAAGTTATATTTTTCAAGAATCAATGGGTATATATAATTTATTATTCCCAAAACTGATGTGACAACTACGGATTCTAGCTTTAACATTCAGACTACCAAATTTACATCTGTGTTCTCCTGTCATAGTTGTTATCCACAGCACATTTTTGTTTGTTCGTTTCACCTCCCAAATGGCTTAGGGATAGTTTCCTGGACACAATTCAATCCTTGTCCAGAATTAAAAACTATATATATTCTCCATTGAACATGTTTTAGTCTAGGAATAGGCCTAGTCAATGTCTGAGAAACAGGCCCTTAATCTACCCGATTACTCTTGTTGCTAGCAATAATCTTTTTGAGTATTTGAGTATATCTTTGTGACGACACTGCTACAATGTAAAGTAGTGAGTGTACAGCTTGTATAACAGTGTACATTTTCTGGCCCCTCAATAACTCAACACACAGCCATTAATGTCTAAACCGCTGGCAACAAAAGTGAGTACACCCCTAAGTGAAAATGTCCAAATTGGGTCCAAAGTGTCTATTTTGTGTGGCCACCATCATTTTCCAGCACTGCCTTAACCCTCTTGGGCATGGAGTTCACCAGAGCTTCACAGGTTGCTACTGGAGTCCTCCTCCATGACGACATCACGGAGCTGGTGGATGTTAGAGACCTTGCACTCCTCCACCTTCCGTTTGAGGATGCCCCACAGATGCTCAATAGGGTTAAGGTCTGGAGACATGCTTGGCCAGTCCATCACCTTTACCCCCAGCTTCTTTAGCAAGGCAGTGGTCATCTTGGAGGTGTGTTTGGGGTCGTTATGTTGGAATACTGCCCTGCGGCTCAGTCTCCGAAGGGAGGGGATCATGCTCTGCTTCAGTATGTCACAGTACATGTTGGCATTCATGGTTCCCTCAATGAACTGTACCTCCCCAGTGCCGGCAGCACTCATGCAGCCCCAGACCATGACACTCCCACCACCATGCTTGACTGTAGGCAAGACACACTTGTCTTTGTACTCCTCACCTGGTTGCCGCCACACATGCTTGACACCATCTGAACCAAATAAGTTTCTTGGTCTCATCAGACCACAGGACATGGTTCCAGTAATCCATGTCCTTAGTCTGCTTGTCTTCAGCAAACTGTTTGCGGGCTTTCTTGTGCATCATCTTTAGAAGAGGCTTCCTTCTGGGACGACAGCCATGCAGACCAATTTGATGCAATGTACGGCGTATGGTCTGAGCACTGACAGGCTGACCCCCCACCCCTTCAACCTCTGCAGCAATGCTGGCAGCACTCATACGTCTATTTCCCAAAGACGAGCTCTGGATATGACGCTGAGCACGTGCACTCAACATCTTTGGTCGACCATGGCGAGGCCTGTTCTGAGTGGAACCTGTCCAGTTAAACCGCTGTATGGTCTTGGCCACCGTGCTGCAGCTCAGTTTCAGGGTCTTGGCAATCTTCTTATAGCCCAGGCCATCTTTTTGTAGAGCAACAATTATTTTTTTCAGATCCTCAGAGAGTTCTTTGCCATGAGGTGCCATGTTGAACTTCCAGTGACCAGTCAGTATGAGGGAGTGTGAGAGCGATGACACCAAATTGAACACACCTGCTCCCCATTCACACCTGAGACCTTGTAACACTAATGAGTCACATAACACCGAGGAGGGAAAATGGCTAATTGGGCCCAATTTGGACATTTTCACTTAGGGGTGTTCTCACTTTTGTTGCCAGCGGTTTAGACATTAATGGCTGTGTGTTGAGTTATTTTGAGGGGACAGCAAATTTACACTTATACAAGCTGTACACACTACTTTACATTGTAGCAAAGTGTCATTTCTTCAGTGTTGTCACATGAAAAGATATACTCAAATATTTACTAAAATGTGAGGGGTGTACTCACTTTTGTGATATACTGTATACACATTTATGTATACAGTATGCATTGACATTGCACCCAAACATTTCAGTGGACAGTTTTGGTGATTCATCTTACTGTAGCTTCATAGACCAATTAAGGTTATTTCTGTGATTATGAAGGATATGTTAGCCTGAAAGCCAGACCTGTTTCTTTCTCTCCCTGCGTGACCACCTCCCTCAGATGACCACTCAAGACATTAACTTTCTAATGATTGTCCATCTTATGATGTTGTGATGTTTTTTCTAAATTGCATGCATTTTTGTTTAGCTTTAAAGCCCATTGAGATTCTTTATGTAATGAACAGTGCTATAAAAGTTGAATAAATTATTATTATTTATCTGTCCAGGAAACTGGCCGTATATGTTTGTTTGCTCAATCTTTGGTCTAGTTGTAATGTTTTAATATTTTTTTTAGCCGTTAACAGTAAACCATGAAGCAAGTTAAATAGTCACGTGCAAATAGTTGATTGCCTATGATATATCTTTCGTTTAAAAAAATAATGATGAGCTAAGACAGTTGTAGCCTATCAAAGGGTAGCAGGCAATGATGTATATAAACCCTGGATTGCTGATGCTATGTATTGGCACACCCCAGTAGGAGCATGTATGAATTAAGTTAAGAATGTTTTCCCATCAGCCTCATTTGAATAAACATTGTGATTGGCTGATAGCCGTGAGGGTTATCGAATCAGGATCAAATGTTTTGATCTCTTCAAGCTCATTAATGATAGAATGTTCCTATTTCAAGATTGCCAAAAGGCCAGTCTCTTTGGCAAATCGCAGGAATAGAATGGGCTCTGGAAGCTCTAACCCTGGCAATTTGACTGGTAAAGTCACGAGTACACTCACAATGGCTGCCTGCCTGGTATTCTGATGCAATAATTTCCATGGTATTTTGGAATGTTCTATCAACTGATGCTGCCAGATCCCTACATTTGTTTACAGGTTGAAATGATTGAGGGAGACCGAGGATAGGGTTGAATCTGTTGAAGCTAGCAATAACAAGGGAGAGGGTATGTCGAGGAAGATTGGTGTCATGTTCAGAGTGAGCCTGACACCAGTTTGAGTTCTGTAGGTGAAATGGAAGGGGTAGAAGCTGTTGTGAGGAGCCCGAGCCTTGCATTGAGGGTGGAACCAGGCTTTTTGGCTGGTCCATGGGTGGTTTCAGGTTGGGTGAAAAAGACGGGTGCTGTTGAGTTGTTAAGGTAACCTGAAGTGGACTTGTGATGTTTGTTTGTGTTTCTTCAGATCAGAAGGAGCAGGTGCTGTGTGCAACGCAACTTGGGAAAGACCTGTATTTTGCTTTGCTCTTATATGGGGGGTGATACATGCCAAAATTAAGCCTTGTGAAGCTACTGATACCTCCCAAGTCACATAACGTCTTCCTAGCGCCATAAAATACCACCATGAATTAACATGGACTATCAATGGAGACAAGTGTTTTTACAATGTTTCAAACTGCTGACGAGTTCACGTCGCTTGTAAGTTTTTTATTATGAAAGATCTTAACATGAGCGCATCACGTGTTAAAGTGTCTGTTTAGTTTATTATTAAAGATCTCACCATGAATGCCTTATAAATGTCTACATGTACATGAATTTGTAAAAAATATTTTACATTTCCAGAGTAATCTAATCAATTTAATTAGTAGATTTAGCGAAAATAGGCATATTACTTCAATACAAAAATTATTAGGCTAGTTGATATCGTAGCCTGCCACCATTACTGTGTAGATGCCTATTTCTCACATCAATACAGACACAAGGCCTCTTTGTTGGAGGTAGCCCTTTCAGAAATAAGAGGTAGCCTAGGTCTCTTGTGGCGCATTCAAAACAACTCGGAACTCGGCAATCTCTGACTTCCGACTTCAGTGCGTTCATGACAACTGGAAACTCAGAAAACAACAAGCACAGACTGGGATTTTTGTTGTTGTTTTGAACTGTCATCCAACTCAAAATTCCAATTCCGAAACCCTGGCATCTTTCTCTGACCTGAAAATCACTGATGTCATGATTTGACCTCGTTTTTTTCTCCACAGTTCAACAGACACAATTACTGTCACTATGCAATCCTTAGGCTATACATTTCTGTGGAGATGTCTTATGGTTAAAAGCAGGGCTCAAATTGTGTGGGTATGTGATGATATAGGCCTAACCCTTGTTATAGGTGGCGGCAGGTAGCCTAGTGGTTATTAGAGCGTTGAACTAGTAACCAAAAGGTTGCAAGATTGAATCCCCGAGATGACAAGGTAAAAATCTGTCGTTCTGCCCCTGAACAAGGCAGTTAATCCACTGTTCCTAGGACGTCCTTGAAATTAAGAATTTGTTCTTAACTGACTTGCCTAGTTAAATAAAAGGTCAAATTAAAAATTAAAAAACAATTAAATAGAGACTGGCAAAAAGCATATAATGCTGTTGAGTTAAGGTAACCTGAAGTGGACTTGTGATGTTTGTGTTTCTTCAGCTCAGAGGGCGCAGGTGCTGCATGCAACGCATCTTGGGAAAGACCTGTATATTGCTTTGCGCTCATTTGGGGGATGATAAGTGCCAGAATTAAGCCTTGTGAAGCTACTGATACCTCCCACCAAGTCACCTAACGTCTTCCTAGCTCCATAAAATACCGCCATGAATTAACATGGCCTGTCAATGGAGACAAGTGTTTTTCTAATGCTTCAAACTGCCGTCGCGTTCACGTCGCTTGTAAGTTTATTATTAGGAAAGATCTTAACGTGAACCCTGTCATGACATTGCCCTGTTGTATGAGGTTCATGACCCCCATAAATACCTTTCCCCGTTTTCTCTCCACCCTACATAACGGACTCTTGGAAAGCCCTTTGTTAACATAGAAACAGTATGGTAATATCAAAATGTTGGGGAAAGGTACAATATTTCTGTATTCCAACCAGTTTAAAGTGTCCGTTGGTACTTAAAGAATATGATGTCAGATCAGTTGGTGTCTGGGACATTATATCTGAGGATAGGATGACTTAAATTGTATCTTGGAAAGTCTACACATTCTAGTTATCAGATTCACATGGAATTGTTGTGCAATTTAAATGTTTAAATATGAAAGTATTTGTGAAAATATTAAATGTAATTTTCCCTTCTAAATGAGAGAATTGTTTTCATAAGTAAACTATGCTCACTCAGTGGCCATGCCCAAGTGAACATACATTGGTTGAGAACTATGAAACACGCCCTTCTCTCCCCCAACACAAAAGCCTGTTGACGGAAGTCAACCTTAGTTCCCGACGATGTGAAGACTGGTGTCCATACGCTTTAAAGGGCTAATTTCAACGTGGAAGTGACGATCACCATGCTGGAAGGATGAATTTCTACTAGACCAGACAGAATTCAGCACAAGCTGATTATGGCAAAAGGGTATGAACTTTGAACTCTTATTCACTAAAGAAGAAGTGATACATCCTAGAAGTTGAGTTATCAGCTGCAGCTGTAAACGTACGTGGCCTAGGAAAGGACAGACAATCTCCTAATAAGAATGACAGGGTACAACATATCTGCCCTTCAACACTACGACCAGACAGATTCTACAAAGGACAAGGGCAATCTCTGCTGGGCAAACCAGTCTTACATCTTCGACCCATCTATTGAAGCGCAGATCAGTGTAAATATATATCTTGCATTTTCCTTTTCCGAATAGGCGGTTATTATAGAATGCATAAGATTCTGTATTTACAGTAGCATAGCTTTTCAAGGTCCGATAGAGACCCGATCTCCTTTGTCCCTCAGTCATCCCGCTCTTTGATTCAAACCCAACCACTTTTCTTTGTGTAAGTTTCGTCTGCTAGGGACTTTTTCTTTAATAACATGATTAGTAATCGATGTATGATCTATCCTGTGTATGTGTAATTCTCTGTGATTATTTAGGTATTTAATAAATAAATAAATAAGCCAATTATTGTATTGCTGATTCAACTTGTTAGCCAGGGTTCGTGAAGATTTTTACGACGTTCAGATGTTCAGATAAGACTGAAGACTGAATAAGGTGACAATTAATAATTGACTGCTATTGATATAAAAGATCTTCAGATCTTTAATAGTTTATTTGGAAGACATCAGCTCTATAAACACACTTCCGTGGCGCCCCAGGTTATTAACAAGTTAATTGTTCCATGGTTTAATTCAATCAGGTAATCAATCAAACGTTAGGTAATTGATTTTATAAAATAGCCTGTCACATAATTCAATCAGTCAGAGATACTACAACGCCTTAAAAACGTCTACATGTGTTGCGCGTCAAGTGTTAGTTTAGCAAGATGGTGCCGACAGAGATGGTCGCCTTCTGTTCCTCAGGAAACTATGCAGTAATTTGTTTTTTTTATGTGTTATTTCTTACATTGTTAGCCCAGAAAACCTCAAGTGTTATTACATACTATTGGATATAAAGCGACGTCAACTTACCAACATTACGACCAGGAATATGACTTTCCCCATGTTCACCCTGAACATGGGATCTAATCCCAGAGGCTGACCCAAAACAATGCGGTCGCCGCAGGAGAGGCAGATGGCGTGGCCTACTGGTCAGACTTAGAAGGTGAGCACACCATCCACCGCTTCCGAGCATATCACTCGCCAATGTCCAATCTCTAGACAACAAGGTGGATGAAATTAGGGTACAAGCATTTCTCTGCTAAGAAAAGGGATGGGGGTGTATGCCTTATGATTAACGACTCATGGTGTAATCATAACAACATACAGGAACTCAAGTTATTTTGTTCAACTGACCTAGAATTCCTTAGAATCAAATGCCGACCGCATTATCTCCCAAGGGAATTCTCTTCGATTATAGTCACAGACGTGTATATCCCACCCCAAGCAGATACCTTGATGGCCCTGAAAGAACTTCACTGGACTCTATGTAAACTGGCTGCATTTATTGTAGCTGGGGATTTTAACAAAGCTAATCTGAGAACAAGGCTTCCTATATTCTATCAGCATAATGAATGTGCGACATGAGCTGGTAGCATTCTGAACCATTGCTACTCTAACTACCGCAATGCATACAAAGCCCTCCCCCGCCCTCCCTTCGGCAAATCTGACCATGACTCCATTTTGTTGCGCCAATCCTATAGGCAGAAACTAAACAGGAAACACCTGTGCTCAGGTCTATCCAACGCTGATCTGACCAATCGGATTCCACGCTTCAAGATTGCTTCGATCACGTGGACTGGGATATGTTCCGGGTAGCCTCAGACAATAACAATGACGTATACGCTGACTCGGTGAGCAAGTTTATTAGCAAGTACCTCGGAGATGTTGTACCCACTGTGACTATTAAAACCTTCCTTAACCAGAAACCATGGATTGATGGCAGCATTCGCACAAAACTGAAAGCGCGAACCACTGCTTTCAATCATGGCAAGGCATGCTTCAAGATGGCCACCATTGTTCCTGTTCCCAAGAAAGCTAAGGTAACTGAACTAAATGACTATCGCCCTGTAGCACTCACTTCTGTCATCATGAAGTGCTTTGAGAGACTAGTCAAGGATAATATCACCTCCACCCTACCTGACACCCTAGACCCACTCCAATTTGCTTACCAAGAAATTTGGCTTTTCACCTAAAACACTCACACATTTTTACAGATGCACAATTGAGAGCATCCTGTAGGGCTGTATCCCCGCCTGGTACGGCAACTGCACCGCCTTCAACCACAAGCCTCTCCAGATGGTAGTGCGGTCTGCACAACGCATCACTGGGGGAAAACTACCTGCCCTCCAGGACACCTACAGCACCCGATGTCACAGGAAGGCCAAAAGGATCATCAAGGACAACAACCACCCGAGCCGCTGCCTGTTCACCCTTGGTATCATCCAGAAGGAGAGGTCATTACAGTACAGGTGCATCAAAAGGTGCATCAAAGCTGGGACTGAGAGACTGAAAAACATCTTCTATCTTAAGGCCATCAGACTGTTAAACAGCCATCACTAACATAGAGACTGCTGCCAACATACAGACTCAAATATCTGGGCACTTTAATAAATGGATTTAATCAAGGTATCACTAGTTACTTTAAATAATGACACTTTAATAATGCTTACATATCCTACATTACTCATCTCATATGTATATACTGTATTCTATACCATCTACTGCTTCTTGCCTATGCCGCACGGAGAGACGTAAAGCAAGCAAACACACAGGTTACAGGTTTATCAGGTATGTAAAAATACAGTTATTGAATGATTTAATTTAAATGTTTGATGAGACATGCAATAATGTTAATGGTAGACCTCCTTTCGTCTTTCTTCCAAGCCAAGTCATTCGCCCGGATGTCAAAGCACTTGGTCCCCTTGATTCTCCTACGGTGGCTGTCCTTCTGTTTCTCCTTGCGCCTTGTCCATGTTCAGTCTCAACTTGATGATAATAGAAATAAATGCAAATATACTTCATATTATTACAAATACATCTCTTATATATCTCTTGGAAGGCCAGAAAATAAATGAACAGCAGACAATCATTTTTACCTGGTCAAATGCCTCCACATCCTTCTCAGCCCATGCCTGAAAGTGGTGCTCGAAGGCGTTCTGATCTGGTTCGACAAACTTCCACCACATCAGGTGGAGTTTCAGTGATCTCAAAGTACTGTGAGGGAAATGTTATGTTTGTATCAAATCAATGCTGCTTTTCTCTGAAACCAATTCGATGGGTTCATGCAGGTGACTGACTGATCATGTATGGAGGAATCCTCACTGTCACTGATAAGCAACTTGGCAGTACGCCCAGAATGTTGCTATGGAAACAACCGAGGTATCTCAGTTTCAAGGTCTCAACTTGGAGAGAGAAAGCCTTGTGAGGTATTGGTCAGTCACATGTGCGAGCCACCGGTAATGATTAATGAATTATGCTAAATCAGGCAAATATAACTTGCCATACATAAGACAACTGCTGGGACTGCCCCAGAGGAGCTTCTGATAGAACTGTGTGGTGTGCAGAGTTTGTTGTAAACTCTCCAGCTTGCTAATAATAAACAGTTCGGCTCCTGTCCGTACAGCAGGCGATAGGATGAGTACTCTGGAGGCCTGGACACTGCTTTTGTGTGCAAAGATAATTACTTTCAGATTATCCTCCCACCATTCCTGGTACCAGTCAAGGGACTTGCCCATGGATATCCCACTGGTCCGTTCATCCAAACCTGGAGTCACCATACATCTACACATTCACATTATATATAACTCACTGTACTATATCAGTCTATTTCGAAAAAAAACGGAATTACTGGGGGCCTATGCAAAACAATGCTACAACCATTGCGTTATTAACCACTAACATGTAAGCTAACATGGACTGAAACCAACTAGCCTAGAGCTAACCAGCGCTGAGCCGAACTAAATTTGGTTAGCATCAAGCTAGCGAACTGTTAAAAGCTATTTTCGTACAAATATTAACACTAACACATTTTATTGGGAAATCACATATTTACATATATTACCTAAAGTAAACTGAGCCTTTGTTCATAGAAAATAAAACAAATCGGATTTGTTGGATTTGTTCAACAAATTGGATTTGTTGAAAAAAATGACAGAAAGTTTGGACGCCATCTTAATCCTTTCTCTTACATGTAAACCATTAGCAACCTTGCCAAACTCCATTAGTTACAATGGGGAAAATACCAACCAGTTTTTCACTCATTAAAACTAGAGGTCGACCGATTAATTAGGGCCGATTTCAAGTTTTCATAACAATCGGTAATCAGCATTTTTGGATGCTGATTATGGCCGATTACATTGCAATCCATGAGGAGACTGCGTGGCAGGCTGACCACCTGTTACCTGTTTGCAACAAGGAGCCAAGGTAAGTTGCTAGCTAGCATTAAGCTCATCTTATAAAAAAACAATACATCTTAACATAATCACTAGTTAACAACACATGGTTGATGATATTACTAGTTTAACTACCTTGTCCTGTGTTGCATATAATCAATGTGGTGCCTGTTAATCTATCATCGAATCACAGCTTACTTCACCAAATGGGTGAGGATTTAACAAAAGTGCATTTGCGAAAAAAGCACCATCGTTGCACCAATGTATCTAACTATAGTCAGGGTATATGCAGCAGTTTGGACCGTCTGGCTCGTTGCGAACTGTGTTAAGACCATTTCTTCCTAACAAAGACCGTAATTAACTTGCCAGAATTTTACATAATTATGACATAACATTGAAGGTTGTGCAATGTAACAGCAATATTTAGACTTAAAATACGTAACATATTTCACTGAAAGGAGAAACGTTTAGTTTTTTAAATGATTGTTTCCGGATTTGACCATATTAATGATCTAAGGCTCGTATTTCTGTGTGTTTATTATATTAGAATTAAGTCTATGATTTTATATTTGATAGAGCAGTCTGACTGAGCGGTGCTAGGCAGCAGCAGGCTCATAAGTATTTATTCAAACAGCACTTTCTAGCGTTTGCCAGCAGCTCTTCGCAATGCTTGAAGCACAGTGCTGTTTATGACTTCAAGCCTATCAACTCCCGAGATTAGGCTGGCAATACTATAGTGCCTATAAGAACATCCAATAGTCAAAGGTACATGAAATACAAATTGTATAGAGAGAAATAGTCCTATAATAATAATAACAACCTATAATAATAACCTATAATATAATAACCTATAATAATAACTACAACCTAAAACTTCTTAAAACTTATTCGATGTAGGGGGCAGTATTCAGAAGTTTGGATGACTGAGGTGTCCAAAGTAAACTACCTGTTACTCAGGCCCAGAAGCTAGGATATGCATATAATTGGTAGCATTGGATAGACAACACTCTGAAACTGTTAAAATATTGTCTGTAGGGCAATCCATCCAGGAATTTTTTTTTGAGGTCATTGGACTTTTCAATGCTTTTCTATGGGAAAGTCAAATAATTAGGACCCAGATTGCAGTTCCTATGGCATCCATTTAGAAATGGTTTCATGCTTGTTTTTTTTTTTAATTAAGAAGTATTCGTATTCTTTCGAAGTATCCCTTAGAAGAACTCTTGTCTTTTGGCACGCGTGAATGAGTGCGCGCTCCTCGTTCTTCTTCTCCGGTATTGAACACCGTATATTCCATCTTAAATTTGATAGATTATTTACATATAAGGGTATCTGAGGTTGGATTAGAAACGTTGTTTGAATTGTTTGGACAACGTTTACAAGTAACTTTTTAGATTATTTTGTAGGCATGTTGGGCGAGTTGGAACAGGTGGATTTCTGAATCAAACGTGCCAAATAAACTGAAATTTTTGGGATATAAAGAAGGACTTTATTGAACAAAAAGACCATTCATTGTGTACCTGGGACCCCTTGGATTGCAAAAATATGAAGATCTTCAAAAGGTAAGTGATTTATTTTATCGATATTTTTGAGTTTTGTGAAAACTGTGCAGGTTATGAATTTGTTAATGCAGGAAGTGTGTGAGGCGCTGTCCTCAGACGATCAAATGCTATGCTTTCACCGTAAAACATTTTGTAAGTCGGACAAAGCGGTTTGATTACCAAGATTCAAAGCTAAAGGATGCTGTATAACACTTGTATTTTCTTGAATGTTTAATATTACTACTTTTGTATTTTGAATTTTGCGCTCTGCAATTTCACTGGATGTTGGCCAGGTGGGACGCTACCGTCCCACCTGCCCCAAAAGAGGAATATTGAAGACTCATGTTAAAAGGAACCACCAGCTTTCATATGTTCTGAGCAAGGAACTTTAAACGTTCGCTTTTTTACATGGCACATATTGCACTTTTACTTTCTTCTCCAAAACTGTGTTTTTGCATTTATTTAAAACAAATTGAGCATGTTCATTATTTATTTGAGACTAAATTGATTTTATTTATGTATTATATTAAGTTAAAATAAGTGTTAATTCAGTATTGTTGTAATTGTCATTATTACAAATAATATATATATATAAGATTGTATAATAATATAATAATATATATATATATATATATATATATATATATATATATATATATATATATATATTGTCATTATATATATATATATATATATATATATATATACACATAAGAATCGGCCGATTTATTGGTATCCTCTTTTTTGGTACTCCAATAATCGGTATCGGCATCTGCTTTGAAAAATCATATTCGGTAGACCGATAATTAAACTCCCTTGAATTGCCTTTAAACATCTCCAAACTTTTGGACTATGCAATTTACCAGGTTACCTCAACATTTTGAGTCATATTTAACTTTTGCACATGATATACCTGAATTAATAGGGTAAAATGATGAGACTGAGAAACGTTTGTTTTCATTAGTCATTCTCCAAGATGGAAGAAGAAATCAACAAAACCCTCACGATCTCAATAACACACTCCATTGATGCCACAGCTCCCCCTAGCGGCAATAATCATATACATACAGTTGAAGTCGGAAGTTTACATACACTTAGGTTGGAGTCATTAAAACTCGTTTTCAACTACTCCACACATTTCTTGTTAACAAACTATAGTTTTGGCAAGTCAGTTAGGACATCTACTTTGTGCATGACACAAGTCATTTTTCCAACAATTATTTACAGACAGATTATTTCACTGTATCACAATAACAGTGGGTCAGAAGTTGACTGTGCCTTTAAACAGCTTAGAAAATTCCAGAGAATTATGTTATGGCTTTAGAAGCTTCTGATAGGCTAACTGACATCATTTGAGTCCATTGGATGTGTACCTGTGGATGTATTTCAAGGCCTACCTTCAAACTCAGTGCCTCTTTGCTTGACATCATGGGAAAAATCAAAAGAATCAGACCTACGCATGTCTGGTTCATCCTTGGGAGCAATTTTCAAATGCCTGAAGGTACCACGTTCATCTGTACAAACAATAGTACGCAAGTATAAACACCATGGGACCACGCAGCCGTCATAGCGCTCAGGAAGGTGATGCGTTCTGTCTCTTTAGAGATGAACGTACTTTGGTGCGAAAAGTGAAAATCATAAATCACCCAGAACAACAGCAAAGGACCTTCTGAAGATGCTGGAGGAAACAGGTACAAAAGTATCTATATCCACAGTAAAACGAGTCCTGTACCGACATAACCTGAAATGCCGCTCAGCAAGGAATAAGCCACTACTCCAAAACGGCCATAAAAAAGCCAGACTACAGTTTGCAACTGCACATGGGGACAAAGATCGTGCTTTTTGGAGAAATGTCCTCTGCTCTGATGAAACAGAAATAGAACTGTTTGGCCATATTGACAATTGTCATGTTTGGAGGAAAAAGGGGGAGGCTTGCAAGCCGAAGAACACATCCCAACCGTGAAGCACAGGGGTGGCAGCATCTTGTTGTGGGGGTGCTTTGCTGCAGGAGGGACTGGTGCACTTCACAAAATAGATGGCATCATGAGGCAGGACAATTATGTGGATATATTGAAGCAACATCTCAAGACATCAGTCAGGAAGTTAAAGATTGGTCGCAAATGGGTCTTCCAAATTGACAATGACCCCAAGCATACCTCCAAAGTCTTTCAGCATGACAATGATCCCAAACACACTGCCCGGGCAACGAAGGAGTGGCTTCGTAAGAAGCATTTCAAGATCCTGGAGTGGCCTAGCCAGTCTCCAGATCTCAACCCCATAGAAAATATTTGGAGGGAGTTGAAAGTCCGTGTTGCCCAGCAACAGCCCCAAAACATCACTGCTCTAGAGGAGATCTGCATGGAGGAATGGGCCAAAATACCAGCAACAGTGTGTGAAAACCTTGTGAAGACTTACAGAAAACATTTGACCTCTGTCATTGCCAACAAAGGGTATTTAACAAAGTATTGAGATAAACTTTTGTTATTGACCAAATACTTTTTTTCCACCATAATTTGCAAATAAATTAATGAAAAATCCTACAATGTGATTTTCTGGATTTCCCCCCCTCATTTTGTCTGTCATAGTTGAAGTGTACCTATGATGAAAATTACAGGCCTCTCATCTTTTTAAGTGGGAGAACTTGCACAATTGGTGGCTGACTAAATACTTTTTTGACCCACTGTATACACCGTATTCTATTCTACTGTGTCTTAATCTATGGCGCTCTGACATTGCTCGTCCAAGTAGTTATATATTCTTAATTCCTTTACTCTAGATTTGTGTGTATTATGTGTATTGTTGTGAAATTGTTAGATATTACTGCACTGTTGGAGCTAGAAACACAAGCATTTCGCTACCTCCGCAATAACATCTTCTAAACAAGTATATGTGACCAATACAATTTATTTTAATATAGGCCTACACTCAGATAAAAAGGTGCTATCTACAAACTAAAAGGATTTTTCTGCTGCCCTAATAGGACAACCCTTTATGGTTCCAGGTAGAACCCCTTCTAGAACCCTTTTGGGCTCTATTCCACAGAGGGTTCTACATGGAACCAAAAAGACTTCTACCTGGAAGAACCAAAAAGTGTTCTCCTTTGCTGACAGCCAAAGAACCCTGTTGGAACCCCTTTCTCAAAAGAGTGTACTCAACAAGTTTAGCCTATTATGTTTACACCATTTAATTCTATATTCACACATCTGCCTGGTATTCAAGATAACACGCAACATAGCACCACCACCTTTGAAGGTTTTTGTCAACCTCTGCTCAGACTTAAATAGCAGTGTTCCAAGAAGCACCACCAGGGGTGACTGTAGTATCCCCAAACAGACACAAAGGAGACACAAGAGGGCATCCCACACTCATTTTAGATCCAAAGGGGTCTTTATTTTCATACTGTATGCTCTCACTCTCATCGCTAGCTCTTTTGCCATCTTCTCATGTATTTTCTTGGAACTCCATCCATACACACACACACACACACACACACACACACACACACACACACACACACACACACACACACACACACACACACACACACACACACACTACAGTCACATCTTGTTTACATTTCTCACGTTTTAGGTGTCCAGCTTTGGCCTTCGATGGATCATGCTACAATGAGATGGGCACAGAGGTACGTATGTACAGTCCTTTTCAGTGTGGCGGCAAATGAATTGAACAGGAGAATAGGATGTGGTTGCTTGTGGTGTGAGAGCAGTGTGGGTGGCGGGGGAGAACATCCACAGTGATGCTGATTGGTTGCTCTGGCTCATCACTTCTTGACTAAAATAAAAATTGATTTAGAAATTATTTTGACCTTGCCTTAGCTCAACAGCTGAAAAGCTTTCATTAACATACTTCCAGAGATAGCAAGACATTCAGTACTCACTGAATGAGGTAGCCTACCCATCCCCATTTACAAGTGAATTCATCAATTAAATAAATTATAATATAGCACATTCAATGACATTATTACTGTAGACTATAGGCTACTCCTGTATCTACCTTGTCCAATACCGTAATCATTGAATGAAATGCGTACCGTCCACATTAACAATTTTATTTATCAATTAGATAAATAATACAAGCACATGCCGTTACATTATTGTAGAATAGGCTACTCCCGTATTCACACTATATTAGGATACCGTTATGATTTCATTGGTCTTGTCAGGCATGATTTGAAGGTCTTCGATCAAAGTTGAACGTCGTACCTCGTTCCCTTCTTAAGTGAAAAGTAGTTATGCATCCCCTATTCAATTCAGTTCGAGTGTGAAGGCCTAGTGACAGTGGAAAAATAAACCCATAGCTCCAGCACACAAGGGCATCATCTTACAATGTAAAATATGTATATATCCTATAGCACCACGTGTGTATATTTTCATTTACAATTTAATTCAAACATGAAATAAATTATACTAGCACATCAAATTACGTTATTTTTGTACACTATCTTATTCCCTTATCGACATAGTAAATAATATTGCCTACCTGCTTTCGACAGTACGTTATAAACTCCTTATCAACAAACAGTCATTATTTTCTTATAAACCCAATTTGCCTTATCAACACAGTAGGCCTACATTTTTTATTTGTTTTATTTACAGTAGGCCTAAATATACTACGATTCCTGGTGTCTGTGACGCTCGCGGTTTGGCGCGACGCAGATCCAGTGGGGAGTGTGGTGAAACAGAGGTGACACAGTCTGTTCTTTTGAGCTTTGATTCAGTCTTTACCTGGCAATGTAATGTTAGGATATATAAGTTATGCTGTTTACAGGAGATTTGAAGGTGTGGGACAGAGGAATGTGTAGTTTCGCCGGGAAAAGTTGTGTCAACTGTAGGGGTGTACATGTTGCTGGGGATCGGAGGTGTCCGGTGCGAGAGAGGCAGGTTGAGGTGGCCAGGGTCAGAGTAGTGCAGAAAATGTTGTATTCTGACGCAGTGAAGAAGGTAGAGGAAGGTGGATCAAGGGTGAGGGATTCTGAGAGGATTCGTGTGAATAGTAGATCTGCGCCAGAACAGATGGATAGGCCAATTAGTGATCTATGTTTTAGTAAGGTTGGCTTCTTAGCGTTCATAGCAATGGTTATCAACTGTACTGCTGTGATTTAACGTAAATCACAGAAAATGGATGTTGTGGTGCCATCTGCAGAGAGATACTTGTGGATACGAGGTTTGACTAAAGAAGAGTTACAGAGTGTGTTGAGTGGTACTGTCCCGACCTCTCAGGTCATTGGCCTGGGGCAGGATCAGATGGGGTTAAAGTAGTGGAATAACGTGGTGGGTTTTAATGAGGGTTAGTAAGATAATGAAAAAACATTTTGTATTTAATTCGACCCATTTTGTATCACAAAGTGTAACGGATTTATACTATAGCTGATTTGGGGGCGGTAACGCAACAAATTGGATGCCAACCGCAGTTAAACTCCACCGAAGAAGAAGAAGAAGACGACGACAAAGAAGAAGAAGAATGATTATTTCTGGCTGTAGTTGACGCATGAAGTGTCACATTTCCTCTGCTTTTTTGTTGTTGATTTTGGCAACATTCAGAAACTCGGTAACGTCACACCCAACAGTATCAGCTGTAGTGTTAACGTTGGGCTTTTATAATATTTTATCTGCAAACCAGACTAACAAAGACATCTTTTCTGGCACGGATAAAAGTGCGTTTTGAAAGGATTCCACGCAATATTATTGCAAGACTATACGCTAGCTAGATATGCGAGGATGTGTCGTTTAACTAGACACAACGTTCGCTTGCTAAACTGTACATTCTTGATGTTTTTAGATAGCGTTGCTATCTAGCTAACGTTAGCTCGCTATAGAGTCAGGCTTCCCGTGTGTGATTTCAAAGTAGTCAGATTGATTTCAAAAAGTCACCAAGTTAACGTTAGCTAGTTAATGCTAAACTGCTAGTGTGAGATTACCATTGTGCAATTAGTCAACAAGCAAGTCGGCGTTAAAAGCTAGCTAGCTAACTTGGCTAGCTATATTAACGATTTATTAGCCAGTTAGTAATACAATTTAGCCTGTAGTTTATTCTTGATTATACTGTTAGTTTGTCGTTATCATTCTTAAATATGGTAGCCTATGTCGAGGATGTGATCATGATTTTGTAATATTACGTACTTATTGTATAACGTTGCCACAAAACTGTCGAATCACAAAATCATGATCACATTCTCGACATTGGCTACCATATTTAAGTACAGTAGCTAGAATCTGCTGCTGACATTTCAGCTAGTCAGTCATATTGTAGCTGGCTTCAGACATAGCTCGTTTGCTAATTTAATAGATGATTATAGTTTAGATTTACATTTATGGTGTGGTGATTTACTTATTAGGGAATTTATAACAGCCTGATTGAGTCATGTATTGTGGTTTGATTAATGAAGGACTGTGGTAGGCAATTAGATGTAAACATATGTTAGCAATGTCAGTGATGATTTGTGGGCTCACTTTCTTCCTGTGTCTATCTGTCCTTAGCTGGCCCCACCAATCCCTACCATTATGCCTGCTCTATTAGAGAGGCCCAAACTGTCCAATGCCATGGCACGCGCCCTGCACAAGCACATCATGCGGGAGCGAGACCGCAAGAGACAAGGTAAGAAAGAACACTCTCCCCAATGACACTGGGAGTTTGCAAACTCCAAAAAGTTACTGCCTATGTTTACATGCACACCGTTTTCCGGATAGTGGCTCATATCCCGCTTAAGGTCTTAATCGGGATAAGCTGTTTACATTTGATATCCTGAGTATCCTTATTCTCATGAACAAACAGGATATTCCTAACTTAAGTTCATATGGGTTAAATTGAATAGTAACTGTGATATGGACACTGACTGTAGTCCTATAACCTCTCACATGTAACATAGTATAATATTAACACCTGCAGAATGATTAATTTCTTTCAGTGAAATGATACAACAAACTTTTATTAAAATATTTTCTATATATAAAAAAGGAAGGGAAGTGCCGCTACGGTACACAATAGTAGACTTTGGTAGACAGAAGGTGCTCTTTTGTAAAAGGGGTAAACTGGTCATCAAAAAGCTAGGAAGACCAAGGCACTCTTTAATATGATTAATTAAAATGCCTTAATTTGTGTGGCATGTTCAATGGAAACAAAGTTTTAAAACTCTGATGCGTTTTGGCTGCATGGCCTTCATCATGGAGTACAAAGGTATAATACATGTCCTCTTTTGAACATCTTTTTCAATCAACCCTAATTTGAAGAGGGAGTGGTTACATAATTCATTGGACAACACCTAGTATGTAATACTATACACATGAAAAAGTGAAATACTGTAGATGTGTTATCAAAAATGCATATCAAGGCTAGAAGCATCAGAACCCCTAGAAAGGTAGTTCTAACCTTGAATATGACTGGGCAAAGTGGAATATGATAGCCATCTATTTTATAGTACACTAGATAACCGCAACATGGACCACAACAGTTTAAACATAGCTGAGGGCAATGGAGCAATGTGAATCTTGTCTGGGGACAAGGAGTGGAGAAATTTGATTTCTTTCTTTCTGCGTCTCTTGATAAAATGTGAATACATGTATAATGTGTTGTCTTTGACACTGTTATGCAAGCATACAGTATTTCAACCACATAAAATATGCACCCAAGAGGAGCTGAAGTCTTATCAGAAAAATGTCATTTTCTCAGCTTTTCATTTCCTTAAAACCAGTCAAACTGATGACACTAGACATTTGGTAAGATGACGCGCAAGAAGAAGGCAGACGTTTTATGTTCCCCCCAGCCGATTGTTTTTTTTATTTTTTTAACGTATTTTGTACATAATGTTGCCGCTACAGTCTCGTCTTTTATGACCGAAAATAACTTCTGGACATCAGGACGGCAATTACTCACAACGCACTGGTAGAATCCATTTTTCCCTCTGACGAGGCCGACGCTAAAGGTATACTTTATTGGGAACAGGCCCAGATCCCCGTAATTTGCGTGAAGAGGAGGCTAAGAAAATTTGTCTGAAGGGCGAGCTGCCTTCTGAGAATTTGTAGATGATTGAAATAAACCCCCACTTCTTTCCATTCTGATAGCTAACATGCAATCTTTGGATAATAAAATATATGACCTTGGCGGAAGATTAAACTACCAATGGGACATTCAAAACTGTAATATCTTATCGACACCAACATACAGCTGGCTGGTTATACGCTGCACCGGCAGGATAGAACAGTGGTGTCTGGTAAGACAAGGGGTGGAAGACTATGTATTTTTGTAAATACAGCTGGTGCACGATATCTAAGGAAGTTTTGAGCTATTGCTCGCCTGAGGTAGAGTATCTCATGATAAACTGTAGACCACACGACATACCTAGAGTTTTCATCTGTATTTTTCATAGCTGTTTACATACTACCACAGTCAGAAGCTGGCACTAAGACGGCATTGAATGAGCTGTATTACGCAATAAGCAAACAAGAAAATGCTCAACCAGAGGTGGCGCTTCTAGTAGCTGGGGACTTTAATGCAGGGAAACTTAAATCTGTTTTACCAAATTTCTATCAGCATGTTAAATGTACAACCAGAGGGGGAAAAAACTCTGGACCACCTTTACTCCACACACAAAGACACGTACAAAGCTCTCCCTCGCCTTCCATTTGGCAAATCTGACAATAATTCTATCCTTCTGATTCCTGCTTACAAGCAAAAATTATAGCAGGAAGCACCAGTGACTAGATCAATAAAAAAGTGGTCAGATTAAGCAGATGCTAAGCTACAGGACTGTTTTGCTAGCACAGACTGGAATATGTTCCGGGATTCCTCCGATGTCATTGAGGAGTACACCATATCAGTCACTGGCTTCATCAATAAGTGCATTGATGACGTCGTCCCCACAGTGACCGTACGTACAAACCCCAACAAGAAGCCATGGATTACAGGCAACATCCTCACTGAGCTAAAGGCTAGAGCTGCCGCTTTCAAGGATTGGGACTCTAACCCGCAAGCTTATTAGACATCCCGCTATGCCCTCCAACGAACCATCAAACAGGCAAAGTGTCAATACAGGACTAAGATCGAATCATACTACACTGGCTCTGACACTCGTCGGATGTGGCAGGGCTTGCAAACCATTAGACTATAAAGGGAAGTACCACCAAGAGCTGCCCAGTAACACGAGCCTACCAGACGAGCTAAACTACTTATATGCTCACTTCGAGGCAAATAACACTGAAACGGGCCACCCCACTCCACACTGCCCTTTCCCACCTGGTGGTAAGGGTAGGTAAAGTTCAACAATATGCTAGGGGGACTAAACACCTCCCTCTGCAACTAGATCCTGGACAGGGCCACCCCAGGTGCGTGCTCAGTCCTCTCCTGTACTCCCCATTCACTCATGACTACATGGCCAAGCACGACTCCAACACCATCATCAAGTTTGCCGATGACACAACAGTGGTAGGCCTGATCAACGACGAGACCGCCTATAGGGAGGAGGTCAGAGACCTGGCCATTTGGTGCAAGAACAGTAACCTCTCCCTCAATGTGATCAAGACAAAGGAGATGATTGTGGACTACAGGAAAAATAGGACTGAGCACTCCCCCATTCTCATCGACGGTGCTGCAGTGGAGCAAATTGAGAGCTTCAAGTTCCTTGGTGTCCACATCACCAACAAACTAACATGGTCCAAGCACACCAAGCCAGTCGTGAAGAGGGCATGACAAAACCTATTCCCCCTCAGAAGACTGAAAAGATTTGGCGTGGGTCCTCAGCTCCTCAAAATGTTCCACAACTGCAACATCGAGAGCATTCTGACTGGTTGCACCACTGCCTGGTATGGCAACTGCTCGGCCTCCGACCGCAAGACACTACAGAGAGTAGTGCGATCGGCCCAGTACATCACTGGGGCCAAGCTTCCTGCCATCCAGGACTTCTATACCAGGCGGTGTCAGAGGAAGGCCCTAAAAATTGTCAATGACTCCAGCCACCATAGTCATAGACTATCTGAGTCTGGGCCCGAGAGGCTTCTAAACTGCCTCTACCCCCAAGCCTTAAGATTCCTGAACACCTAATCAAATGCCCACTCAGACTATTTGATTGCCCCCCCCCCCTCTTTTATGTCACTGCTGCTCTTTGTTATCATCTTTGCATAGTCACTTTAATAACTCTACCTACATTTACATATTACCTCAACTACCTCAACCAACTTTACTGCTGCTCTTTAATCACTTGTTACTTTTATTTCTTTATTCTATCCATATTTTTTTTAAACTGCATTGTTGTTTAGGGGCTCGTAAGTAAGCATTTCACTGTAAGGCTTCACCTGTTGTATTCTGCGCATGTGACTAAAATTTGATTTGATTTCACACAGGACAAGTCTTTCTACTGTTTTGGAGTTATTGCGTTTTCTCCCTGGTCCCTAAACAAAACAGACAACTTTACTGGTGTTAACCTTACTAGGGCAGGCGGAACCCCTTGACAACATTCCGCTGAAAAGGCAGCGCGCGAAATTCATTTTTCTTTTGTTGTTGAAATATTTAACTTTCACACATTAACAAGTCCATTACAGCAAATGAAAGAAACATCTTGTTAATCTACCCATCATTTCCGATTTCAGAAATGCTTTACAGCGAAAGCACAACATATGATTATGTTAGGTCATAGCCAAGTCAAAAAAACACAGCCATTTTCCAGTCAAAGATAGGAGTCACAAAAAGCAGAAATATAGATAAAATTAATCACTAACCTTTGATGATCTTCATCAGATGACACTCATAGGACATCATGTTACAGAAAACATGTATGTTTTGTTCGATAATGTGAATATTTATATCCAAAAATCTCAGTTTACATTGGCGCGTTACGTGCAGTAATGTTTTGATTCCAAAACATCCAGTGATTTTGCAGAAATACTCATAAAACATTGATAAAAGATACAAGTGTTATTCACAGAATTAAAGACAGACTTCTCCTTAATGCAACCACTGTGTCAGATTTCAAAAAAACTTTACGGAAAAAGCATAATCTGAGAACGGAGCTCGGAGCCCAATCCAGCCAGAGAAATATCCTCCATTTTGGAGTCAACAGAAGTTAGAAATAACCTTTGATGATCTTCATCAGAAGGCACTCCCATGAATCCCAGTTCGACAATAAATGACTGTTTTGTTCCATAAAGTCCATAATTTATGGCCAAATAGCCACTTGTTGTTAGCGTGTTCAGCCCAGTAATCCATCTTCATGAGGCGTGAGCTCTTCGTCCAGACAAAAACTCAAAGTTCTGTTACAGGTCGTAGAAATAAGTCAAACGATGTATGGAATCAATCTTTAGGATGTTTTTAACATAAAACAATAATAATGTTCCAACCGGAGAATTCCTATGTCTGAAGTAAAGCAATGGAACGAGTGCTAACTCTGTCGGGTGCGCGCGTCACGAGCCTGAGACACTCTGCCAGACCACTGACTCAAACAGGTCTCCTGAGCCCCTCCTTTTTATAGTAGAATCCTCATTCAAGTTTCTAAAGACGGTTGACATCTAGTGGAAGCCGTAGGAAGTGCAACTTGACTCCATAGACACTGTGTATTCGGTAGGCCAAGCTTTGAAAAACTACAAACCTCAATGTCCCACTTCCTGGTTGGATTTTTCTCAGGTTTTCGCCTGCCATAAGAGTTCTGTTATACTCACAGACCTCATTCAAACAGTTTTAGAAACTTCCGAGTGTTTTCTATCCAATACTAATAATACTATGCATATATTAGCATCTGGGACAGAGTAGAAGGCAGTTTACTCTGGGCACACTATTCATCCAAAAGTGAAAATGCTGCCCCCTATCCCAAAAGAGTTAACTAGATTACTAATTCATTCATTCTGTCAATGTAAGACATTCTGGTGAGCACTACTTTCAGTTAGTCTTCTGGGGCAAAAGGTTATGACAAATGGCCTACCAAATTTCTGAAATTATAATATGGCCTACCAGATTTCGGGAATTATAATCAGAATTGTCTAAATTAGGGGTTAAAGTAGCCAGTAGTAAATTCATTATAATAGGCTAAGTTATTATGGTGGATTGAACTGCTCAGGTATGCTACTTTTTGAAATGACTTGTTTGGCAATCCGATGAAAACATCACACAACACCCATGATATGCAAAACTAAGCCTGCACAGACAGCAAAAACAACAGTAAACAGGGTTAGATGTTTACATTCCACAGTATCCCGTCTTAGATTAGCATATACCAGGCATCTTATCTGGGTTTTTCATAACTGGGTTACAAGCTTTTGTAAACGGGATATGATGTTTGTGCGCCAACTCAAAAGCAAAATACTTGAGTATCCCGAATAATAACAGGATATTGGTGTGCATGTGAACGTGGTCATTGATACCAACTCCTGTCCTGTAAACCCCCTCATCCAACCTTGTGTCACAGAGGAAGAAGAAGTAGACAAAATGATGGAGCAGAAGCAGAAGGAGGAGGAAGAAAGGAAGAGGAAGAAAGAGGTGGAGGAGAGAATGTCTTTAGATGAGACAAAAGAGCAGGTGCGTTATTGAGATTTTTACATTGGCCAGTGCCTGCTTCTTTCTATTTATTTTATTCAACTCCTCTTTGTTTGTCCCTCTCGCTCTGCCTTAGATCATGAAGATGGGGGAGAAGCTACAAGGGCTACAAGAGGAGAAACACCAGCTCTTCCTCCAGTTGAAGAAAGTGCTCCATGAGGAGGAGAAGAGACGGAGGAAAGAACAGAGGTAAAGGCTCTACCGGCTCTTGAATGAACTTTCTGGAGGTCTTACAAACATCACTTATCCTTAGCCTTGTGGTTCCAGATCTGTATGTGCTGTCTTGACCACATCTATGGTGTGACAGCGCATACATATCTGGGACCACCAGGCTAACACATCCCCACATTCAACAGCAACCTACTTAGGTTATTGGCTTTTGATGTGAGATTCAGTCCTATTTGCTGATAGATTCGCGTTAACATTGTTACCATACACATACACACATTGTTACTACTGACTGCTAGTGTGTGACTATGGACATAATTGTTTTCTTGTAGTGATATGACAACCCTGACATCATCTACGTACCAGCCCAGCATGGCTATCCACTCCCACTCAGGACAACACCTGCTCAGCATGCAAGGTAATTCACATAGATTTTATGTATCACAAGTTTGATTGTTAATACACACAAACTGTGTATTATCTTTCTCTCTGTCTCCTTCCTCTCTATATCAATGATCAGCGGGTCAAGTGAGTCACGGCCGCTCTGCTGCCCTGCTAGGAGAACGCAGTAAACAGCTCTTCCAGTCCCCTGTCCTTCCGGTGAGTGAGCAAACTTCTTAATATAAACGCATGTAAAGTGTTGGTCCCATGTTTCATGACCTGAAATTAAAGATCCCAGAAATGTTCCATATGCACAAAAAGCATATTTCTCTCTATTTTGTGCACAAATTTGTTTACATCCCTGTTAGTGAGTGTTTCTCCTTTGCCAAAATAATCCATCCACCTGACAGCTGTGGCATATTAAGAAGCTGATTGAAAAGGATGATCATTACACAGGTGCACCTTGGGCTGGGTACAATATAAGGTTATGTTACAAAACACAATGTCACAGATGTCTCAAGTTGAGGGAGTGTGCAATTGGCATGCTGACTGCAGGAATGTTCACCAGAGCTGTTGCCAGAGAATTTAATATTAATTTCTCTTCCATAAGCTGCCTCCAACATCGTTTTTGAGAATTTGGCAGACCACGTGTAACCACGCCAGCCCAGGACCTCCACATCTGCCACCTTCACCTGCGGGATCATCTGGGACCAGCCACCCAGACAGCTGATGAAACTGGGTTTGCACAGCCAAAGAATTTCTGCACAAACTGTCATAAACTGTCTCAGGGAAGCTCAATTGTGAGCTCGTCATCCTTACCAGGGTCTTCACCTGACTGCAGTTCGGTGTTGTAACCGAGTTCAGTGGGCATATGCTCACGTTCGATGTCCACTGGCATGCTGGAGAAGTGGATGAATCCCGCATTTAACTGTACTGGGCAGATAGCAGACAATGTGTATGGTGTCGTGTGGGCGAGCGGTTTCCTGATGTCAACATTGTAAACTGAGTGCCCCATGGTGGAGGTGGTGTTATGGAATGGGCAGGCATAAACTTCTAACAACGAACACAATTGCATTTTATCGATGTCAATTTGAATGCAGAGATCCCGTGACAAGATCCTGAGGCCCATTGTCGTGCCGTTCATGCCCTGCTATCACCTGAAGTTTTAGCATGAAAATGCATAGCCCCATGTCGCAAGGATCTGTACACACTCCTGGAAGCTGAAGCTGAATATGCCCCAGTTGTTCTGTGGCCTGCACAGACATGTCACACATTGAGCATGTTTGGGATGCTCTGTATCAACGTGTATGACAGTGGGTTCCAGTTCCCGCCAATATCCAGTAACTTCGCACAGCCATTGAAGAAGAGCGGGACAACATTCCACAGGCCACAATCAACAGCCTGATCAACTCTATGCATAGGAGATGTGTTGCGCCGCATGAGACAAATAGTGGTCACACGAGATACTGACTGGTTTTCTGATCCACGCCCCAACACATCTGTAAACAGTATGTACATTCTTGAAGCCCACAGGCGTTGTGACATTACTCCATTCATGGCAGACTTATCACCGCGATGTGTATGTTTTGAAAAGGAAATAAGAGGTTTTATTTGATCGTTTATGTTGTATATACCGGTTCTCCATATTTTTGATAGCCACAAGGACAGTGTGGCTGTATTTCCAGTCCATGTGAAATCCATAGATTAGGGTCTAATGAATTTATTTCAAATGACTGATTTCCTTATATGACCTGTAACTCAGTGAAATCTTTGAAACTGTTAAATGTTGCGTTTATCTTTAGGTTCAGTGTAGAAATGGGGTTCTTAGGGTTTGGCCTCAAGCACCTTAGTTAGTGTATGCAGCAGGCACTTGTTCCTGTTGATTATAATTAGGACTTCAGTGACTTGAGGAATGACTGGGGACACAAGATGCCCTAGTTGTTGTACTTAATTGTTCTATAATTAATTTAGTTCAGGCTTGAATGTAATGTAATAACTATATAATATATGCAATTCCAGTACAGTGAATGCCTGAAAACGTGTCCTGTATGTTGTTTGACAGGGGCGTCACTACCAGAGCCAGCCAGGGATGAGCTCCGGAGGCTTGGAGCATGGGCAGTATGCATCCAGCCAGGCAGCCCATGGCCCCTACGGCCAGCTCACCCAGGCACAGCACGGCACACCCTTCGCCCCCAGCCAGTCTGTCCCTGTCAGTTACGCCAGCAGCTCACAGCTCAGAGGTAACCGCTTTGAATTTTTAATGTAATTGTTATTTCAGAGACGTGTTGTCTATGTGAGATGTTAAAGCAAATCATTTTGTCTGGTAGCCTGCTCCCAGATCTGTTGTCTCGCCCGCTCCTATTGTCATTGTAATGCCAAGCATGTTTGACAACGATCAATGGAGTTGTCAAGATGGCACAAACGGATCTGGGAACAGGTGTTGAATCTTTAGGTATTATGTTTTTTCAAGGTGACTATGTTGCGGTTATTATGAGAATGAGAAACCTAATGTGTGTGCTGTTTGTGCGTGCTTCATTCATAAACCCCATCGCTAATGTCCCCTCTTGTGTCCAGGTGCCTCAGCCTTCCAGGCCATGCAGTACCTGCCTCAACAGCAGCAGGGCTACGCTGTACACAGCCACTTTACCTCTCAGCCAGGTACCTTTTCACCTGTGTGTCTGTCTACTAAAATCTATATGTTGTCGTAGGCCCTGTTGCGATTGTGGCACAGTATGTTTAAGAAGGTTTATGCGTAAAGGCGCTGGGATTGCTTGGTGTACTGACTGCACCTAGGACTCTGTCAGTAATTGAATAACCATAACTGATGTTTATGGATGATGTCCGCCATGAAAATTAAACAACGCCAAAAAAACATTTAAATTGACCTATATTTATTTTGTATGAACTTTTTATACATTTTTTGATGTAGGTGAACTTGACCTAATAGCGGGAGTGTTTACTAATGATCATAAGCATTTGATTTGCTAACTTAGTCTACATCTCCTCCTTTTCCCAACTGTCGTTGGATGCTCGAGCAGCTAATCCGCTAGATGCATGGGGGTGGAGAAGTGCTAGCCTACATGCTATGGCATTTCAGTAAAAAAAAAAAAAGTTTGTGTGGATAAGTAAATAAATCTGTCTTTAAAAACAGGTTGGTTGTGTCTGACTATTAATTACTCAACAGCAGTTGACAAGTTTGTTCTGGCTCTGAGACCTATAATGTGCTAATGTGTCAAATGGACAATGTGCAAATCCTATCCAACCTGGCATAGTATCATTTGATACGTAGTCTTCTCTTAATTTCTAGACTAATCTACGGTGATAAATAGGCTGTGTTGCGTGTATTTGTTTCTAGGTTAATGATGGTCAGTTTAGCCTAGTTGTCTTCCCTTCATACGTTCCTTGTCAATTCATGATCTTATAGCCTACTTTCGGAAAGAATAAGGTAGTCCTAGGTTTTTTCATATGTTTTAAGAAAAACATTTTTTTTTGCTCTTGTGTCTGACATAAGCTGGTGGCTTTGATTGACAGGTCCTTTTAAGGGGTGGTGCGTGTGTGAGTTCGCTGATTTTCTCTCTATAGGCCTATATGTCCATTCAGAAGGTTTCTTAAAGTAGCCTGTCCAGTCTTCTATCTGTAATGAAAATTGAATGCTCCGGTCATAATTTAATCTTGTTAAAGGCCATTTCTCACCAAGTCTGTAATTTTCGTCCCAATAATTAGGAAGAAAAAAATAAATACGTGCACGTCTTGTTTATGATGGCGTTCACACCAATTGCGAAATATCGTCCTGCCACAATCCGTCAATTATTTATCCGGAACAGTTTAGATTTTCGTGTCTTTTTCGAATGCAAAAATAATCTGTTGACCTAATGGAATTTGTTATCAGGGACACTGCCGCTTACAGGTCTTTTGGGTTCATTGTGTGAATTTATGAACAAATGAATTTCTCCGACTTTTTAACGTTTGCAATGCATCAGTTAAGCTATGTATCAATTCAATGGGATCACGTCACACCAGATCTCGGCTACATACACTTTGTTCTCACCAGTTCATTGCTAACGCTGCAGCCTATTTTATAGCCATTCAGCAAGCAAGACGATTGATCAATGCTTCTCTTCTCGAATAGGCCTATTAGTTTTAGAAATTGCTCGAAATAAGTTACAAATTATATTGCTCGTTCAAGAGCTAGAGAGAGGGGGATGAGATGGGCCAGTGGAGTTGCCAGCAGAGATGTGTGAATTGCCCAAGAAGGGAACAGTGAGGAGACACTGTTCTCTGTTCACTCAGAGACTGGGGGCTGTGCATGCACACGGGAAGAGCTGAGTGACCGATTTCATTTTTTAGAAGCGCAGCGCACAGGCATAAAGGTTTGTTTTAATTTAATTGAAATGGAAGTCTACTGAAGTGAGACTTTGTCCTTGTGTTCCTTGGCTAATTCTATAGTTTTGTTCACCAGCTAGGTTGTTTTTCAATGTTTTGAGTTTCAACTGCTAGGGAGAAGCAATGTGGATACTAGTCAGACTCAATCTTACAGGCGAAAACATGCATTACCACGACAAAAAATGTAAGTCTCTGTTTAAAAGACTTACCGGTAGGTCACAAAAAGTTTTATGAAATTAAACAATATAACACACTACTTCTTGCTACTAATACATGTATTGTTTTAGAAACACTACAAAGCGTGCTCATCTGTATTTTTTTTGTATGTTTTGTTGGTGTAATTTTAGAGATGTAATTTTATCTGGGCTGGTAAAAATCTGAATACCTGTCACAGTGGCTGGTGTACCAAAAAGTACATTTTAGTCCCTGGCTGTTGGCAGGCGGTGGCGCTCAATCAGGTCAAGGTGACCATTCTTCACTGACTGAAGAGGGAGGGTGAAGCGGAGAAAGTGAAGGCTGCGGAACACACGCGCTCACACACACGCCGTTCTTTATTGTATGTTGTTGTTTAAGGGGGCAGCTGCTGGTGGAATGTAAATGTCTTAAGTTTATTCCGTAACCAGTTCACAATAACATTGTTGGTTGAACATGTGGTTCGCATGTTCAGTTAATCAATTGTAATTTATTAATAATGTAATGGATGTTTGCCTGTGTTCATTTAAAAAAAGAAAAGTTTTTTTCTTTACAAATTAACTTGATGTAGTATAGACTCTCTGTATTTGTCTCAGAAAAACACCAATTAATTTAAAAGCACTGCAAAAGACCCATGTTGGCATATCAAAACATTTTTTTCAAACTATTTTAATTTTGGGACTGTTCAAGATCAGTTTGGGACAGTTGAAATTGCACTTCCAGATGGTACCAGGATGGATGGTGAGGAAATAAAGTTAGTCGCATGCTCTGCCTAAACTACTACTCACTTCTCTTGCTTCCCTCCATTTTTCTCTTTTAAACATATTCTGTATTTTGTCACCAGGATTCATCCCTAGTGCTGGGATCCCTCTACAGAAGCAACTGGAACATGCCAATCAACAGTCTGGCTTCACTGACTCTGTGAGTTTGTTGGGCCCCTTAATAGAGTGGAAGAGTAGCATTGCACACAATTAAATAATATGGTGTTATAAACCATACAGTGTTCAAACAAACCTTTTTAGAGGTTGATCACAAGCAGTGTACTGTATCTGTTTGTGGACGGGCCGTCTGTGGTTAACTCACACGTAACTGTCCGTTAATCTTTGTCTGCTGTGTTTTTGTGGTGGTTTCAGAGTGCTCTACGGTCCGTGCACCCTCAGGCTCTTCATGCCAGTGCTGCAGGCCTGCTGCCTACCCCCTCCCTCACAGTGCAGATCCCTCCTGCCAAGGTAAGGCCAACCCTCTTTACCCACCTGCCCTGGGTTGTCTTCATTAGGACAAAAGTAGCAAAATGTTTTGCAATGAAAAACTAAACAAGTGTTTCTTATTGGACCGGTGTAGTTAGTACCTCTCCATTTCACTCAGTTTTCTTCCATTTTGTGCCTAATAAACACAACCTTGCTGTATGTACTACCCTCTTCCCTCTGGCATGACACACACCACAAAGCCACTTAGTCAGTTATCCTTATCAATTCATAACGTCATGTCTTCCTTTCTTGCTCCTCCTGTTCTGTGTGAATAGTCTGGCTTGCCATACACCCATCCCCCCCGTCCGGCTTCTCCAGGAAGCTTCACTCATGGAACTCCTCCACAGCAGGCTCACCCAGTGAGTATCCTATCACTAGGGCCTGGAGTTTTGGTTGATGATATGTAGCACTGTGCTTTTACCGGTATTTCCAGCCTTATTCTGCTAGTGACGCAGCTGTCAGAAAATTCTAGGAAATTATATTTGACACGAGCTGTTTCCAATCAATCAATGGCTGGTTGTACGCGCGTGTTTAGCGGGGGTTCGCCTGATCCAGGGGAGGCGTAGTTCTGCGAATACATTTTTTGGGGGGGGCAAGGAACTCTTTTTGTAGATCAGTGATTCTGCACCTTACTTTGCTCAAACTGATCCTCTCCAACTGACTCAATTTCTGGTCATCGGCGGGTATAAAAATGGGGCAGTTAAAATGGAGAGTCAATGAAACCAAACATGGAAGGAGAAAGAAAAGTTCCAAAATAAGAATATAGCTTTAAGAAAAAGTACGCAGCAATACTCCACAGTAATACTCCACTCTTTGCAGATGACGACAATATATTCAGCAAAACATGCAACTTAGCATTAGCTCATAAACACAAAGACAGGATAGACGGACATCTGAAATAACATTACGCTGTCTCATAAGAATTCTAGGACTACTGGCCAAGATCGTTTAGTCAGGTGGGAGGTCCTGGAGGATATGGTGGAGGGTTTCGCAAGTGCCAACATCCCTCTAGAAAAAGTTGATAACCCCGAAATGCGCGCATTCATTAAATAAACATGTAAAAAACAGAGGCACAGTCCCTAGGTGGAGCCAACTCAGGAGTCGACATCTACCAAAGGTAGCCACAAAACACGAAGAGGAACTAAAACTGACACACTGGATCAATATGTTCATATTTTGATTGTCTTGCAAGGAGAGCTGGGTGAAGATTGAAAAGTTGTTCTGGCTGATAGTGTTGAATAGTGCACTCCCTATAAATACACTGTCTGAAAGTATTAAAACATGTCTACAATATTATGAGGTTGATTTTAAAAAGATAACTCGATTTGTGTCAGACAATTCAAGATGCATGGTGAATTCATGCAATTACATTCTGTGGGGGTTGTTATCAAATTGTTGCGTTTGACTGGCAATACCCGTGTTGTGGCTCTTGCCAGCAATATCTGGCAAACTCATTTCCCAGAGGTTGCAGTCATCAATAAAATCAGACAGTTAACCGTAAATGTGTGGATACATTTAATCAGGTCAAAGAAACTCCATATTATAACCCGGGTTACTCTGAAAATAGTTTAGATCAACCAGCTCATACATTTCTCAATGCAATACAGAATAAATAAAAAAATCCCCAACAAGTGGTCAGTTGGAAGGTAAGCAGTCTGCGGTTATCTTCTGTTTCAAATTTCGCCAAAGAATGTTAGAACTGGACCAATACACACACCATGCAAAACCAAACCGCAGCAAAATTAATCCGTTCTGGAAAAGCTCTGCAAATGTACAATTATAAATATCTCTCTGTTTCAAACAATTCCGTTGATGTTGAAAGAACCGCGTCATCGTATGGTCAAGTATTTATTCACCAGTGCCAATCGTTATCGGTTATTATCACAATAGACGATTAGCGTAACCATACTAAAACTTTATTCACATGTGCTAGCCTAGGTTACGTTATTCTTTCTTGATGTTTTTTTTTATGCTTTAGAATGTTAAGGTTGAGACTGTGTCGTCAGAATCCTGTCTGTTATCGCGATTTCCTCTCCATTTTTAAGTTTTTACATGATTTTCTATAGTGAATGAAAAATGTATATAGATTTCTTTTAATCAAATGTGTATTTACGTTGCATTCGGAAAGTATTCAGACCCCTCCTGTTTCTATTGACCATCCTTGAGATGTTTCTACAACTTGATTGGACTCCACCTGTGTTAAATTCGATTGATTGGTCACTGTGTGTGTGTGTGTGTGTGTGTGTGTGTGTGTGTGTGTGTGTACACAGTGCACGTCAGAGCAAAAACCAAGCCATGAGGTCGAAGGAATTGTCCATAGAGCTCCAAGACAGGATTCTGTCGAGGCACAGATCTGGGGAAGGGTACCAAAACATTTATGCAGCATTGAAGGTCCCCAAGAACACAGTGGCCTCCATAATTCTTAAATGGAAAAAGTTTGGAACCACCAAGAGTCTTACTAGAGCTGGCCACCCGGCCAAACTGAGCAATTGGGAGAGAAGGGCCTTGGTCAGGGAGGTGACCAAGAACTCGGTGGTCATTCTGACAGATCTCCAGAGTTCATGGTAGAGTGGCCAGACGGAAGCCACTACTCAATAAAAGGCACATGACAGCCCGCTTGGAGTTTACCAAAAGGCATCTTTTTTTTTTTTTACCTTTTATTTTACTAGGCAAGGCAAGAACAAATTCTTATTTTCAATGACGGCCTAGGAACAGTGGGCTAACTGCCTGTTCAAGGGCAGAACGACAGATTTTGTACCTTGTCAGCTCGGGGATTTGAACTTGCAACCTTTCGGTTACTAGTCCAATGCTCTAACCACTAGGCTACACTGCCGCCCCAGTGGACTCTCAGATCTTGAAACAGGATTCTCTGGTCTGATGAAACCCAGATAAAAGTTTTTGGCCCGAATGCCAAGCGTCACGTCTGGAGGAAACCAGGCACCGCTCATCACCTGGCCAATACTATCCCTACGGAGAAGCATGGTGGTGGCTGCATCATGCTGTGGGGATGTTTTTCAGCAGCAGGGACTGGGAGACTAGTCAGTGTTGAGGGAAAGATGAACGGAGCAAAGTACAGAGAGATCTTGCTGCTCCAGAGCGCTCAGGACCTCAGACTGGGACAAAGGTTCACCTTCCAACAAGCCAGCAACACTAAGCACCCAGCCAAGATGATGCAGGAGTGACTTCGGGACAAGTCTCTGAATGTCATTGAGTGGCCCGGACTTGAACCCGGTAGAACATCTCTGGAGATAGTTGATCATAGCTGTGCAGCGACGCTCCCCATCCAGCCTGACAAAGCTTGAGAGGATCTGCAGAGTAGAATGGGAGAAAATCCCCAAATACTGGTGTGCCAAGCTTGTAGCAGCATACACAAGAAGACTTGAGGCTGTAATAGCTGCCAAAGGTGCTTAAACAAAGTACTGAGTAAATGTTCTGAATACTTATGTAGTTTTTAATACATTTGCAAAAATAGAAATTGTATCAAAACGTGGAAAAAGTGAAGAGGTCTGAACTTCCCGAATGCACTGTAATTCAGCTTCATCTCAAGTTATAAAATGTATTTATGATTTTCAATGTGTTCGAGGGTGATTAGAAGATTGTCTAGGTATAGTAAAATGTCGTCCGTATATAATGAAATTAAGTCCTCAGTAGATTTGAGGGAAATTGGTGTTACTTTGGATTTGACGAATTGTCTGGGCCAGGGGTTCCATGGATAATAATAATAATAGCAGCTCTCTCACCTTGTCTGCTGCTTCTAGTGATTATAAAAGGAGCAGTGCAGAGATTACCTGTTATAACTATTTAATCATATTAATGAAATTGGAGCCAATTCACAAAGTACCAGTCAAAATTTTGGAAACCTACTCATTCAAGGGTTTTTATGAATTTTTCACTATATAACGTAGAATAATATTGAAGACATCAACACTATGAAATAACACATATGGAATCATGAGGTAACCAAAAAACTGTAAACAAATCAAAATGTATTTTAGATTCTTCAAAGTAGCCACCCTTGACAGCTTTGCACAGTTTTGTCATTCTCTCAACCATCTTCATGAGGAATGCTTTTTCAACAGTCTTGAAGGAATTTCCACATATACTGAGCAATTGTTGGCTGCTTTTCATTCACTCTGTAGTCCAACTCATCCCAAACCATTTCAATTGGGTTGAGGCTGGGTGATTGTGGAGGCTAGGTCATCTGATGCAGAACTTCATCACTCTCCTCCTTGGTTAAATATCCCTTACACAGCCTGGAGGTGGGTCATTGTCCTGTTGGAAAGCAAATGATAGTCCCACTAAGCGCAAATCAGATGGGATGGGGTATCACTGCAGAATGCTGTGGCAGCCATGCTAGTTCAATGTGCCTTGAATTTTAAATAAATCACTGTCACCAGCAAAGCACCCCCACACCATCACACCTCCTCAATGCTTTACAGTGGGAACCACACATGGAAGATCATCCGTTCACCTACTTCGTGTCTCACAAATACACAGCAGTTGTAACCAAAAATCTCCAATTTGGACTCATCAGACCACAGGACAGATTTCCACCGGTCTAATGTCCATTGCTCGTGTTTCTTGGCCCAAGCAGGTCTCTTCTTATTATTGGTGTCCTCTAGTAGAGGTTTTGCAACAATTCGACCATGAATGCCTGATTTCACATAGTTTCCACTTAAGTTGATGTTGAGATGTGTCTGTTACTTGAACTCTGAAGCATTTATTTGGGCTGCAATCTGAGCTGCAGTTAACTCTAATGAAATGATTCTCTGCAGCAGAGGTAACTCTGGGTCTTTCTTTCCTGTGGAGGTCCTCATGAGAGCCAGTTTCATCATAGCGCTTGATGGTTTTTGTGACTGCACATGAAGAAACGTTGAAAGTTCTTGAAATGTTTCCGCATTGACTGACCTTCATGTCTTAAAGTAATGATGGACTGTCGTTTCTCTTTGCTTATTTGAACTGTTCTTGCCATAATCTGGATTTGGTCTTTTACCAAATAGGGCTCTTCTGTATACCACCCCTACCTTGTCACAACACAACTGATTGGCTCAAACGCATTAACATCTCTAAGGTATGTGGGACGATAGCGTCCCACCTGGCCAACATCCAGTGAGATTGCGGAGCGCCAAATTTAAATACAGAAATACTCATTATAAAAATTCAGAAAAGATGAAACTATTTTACATAGGTTTAAAGATTAACTTCTTGTGAATCCAACCACGGTGTCAGATTTAAAAAATGCTTTACGGCGTAAGCATACCTGAGAACATAGCCCAGCAGACAAATCATTACAAACAGTAACCAGCCAAGTAGAAGAGTTACACAAGTCAGAAATAGAGATACAATTAATCACTTACCTTTGATGATCTTCACATGTTTGCACTCAGAAGACATTCATTTATTCAATAAATGTTCCTTTTGTTCGATTAAGTCTCTCTTTTTATCCGAAAACCTCCGTTTTGTTCGCATTTTCTTCAGTAATACACAGGCTCAAACGCATTCACAACAGGCAGACAAACGATTTGGATTTTATCCGTAAAGTTCATAGAAACGTCAAACGATGTTTATATTCAATCCTCAGGTTATGTTTAGCCTAAATAATTTATAATATTTCATCCGGACAATAACGTTGTCAATATAAAAGGTAAACAAGGAAGGCACTCTCTCGGTCGTGCGCATGAAATAGCTCTGTGATACGGCAGGGTCCACTCATTCAGACTGCTCTTACTCCCTCATTTTTCAGAGTACAAGCCTGAAACAATTTCTAAAGACTGTTGACATCTAGTGGAAGGCATAGGAACTGCAATTTGAGTCCTAAGTCAATGGATACCGTAATGGCATTGAATAGAACACTACAAACAAAACAAAAAATCTTACTTCCTGAATGGATTTTTCTCAGGTTTTCACTTGCCAAATCAGTTCTGTTATACTCACAGACATGATTTAAACAGTTTTGGAAACTTTAGAGTGTTTTCAATCCAAATCTACTAATTATATGCATATCCTATCTTCTGGGCCTGAGTAGAAGGCAGTTTAATTTGGGCATGCTTTTCATCCAAAATTCCAAATGTTGCCCCCTACCCCAGAGAAGTTAAGAAGGAAAGAATTTCCAAAAATGAATTTTTTAACAAGGCACACCTGGTAATTGAAATGCATTCCAGGTGACTACCTCATGAAGCTGCTTAAGAGAATGCCAAGAGTCTGCAAAGCTGGCTTCAAGACAAGGGTGGCTACTTTAAAGAATCTCAAATATAAGATATATTCGGATGTGTATTACACTTGTTTTGGTTACTACATTATTTCATATGTTATTTCATAGTTTTGATGTCTTCGCTATTATTCTACAATGTATAAAATAGTACAAATAAAAACCCTTGAATGAGTGGTTGTGTCCAAACTTTTGACTGGAACTGTATGTTCCAAGACGCACCAAAGATATGACTAATCTAGTCTATCAAAATATTTTTCTGCATTGAGAGATAAAACATCCCAAGGAGCTGTTTCATATGAAGCATTTAAGATGTGTAATAGTCGGAGGTTGCAGAGGATAAATGTTTAACAAACCTGCTTTCGTCCTTGTAGACCAATTTGGGTAGTAAATCTCGAAATGGGATGATAACATTTTGAAAAACTCTTTAATATTTCATATCTGTGTTTATCAAAGATAGGGGGCGATAGTGAGAACTGGGTGGCATCCTTTAAAAAAAAAAAGTGAAGTTAGTGCTGTATTCACATCTCTTCCAAATGAACGTTTGTGAACGGCTGTGTTAATAATTCCGAGCAGTAGTGGACCTAATTGATTCCAAAATTTTAAATGGACCTCAGGGAACACCATCTCATCCAGGTAATTCGCCTTTATTCATGCTATCCAATGCTCTTTTGAGTTCTTTGAAAGAGATTTGGGCTCCCGGCAAGGTGGCTTCCTCTGTTGAGAAGAGTAGTTCTTCATTATTTTAGAAAGGGCTTAGTCTGGCTTGATGTGGATTAACAATCAGTGTTGTAAGGTTCTTTAATTCATTTGGGTTCTGATAATTCCACTGTGTCAGATTCAGTAGTAGCTATATCGGCTAATTGATCATTATGCATAGCTTGTTGGCCAGTAAAAGACTGGGATGATTACCATGGAGTAATGGTTGAGTCTAACTCGATGGACGGGAAATTCTTCTCTCTGCCTTATCAATAAATTAAGTTCTGTTTTGACTACCTGGTCTGAGAAAAGTGTTTGTTGAGAACGCTCTACAGCAGTTAACATTTCCAGTTCTGATTATCTTCTTTAATTGTGTAGCGGAATGCTTGTGTTCCAACAGTGCAGTAATATCTAACCATTCACAACGATACACACATATCTAAAAGTAAAATAATGGAATTAAGAAATATATCAATATTAGGACGAGCAATGTCAGAGTGGCATTGACTAAAATACAGCAGAACGGAATACAGTATATACATATGAAATGAGTAAAGCAGTATGTAAATATTATAGTGACTAGTGTTCCATTATTAGTGACCGGTGATTCCATGGCTATGTACAGTGGGGCAAAAAAGTATTTAGTCAGCCACCAATTGTGCAAGTTCTCCCACTTTAAAAAGATGAGGCCTGTAATTTTCATCATAGGTACACTTCAACTATGACAGAAAAAATGAGGGGGAAAAAATCCAGAAAATCATATTGTAGGATTTTTAATGAATTTATTTGCAAATTATGGTGGAAAATAAGTATTTGGTCACCTACAAACAAGCAAGATTTCTGGCTCTCACAGACCTGTAACTTCTTCTTTAAGAGGCCCCTCTGTCCTCCACTCGTTACCTGTATTAATGGCACCTGTTTGAACTTGTTATCAGTTTAAAAGACACCTGTCCACAACCTCAAACAGTCACACTCCAAACTCCACTATGGCCAAGACCAAAGAGCTGTCAAAGGACACCAGAAACAAAATTGTAGACCTGCACCAGGCTGGGAAGACTGAATCTGCAATAGGTAAGCAGCTTGGTTTGAAGAAATCAACAGTGGGAGCAATTATTAGGAAATGGAAGACATACAAGACCACTGATAATCTCCCTCGATCTGGGGCTCCACGCAAGATCTCACCCCGTGGGGTGAAAATGATCACAAGAACGGTGAGCAAAAATCCCAGAACCACACGGGGGGACCTAGTGAATGACCTGCAGAGAGCTGGGACCAAAGTAACAAAGCCTACCATCAGTAACACACTACGCCGCCAGGGACTCAAATCCTGCAGTGCCAGACGTGTCCCCCTGCTTAAGCCAGTACATGTCCAGGCCCATCTGAATTTTGCTAGAGAGCATTTGGATGATCCAGAAGAAGATTGGGAGAATGTCATATGGTCAGATGAAACCAAAATATAACTTTTTGGTAAAAACTCAACTCGTCGTGTTTGGCGGACAAAGAATGCTGAGTTGCATCCAAAGAACACCATACCTACTGTGAAGCATGGGGGTGGAAACATCATGCTTTGGGGCTGTTTTTCTGCAAAGGGACCAGGACGACTGATCCGTGTAAAGGAAAGAATGAATGGGGCCATGTATCGTGAGATTTTGAGTGAAAACCTCCTTCCATCAGCAAGGGCATTGAAGATGAAACGTGGCTGGGTCTTTCAGCATGACAATGATCCTAAACACACCGCCCGGGGAAAACGAAGGAGTCCTGGAGTGGCCTAGCCAGTCTCCAGATCTCAACCCCATAGAAAATCTTTGGAGGGAGTTGAAAGTCCGTTTTTCCCAGCAACAGCCCCAAAACATCAATGCTCTAGAGGAGATCTGCATGGAGGAATGGGCCAAAATACCAGCAACAGTGTGTGAAAACCTTGTGAAGACTTACAGAAAACATTTGACCTCTGTCATTGCCAACAAAGGGTATATAACAAAGTATTGAGTGGAGTTTGGAGTGTGACTGTTTGAGGTTGTGGACAGGTGTCTTTTATACTGATAACAAGTTCAAACAGGTGCCATTAATACAGGTAACGAGTGGAGGACAGAGGAGCCTTTTAAAGAAGTTACAGGTCTGTGAGAGCCAGAAATCTTGCTTGTTTGTAGGTGACCAAATACTTATTTTCCACCATAATTTGCAAATAAATTCATTAAAAATCCTACAATATGATTTTCTGGATTTTTTTTCTCTCATTTTGTCTGTCATAGTTGAAGTGTACCTATAATGAAAATTACAGGCCTCTCTCATCTTTCATCTTCCCCACTGTATATAGGGCAGCAGCCTCTAAGGTGCAGGGTTGAGGAACCGGGTGGTAGCCGGCTAGTGATAGCAATTTAACAGTCTGATGGCCTTGAGATAGAAGTTGTATTTCAGTCTCTCGGTCCCAGCTTTGATGCACCTTTACTGACCTCGCCTTCTGGATGATAGTGGGGTGAACAGGTCATGGCTTGGGTGGTTGATGTCCTTGATAATTTTTTTGGCCTTCCTGTGACATTGGGTGTTGTAGGTGATGCGTTGGGCAGATGACACCACCCTCTAGAGAGCCATGCGGTTGTGGGCGGTGCAGTTGCTGTACCAGGCTGCGATACAGCCCATCCTTTTGTGATCTGTAAAAGTTTGTGGGAGTCTTAGGGGCCAAGCCAAATTTATTCAGCCTCCTGAGGTTGAAGAGGTGCTGTTGCGCCTTCTTCACCACACTGTCTGTGTGGGTGGACCATTTTAGATCATCAATGATGTGTATGCCGAGGAACTTTAAGCTTTCCACCTTCTCCACTGCGGTCCCGTCAATGTGCATAGGGGCGTGCCCCCTCTGCTTTTTCCTGAAGCCCACTATCAGCTCCTTCGTTTTGTACTCTCAGTCACCTTGCAATGGTTAAAGCGGTGGTTCGTGCTTTCAGTTTAGCTTGAATTCTGCCATCTATCCACAGTATCTGATTTGGGTAAGTTTTAATAGTCAGTGGGAACAACATCCCCTTTACGCTTCCTGAGGAACTCTGTCACCGTGTCCATGTATACATCAATGTTATTCTATGAGGCTACCCGGTACATATCCCAGTCCGCGTGATCAGAACAATCTTGAAGCATGGATTACGATTGGTCAGACCAGCGTTGCATAGACCTTAGCACGGACTTACTGTTTGAGTTTCTGCCTATAGGAAGGGAGGAGAAAAATGGTGTCGTGATCAGATTTGCCAAAGGGAGGGCGGGGGAGGGCCTTGTAGGCATCCCGGAAGAGAGTGTAGCAGTGGTTGTGTTTTTTCCCAGCGTGAGTACTACAGTGAATGTGTTAATAGAACTTCGGTACCGTTTTCTTCAAATTTGCTTTGTTAAAATACCCAGATAAAAGAAATGCAGCCTCAGGATATGTTGTTTGCATAAAGTCCAGTGTAATTCCTTGATGGGGAATATACACAGCTGTGACTAACCGAAGAGAATTATCTTGGGAGGTAATACGGTCGCCATTTTTTTGATAAATAAATTACATAGGTCATTAACAGCTGGTTTCTAAACAACTATGGACTGCAGGATACCATTATTACAATATTAATTTGTATTTCTGTATTTAACCAAAAAGTAATTTCTGACCAACCGACTTATGGAGCAAAATTTGAAATTGTGTTTCTTACATTGGATAAAAGTAGAAACTCAGAGCTAGAAAATTATATTATACACCACAGTTGAGCAACAATGGGAAAGTAATTCTGCTTTCAAAGTTGATCAACTTGTAACCTCACTTTTGAGAAAATGGCCCTTGAATATTATGGTACCTACTGGAGAGCTCTTCTTTGTCTCCACACATTCAGCATCATTCTCACCCTTTTAAGCTTTAGACCCACCCATCTCTTTAAGGATTCACATGTGAAACTATGTACTAAACAACGAAAGCTTTCCAAGAATAAAGGCTGGTTTATACTACCGGTGTGTTCATAAATTTCATCTGTAGTTCCAGAGTGTGCTCTGGGCGTTCGTAAACTCAGAGCGTTGTCAGATTGGCCGTTCGTAAATTCAGTGTTTCGCTCTCGGAGTGTTCAGAGCGCACACTGGGTTGAGGGGTTGATCCGAGCATTCTGACCTAACAAGCAGTATGCACCCAAGCTAACTGGCTAACGTTGGCTAGCTTGCTAGCTAATTCCATACACAAAAGAGAGAACAGCTCACTCTGACCAATTTACTTGCCCTAACAGAGCTGGTTAGGGTGTTTCTATGTTAGCCAGAGTGTTGGTGACTGCAACTCTGCTGCTGGTAACAATTTAATTACACTTTTTTTTGCCAACGTTTACTGGCACAGGCCATATTCAACGGGTGTTGAGCGTTTGTAAATTCGTCAGTTATTCTGCACTCTGGCAGTCTCAGATGAGAGTGCTCTGAAATCGGAGTAGATAGCCAGAGCGGATTTACCAGTTACGTCTATCGACAGTTGTCGCAATGACATCATAAACATTCTATTTTAATTGTTACTTCCATAGTGGAGTCTTTTTTGTTTAGACATGTAGCTAACTGGCTAAACAATGAACCATAATCCCAACTCATAATGTTACTACTCTTCATGAATCTGCAGGTAGCTAACCAACCAAGTTCAATGTTAGCTAGCTAACATTAGGCTATAACTAAATCAAATCAAATTTATTTATATAGTCCTTCGTACATCAGCTGATATCTCAAAGTGCTGTACAGAAACCCAGCCTAAAACCCCAAACAGCAAGCAATGCAGGTGTAGAAGCACGGTGGCTAGGAAAAACTCCCTAGAAAGGCCAAAACCTAGGAAGAAACCTAGAGAGGAACCAGGCTATGTGGGGTGGCCAGTCCTCTTCTGGCTGTGCCGGGTGGAGATAACAGAACATGGCCAAGATGTTCAAATGTTCATAAATGACCAGCATGGTTGAATAATAATAAGGCAGAACAGTTGAAACTGGAGCAGCAGCACGGTCAGGTGGACTGGGGACAGCAAGGAGTCATCATGTCAGGTAGTCCTGGGGCATGGTCCTAGGGCTCAGGTCCTTCGAGAGAGAGAGAGAGAAAGAAAGAGAGAATTAGAGAGAGCATATGTGGGGTGGCCAGTCCTCTTCTGGCTGTGCCGGGTGGAGATTATAACAGAACATGGCCAAGATGTTCAAATGTTCATAAATGACCAGCATGGTCGAATAATAATAAGGCAGAACAGTTGAAACTGGAGCAGCAGCACGGCCAGGTGGACTGGGGACAGCAAGGAGTCATCATGTCAGGTAGTCCTGAGGCATGGTCCTAGGGCTCAGGTCCTCCGAGAAAGAGAAAGAGACAATTCGAGAGAGCATGCTTAAATTCACACAGGACACCGAATAGGACAGGAGAAGTACTCCAGATATAACAAACTGACCCTAGCCCCCCGACACAAACTACTGCAGCATAAATACTGGAGGCTGAGACAGGAGGGGTCAGGAGACACTGTGGCCCCATCTGAGGACACCCCCGGACAGGGCCAAAACTAGCAATGCAAATGGCTCTGAGATATGAATAATAGTACTACACAGATCATACATGTAACGTTAGCTAGCTAACAGTACATTTTCACTTCAACTGAAATCGACTTTCTGACCAAATTAGAAGCGTGTAATATCTAAAAACACTCCTACATGGATGGACGCTTCTCCCTCTGTCACGGATAACATGGTTGCCCTTAGTTTGAAGATGTGATCCGGAGCCTTCTGTTTGTTCTCTTTTCGACTCCCTCTGCATATTTGCAATCAAAATCCAGAATTATGTCCATCTCCTTAGCTATCGTACTGTAATTCCACTGCTTTCAAAACTCTGTCCTCCAGAAAGTGGAGAGCAACACTTATGCCGTTCTACTACGTGATATCTTTTTTTTTTAAAGGATTACCTACATACATACTGACCAGCTCATATTATAGACAAGTGTGCTACATGGCAGACACATCTGAACTCAGCTCTCGGCATTTCCAGCCCACTCATTATCTCATCTAATCATTGCTAACGGGAAGATTGCAGTCTTTTTCTGTGGCTAAACCAACTAGGATTGTAATTTAATAATTGTATTCATATTTACAGATGGCATACAAGTGTGTTAAGGCACATGAAAATTGATGCCTTTCTTGCCTAAAACTCATTTTGATTAAATGTTTTATTTTTTTAAATATTTTAAATGGTGCTCCTGTGAAGTAGTGACACGCGACATAGCGTAGTTTCCTGAAACAAGTCACATTTGTGTAAATATTGTTAATGTCTTGACAAGCAAGCGGAAAGGCAGGTGGAGGACTTTTGAATGCACGTGCCGGTGTTTATTGATGGGCTTCCTGCCTCTGCTGAGATGGGTCTGGCTCGAGTATCCAGGACCTAGGCTACTGGCGGGGCTCACTCTAGACGTAGAGGGAATTCTCTGACATTCTTGTTTGTGTCGTGGAAATACTTCTTACAATATATTTTAGACACCCGAGCTTGTGTATTCAATATAGACTTTATTACAAAGTAACACGCCGAGCTGGTCCATGGAGCAACTGCCGGTCTCAGACTGAGATCCCTTTTTATATACAGTTTCAGTTTGACACAAAATACATATTCACTACTCTTTATGTATATGATCCACATCTTTTGGTTTTCTGCCACTATTGTGTCCTAATCTTACTTCTAGTCTATCTACGGCCATCTTTACTTGGTTTCTCCTCCCCTTCTTGGCACATACTTCAGGGCATAGATTATATTGGTGGTGTAACCATAGCAACGATACAAAAAAATGTCCAAGGACACCCACAGGACTAGGCAACGGCTTCTCTCAATGGCCCAGTCACACACACATTCACAATTGCCTCCCTCCAAGCCCACATTGATTGTACTCACCGCTCCAAGACGTACACCACATGCATCGGAAAATCCCCCATACTTGGAAACCGAATGTTGGTTGATAACAAGTATGAAGCGTCAGACGGCAGGGAGATTGTGAATATGTATTTATTTAATTTTTGTGGGAGTTTGAAAATGTACTGGCCCAAGTGGGCGATATGAAAGCTTGATTAACTGGCCCGGCAAGCTTCGGCAGAGTTTGCAGGGCCAGCGGGCTGCCCTGAATGTCGAGCGCTGCTTATGGAGCAGGTGTGTTTCTTGGAGCATTGCTGTATCAATATGGTTTCTTGGAAGGATATCAAGACCGCTGACACGTTTGATAGGACATATAAGGTATTTCAAATTCCAAGAGAGAATTGCTGTTTTTGCCATTGTTTTTCAGAAAAGAGTGTTATATTAACTGTATAATTGTTGTCTTTAGTGTTGATAAGCCCAAGGATGTGTAACAAAAAGCAGGACCCACAGGGAAATTCACCCATTGATTGTTCCCCACCCAGAACACCCTCCCTGTAAACCATTCCCCCCTTCTCTGACCCCCCTTTGCCTAACAGATTTAGCTTGCATAGCTGCAGATTTCACCTCATTGTATGTTGCCCTCTGTTTTAGCAGTTCGGCACTCAGGTCTGGGTAGATGCTGATCCTCTTCTAAATAGGTCAGAGCCCCCAATTCTGCTACAAGGTGAACAATTTGCTTTTTGACTTCAAAACTGTGGATTTGTACAATCCTACAATGAGCCATTCTGTCGAGGATCTGTCCAGTGTGAAATGTTCATTCGCGGGATGGGATCCAGCTTCTCCTGCCCTGACAGTTCATAGAAAACATTGCTCGTGATAGAAGTTTGGTTGCCCCATTTCCAAGTCTAAATACCCGCACATTGAATTTACAGGAGTGATTTTCAAGTGATTGTTTTCCATTTTTAGGAGATTGATTGCCCCTTCTAACTTAGCATGCGCTGTTTCCAGGTCATTATCCAGACTTTACACTTTAGTTGAATAGGCACCCACTTTAGAAGTGAGCAATGCAAGAATGCAAGATCTATATCTATCCTACCCTGCCTTTCTAAGGTCTTCGAAATGCCAAGTCAACAAACAGATTACCGACCATTTCGAATCCCACCATACCTTCACCGCTATGCAATCTGGTTTCAGAGCTGGTCATGGGTGCACCTCAGCCACGCTCAAGGTCCTAAACGATATCTTAACCGCCATCGATAAGAAACAGTACTGTGCAGCCAGATTCATTGACCTGGCCAAGGCTTTTGACTCTGTCAATCACCACATCCTCATCGGCAGACTCGAAAGCCTTGGTTTCTCAAGTGATTGCCTCGCCTGGTTCACAAACTACTTCTCTGATAGAGTTCAGTGTGTCAAATCGGAGGGCCTGTTGTCTGGACCCCTAGGCAGTCTCTGGGGGTGCCACAGGGTTCAATTCTTGGACCGACTCTCTTCTCTATATACATCAATGATGCCGCTCTTGCTGCTGGTGAGTCTCTGATCCACCTCTATGCAGACGATACCATTCTGTATACTTCTGACCCTTCTTTGGACACTGTGTTAACAACCCTCAAGGCGAGCTTCAATGCCATACAACTCTCCTTCCATGGCCTCCAATTGCTCTTAAATACAAGTAAAACTAAATGCATGCTCTTCAACCGATCGCTGCCTGCACCTGCCCGCCCGTCCTACATCACTACTCTGATCGGTTCTGACTTAGAATATGTGGACAACTACAAATACCTAGGTGTCTGGTTAGACTGAACTCTCCTTCCAGACTCACATTAAGCATCTCCAATCCAAAATTAAATATAGAATTGGCTTCCTATTTCGCAACAAAGCATCCTTCATTCATGCTTCCAAACATACCCTTGTAAAACTGACCATCCTACCGATCCTCGACTTCGGTGACGTCATCTACAAAATAGCCTCCAATAATTGGATGCAGTCTATCACAGTGCCATCTGTTTTGTCACCAAAGCCCCATATACCACCCACCTCTACGACCTGTACGCTCTCGTTGGCTAGCCCTCGCTTCATACTCGTCGCCAAACCCACTGGCTCCAGGTCATCTACAAGACCCTGCTAGGTAAAGTCCCCCCTTATCTCAGCTCGCTGGTCACCATAGCAGCACCCACCTGTAGCTTGCGCTCCAGCAGGTATATCTCTCTGGTCACCCCCAAAACCAATTCTTCCTTTGGCCACCTCTCCTTCAAGTTCTCTGCTGCCAATGACTGGAACAAACTACAAAAATCTCAAACTGGAAACGCTTATCTCCCTCACCAGCTTTAAGCACCAGCTGTCAGAGCAGTTCACAGATTACTGCACCTGTACATAGCCCATCTATAATTTAGCCCAAACTACCTCTCCCCCTACTGTATTTATTTATTTTGCTCCTTTGCACCCCATTATTTATATCTCTACCTTGCACATTCTTCCACTGCAAATCTACCATTCCAGTGTTTTCCTTGCTATATTGTATTTACTTCGCCACCATGGCCTCTTTTTTTGCCTTTACCTCCCTTCTCTCACCTCATTTGCTCACATTGTATATAGACTTATTTTTCTACTGTATTATTGACTGTATGATTGTTTTACTCCATGTGTAACTCTGTTGTTGTATGTGTCGAACCGCTTTGCTTTATCTTGGCCAGGTCGCAATTGTAAATGAGAACTTGTTCTCAACTTGCCTACCTGGTTAAATAAAGGTGAAATAAATCAAATAAAAATTAATTTACTGTTTTAATTGCAAGTCGAGGGCAGAGGTCATCTCTGGGATAGTAGTGGCCAGCTCTTTCTGTTGTCTGGTGTTATGCCACCATCTTGCCACAGGTAATTTGTGGATGGACAGACTATCTACTGGAAGGAAGTAGACCTGCTAATTTTTTGTCATGCAATGAACGTCCCACACCTTAATATGGTGTTTACAATTGACCATTTTAGAAATACATACTTTTATACAAGATGTTTGACTGACCCCTCAAACCAGGGTTCTCCAACCCTGTTCCTGGAGAGCTACTTTCCTTTAGGTTTTCAATCCAACCCCAGTTGTAACTAACCTGATTAATTTTATCAACCAGCTAATTATTAGAATCAGGTGCGCTAGATTAGGGTTGGAGTGAAATCCTACAGGACTGTATCTCTCCGGGAACAGGGCTCAAACAATAGAAATGCATGTCCGCAAAGGCGAAAGGCAGGCGGAAGGAGGCGAGATCAAGTGGGAACATTCTAGCTAGACAATGATCTTTTTGTAGAAAATATTTTATACAATGCTAACAACCTAAGCATTATGGAACTTCTATTCGATCCAATAAGCCTTAAACTACTGTATCAAAATAGCAAATCACTTACCTTTACCAAATTTGACCCCCCCCACACACACACAACTCCTCACTTGGTCTGCTTAACACTGACCAAGTCTGCTCAATCTGCAGATTTTGTGCAGAGACCCTGCCACTTTGCCTCTTCTCTGGAATAAGTGTCGGCAGTAATTTCCTTTTTGAAGTCAATCCACATGGTTGGGAATTTATTTTGGACTAATTGAATAATTCCGGGTGACAATTAATTCACACGTGGTGTGAGAAGATGCACTATCAGCCTCTTGAGGTTAGTTAATAACTCTCCCTAAATGCAGAGCCCTACCTATCACAGCACCAAAACCTGGGCAGCACAACCCATTACATACAACCTTGGTGCTGCCAGGTAGATCAAATGGCCAATGGTAATGGCTTCGACGAAATACTAGGAATACATCATGAAAATCAACATTAGTCACAATATGGATTAGAGTATTCATCACTTTTAGGCTAGATGCACCCTAGCTTTGATTTGACTGACTCAGTCATTCTCATGCTTAGTTAGACGTGATGCTTACAAATGGAATAACTAAATTCTACTTCTATGGTATGATGTTTCTAAAGGATCTATTCATGCTTTCTTGTTTGTCTTTTACAGGCAACGTTTCAGAGCTCTCCTCGGCATGCCTACCTTTCCCACAGCCAATCAGGACAGAGGTTCTACCACCACACCAAGTAAACTGGCAACAACCACCACCAGCAATTAGGGATTGGCATCATTCTCCACACAGATGTAGGCTTCAACTTTAACTGCTGAAATAGTACATCAATGTAGTGTTTCTTCTGCCAAAATGTTGAATAATATCCCATAATGTGTATATTGACTACTTTCAGTATGCATTAGCATGTTTTTAACATTTTATATAACAAAATCTGAATTTCAATAGATAAGCTTTGTTTCATAAAGGGTGTCTCAATCATGACATACTATGATAGAGAATTGGTAGATTCAGAATGATAATATTTGCATTCCAAACAATGGTGCTGTTTTCATTGTTGATGTGTTAGCAAATGAACCCAAGCTTCAGTACTCTGTGCTATTCACTTTTTAATGATAATGAAGGCCTCTTAAAATACTCTTAATATTTGTGTTCTTATTTAAAACATTTTAAATGATTAAATGTAAACCCTTCTCAGGGCCTATGGAGGAAATGATCATTTGCAAGGAAGAACTCTTCGATTCACTTAAACATGCTGCATTTGTGGAAGCCATATTTTCCTAAACTTTTTAAATGAAAATCTACTCATTTTATTAAATTGCACTTGAAAAGTAAACATGCAATGGCTTTTATTTAATGCAGAGGCGTATGGTGATGTGTAAGAAGAGAACATGTGACAAGATATGTGGGAGGGAAGTGAAGGTGTTAATCTTTGTAAAAACGAAAGAAAGAACTTTGAGATGATGGCTTGGAATAGAAACATTTATTCATACAGCGATGAATCTAAGGAGAGGTCATTCACAAGAAGTAAAGCATTAAAAAAAGTGTTAAAGGATCACATGCAGAAGAGTCTTGAATATATGCCAGTCTGGGAGAGAAGAAGGGCGGAAGTTGATTATGCACTTTTTAGTGGTTAGGAAGAGAGGGAGAGCGCGAAAAATGACGAAAAAATGGCCTGCTCTCCAGTGACTCGTCATGTTTCAGATTCCAACTTAAGAGAAAATAAGTAGGTCGAGATAGATCTCAAAATATAGCCTAATGTTTTTGGATTCAACGCGTTCCCTTCTGGATTTTACTCTTCACATTGCTATGGGACTGAAGAAACTGAAACCAGTGTGTTATTTGAATGAATCACTGAGTCTGTTTTCTTGTAGTTGAAAGCACTGGGATGACTTGACTTTTTATGTGGGTGATGTATCTGTTTGTGAATTTTGTACAGTTGCTTTTGGAGTGAGTGTTCATATTTATATTATTTTTCCTTTTTTTTCTCTCGTGTATATAGCTCTTTCCTTTTCCATTTCACGTCAACTACTTCATTTTTTTCTTCTCCTATATTTGTCATTCAATCATGGTGGCTATCGGCTAATCTCCTTCAAGTTTATACATTTTTCTCACAGATAACGGGGTCTTGGTGAGGGTGTTCCTTTACTTAAAAAAAAAAACGGTTGATTTCTACTTCCGAAACTGTTCAAGCAATACAATTGGTTACCAATGATGCTCTTTTCCTGATGTTTTGACCTTCTATTTGACTATACCCAGACCAAACCTCCATTTCCGGGCTTTTAGTCAGTTAGAATTATAGGAGCAATTTTACGTCTTTTGTTCACTATTGTTTATCATGGATCTCTATACAACCTCTCAATCTTTCCATCTCCCCAGAGTTTCAAACCCACTCACGGAGACCTCTTTCTCTACTACTTTTCCAGGCGTCACCGATGACAGGTGGGTGATTCAATTGCAGGAATAGGTTGCCATTGATATATTCGATAAACACGCTACGCAGTCGAGCAATTTTAATTGTGTTAATTTATACATATTTCAATTAAACGTATGGTTTCGGAGGTTTTTGATGTAATTAGTCCCATTTTCTATCTGAGAAATATATTTTACACTGATACATTAGTGTTTTAGGCTTTTAAAGTATTTTATGAATTATTTGAATTTACTTTAAGGTAAATATCGACTGACTGAAAGCTCAGCTACTATTAAAATGAATTTGCATCTGTCTGGAAGTGTGTGGATAGTTTTTCCTGTTTCTCCATTTTAGCGATTTGCCTCCAGCGCCTTCACTAAATCTGACTTAAGTGTGCGGTAGATTCTGCCTATTATCTACAATAATTATTTGAATGAATTATATATGTATTATTTACTTGCATTTATTGGTTTTGTTTGTTATGTATTGTTTGTCAGTCTTGTTCACCATGTCCGGAATGTGCCTGTGACAGAGAGCCATTGTATGTGCCCATGTGGTAGAGAAGCAGAAAGGGATGTTCAGAGAATCTCTCTGTTTTCCCTGTAAAGTATTTGTATACATATTTATCTGATCTATATCAAAAGTTTGTTTGAAAAGTTGGATTTTATAACTATGTAGCCTGTATTGACTGAGATGGTCAAGAAAATGATGAAATATCCACTTAAACGTCTATCTACTTTTTCAGTAAATGTAATGAAATGGAGGCTCTGAAATCATCACACCACTCTTTCTGGTGTTTTTGGTTTGCAATCCAGCATGTATACTCACCTGTGTTTTGAAAGTGAAGCTAAAATGGCTCTTTACTCCAACATTTTGAAATCAAAATGTTTCATAGGCGGCAACCGTACAGAATGTCACCTTTTTATTTGAGGGTATTTTCATACATATCTGATTTACCGTTTTAGAAATGAAGGCACTCGGATGGGACTATATACATAAAGTGCTAAAACAGATATTTATGAAAATCCAACATGCTGGAGTATAGAGCCAAATGTTAAATGTAGCTTCACTGTCCAAGTTCATATGAAGGTGAGTGTATGATATCGGTAAAGTGGACATGTAAATGGTTTGTATTCTGTTAATTTGAATCTATAAAAGCATCTTCTCTTAATTTTGTCACTTTTGTAATAATCAGCTCTGGACAGGCCATTTGGGTGCGTTCCAGATTATTCATGCCTTTGCAGGTTTCATTGTAGATGGAGAGAGAGCTGACATATTGTTAAATGTTATGATCCTGTGGTGCAAAGGTGAGGATCTGCTCCCTGTACCATAAAAACTTGGGCCTTATGTAGACACCAGCCCGTGTTACAGTATTCCTTGGGCGCAAAGCCCCCACTACTAGTGGGCAGTGGTGGGAAAAGTACTCAATTTTCGTACTTGAGTCATTTTCTATTAAGGTATATTTATTTTTACTCAAGTGAAAGTCACCCAGTAAAATACAACTTGAGAAATTATTTGGTTTAGATATACTTAAGTATCAAAAGTAAATGTAATTGGTAAAATGTACTTAGGTATCAAAAGTACAGGTATAAATATTGTCAAATTCCTTCTATTAAGCAAAGCACACATTTTCTAGTTTTTTTTTCCATTTACGAATATCAAGGGGCACACTCCAACTCTCAGATATAATTTAAAAACTAAGCATGTGTGTAGCAAGTCCGCCAGATCAGAGGCAGTAGGGGTGACCTGGGATGTTCTCTTGATAAGCTTATGAATTAGACCATTTTCCTGTCCTACTAAGCATTCAAAATGTAGCGAGTACTATTGGGTGTCAGGGAAAATGTATATGGAGTAAAAAGTACATTTTCTTTATGTAGTGAATGTAGTGAAGTAAAAGTTGTCAAACATATTCATAGTAAAGTACAGTTACCCCAAAAAACGACCTAATCAGTACTTTAAAGTATTTTTACTTAAGTACTTTACACCACTGCTAGCGGGACAACTCCAATGTATCTGGAATGTCAAACTTGTCCGTTTTCCTTGGGAGACTATTTCTGGAACGCACCCATCAACACTTGGTCATACAACATGAAAATATTCCTTTGGTATTTCATTTGAAGTTTACTATAATTTACATCACTAAAATTCTATTATAAATATTTCGATCCCCTCGGCGCAGTCTAGATTTGAATTAATTTACTTTTCGTTGGTTGGATTTGACTGGTGACCCATTTGACTCCGCCCATATTACAGGTCAAATTTAGGGGATTCCCCAACGCGTGGAAGAAAAGTATAAACATATTGTGCTGCGAAGCTTAACACCCCCGGCAATAACAAACGTGAATTTACATATACCGAGTTAGCTAGCTACACTTCACCGGCAACACTGCAATCAGGAGTTTCGGGGTAATCAGATCGGAGAAGGTAAGTTAGTCCACGTCCACCACCAAATGATCAGAGCAATCTAGTTTCTAGAGAACATTGCTTGGTTTGTGGCTTATGGGTTTTGTTATACATCATTCAGGTAGCCAATGACTGTACGTACTTCTTTGATCAATGAGACTGACTTGAATGGGGGTTATCTAGCAAGGGAGATTGTACGTCGGCATTGTTTTATACCTAGTTAACGTTAGATTGTATTGAAATTATGTACGTTTGTTAGCTATTGCATAGTCATCGTGGCAATAACACGGAAGTGAGCCTGTCATGTATGAAAGACAACGTTTTGAACCACACTTAGCATGTTGAGCCCTACCATTCTAATTTACTACGAGCTAAGCATTTTGATATGTCTTTGCAATTTGTATTTTATCCTGTTTAACGTTAGATAGTAAATACTGTAACGCTTATTTCATCTCATTCTTATCACATGTTTCTAATGGCTTGTCTCCTTTCAGCCCCGGTTGGCTTTTCTTCCCTGCGTGCTGCTTTGAGGTGCTAGAGAACAACATCATGGCTGATCTGGCGGAGAACGTGTCTCTTCCCCTCAGCCAGGAGTCTTTCGAGGACCTGTGGAAAATGAATTTGAACCTGATGTAAGAAAAAACGTGCAGTATTACAATTGAATGAATCGGATACTGAAATATGTTTTGTTTCTGCCTCAGTTTTGTCTCTCCATCATCAGGGTTATGACCATTTGTGAGTGTAGACGTAACCAAAGCAGCTGTTGCTATCACCATCAGCTCCAAAGTTTCGACAATCTGAACGGTTGAATTGTGGCATGATCAATGTCTGCATTTGGTTGTTTTAAAGTGTCTCTCTCTCTCTCATATCAGGGAAGTTCAACCACCTGTAACCGAGTCTTGGGTGGGATATGATAATGTACGTTTCACTGCAGCAAGTAATTTTTCCTTGTGCATGTTATTTCTATGTACTATTTAGCCAGTTATTTTAATGTCTCAAGTTACAATTTCGTTGTTGCTGGAAACAAATGTTGGACTCTCCATTGCAGTGCACTATTTACCTATCCTTCTTTTTAGGTATTGCTCTGATACCATTCGTTGTATTAAGAAAGACATAATTCTCTTACATGCAGTTCATGATGGAGGCCCCTCTCCAGGTGGAATTTGATCCGAGTCTGTTTGAGGTGTCTGCAACGGAGCCTGCACCCCAGCCCTCCATTTCTACCCTGGACACTGGCTCGCCACCTACCTCCACCGTACCAACCACCTCTGACTACCCCGGGGCCCTGGGGTTCCAGCTACGTTTCCTCCAGTCCAGCACAGCCAAGTCCGTCACTTGCACAGTAAGTCTAAGGGATTGGACACCCTCACCTATATATCTAGGGCCTTTAAAATATTTGTATTTTATTTTTTATTTTATTTTTTCACAAAAATAATAGGACTTTTTTCCTTAAAGATTTCTGATTTTCCCCCCCAGTTTTTTTTCAGGTTTTCACAAAAAAAAAAAAACTTTTTCATAGGAACAACATTGATCCATGACAGTGCTTAATCCACATCAGGAGACCACTTTTGATGACTGGGAAAAAATATTCTGTACTGCATGTATGTGGCAAAACAAATGCCCACCTGATTGATAGGCAATTCATCATGATGTTCTTCTGCCAAGTAGGCCTACTTTGCAGTCAACAGTTAATTGCAACTTTTTTTTGGGGGGGGGGGCCTTTAGTTTTGGCATTCTAACCATTTACACAACATAAACAAGCGCATTCCCTAGCCATTACTACTTCAGAAAGTTGCTGGAAATGAGAATCACTGATTCATTATTTTCATGAGTTATGAGAAACTAGTCCAGTTTACCACTGCCTGGTATGACAACTGCTCAGCCTTCGACCGCAAGGCACTACAGAGGGTAGTGCGTACGTCCCAGTTAACCCATTGTTCCTAGGCTGTCATTGTAAATAAGAATTTGTTCCTAACTGACGTGCCTAGTTAAACTAAGATAATTGGGGCCAAGCTTCCTGCCATCCAGGACTTCTATACCATGCAGTGTCAGAAGAAGGCAATACGATTGGCTGCAGCTACCCTAGTCATAGACTGTTCTCTCTGCTACCACATGGCAAGCGGTACCGGAGCGCCAAGTCTATGTCCAAAAGGCTTCTTAACAGCTTTAAAAAATATATATAATAATCTGAAAGCATTGTTGTTTAAGTGCTTGTAAGTAAGCATTTCACTGTAAGGTCTACCTGTTGTATTTGGCGCATGTGACACAACATTTTGATTTGATAAATTCCCAATTTTTGGGGGGGGGGGTTGTCTTTCTGTTACCAATTTGGTAACAGAATGATGCATTTTAATCACTTAATAAATCATAAACTAAATTGTTATTAGTGGAAACGGTAACTAATTATTTGGTTTTACTTCACGTGTTACTTCTGTGAACTTTCATTGTCCCTCATGAGGGAGAGATTTGAAAATATCTTCAAAATATGGGGGTTTTTGGTAACAGAAGGACAATACACTAGGCAATATTTCTTAAACCTACAGAAGGCAAAACATTTCAGCAAAACTAAATATAAACGTTGATATTAGTTGTCAGGGGTCTTTTCACTTCAACATTGTGTTTATGTATTTCTAAGATCCCTTTTCCATCTGTTTTTACCAGAAATCAAAGCCTTCACATGCTTGTTCTGAATTTTTCAGACGGGAAATGTTTGAGAAATTTACATATGCCTTCATTTCTAACAAACAGACTCTTAGCATTCATTGGACACAATTCGATGTGCTCCTATGGACTTCACGTTAGTACTCATGGGGCTTTTTACATGGAAATGCACCGGTATAGCACTGTAGTTTTTGTCATTTGAGTTGATCATTTTGAATATAACCAACATTGGTCAACAAGGTAGTCCTTTTTTTGTGACACCTAATCGTCCTAGATTCTATTCATCCATTTGCAGACGAGTATATAGTCAAACGCATCCAGTTAAGCAACCGTTGAATGGACATAGTAAATTACCTGGGCCACTGTGGAAAGTTAAATAAGGTCCAGTCCTCCTTTGTCTGTGCGGTGTAGCAGAAGGTCTCAAAGAGGAAGAGGGAGCCTTGCCACACAAGAACATGGCAGGATCATCCTTTTCTGTTGTCATTGTAAAATCAATTGCTAGATTTAACCTAAATCTTTGAACAACTTGTTCCATCAACATGCTAGACAAGTCTCATGGTGGCCCTTTTCTATCTGGTCGATTTTTAAGACTGATTCACAAGGCATTGTCCTAAGACACGACGGGTTTGTTTATGATTTCAACAACCCCATCCTTGCTATAAGAGATTTAACTAACACGGCACCTCCCCGCCCTGCGTCCTGTGCTCAGTTTGACTGCCGGTCAGTAAAATGTTCTCTTTTTACACTCTTATTCTTAATTATTAGCACCTTGACACCCAATGTTTTATTCATGTTTTTGGGGATGTGATCATGGTGTTCACATGTTAATGTGGCAGTATACACATTTATTCTTTTTTTATTTCACCTTTTAATTAACCAGGTAGACTAGTTGAGAACAAGTTCTCATTTACAACTGCGACCTGGCCAAGATAAAGCATAGCAGTGTGAACAGACAGCAACGCAGAGTTACACATGGAGTAAACAATAAAATTCACATGAGGTGTGGGCTTGATATTACAATATCTCACATTGATCTTAGTGTCTTTTTATAATAGTAACTTACCTACTGGTGTTGGAAGTATCTCGTACATAGCATATGGATTATATACTGAACAAAAATATAAACGCAACCGTTTCAAAGATTTTCTTGGGTTACAGTTCATAAGGAAATCAGTATAAATGTAAATAAATTCGTTAGGCCATAATCTATGGATTTCACATGACTGGAAATACAGATTTGCATCTGGTCACAGATGCAAAAAAAAAAAATAATAATAATAATTAAGTAGTGGTGTGGATCAGAAAACCAGTCAGTATCTGGTGTGACCACCATTTACCTTATGCAGTGCGACATATCTCCTTCATAGTTGCTCAGGTTATTGATTGTGGCTTGTGGAATCTTGTCACGGTATCTCTGTGCACCCCACTGCCACCATTGTACACACTGTTCACATCGGCAAATTGCTTGCCCACACAACGCCGTAAACGTGGTCTGCGTTTGTGATGACTGTTGGATGTACTGACAAACTCAATTAAAACAACGTTGGAGGCGGCTTATGGTAGAGAAATTAATATTTTATTCTCTGGCAACCGCTCTAGTGAACATACCTGCCGCCAGCATGCTAATTGTACGCTTCCTCAACTTGGGACATCTATGTGACAACTGCACATTTTTTGTGTGGCATTTTTTGTTCCCAGCACAAGGTGCACCTGTGTAATTGTCATGCTGTTTAATTAGCTTCTTAATGTGCCACACCTGTCATGTGGATGGATTATCTTGACAAAGAAGAAATTACTGATTTATGCACAACATTTGAGAGACAAGCTTTTTGTGCATTCGGAAAACATTTTGTTTTTATTTCAGTTCATGAAACATGGAACCAACACTTTACATGTTGCATTTATATTTTTGTTCAGTGTTTAAGAGATTATGTTTTTTTGTGAAAAAAAATCTGAAAAAGACTTCAAATGAAATTAAGTTTAATTTGAAATGGTTACATTAGCATAAACGTCTTCTACTACAATCAATGTTACTGATGTTGGTATCAAACTTGTACAATGTAACTCATTGTATTCAGGCATTGTAAATGTGATGGGAGCTATATCATTTACTTTATAATGGTACATTTGTAATGTGGCGGCTAAAAAAACGTAATATTAATAATGCCTAACATTGTACTGTCGTAAAACATAATACTTTCACTGGAATGTTTTAATAAAGCATAAGGTTTAAATGGCAATGGTAAAGTTTGCCTGTGAGGACATGTCTTGACTTGCCTCAAAGCAGGTCTGGGGGAGGGGTTTCAGTCCTGGCCATATGAACTGGGGGAGCAGCTTGATAAGCAGGGCTGGGGGAGGGGTTTCAGTCCTGGCCATATGAACTGGGGGAGCAGCTTGATCGCTCTACAGAATATTTAAACCTGGACTCATTCATAAATCTGAAGAGTATATCAGGAGAGGAGTGATGTTTATTTGGAGGATGCTGGGCTGTCACAGCAGCCTTGAGTTTTAATACAGTTGATAAGAATCAAGAGGACTTTATACAGAAGGTAAAGAGATTCCTCTTTTGTCCAAACTACTTGTAATGGTCAAATTTCCTTCACTAATTAGATCTAAACTAAGTACTCAGAAATAACTACATTTTCTACTGTCTGACGCTTCAAAGGGGACTTGGAAAGGTTCAGGGCAGAGTCAGACAAGAACAATGGGGAATCGGATTTACTTTGTGAATTTTGGACATGTATACATGATCATTTTGTGTTCAATCAAACTATCAGAAAAATAGATGTTCTTTAGGCCTACTCATCTTGTTGGCTGACAAAGTAAATGTGGACAGTTCTTCCAATATCTTCAATATGCACCTCGGAATCTGAGAATATGCACCTCGGAATTGGATGAGGACACACGCTGTTTGGATCCAGTGACCAAATTTTGTATGGTGAAGTTTGTATGTTGTTGCCATAATATCTACCACACTGGGATTAGAACAATGCTGACCGGTTAAACAAAGACCTATATATTGTTTTTGATTTAACAAACTCTTTCTCTCTCCAGTACTCGCCAGACCTGAACAAGTTGTTCTGCCAGTTGGCGAAGACTTGTCCAGTTCAGATTGTGGTGGACCACCCTCCTCCTCCTGGGGCAGTGGTACGAGCCCTGGCCATCTATAAGAAGCTGAGTGACGTGGCTGACGTGGTGAGACGCTGCCCTCACCACCAGAGCACCAGCGAGAACAATGAAGGTACACAACACAGTGGGAAAGGCTACTCTTACCCATACTAAAACATGTTTGATTGATCTAGAATGTGCTTTGGTGCAGTACAGAGGGTCCACACTATAAAAGGAGATTATACATCATTTTATACTTACACTTGTTGCCTATTGAATGAATAACGCAAATGTTTTGACTGGTAGGATATCCTCAGTGTGTCGCTTAATACGTGTTTTCTGTGCCTTAGGTCCTGCACCGCGAGGTCACCTGGTCAGAGTTGAGGGGAACCAGCGATCAGAGTACATGGAGGATGGTAACACTCTGAGACAGAGCGTGCTCGTGCCCTATGAGCCTCCTCAGGTAGGTCCCATACACTACTGTTGTGTGTGTGAGTTAGGGCTGACCCCATTTAGTTGATTGAACGATTGTTTGGTCTGTTGGTCGACCGAGATTTCTTTAGTCAAGCAGTTGCAAATGTCATTTAATTTTTTCGTGGTGCACAAGACACCCGTCTGATTTGCACCTGCCTCTGGACTAATCCCATTGCGGAGGCCACAGGGATGGCACAGTCACTCTAAGACAGGTGTGTCAAACGCTTTCAGTGGAAGGCCTAGTGTCTGCAGGTTTGAGTTTTTTTCCCTTTCAATTAAACCCTAGGCAATCAGGTGTGGGGAGTTCCTGACTAATTAGTGAGCCTAATTCATCAATCGAGTGCAAGGGAGGAGCGAAAACCTGCTTACACTCGGCTCTCTGTGGAATGAGTTTGACACCTGTGCTCTAAGACGTGCTACTGAAATTGTAAATGGTTATGTTATATGAGAATAATGGTTCACTAATAAATATTAATTTATAACATGAGCTTTCTCCCGTGATGGATAGCGGTCGCTGTCCACTGTTCTAGAACTTAATCATCCGTGCGCCGTTTCCTATATGTTGTAAAACAGCATATTGGTGTTGAGAACAATGCGTTGGAGGCAGCAGTGGAGTGAGGAGACGAGAAAATGCCCCTTGCCTTAATTGTCTAAGATAACTTAATTGAGTCGGGGTTCACACACTCCTAAGTCTATAATCAATAGCCTAACTGTTAAACGTGCCTGGCTTTATAAATCATCCAAACAGAAATAAGACAGATCCTGCTTCTGTTTCCAGTTTGAGTGTTTTTTTAATAGACGACTGATTCCATGAGCACCAAGCCTCACGCAACCACAAAATGTTGGATAAAGCATTTTCCCAAATTCGCCTATTTTTTTTTTTTTCCTTTAAAAAGTCTAAATCTATGTAATATAGCCTACACCTTCACAATAAATCCATGATTTATTTTAGATGGGTCTAAAGAAACATGATATGAGGAAAATGTAGTCTATTTCAGAAGAACAGAATAGCATACTCTGAGTCGTCCTGGTCTGGCTATGCCATATGGCTGTAATACACTAGTTCATTTAACAGACAAGATTTGCTTAGAATTCCATGACATTGTTTTGTTGTATGAAGAATACAATTGAACAAAGATTAATAAAATATAAATAATATTTTCTCCAAACGATTTGAGGCATCCCCTTTGTGTGGCCATAATGCACCCTAAAAAAAAAATCCATGCCTTTTGTGGCCCTTCTCCCTGAGTGCTGCCTGCAATGAAGCACCTCACTCACACGTCTCTATCACACGGTCGGGTCTTTCTCACAGGCTACAAGTGAAGACAGACACATCAGGGACTTAACTGCGCACGTCCTTATCCAATTCTGAGGTGCATATTGAAGATATTGGAAGAACCGTCCACATTTATTTTTCGTCAGCCAACAAGATGAGTAGGCCTAACGAACAGCAAAAGCACTAGCCTATGCCAATCTACTATCCCCCATAGTACAGAAGTTGACATTCAATTCTGTGCAAAATAAATATTCTAAACATCGTCTGGGACAGTTAATAGAACCACTAGCATCAAACAACTTTTTTACTCGGTGAGGCTGACGCAACAGATCAACAGACTATTAGGCTACTTCATATTATAAGCGCAGCTATGCGCACACGGCAGTAGGCCATAAGCACAAATGTTCCATATATAATTCACAAATGATAGGCTAGTATTGTCACCCATCAGACTATTATTGATTTAATCTTGTCTTTACATATACTAAATAATATATGTGAAATTCGTTTTGATTTAGAATGGACCTTTATCATGCACCTGTCTCGAAGCAGGTGAAAAATACATGTAATCTATGCACTAAAATAGTGAATGGAGGACGCTTTTCCTGTTGTTCATTTTCATGCTAGCCAGGTAGGCTACACTCCTGTTGTAAATATAAGCAATGTGCTTAATATTAGGAAAGTTAAGATATAAATATAGTAGGCCTAGCCTATAGAAAGCTGATGAAATCCTCTATTTAGTAGAGGCCATCACCCTGTTTTCTCGCTCAATTGCATAGCCTATAGAAATGTTGCGCAACATGAGCTCATGGGCTCTCATGAAGTGTTTGATTAGGTTTTTGATCACATTTGCATTGATGTCAGAGTGATTAGAGGGACAATAGAGTGCTGAGTACCAGGTAGTTAGCGAGTTTGGTAGGCTACTAATGACAATCCACAGCATCAGAGCTTGGAGAAGCCGAATTACTGTGACTAATCGGTCATGTGAAATTTGACAGCCTTCATGACTCGTGAATGCCAGTGTGGCGGTAATACGGTCACCGCGACAGCCCTAGTTGACACTCAACTAAAACCTAATATTGTGCAAGCCATTTTTGCATGCATTCGAGTTCTGGAGGGGCCGTGCAGATGTGCAAGATCAGGAATAGGCCACCTACCTCTCATTGGTCACTCCAGGAAGCAGCTCACAGTTTGGCTAGGCTACAGATATTGCCTGGGGTTGTTCGGCATGCAAAATGACTTGTAGATCAATGAATGTCAACGTAGTTACATCCATAGGGGAGGCATCAGTTGTTACGAAGGATGAGCGGTATTTTTGGAAGGTAGATAAAAGGTTATGAGCATATACATTTTGTGAGCCGATGATTGATAACGTTTGAATGGATTTTCTGACCGATGCATGCTACATTTGGATCGGTTGCACTTTTGTATATTTAACATTTGAACTGGTGACTGATGCGTATCGGTGAAACGTTACATCCTGTGTGTGTGTGTGTGCGCAAAAGTATGTGGCCACCCCTTCAAATTAGTGGATTCTGTTATTTCAGCCACACCCGTTGCTGATAGGTGTATAAAATCGAGCACACCACCATGCAACCGCTAGACAAACATTGGCAGTAGAATTGCCAGTACTGAACAGCTTAGTGACTTTTTAAAAGTGACTGAAGTTTGCCAAAAAGCACCTGGATGATCATTAAGACTCTGGGATGGATGTTCGATGGACAGATAAGTCAAAAGTATAACTTTTTGGACGACACGTGTCCCATTATGCCTGCCAAAAACCAAACACTGCATTACACAGTAAGAACCTTACACCAAAGGTCAACGACTTGCCTTAATAGAATGAACCACTAATTCTGCTCTGTATCAGAGAATTCTACAGGAGAATGTCAGTCCATCCTTCTGTGAGCTGAAGAGCAGCTGGGTCATGCATGATCCAAAACGCACAATCAAGTCGACGTGAAAATGGCTAAAAAGCAACACATTTTAAGTTTTGGAATGGCCTAGTCAAAGTCTCCAGACCTAATCCCAATTCAGATGTCGTGGTAGGACTTGAAATGAGCAGTTCATGCTTGCAAACCCACATATCGCTGAGTTAAAGCAGTTCTGCATGGAAGAGTGGGCCAATATTCCTCCACAGTGACGTGAGCGACTGGTTAACATCGAAAGGAAGTGTATGGTTGGAGTCATTGTAGCTAAAGGTGGCTCAACCATTTGCGTGTAAGGGGGCAATTACTTTTTCACCCAAGGGTATTGGGTGTTACATAAACAAATTTATGCAAGTGTTATTAGTTCATTCGGGTTCCCTTTATCTAATATTAGGTTTTGGTTGAAGATCTGCTTAACATTCTGCTTCAAAAATATGCAGAAGTAGAGAGGATCAGAGAGGGGGCAAATACTTTTTCACAGCACTGTATATGTTTTGTATGAGGGAGCGTGTGTTTGGGGGTGTCCATCAGTCACAGCTGTCTCTCTATCTGGTTTCCCAGGTGGGATCAGAGTGTACCACTGTGCTCTACAACTTCATGTGCAACAGCTCCTGTATGGGAGGGATGAACCGCAGACCCATCCTCACCATCATCACCCTGGAGACACAGGAGTGAGTGTCATCTCATCATCCATTTTACACTGTTGCACCATTGATTGTCTTTGATTTGTCTTCTCTACCTGCCTGTCTCTCCTCTGCAGGGTTTTGTCTCAGTTCCATTTACATTCAGTCATTGTTGCTTTTCTAATTAGTAAAATGGATCATTTGACTGAATTAAAATAGAATTGACCCCAACCCTGGTCCTGGGTTGACCCCCAACTAATGTCTTGTCATAGTATGACAGTGATGGGAACTTCCTCTCCCGTTCTGCAGGGGGCAGCTCCTGGGTCGGCGCTCCTTTGAGGTGCGTGTGTGTGCCTGTCCTGGTCGAGACAGGAAGACAGAGGAGATCAACCTGAAGAAGCAGCAGGAGACAATCCTGGAGACCAAGACCAAGCCTGCCCAGGGAATCAAACGTGGTAATTGATCCTGACAATCTTAAAGCGGTGGTCTTGGGGTTGGGATTAACATAAAATGGCAAAAAGAAAGATTCCAGATCTTTGGACATTGGACTTTAAAGTTGTATGATGGCTGATAAAGGTTGACATTGACCTATGACCCTGAGTGTGAGCAGTTCCTCATCGTGTGTGTCATGTTTGTGTTCTTCTAAGCTATGAAGGAGGCCTCCCTGCCTGCCGCTCGGCCTGAGGCCAGTAAGAAGACCAAGTCCTCCCCTGCTGTGAGTGACGATGAGATCTACACTCTTCAGGTAACTGCTCAGAGAACAGACCAATGGAAGTTTGTCTCGTCCCCTTCAGAGATGCCTAGTCACTAGTCTGCTGTTGGCTGTTTGTGTATACTGTGTGTAACTGGGCTCATCTGCCCATCCAGATTCGAGGGAAGGAAAAATATGAGATGCTGAAGAAGTTCAATGACAGTCTTGAACTGAGTGAGTTGGTGCCTGTTGCCGACGCTGACAAATACCGTCAGAAACGGTGAGTTCACTCACTTCTTTGACACATATCCTCGCTTTCTCCCGCTCTCTTTCCCTTATGCAACATTACAATTCTCCCTTTTGTGCATTTGGCTCTCTCTCTCGTGTGTGTGTGTGTGTGTGTGTGTGTGTGTGTGTGTGTGTGGTTTCCTTTCCAAGTCTTATTCAAATGAAACATTAAATCCCCTACAGCCTCACCAAGAGAGTTGCCAAACGGGACTTCGGAGTGGGGCTGAAGAAAGGGAAGAAACTACTGGTGAAGGAGGAGAAGAGTGACTCTGACTGAGAAGGAGAGCGAGTCGTTCCATGTCATTTCAGCAAGCCATGACACCCACCATCTGATTGTTCTGACATTGTTTCTGTCATTAGAAACAGGTAAGATTGGCATTCCTAAAACATTTTGTTGATATGTACATTTTGGAGAAATTAAGCTTATTGATTGCACCCAAGTTGACCATTTTTTAATTGATAGGATTCAGATAATATTTAAGAAATATAGTACCCAACATCTGATTTGGCTAAAACCTCTTCCTACCAATGAGTAAGACATGATGAATCCCAAAATAAATGTCAAACGCCACCTAAATGTCAAACGCCCACCCACAACATCCAGTATACAGTTTCAGTTCTGTTTGACAAGTAGTATGGAGCTCTATATTGTGTTATCTGAATCCTATTAAAATTGCCAATTTGGGTGCAATCAATTAACTTAATTTCTCAGATTAAATTATATTTCAACAAAATGTTTCAGGAATGCTAATCATATCTGTTACCAACTACAGAATTGATTTCAGAACAATCTGAGATGGTGAGTGTTAATTCTCTTTCTTGTGCTTTTTGAGGTGGAACAACCAGAGAGAGAGAGAATTAACCCGTTATGCTTTCTGTTCTGCCAAGTAACCTTCCTTTCTATTGATTGAGGGAATGCAAGTACGGTGAACTGTTGATGCTTGCAGCTTACTAGCCTTATGTTAGCAAGCTGTTTTAGGTCTCTTAAGTGCAGGTTGAGGTTATTTTTCTGTCATGCTTATGGGCAGCTTTGGTGCGCACATCAGTTGGTTGGTGGCCCATGCAGATCCTGAATCCCTGTTCTAGTTTTACTCACTCTCAGAGGACAATGAACTCCTGTCCTGTGAGACTGTCTTGCTTTTTGTAGAATTGTGAAATGATCTACTTTTCTATATAGTACGTGCATTTCCCTGGGTTCTCTGCACTGTACATTTAGCTAACAACCTAGCATGGCCATCACTCAGTCATTTTTGCATATGAAGGAAAAGTATGTATTGGAGTACAGGGGCCTGACTGTGGTTCATAACTGATGATGTTTAGTTAGCGAGGCCTATTGATAAGATCCTTACTTGAATAATGGGTGAGCGCTACAACTGAACATCTACCTCCCAAGTCATTTTATATTGTGAACTGTAAAATGGATTATTTTTGTCCTGCCACTGCCTACATGTGTCTAGCTCAACATGTCTGTTCTGCGAAAGCCCTTTTTACCATGATGTATGCTTTGGTAGTGTCTTAAGAGGGTAGCTGATTTGGTCCTGTGTGCCTAGAATAAGTTTGGAGTAGAGAACCTTCTACTGTTCTGCCAAATAGACTCCCCTCACTGGTAGATGCTTGCTGTTTTCAGAACAGGAGTTTGTAAGACACTGCAGAAATCTAGTAAAAAAGTGTTAATTGCAGCCTTAGGTGGATATTTTTTAAGGTCCAATTATTGATTCTTAACTTTTTTTTGTAATTTTGTATCCTAAAATGTTTTTGTACCCTTTTGAATTAGTACTTTTTGTTAAGAGGAAGAGTATACACACCAGCATATCTACCAAACAAATGCTTTATTACACTGCGACAGAAAAACATGGACCTTTTTCATAAAATGATTAAAGAAAAAAACAGACTTTTCATTGTTTGGCTTTGTGATTTATTGTATGAACAGATGTGTCAGTAAGTGTGACAGCATGCATGGAATGTAAAAGCATCGGCAATACATTTCACATTATTATGATGGAAATATTTCATAAAATGATTGGTCCAAGCTTGATCAATTTGAGTTCATATTGATGGCTATTAAACCAACTGAAGTTCTGTTCATTCCTCATATATATTGTGTGTGTATATACTGTACAAAAATGAACACAAAGTGTTGGTCCCATGTTTCATGAGCTGAAATACAAGATCCCAGAAATGTTCCAAATGCACAAAAAGCTTATTTTGTGCACAAACTTGCTAACATCCCTGTTGGTGAGCATTTGATCCTTGGTCAACATAATCCACCCACCTGACAGGTGTGGCATATCCAGAAGCTGATTTGAACAGCATGATCATCGCTGCAACTCTCATACAAACTCGAGAGAGGCAAAGGTCGAGAGCCATGCGTCCTCCGTAACACGAACCGCCAAGCCGCACTGCTTCTTGACAAAGTGCTCGCTTAACCCAGAAGCCAGCCGTACCAATGTGTCCGAGGAAACACCGTACACCTAGTGACTCGGCGTGCATGCGCCCGGCCTGCCCTAGGAGTCGCTAGAGCGCGATGGAGACAAGGACATCCCTGCTGGCCAAACCCTCCCCTAACCCGGACGATGCTGGGCCAATTGTGCGCTGCGGCACAGCCCGATATTGAACCCGGATATGTAGTGACGATGCTAGCACTGCAACGCAGTGCCTTAGACTGTTGCGCCACTTGGGAGGCTCGGAAAATCTCATTCTGATTGGCTGGGCCTAGCTCCCCCATGGCTGCGCCCCTGCATCCATAGATAGGGCCTAATGAATTTATTTAAATGGATTGATTTCCTTATGTGAACTGTAACTCAGCAAAATCTTTGAAAGAGTTGAATGTTGTGTTTATTTTTGTTCAGTAGAGATACTAAATATATACTTCAGAGATACTAGAAACTTCATAGATACTAGATGTATCATCCATGGGGGCAATAGGAGGGCTCTTAATAGATATTTTGAGGTCACGGTTCCAGGATCAATGTTGCTTGTACACCATAATCAGTGTGAGGGAAACAACCCTAAGCCTAAACCTGAGAATCTTCATTGAGTTAGTTTCTTAGTCCAGGGTGATCAGGAACTGCCCCTGTGGAGGGTAGGCTCTTTTGACACGAGTTTGAGGTTCTAAGATTAGGTAGGGGGGTCTAGTCTACATCTGTGACATACTTCGGCGATGAGATGGTGATGAGGGTGCGTCCATCCAGTGGAGCAAACAGAGGATACAGCTTCTCCTTGAAGTTATCCGTGAATGTATAGATGTGTGCCCGGGTCTCCGCATTGTAGAAGGAGATTTGACCCTCTTCGTAGTCCAGGAAGATGCCCAACTTGCGGGGCAGCATCTCCATGGGCAAGGAGGTCTCGATCTTGGTGCAGGCGTAGAACTGCCTCGTGCTGCGCCACAGGGCCCAGTAGCCTTCTGCGGGGGTCATAGGGAAGCGACCGTGGCGTTTGGACGTGGCGGTGGTCAGACCGACCCTCCAGTATCCGTTGTTGGCCAGGGTAACCTCCCAGTAGTGACGTCCAGAGGACAGGCCCTCCCAGCCCAGGACGCAGGGCCAGCAGTCATAGCGCTGTGTGCTGAAGGCCGCCTCTGTCGTGCAGTGAGCCTCCTGGACCTTCTTATGGTCGTCTGAGAGCAGCAGCCATGGGTGGTTGGTCATAGGGTCCAAGTTAATGTCAACTATGAAGGAGGACAACATGAGATGAGAGGTTTTAGTGTAGTTTCAGGGCAATAGAAGACCCACAATTGAAATGATTTGTGCAAACCTTTTTTTCTATTATCCTGTGTTATTTTGAAAGCACTGTGTCCACCTGTGTGGCTGTAATTGCATTAAAAGAAGAAAAAAATCTAATCAAATCTGTCCATCTAAATACATTTTCATGTCACTCTACTGCAGGGTTTCCCAACTCCGGTCCTCGAGTACCTCCAACAGCACACATTTTTGTTGTAGCCACAGACAAAAACACCTGATTCAACTTGTCAAGGGCTTGATTATTAGTTGACAAGTAGAATCAGGTGTGCTTTTCCGGGGCCACAACAAAAATATGCATTGTTGGGAGTACCTGAGTTGGTAAAACACTGTACTGAATTATGAAATGCAGAAAATGAAGCATAATTACCCGAAGCACTGCAGATCCAGTTCCACACTGAGTTTGGGATGTACTTAGGTGTTTCTGTCAATTCAGAAGAAGAAGACGATAAGATACCTCAATAACATTCAAATATAAAAAAATACATTTTCAAACATTCACAGCCAGAAAACAGAGATTTGGATGTTAGGGGAGGGGGGGGGGCATACCTGTTTTCCAGGTGCGTTGTTTCGTAGCCAGCCATAGCTGGGGAATAATACCCTATAGGAGAAGCAAAGAGAAGGGTTGCGTCAGAATTAGGGGCAATGCCAGTGGATGTGGATGATCGAGAAAGAGAGCAGCGGCTAGAGGGCATGAACAGGAGTAATAAAGGAGGGCACTTTGATACCAATGGGCAGTTCTAGAGGGTAGTATTTCATTCCAAAACTGTTGACTCAACTGTCGGTAATAGAAAGGTCAGCATGAAGTATTGCTGATGATTTGTCTGATCTGATAACGATTTATATTGGCTGGCCTATAGCCCCTTTGATTAGGCGGCTTGCCTTATCACTGCTTGCGTATATGAACTTTATCTGGAGCTGTCCTCCCCTTTTGATTGACAAAATGTTATCCGAGGACAATATTCTAGGTGAATCGAAACCTAACTCAAATGGTGTGTTTTGCATCTGAAAAAGGTAAATAGTACCAATCATAGCTTGAAATAGTAAAGATATTTAATAAGACTGGATCCTACAAAGTTTGAGAGAAATGTGTGGGTGGCAGGGTTATGGTTAGGGTTGAACTAGCATGTGGACATTAAGCTAGGGTTTTGTTTCGGGTCAGGAGTGAACATAGGGTTAGGGCTGTGTGCCTCACTGTGCTGCTGTCCTGTTCCTTCAGTAGAGACCAGGTGATAAACTCCAGGAAGGGGAGGAGAGTCACCAGCTTCTTCTTATTTAACTCCAGCCGTCTCAGCATCTGGGTCAGCTCATCCCTCATCAGACCACATCTCTGAATGGACACAAACAGTGCAAGGTTCATTAATTAATTTGTTCTTACTGAGACTGACTCTGACCCTAGATCAGGCAACCTCTACCTATACCAATGATATGTGTCAATCAGAAATGTTGGCTATGGCTGGCAAAAACACACACACCTCTGTGACACTCTGCAGCTCCTTAGCCCATTCCATGATCCTCTGCTCTGCCTGTGTGGAGGGTTCAGGATCCTCCCTGTTCTTCTCCAGGTCAATGAGGTCACCTCTCTCCTGTATCCAGGGACTCTGTGGGACAGAGTAAAACATATGAAGTATAGCCAATTATTGTGTTTGTGTCAGTGTCTCATATAAATGAAATAAATAATTGTTATGAGTAAGATTAATGGATGCTCAATTGATCATCCTGGTTTGATTTATTCACATCGTAGTAAAGTATAGGAGATCACCCTCCCCCCCTACTCTTTTTCTGTCATGTCCAAGTCAACCCCATCCATATTTTACAGTATGAATATGCAAGTAGCTCGAGATGAGATTTGTGAGAATATTGTTAGTAACCCACTCACTGTGTCCACTCTCTTCAACTCCTCTGCCCATTGGAGGATGAGTTTACGACACTGTTCCAGACTCTGTTCGCTCTGCTGGTCCACTCTGACATTCTTACTGCGCTGCAGAACAACACACAACAACAAGTTGACTTACACAGCACTGTAATTTACACTCAAATACTATTTGAGCATTTCCTCTAGCCTGCCTAGAGTCTAGATGGGTGGTGTTTACAGTTGTGTGACTGTTCTATTGGTCCATTAAGTCAGGCACGCTCAATCAAGCACAGATAAAGTATTTTAAATTATTTCAAATAGTATTTGAAGCAAGGTTTGCAAGACATTCTGTAATTTGCCCCAAAGCTTCTTCCCATTCATATGTCAGCCCACCATACCCACTCCTGTCCCAAATGAGCTGATGTAGCGTCTCCCCCACCAAATTTAGATCCAGTATCTGGTAAGTTCTTTCATAAGAATGATACCGTTTTTTTTAATCAACCACAGTGATCCATGGATTTATGGCATACAGTCTCCCTGAGCAACGTTTATGAAAGTCCCATAAAACAACCACAGTGAAGGCTCTATTTCCTTGTCAAGGGCCATTCTGGATTACGACTCAGGATAAAGGTTAAGATAAAGGGCGATCCATTTAATCAGTTGGTTTTGGGGGATTTTGTACTTCGACATCTCCTTGTACCAGATTCAAATCTCGTCGTAGTTTTTCATTAAGGGGACATATGACCTTCTATAATCTACATGCCGTACTGACATACAGTGCATACACTGTAGATATAATATGATGCATAATATTTAGCTCAAATGATCAAATCCAAAACAAAGGATGGTTTCCTTTAGTGATTTCATTTAGTTTCTTCAAATGATGTGAAGTGATTTACTATCCATAAGCAGACAAAGAAAGAACTCAACCAGGAAACCATAATGACAAATCCATAACCAGGAAATTCATTTTCTAACAGCATGAAATAAACTCCATTATTAAGCCATAAAAAACTAAGACATCAAGCTGAGTTGTCTCATTTTAGTCAGAACGGGACTCAATAGAATTTGAAAAGTACATTTAAAACAGAGATTAATTTACACTCTTTTTGCTTCATTTACTCAGTATATTTAAGCAATAAGGCCTGAGGAGGTGTGGTATATGGCCAATATATCACAGCTAAGGGCTGTTCTTATGCACAACCCAACACGGAGTGCCTGGATACAGCCCTTAGCTGTGGTATATTGGCCATATATCACAAACCCCAGAGGTACCTTATTGATATTATAAACTGGTTACCAATGTAATTAGAGCAGTAAAAATAAATGTTTTGTCATACCCATGGTATACGGTCTGATATACCACGGTTGTCAGCCAATCAACATTCATGGCTCGAACCATCCAGTTTATAAAAGGTGTTATACATACCAGTATACCGTGTGTATACCTAGGGGTAACTGATGATGTCAACTGTCAATCTACATTACCCTACAACAGAATGCCGGCTCCCATACAGTGTTTCAGTACTGCTACACATACGAATTAAGACCGATCAAGAAATATACAAATATACATACAACAAAGGATTTGGGCCCAACTTGGGACCCAGTCCCTAAGTCTCATGCCTACCTAACCAAACCGTATACAGTACGGCCCAGCCCAGACAGATCTTCTGTCTCAGGCCTATCTTGCAGACCTTATACATTTAGTCTCAGGCCTATCTTGCAGACCTTATACATTTAGTCTCAGGCCTACCTTGCAGACGACCTCCACCTGTTGTTTCCACTGTGTGATGAATCTAACACAGTCCTGCAGGCTACGCAGGTCCTTTAGGCCCTATAAGGAAAGAGATTGAAAAAAGAAAATCAAGCTGTCAATTCACTGTCTCTCACTTTCACTGCCATTATCCATATCATTTATTCTCAATCTCTCTCTCTTTCTCTCTCCCTCTCTCCCTCTGACTGTAATGTCCATCCTCTACCTTTTGTCTGGATGGTTTGCTGCTCAATTGTAGTTTAGGTGCCGAGTTGTGAGTCTGTAGGTCTTCTGGCAGTTCCCATCGTACTGCCCCGATCGAGCTGTTCTGCGTTGCACTCTCCTCAACATCGTCGAATTCTGACACACACGCACACAAAACCAAACTTTGTCAATTGATTACACGCATTTTACATGGGTTCAAATGAAATCTGTCTGATAAGGAATTTTTTCTTATGTGCATATGCAGCTACTGGGGCTTACAGGCATGGTTACATATCATATAGAGGCCTCATAGGAAGTCTGTCACAATGCTGAATCATCAATAGTAAACAACTTACTGATCTTCTTCTCTTTGAGAATACTCTTCTTGAGAATACTCATTTTTTGGATGTTTATAGAGCCACTTTAGTGCTTTTTTTATGCTATTGGTGTAGAATCTGAAACAACATTCACATAGTAGGCCTTAGTACTCTCTTCAACACAAACATAGTTGCCTGCCTGATCAGTTTGGCAGTGCGTGTGCGAATTGGTATTTTCTTTTATCACTGAGCTATCAAATAATAGCACAAATCAATATGCAAACCTGTGGCAATTAAAGTCACCTACCCTATCGATCAGTATAACTATCATCCATGCAAAAGGAAAAGGACATGCTATTGGTTATCATTGCGAAATAAAAAAACTTACTATAACTGTATGAAATGGTAATAATCACATGGACTCACCTCACAAAGAAAAAAATGTCACACAAGACTGATGTGTGACAACTTCATCGAGCATGTTTAAATTGACACTAATTAAACGGATAGGTAATCATAATAATTTATATAAGCAGTGCACATATATATAACTGATAAAAACCTCTTACCCTGTGAAGGTCCTGGCCTAGGAGCGAAAGAGACAGAGACCAGGTTGTGTTCCGTCTGCTACGGTGAGAGAGAGCTAAAATACCAAAAGCCTCTGGTACAGAGAGACTTGAGTCTCCCAGACAGAGAGTCACGCTGCTATCAGCTCGACCTTCGGTCTTTTTTATGGATTCCCAATCCCAGCAGATCGAGCCTTCATCAGATCAAAATCACGCACCATACCTTTACTACCTACCTGAATGTAGAGATGCTCTTTTTTTTTTACTGCATATGATTTAACATAACGACAGAGAAAGAAAGTCAATGAACTTTGTTAGACACTTCAAATCAAATCTACTAAATTAAAATACACCACAGATTTATGTACTCGATTTACATGCACTACCGGTCAAAAGTTTAGAACACCTACTCATTCAAGGGTTTTTCTTTATTTTTTACTATTTTATACATCATAGAATAATAGTGAAGACATCAAAACTATGAAATAACACAAATGGAATCATGTAGTAACCAAAAAATGCTAAACAAATCAAAATGTATTTGATATTTGAGATTCTTCAAATAGCCACCCTTTGCCTTGATGACAGCTTTGCACACGCTTGGCATTCTCTCAACCAGCTTCACCTGGAGTGCTTTTCCAACTGTCTTGAAGGAGTTCCCACATATGCTGAGCACTTGATGGCTGCTTTTCCTTCACTCTGCGGTCCAACTCATCCCAAACCATCTCAATTTGGTTGAGGTCGGGGGATTGTGGAACCCAGGTCATGTGATGCAGCACTCCATCACTCCCCTTCTTGCTAAAATAGCCCTTACACAGCCTGGAGGTGTGTTGGGTCATTGTCCTGTTGAAATCAAATGATAGTCCCACTAAGCCCAAACCAAATGGGGTGGCATATCGCTGCAGAATGCTGTGGTAGCCATGCTGGTTAAGTGTGCCTTGAATTCTAAATAAATCACAGACAGTGTCACCAGCAAAGCACCTCCACATCATAACACTTCCCCCATGCTTTACAGTGGGAAATACACATGTGGAGATCATCTGTTCACCCACACCACGTCTCACAAAGACATGGCGGTTGGAACCAAAAATCTCCAATTTGGACTCTAGACCAAAGGACAAATTTCCACCAGCCTAATGTCCATTGCTCATTTTTCTTGGCCCAAGTAAGTCTCTGCTTATTATTGGTGTCCTTTAGCAGTAGTTTTCTTCCAGCAAAATCGACCATGAAGGCCTGATTCACACAGTCTCCTCTGAACAGTTGATGTTGAGATGTGTCTGTTACTTGACCTCTGTGAAGCATTTATTTGAGCAGCAATTTCTGAGGCTGGTAATTCTAATGAACTTATCCTCTGCAGCAGAGGTAACTCTGGGTCTTCCATTCCTGTGGCGGTCATCATGAGAGCCAGTTTCACCCTAGTGCTTGATGTTTTTGCAAATACACTTGAAGAAATGTTCAAAGTTCTTCAAATGTTCCTTATTGACTGACCTTCATGTCTTAAAGTAATGATGGACTGTATTTTCTCTTTGCTTATTTGAGCGGTTGTTGCCATAATATGGACTTGGTATTTTACCAAATAGGGCTATCTTCTCTATACCACCTCTACCTTGTCACAACACAACTGATTGGCTCAAACACATTAAGAAGGAAAGACATTTCACAAATTAACACCCGTTAATTTAAATGTATTCCAGTGCCTACCTCATGAAGCTGGTTAAGAGAATGCAGAGCTGTCATCAAAGCAAAGGGTGGCTATTTGAAGAATCTCAAATATAAAATATATTTAGATTTGTTTAACATTTTTTTGGTTACTACATGGTTCCATTTGTGTTATTTCATAGTTTTGGTGTCTTCACTATTATTCTACAATGTAGAAAATAGTAAAAATAAAGAAAGACCCTTGAATGAGTAGGTGTTCTAAAACTTTTGACCGGTACTGTAAATGTATACACAGACTAGCCTTAATTTGATAGGTGTCATGCTACAAAATAAAACTCATACTGTATGTCTCCAGAGGTTGTGTTTACTTGTCAAATCAAATCGTATTAGTCACATGCGCCGTATACAACAGGTGTAGACCTTACAGTGAAATGCTTACTTACGAGCCCCTAACCAACAATGTAGTTAAAAACAATAGAAACAGATAAGAATAAGCAATAAAAGTAACAAGTCATTAAAGAGCAGCAGTAAAATAACAATACCGAGACTGTATACAAGGGGGTACCAGTACAGAGTCAATGTGCGGAGGCACTGGTTTGTTGAGGTATTATGTACATGAAGGTAGAGTTATTAAAGTGACTATGCATAGATGATAACAACAAATCAAATCAAATGTATTTATATAGCCCTTCGTACATCAGCTGATATCTCAAAGTGCTGTACAGAAACCCAGCCTAAAACCCCAAACAGCAAGCAATGCAGGTGTTGAAGCACGTTGGCTAGGAAAAACTCCCTAGAAAGGCCAAAACCTAGGAAGAAACCTAGAGAGGAACCAGACTATGAGGGGTGGCCAGTCCTCTTCTGGCTGTGCCAGGTGGAGATTATAACAGAACATGGCCAAGATGTTCAAATGTTCATAAATGACCAGCATGGTCAAATAATAGGTCTGGGACAGGTAGCACGTCCGGTGAACAGGTCAGGATTCCATAGCCGCAGGCAGAACAGTTGAAACTGGAGCAGCAGCACGGCCAGGTGGACTGGGGACAGCAAGGAGTCATCATGCCAGGTAGTCCTGAGAGAAAGAAAGAGAGAAAGAGAGAATTAGAGAGAGCATACTTAAATTCACACAGGCCCCCGGATAAGACAGGAGAAGTACTACAGATATAACAAACTGACCCTAGCCCCCCGACACATAAACTACTGCAGCATAAATACTGGAGGCTGAGACGGGAGGGGTCAGGAGACACTGTGTCCCCATCCGATGATACCCCCGGACAGGGCCAAACAGGAAGGATATAACCCCACCCACTTTCCCAAAGCACAGCCCCCACACCACTAGAGGGATATATTCAACCACCAACTTACCATCCTGAGACAAGGCCGAGTATAGCCCACAAAGATCTCCGCCACGGCACAACCCAAGGGGGGGCGCCAACCCAGACGGGAAGATCACATCAGTGACTCAACCCACTCAAGTGTCGCACCCCTCCTAGGGACGGAATGAAAGAGCACCAGTAAGCCAGTGACTCAGCCCCTGTAATAGGGTTAGAGGCAGAGAATCCCAGTGGAAAGAGGGGAACCGGCCAGGCAGAGACAGCAAGGGCGGTTCGTTGCTACAGAGCCTTTCCGCTCACCTTCACACTCCTGGGCCAGACTACACTCAATCATATGACCCACTGAAGAGATTAGTCTTCAGTAAAGCCTCAAAAGTTGAGACCGAGTTTGCATCTCTCACATGGGTACGCAGACCATTCCATAAAAATGGAGCTCTATAGAAGAAAGCCCTGCCTCCATCTGTTTGCTTAGAAATTTTAGGGACAATTGGGAGGCCTGCGTCTTGTGACCGTAGCGTATATGTAGGTATGTACGGCAGGACCAAGTCAACAGAGAGTAGCAGCAGTGTAAAAGAGGGGGGGGGCAATGCAAATAGTCTGGGTAGTCATTTGATTAGGAGTTCAGGAGTCTTATGGCTTGGGGGTAGAAGCTGTTCAGAAGCCTCTTGGACCTAGACTGTCACTCAGGTACCGCTTGCCGTGCGGTAGCAGAGAGAACAGTTTATGACTAGGGTGGCTGGAGTCTTTGACAATTTTTAGGGCCTTCCTCTGACTCACCCTGGAATAGAGGTCCTAGATGGTAGGAAGCTTGGCCCCAGTAATGTACTGGGCAGTTCGTATTACCCTCTGTAGTGCCTTGCGGTCAGAGGCCGAGCAGTTGCCATACTAGGCAGTGATGCAACCAGTCAGGATGCTCTCGATGGTGTAGTCAACAATCATCTCCTTTGTCTTGATCACATTGAGGGAGAGGTTGTTGTCCTGGCACCACAAGGCCAGGTCTCTGACCTCCTCCTTATAGGCTGTCTCGTCGTTGTCATTGATCAGGCCTACGACTGTTTTGTCATCGGCAAACTTAATGATGGTGTTGGAGTCGTGCCTGGCCGTGCAGTCATGACTGTAGTACAGGAGGGGAGTGAGCACGCACCCCTGAGGGGCCCTTGTGTTGAGGATCAGTGTGGCGGATGTGTTGTTACCTACCCTTACCACCTGAGGGCGGCCCATAAGGAAGTCCAGGGTCCAGTTGCAGGGGGAGGTGTTTAGTCCCAGAGCCCTTAGCTTATTGATGAGCTTTGAGGGCACTATGGTGTTGAATGCTGAGCTACATTCTCACATAGGTTTTCCTTTTGTCCAGGTGGGAAAGGGCAGTGTGGAATGCAATAGAGATTGCATCATCTGTGGATCTGTTGGGGTGGTATGCAAATTGGAGTGGGTCTAGGGTTTCTGGGATAATGGTGTTGATGTGAGCCATGACAGGCCTTTCAAAGCACTTCATGGCTACAAACCTGAGTGCTACGGGTCAGTAGTCATTTAGGGAGGTTACCTTTGTGTTCTTGGGCACATGAACTGTGGTGGTCTACTTAAAACATGTTGGTATTACAGACTTGGACAGGGAGAGGTTGAAAATGTCAGTGAAGACACTTGCCAGTTGATCAGAGCATGCTCGCAGTACACATCCTGGTAATCCGTCTGGCCCTGTTTAAAGGTCTTACTCACATCGGCGTGATCACACTATCTTCCGGAAGAGCTGGTGCTCTCATGCATACTTCAGTGTTATTTGTGTTATTTGCCTCGAAGCGAGCATAGAAGTAGTTTAGCCCATCTGGTAGGCTCATGTCACCGGGCAGCTCTCGGCTGTGATTCCCTTTGTAGTCTGTAATGGTTTGCAAGCCCTGTCACATCCGACGAGCGTCAGAGCCGGTGTAGTACGAGTCAATCTTAGTCCCGTATTGCCGCTTTGCCTGTTTGATGGTTCGTCGGAGGGCATAGCGGGACTTCTTATAAGCTTCCAGGTTAGAGTCCCGCTCCTTGAAAGCGGCAGCTCTAGCCTTTAGCTCAGTGCGGATGTTGCCTGTAATCCATGGCTTCTGGTTGGGGTATGTACGTACGGTCACTGTGGGGACGACGTCATCGATGCACTTATTGATGAAGCCAATGACTGATGTGGTGAACCAATGCCATCGGAGGAATGCCGGAACATATTTCAGTCTGTGCTAGCAAAACAGTTCTGTAGCTTAGCATCTGCTTAATCTGACCACTTTTCTATTTATCTAGTCACTGGTGCCTCCTGCTTTAATTTTTGCTTGTAAGCAGAAATCAGAAGGATAGAATTATGGTCAGATTTGCCAAATGGAGGGTGAGGGAGAGCTTTGTATCCGTTTCTGTGTGTGTAGTAAAGGTGATCCAGAGTTTCTTTCCTCTGGTTGCACATTTAACATGCTGATAGAAATTTGGTAAAACAGATTTAAGTTTCCTGCATTAAAGTCTCCGGCTACTAGGAGCGCCGCCTCTGTCTGGGTGAGCCTTTTCTTGTTTGCTTATGGCAGAATACCGCTCATTCAATGCTGTCTTAGTGTCAGCCTTTGACTGTGGTGGTATGTAAAACAGCTATGAAAAATACAGATGAAAACTCTCTAGGTAGATAGTGTGGTCTACGTCTTATCATGAGATATTCTACCTCAGGTGAGCAATAGCTCGAGACTTCCTTAGATATCGTGCACCAGCTGTTATTTATAAAAATACATAGTCCGCCACCCCTTGTCTTACCAGACACCACTGTTCTATCCTGCTGGTGCAGCGTATAACCAGCCAGCTGTATGTTGATAGTGTCGTCGTTCAGCTACGACTCCGTGAATGTCCCATTGGTAGTCTAATCTTCTGCGTAGGTCATCTATTTTATTGTCCAAAGATTGCACATTTGCTAGCAGAATGGAACGAAGTGGGGGTTTATTCGTTCGCCTACGAATTCTTAGAAGGCAGCCCGTCCTCCGGCCCCTTTTTCTCCGCCTCACTTTTGCCTTCCAATAATAATAATACTCCCATCAAACTTTTTATTGTAAGGCACTCTTCACCTAAATACCATACGGGCCCTAAGTTAACTTTGAGGGGCTAGTTAAGGACCATATCACCTCCACCTCACCAAACAACCTAGACCCACTACAATTTGCATACCGCCCCAATAGATCCGCCATTGCACTGCACACTGGCCTATCCCACCTGGACAATAGAAATACCTATGTAAGAATGCTGTTCATTGACTACAGCTCAGCCTTCAATGCAATAGTGCTCTCCAAGGTCATCACGAAGCTCAGGTCCCTGGGTCTAAACCCTTCCCTGTGCAACTGGGTCCTAGACTTCATGACGGGGCAACTCCAAGTGGTGAAAGTAGGCAACAACACCTACGCCACAGTGAGCCTCAGGGGTCCCACAGGGGTGTGTGCTCAGCCCCCTCCTTTGCTCCCTGTTCACCCATGACTGCGTAGCCACGCACGTCTCCAACTCAATCATCAAGTTTGCTGATGACACAACAGTCGTGGGACTGATTACCAACAATGACGGGACAGCCTACATGGACGGGGTGAGAGCCCAGGTGGAGTGGTGCCAGGAAAATAATCTCTCCCTCTACACTGATTGTGGACTGAAGGAGACAGCAGAGAGAGCACGCCCCCATCCACATCTACGGGCCGCAGTGGAGGCAGTCAAAAGCTCCAAGTTTCTTGGCATGCACATCACTGACGACCTGAAATGGTCCCTTCAAAAAAATATGTTTTTTTATTGTCACATACACCGGTGCAGTGAAATGTGTTGTTTTACAGGGTCAGCAATAGTAGTACAGTGCCCCGGAGCAAAGTAGGTTTTAAGTGCCTTACTCAAGGGCACATCAAAATATTTTTCACCTTGTTGGTATTTGAATCAGCATCCTTTTGGTTACTGGCCCAACACTCTAACTGCTAGGCTACCAGCCTACAATGTGGTAAAAAAGGGTGCAACAGGGCTTCTTCAACCTCAAGAGGCTTAAGAAATTCGGCTTGGCTCCAAAGACCCTCACAAACTTCTATAGATGCACCATTGAGAGCTTCCTGTCGGGCTACCACCCGGTACTCTACCCTGCACCTTAGAGACTGCTTTGCCCTATATATATAGTCATTGAACACTGGTCACTTTAACAATGTTTACATACTTTTTGACCCACTTTATACAGTGCCTTGCGAAAGTATTCGCCCCCCTTGAACTTTGCGACCTTTTGCCACATTTCAGGCTTCAAACATAAAGATATAAAACTGCATTTTTTTGTGAAGAATCAACAACAAGTGGGACACAATCATGAAGTGGAACGACATTTATTGGATATTTCAAACTTTTTTAACAAATCAAAAACTGAAAAATTGGGCGTGCAAAATTATATTATATTATTATTATATACTGTATTCTAGTCATGGCTCATCCTATATAACTACTGCTGTACACACCTTTTCTATTCAGATACTGTCCATACTGTCTATACACACCATTTTATTTATATATATATATATATATATATATTTATATATATACACACTGAACAAAAATATAAATGCAACATGTAAAGTGTTTCTCCCATGTTTCATGAGCTGAAATAAAAAGATGTATTTTCAATGTTCCACATGTTCCACTCTATATTTTCAATGTTCCACATGCACAAAAGCGTATTTCTCTCAAATGTTGTGCAAAAATATGTTTACATTCCTGTTAGTTTCATTTATCCGTTGTCAAGATAATCCATCCATCTGACAGGTGTGGCATATCAAGAAGCTGATTAAACCATATGATCATTACACAGGTGCACCTTGTGCTGGGGACAATAAAAGGACGCTCTAAAATGTAACATTTTGTCACACAATACAAAGCTACAGATGTCTCAAGTTTTGAGGGAGTATGCAATTGCCATGCTGACTGCAGGAATGTCTACCAGAGCTGTTACCAGAGAATTTAAAGTAAATTTCTCGACCAATGTCGTTTTAGGGAATTTGGCAGTATGTTCAACCGGCCTCACAACCACAGACCACGTGTATGGTGTCGTGTGGGCGAGCGGTTTGCTGACGTCAACGTTGTGAACAGAGTGCCCAATGGTGACGTTGGGGTCATGGTATGGGCAGGCATAAACTACGGACAACGAACACAATTGCATTTTATCAATGGAAATGCACAGAGGTAGCGTGACGAGATCCTGAGGCCCATTGTCGTGCCATTTATCTGCCGCCATCTCCTCATGTTTCAGAATAATAATGCGCAACCCCATGTCACAAGGATCTGTACACAATTCCTGGAAGCTGCAAATGTACCAGTTCTTCCATGGCCTGCATTCTCACCAGACATGTCACCCATTGAGTATGTTTGGGATGCTCTGGATCGACGTGTTTCAGTTCCCGCCAATATTCTGAAACTTTGCACAGCCATTAAAGAGGTTTAGGAACACATTCCACAAGCCACAATCAACAGCTTAATCAACTCTATGCAAAGTGTGTCGTACTGCATTAGGCAAATGGTGGTCACACCAGATACTGACTGGTTATCTGATCCACGCCCCTACTTTTTTTTAAGGTATCTGTGACCAACAGATGCACATCTGTATTCCCAGTCATGGGAAATCCATAGATTAGGGCCTAATGAATTTCTTTCAATTCACAACAACATGTGTAAAAAGTCTCGGGGTGTGACTACTTTCTGAAGGCAATAGGTATACTGAACAAAAATATAAATGCAACATTATATTAACTGTAACTCGAAAGTCTTTGAAATTGTTGCATGTTGCGTCTAATATTTTTGTTCATCATTTTGTTCCTTACATGTTGCCTTCAGAAAGTATTCACAGCCATTGACTGTTACACATTTTGTTGTGCTACAGCCTGAATTTAAAATGTTACAGTTATCTGTAAGGACCAGGGAGGTTTTCCAATGCCTTGCAAAGATGCATACAAAAAGCAGACATTTATAAGAATATTTTGAAGATAAATACACAATGCAAAGGATGAGAGGACTAAAAACTAGAGTACTAATGGTCAATAGCGAATTGTAAATAGGAGTTGGGTTTCAGTTCAACATCTGTACAGAATCTGTGGAATGTCACTCCTGAACTCAGAGCGACGTGTGCTACATGTGCCACGCTGTCATTGGTCTGTACATTGAGTCAGGGGCAGGATACTTGTTATTTGGCCATTGACCAAGTTGTACTGCAAGGACTTCTGATTGGTCAACCCCAGGCTAGGGTGGGGGGTTATAAATGGCATCCTGTTCCTTTGTTCGGTGGGGAAAAGCTGAGGGCAGGGGAGACTGAACATCTGAACATCTACCTCCCAGCATAACATCTTGATTTGTCCTCTCTGAATAAATCTATTTTTCTCCCCCTGATTTGCTTTGGAGTTTGTGTTATTGAAGAAAAACATAAATTGCTAACACATTGAATATCTCTTTGAGCATGGTGAAATTATTAATTACACTTTGGATGGTGTATCAATACACCCAGTCACTACAAAGACACAGGCATCCTTCCTAACTCAGTTGCCGGAGAGGTAGGAAACCATTGAGGGATTTCACCATGAGGCCAATGGTGACTTTAATGGCTGTGATAGGAGAAAACTGAGGATGGATCAACATTATAGTTACTCCACAATTCTAACCTAATTGACAGAGTGAAAAGAAAGAAACCTGTACAGGAAAAAAATGTATCCCGTTTACAACAAGGCACTACAGTAATAATGCAAAAAATGTGGCAAAGCAAATCCCTTTTTTTCTCTTAATACAAAGTGTTATCTTTGGGGCTAATCCACTGAATACCACTCTATATTTTCAAGCATAGTGGTGGCTGCATCATGTTATGGGTATGCTTGTAATTGTTAAGTACTGGGGAGTATTTATGGATCTAACATTTACGGAATGGAGCTAAGCACAGGCAAAATCCTTGAGGAAAACATGGTTCAGTCTGCTTTCCACCAGACACTGGGAAATGAATTCACCTTTCAGCAGGACCAAGAACACAAGGCCAAATCTACACTGGTATTTCTTACCAAGAAAGCAGTGAGGGGCCAAGCTTTAGTTTTGATTTAAATCTGCTTGAAAATCTATGGAAAGACCTGAAGATGATTGTCTAGCAATGATCAACAACCAATTTCCCAGGTGTGGAAAGCTCTTAGAGACGTACCCAGAAAGACTCACAGCTGTAATCGCCAAATGTGAATCTAACATGTATTAACTCAGGAGGTTGAATACTTTATTTTGTGTTTCATTTTCATAAATGTTTTACAAATGTTTGAATTTTTCTTCCACTTTCACATTACAGAGTATTTTGTATAGATCACTGACAGAAAATATAATCAATTTTATCTCACTTTGTAACATTCCGGACTCTGACATTGCTCGTTAGGATATTTCTTCATTTCTATTTATTTTATACTTTTGGGATTATTTGCGTATTGTTTTGTATTGCTAGGTAATTATTACTGCACTGTTAGAGCTAGAAACACAAGCATTTCGCTGCACCTGCAATAACATCTTCATATCTGTGAACACGACCAATAAACTTTAATTTGATTTGGCTTTCTGTTGTAGCTACAGGTAACTGCCTGGAAACACTTGAGTAAATAAGGGATACAAAGTATATTGAAAGCAGGTGCTTCCACACAGTTGTGGTTCCTGAGTTAATTAAGCAATTAACATCCCATCATGCTTAGGCTACCACGGCTAGAAGAACAGATCTCAGTGACTGAAAGAAGGGTCTCAAAGGTGCATAGGGGGTTTAAAGGGGGTAGGTGGGCGTGTGTGTGTCTCAGTCACCAGATCTCAACCTAATTGAACACTTCGGTGGATTCTGGAGCGACACCTGAGACGGTGTTCTGGTGGTTCGTGGTGGCCCAACGCCCTATTAAGACACTTGTTGGTGTTTCCTTTATTTTGGCAGTTGCCTGTACATACATAAACTAAATACCCTAAAACCTCAGATGATGGTTATTTATTATTATTTCATGAGAATCACCAGTAGCCAAATACAATCAAAGTAGTTCTCCACTGGTTGTGGATTGCAATTAGCTCTATTTTCTTTGACCCCCTAGATTTTTGGTGGTTGTATTTACTACTATATACTGTATAAACTAGAAAGCCCTGGGCAAAAGGACACAGCCAGAGACTGTCTCAGTCAGATTGACATAGCCTACTGACAGTTATATAACAAGCTTCCCAGACTGTAGTCTGTTGAGGATAGGATACCTGCAATGGGGCATTAATGACTGCAGGCAGGGCAGGGCACTATACCAAGGCCACACTGCTGATTTTAGACCTACTGGAGGAGTGCCAGGTTGACAGGCCATGCAAGGACACAGGTTTAAAACCACAATGTGCATCTCTGGCCACTAGAGTGCAGTGTTAGTCTTTACATATGAAAGCAGTGAATGGCATACTGAAACAAAGGAATAGTTACTCTGTGGACAGACATAACAGTCATTTTAGTTAGACTTCTGGTCTACAGACAGATATGCAATGTATCTCTCTAAAATCTGCCCTGAGAGTGTAACCATGTGATAATTTTGATTGATTGACTGTAAGTATTGACCTTAAGACACTGAGCCGGAAAATCGCTGTCTGCTTGATGCTTCAATTAACATGTGTGTTTAAATTGTGAAGGCATGTTGTATGTACATATAGGTATTTCCATCCATTCTAAAATGATCCCAGCAGAATCTGCACTTTAGGAAGTGTGAGAACACCCTTACTGCAGAGGAGGGTGGATTTGATATGAGCTATGCTGTCAGCTGTATTGTATTACAGGTGGGTCAATAGATGAGTGGAAGAAGCCAAAATACATTTCACTTCACCAATAAGTGAAAATCACAAGATTTACCATCTAAACAACCATTTTGATCCCCTTAGGATATTGCAATGCATGAGTGTAATCCAATTAATGAATGTCTATATTGTGTCCTTTCAAATACACTTGATTTATTTCCCAATAAAAGTCCATAAAAACAGTAGAGAAGAATTTGCACCCATTTCAAAAACTCTTGGCTCATGCTGTGTCAGTCTGGTGCTATTGTCATGAAAGGTTATGGGGGTTTAGTTGTGGGAACATGACTCACAAGTTCGGCCCATTTTGGCTCTGTGTTTGGGTTGGGGAGATGGGCAAGGGAAATGCTCTATAAATGGAAAACTGCATCCCAAAGTGGGCTGGAGCCAGCAGCTGCCGGCTGGCATGGTGTGCTGTGACAAATGGCACACTATTCCCTATAGTGCACTACTTTTGACAAGGGCTTATAGGGCTTGTGTCAAAAGTAGTGCACTATATAAGGAATAGGGTGCCATTTGGGATGCAAACCAGCGTGCTGTGACAGCCAGCGTGCTGTGACAGCGCTCTGCACTTTCTGCCTGAGTGAGATTGTTCTAGTTATTCATAGAATGGACAGAAATCACGAGGTGATAGCCACCTATGGAGCGGGCCAGGGTTTCATGTGTTCTTGTGTTGGTCTGGTCACTCTTACTACTCTGTAAAACAGTGTTGGTGTCAATTCCTTGTCAATTCAGGAAGTAAACTGGAATTCCAATTTCAATTCCAATCTTCCTCAATGCTTCTCTGAGACATTTGTACAAATTCTAATTGGAATTTCACTTTACTTTCTGAATTGAGCCCAACCATTCTGCATTTAAAAAAAATCCATATCAAGAGCGCGCCATCCCAAATGATTAGATGTGGATGAAGGAGATGGGTCCGGGCTTAGAGGAGGGGACCTCATGTCAGTGTGCTGTCATTGCACAGACATGTGTGAGGTTCATCTTGGATTCCCCTTGGGTAACCAACAGCTCCCTTCCTCCACATCCATCACCCTATTTAGCCACTTTCACTCTAAAATATTTCAAAAGTATTATATTGGCAAATATGGTAAATATGCTTGAAACTTGCGATCACAGAAAGGATGTTGAATGACATTGGACTTGCCCTTGGTTGGACGACTTTCATTTCAAAAGTCCAGTTTCCCTAAAGTATCTGTTCTGTGTGGTCCCTGACTACACACACAGTATATTCTCAGTTCTGCTTAGGACAGATACTGATGACATAAGGGGAAACCTGATTGCTCAATGGATCTGTGCTCAAGTTTGTAGGCCAGCACAAAAGCCAGTGTTGTGCCGAAAATGTCCCCCCTGCCAGAACCCCCCCCGCGCGCTTTGTGTGAACGCGCACACACTCAGTTCTTCATTGTTGCGACTTGCTTGCTAGTTAAGAATTATGCTCTTCACTCCGTTGTCAGTTATTCAAGGCAGCTGTCAATGATCACGTTAGCCTGCGTTTCATTAGATTTTTTTTATGGCGTTTTGATCGTGGGGGAGGCACTAGTAATGTCTGCAGTTCTCAATCTGTCAATTTGTTTCAGGTATATTAGTCTATAAATATATCTCTTTGCCAAAATGTGTAATCTCTCCCAAGTCTTATTCGATTGCCAGTTGTTCTGAAATGTTTACTGCTTGCCTACATTTTACTCCCTCCTCTATGTTTAATATAACACACATACATTAATTATACATGTTGGTTGCAAATCCTGATTTGAAGTTTGTTCTATAGAAAGTATTTGACTCTGATGTGTGCCACAGAAAGTATTTGACCCTAGCGACAAAATTAAGGAAATTAGAAGGCAGGGAGGATTTTGGCAAGCCCCCCGTTCTAATTTCCTTAATTTTGTGGCTAGAGTCAAATAGTTTCTGTGGCACTACTTGTCAACATGAGCTACCAAAATGATTATGAAGTGTGCCTGCCCCCCCCCCAAATACTTTCTGTGGCACACATCAGTCAAATACTTTCTATAGAACAGACTTCACATCAGGATAGGCAACCGAAATTAATAATTAATGTCTGGGAGTAAAATGTGGGTAAGCAATAAACATTTCAGAACAACTACTAGTCGAATTAGACATGGGAGAGATTACGAATTTTGGCAATGTGATTTATTTATAGACTAATACACTTCAAACAAATAGCCAAACCGAAAACTGCAGATATTACTTGTGCCTCCCCCGCGATCAAACCGCCATAAAATAATTATGAAATGCAGCCTGTGATCATTGACAGCTACCGTTCAAGACACAAATAAAGAAAATGCTTTTTGCTACTAAAATCAGTGAAATGTAGGCTAAACTAACAACGGAGTGAAGAGCAGAAATCTCACAATTTTACAACATTGTATCAACTAGCCTATTCCGGGCCTTCAAAGTTTCCTGCGCCAGAAAGCAGTTTTTTATGACCTTTCCACTGGATATATGGGATAATCAGATCATGAGATGTTGCTCTTTCACACCGAGGCTTGGGGATTCTCGAGGCCGGGAGAGTTGGAACGAATGAGGAACTTAGCAACTATCATTTACAATCGATGTTAAAAAACAGACTTTGTTGACAAAATGAGTGGTGTACGTGGTGAGTTAAGACGGTCACAAATAAGACATTGCCAAATGGGCACTTTCCAACATATGCATGATTTCTGGAGATGTACCATATCTGCGCCACATCCCTCTCCCCTTCTTCTTAATACAGCATTTTAAATATATCAATACACACATTATCTTCATACATATTGTAGAAGCTTTTCACTGACAGCCGCAACTCAGTCATATAGACCTTTAACATATAGACCTTTATAGACCTTCTCTGCTTTAACTGAGATTGATGTGTCTCTCTGTCAGCGCGCGTCTCGGTCAAATTAAATGATCAATATTCAATATTTTATTTGGAAGGACAAGGAGGTACGGTAGGGCAGGCCAGGCCACGTAAGAGCCGCACATAACGCCTGCCCTGGAAGAAAATACCATCAAACTTAATTTAAAAGCTGTCTCAAATAGCCGCATGTCCCTTTTAATATGCGGGAATCGACACTGTTCTGTGATCAGCAGACAGACATTTCAGCAAATAAACTCCTGTTTCTTTATACCTCAGTAAAATAGAGATAAATAGTATTTTTTGTAGTTACTAACTCCGACATGGTATGTTTGTAGGTACTAACTCCGCCAGGGTTCTTTGGAAAAAGCCTATGGGGACAAACGCCTATGGAGAAATTATGGGTTTATAGATAAACCCCGAAAATAAGATCTGTGGTAAACACGGGTTTAGGAGATCTTATACACTTTAGTCTATGAGATAATCTTAATCAGCTAACGTCACCTTTTCTCAATTGTGAAGCATTTATGTAATAGAAAATGTACATAACGCACATAAAGGCTTCATAATTCACAAAGGTCATGTTAACTGACTGATATTATCTCATAGAACAAAAGGTATAAGATCTCCAAAGAATGTGGGCGAATGCATTTCCTGATTTGTTCTCGTTTTAGATTTGGTTCATTAAGAAATGCTTCCAGCCATGACTGAATTCAAAAGTGAGTTGGTTTCGGGGTGTGGTTTGATGTGGGTGTCTCTTGTGTGTTCGAAGGTAGGGAGAGCCACATTTTTTAGCCAATAAGCTTCAGGCTGTTGTGCAACGATGTCAAAATTGGTTTGATAGGGACCTCAATAAATTACACAATGTAAATGGGACAATATTTTCATGTTGCACATCTTTTAGTTGTCTCATTAATGCTTTAAATATTTGTATATGCATTTCTACAATTTATAGTTGGTTTGAGGATTTTAAGTAATTGACATTTGGAGCATTGGACCTTTTAAAATATTGTCTCATACATTGTGTAATTTACTGATTGTCACTAACTAGCCTCATAAGGATATCGAATGTGAAACCAAATTGACCATAGGCATTAAGATCAGGTACCAATGAAAATTGTTATGGTACCCTTCAATCCGTGACATTTTTTTTCCTATCACAAATCTCAGTTTTGGTCGAGACTGACTACAACATTTGTCTATTTACACCTTTTTGTCCATTTTGACACTATAATAAATGTTTTTGACTCATATCGACGCAACATAGGCCATTTTCAAAATGAGAAGTTGCTTTTTAGGGGTAGTCCACAATGCTATATCAACTGATTTAAAAAAAAACTTTTTTTGTCAAATTAAAATTTTGGCTTTTATGTTTCATTTATATAACAACATTCCGACCTTTGTTTAGCATTATCTAGTCCAAATATGGTATGATTCCACGATTTGTATCCGTTTGAATTTCTTTCAATGGGGGACTTTTATTTTGAAGGCGAACCGCAAATTAAACTATTTTGGCTAATCCTTTTTTTGTTGCTAGCTTTACACAGGTCTCTTCCGTCTTGTTTTGCATTGCGAGTGAACCCCAATTGGCGCATTCAAGCGGATCACTTTTAGGAAAAGGCTTAGCTAAAATGCTCCAGTTGTCAACAATGTTATCCACAACGCAACAACTAGATGGAGCTGAACTTGGTAGCCACTACCGTACAAACAATCAGTCTCGACAAACCATCAGCAGGGAGAGGCTATACGGACACGCCTGGTGCCCAAATTGATGACGTATGTCGAGCAGTGAGAGTCGTCCTCAAGAGCCCCTCTTAAGGCTGAAGGTATCTCTAGACTAACATGGCGCTCTATCTTTATATCTTGACAGTAAAATAAGCAAGGAGATAGACCAGATGCTTTTCAACTTTCTGTGGAGAAACCGTACCCATTACATTAGGAAAACTGTTGTAATGAACACTGCATTTTCTGGACTTTACTACCTTAAATAATACTTTTAAGATCAATTGGATTAAACAATTCCTAAGAAGACCCACTTCTATCTGGAATTTTATTCCTCATCATGTCTTCTCTACTTTTGGTGGCCTTAACTTCATGTTGTTTTGCAATTATAATATTGACAAAGTTCCAGTAAAACTTTCTGCTATGTTCACCCTCACAATTACAACACGTAACTTTTACATTTCTCCCACATTCACTGTAATCATGTTCTCCTCCACACTTTGCACACTTTTTGATTCCTTTACATTGAAGAGCTACATGTCCCATTCTTTGGCATTTACAGTGCATTCAGAAAGTATTCAGACCCTTTGACTTTTTCCACATTTTGTTATTCTAAAGTGGATTAAATAAAACACAGTACCCCATAATAACAAAGTGAAAACAGGTTGTTAGACATGTTTGAAAATGTACTAAAAAATAAAAAACAGATATCTGTAAGAATTGTCCGTAGAGCTCTGAGACAGGATTGTGTCGAGGCACAGCTCTGGGGAAGGGTACCAAAAAATGTCTGCAGCATTGAAGGTCCCCAAGAATACAGTGGCCACCATCATTCTTAAATGGAAGAAGATTGGAACCACCAAGACTCTTCCTACAGCTGGCCGCCCAGCAAAACTAAGAAACCAGCAATCAGGCTTTTATGGTAGAGTGGCCAGACGGAAGCCACTCCTCAGTAAAAGGCACATGACAGCCTGCTTGGAGTTTGCCAAAATGAACCTAAAGGACTCTCAAACCATGAGAAACAAGATTCTCTGGTTTGATTAAACCAACTTTTTGGCCTGAATGTCAAGTGTCACGTCTGGAGGAAACCTGGCACCATCCCTACGGTGAAGCATGGTGGTGGCAGCATCATGCTGCGGGGATGTTTTTCAGCAGCAGGGACTGGGAGACTAGTCAGGATCGAGGGAAAGATGAACGGAGCAAAGTACAGAGAGATCCTTGATGGAAACCTTATCCAGAGTGCCCCAGGACCTCAGACTGGGGGGAAGGTTCACCTTCCAACAGGAAAAAAACCATAAGCACACAGCCAAGACCGCAGGAGTGGCTTCATAGTGGCCCTGCCAGAGCCCGGACTTGAACTCGATCGAACATCTCTGGAGAGACCTGAAAATAGTTGTGCAGTGACGCTTCCCATCCAATCGGACAGCGCTTGAGAAGAATGGGAGAAACTCCCCAAATACAGGTGTGCCAAGCTTGTAGTCTCATACCAAGAATGCTCGAGGCTGTAATTGCTGCCAAAGGTGCTTTAACAAAGTACTTAGTAAAGGGTCTGAATACTTATGTAAATGTGATTAATAAAAAATGTAAAAATTGCACACAAAAATATAAACCTTGTTTTGCTTTGTCATTATAGGGTATTGTGTGTAGATTGATGAAGGGGGGGACACTTGAATCACTTTTAGAATAAGGCTGTAATGTAACAAACTGTGGAAAAGTCAAGGGGTCTGAATACTTTCTGAATGCACAGTAAAACAACGCAGTGCCCTCACGAGCCCTCCCAATTAGCTAGTTTAGAGATGTGGCTAGAAACTTCAGTGAGATAAAAATGTGTCTGCCGAAGTTGTGTTACCTGCCGCCCCAAGGTTAGAACTACCTTTCTAGGGGTTCTGATGCTTCTAGCCTTGAGATGTATTTTTTAAATATTTTTTTTACAACATATCTACAGTATTTCACTTTTTAATGTGTATAGTATTGCTTACTAGATGTTGTCCAACAAATTCTGTAACCACTCCCTCTTCAAATCAGGGTTGATTGGAAAAAGCTTTTCAAAAGTGGACATGTATTATATCTTTGTACTCCCTGACGAAGGCCATGCAGCCGAAACGGGTCAGAGTTTTTAAACTTTGTTTCCATTGAACATTGCCACAAAAATGAAGGCATTTTAATTAATTATATTAAAAAGTGCCTTGGTCCTCCTTTCCTTTTGATGACCAATTTACCCCTTTTTCCAAAGAGCACCGTCTGTCTGGCAAAATCTACTATTGTGTACCTCAGCAGTGCAGTGAGGGATTCAACTCATCTGGCCAGGGCCCCGGGTAGGCGTGTTTTGCACCCAGTAGAAGTTGATTGTATTAGTTTTGGAATCGGACTGCCTCCCAGGCGTGAGCCAGGTGCCCTGTTCAAAGCCCACGGCAAAATCGTCTTAATTTATGTAGGTGAGTAGAAATCGGTGCTTTAACATGCCTTTATCTGCCTTCCCAAATTAAACCTAGTTTTAAAACTCAAACATTTTATGGAAAAGAGATGTTGTATGTTTCTTGATGATACACCATGCTATCTGTCGACATGACCGAGAGGCACAGATTACTGTTCGATGTGGAAGGGCGCTCACTGCTTTTGCCCGTTCACATCACCGGTGATAGATCCGTGTCATGCAGATCAGTATAATCAAATCCGCCCTATGTTACGTCTATCCCTGATTCCAGGTTGGCCAACGGTCCTCTACATTGTGCTCTGATCGTCCAATCAAAAGAAGCCGGATGAAGGATGTGCTTAACTCGGCGTTCTCATTGGCCAAGAAGACAAGCCAAGGCTTTGGATGAATTCATCAGCACTTGCACACGTGATATGTGCGCGCTGGTCCTGATTAGCTGACAAACAGCTGATGAACATGGCAAGGACACAGTTTAAAGGACAGACGGGAGGAAGGCATACTGAGTAGAAATAACCACAATGGAACATGCAAACTATTTTTAGGGCGCGACCGATTATTTATTATCGTCCAGTAGTCTGTGACCTTGGGATTTTGACAGATTTTGCTTAGAACCGGCGATTTGGAATTCTACACATCTTTCATATACCGAATTTCATTTAGCTAAGGTCGAGCCCATTTAGCAATGGATTTTATATTGAGCGGGGCAGCTGCCTGCGGAGCTTGCCTGTTCACTAACCCACTGGAGGTTGTCAAAACTCGAATGCAATTACAAGGAGAGCTCAAAAACCGGGGGACCTACCAGATTTACTACCGCAACGTTTTCCACGCTTTTTACACTATCGGCAAAGTAGATGGACTAGCTGGTTTACAGAAAGGGTTGGTACCGGGACTTGTCTATCAGTTTTTCATGAATGGAGTTCGGCTTGGTTCGTATTCAATCATTGAGTCATCTGGATACATCCACACGGACGGGAGGGTTAGTGCTGCTAAAACTACAGTAGCAGGGGCTGCCGCTGGAGTAGTGGGGGCAGTGATGGGAAGTCCCATCTACTTGGTGAGTATTGCGCATGCTCCGCATCATGGATGATCATTTGTGTGTTTACATTTATGGCTAGTGAGTGACCGTTCCGTAGACCGGTGCATTTGAATGTCTGCTCTGTAGTTTTTAATGCTGAAAACATCTCCAATATCAGCATGACGAGTTCAGTGGTGTAGCCTCCAGACCAGCGGTTCCCAACCGTTTCCCTTCCGGGTTCCACCAAATCACCGTCGAAAACTCTTGAGGACCACCATTCGCGGAGTCGCAGAATCTTTTAGCTTGCTGGTCTAATTTGGTCAATTTTATGTAACAGATTAAAATACGATTGTTTTTTTATTATTATACACAATTTGCATTGTTTAGTCATGTAAAATTGCTTATAATACCATTTAATACTCCCATCTGTTTAAAAAAAAAAGTAAAATATTATTAATCGTGTACCACCTGCAACCACTGCTCTAGACTTGAGGACAGTTGGTGAGATGAGGGAAGGCTTGACATTCCTGTTCTTTCCATCACTCAGGTGAAGACTCACATTCAGAGTCAGGCCACTTCCTCTATAGCTGTTGGACATCAGTATCAACATCAGGTAAAGTCTAGTCGTCCATCAATCAAATAAATCATGTTTGTCAAATGTTCATATACATTGTAACTACTGTACTCACCCCTTCCATCCATTTCTACCCCTTCCATCCATTTCTACATCTTACTCCTCCATCTGTCCTTCTACCCCTCCATCCTTCCCTCTCTCTCAGGGGATGGTCCATGCTCTGGCAGCGATCCACAAGCAGCATGGTATCCTAGGACTGTGGAGGGGCTCCAGTGCAGCTGTACCTAGGGTCAGCGTGGGGTCAGCTGCTCAACTCTACTCCTTCGCTGCCTCCAAGGAGCTTGTCGTCGACCTACAGGTTAGGACGGGTTGTTAAGATCATTCTCTTGGGACAGACTGTTAACATATCCTAAATTGAGTAGCTGTCCAGCGAGCAGCCAAGATTTGTGTGGTAGTACACTCTAAAAATTTGCGGTTCAACTGGAGTTCTTCTAAGATCCTCGAAGAACCTTAAGGTTCTTGGCAATGAAAAACAGCCCCAAAAAGGTTATTCGAAGAACTTCTTAGGAGGTGGGTTCATCGAGGAACCCCCATTGTTGCTGGAGTTCTTCGGGGGAACTTCACAACTGAAAACCTTCGCGCCAAGTTTGAATGCGACAACAGTTTAAAAAGGTAAGCTGGGTTGATGTTTGGCTCTGAATATGTATCGAAATAATTTATATAAAATACCAATGAATGACGAAGACCATTATGGTCTTCTGTGAATATCTTCCTTAACGTTACTATAGCTGTCACGCTAGTTAGCTATAGTTCAGTAAAATTAAGTTAAATATTAGAAAGTTGGGTTTGACAGTTGGCGTTGTATGAGCTACTGTACCGTTAGCTATGTCCTTACTGGGCAGGACTAGGTTTGTATTATTTCCTGAACTATATTCTGTCCCATATTGTATATCGTTTCCATAAAGCCAACATGGCTTTACACTCATTATTAACTTAAGTTTCCAATCTAGAGCAGTTCTCATGTGAGCATGAACTAGCTAGTGTTAGCTTTGTTGACGTTAGCTAGCTAGCCAACACTTTATCTCGTTTCATTTTTTTTTTAATAGCTAGCCTACTAAGGACGGTGACCTGTCCAGCCGAGATGTTACAATGAACTGAATTGGACACCGGAGGGCTTCCTCTTTATATAGACTGCTACAGCATGCAACACAATTATGAACTCATAATACAATACTATCCCGTTTTGGAAATGTTACATGTATGCCCCCTTGTGGAGGGAAATTAATAGCTTAGATGGTAGCTACAGATTGGATTCAAATGCAAAATGGTATTAATACAGTGACTAGACTAGCTCTTTTGTATGAATGCATGCCCTTCAGAATCCAAACACAGTATTGTCACGCAGCAAAATGTTGCGTATAATCTTTCAAGTCAGCCTGATAAAATATTGAACAATTTGTGTACAAAGAGAGCTTGAAATTTGATATTAGGCCTGAATGGCAGTATTTTACTGTATGGCAATACTGTATTGGCTAGTGCTTTATCCAATATGTTCTTCTATATTGCATTCAAATTTGTCGATGACATTTCTTTCAATATTGATTTAATATATACACAGTTGAAGTTTACATACACCATAGCCAAATGCATTTAAACTCCGTTTTTCACAATTCCTGACATTTAATACTAGTAAAAATGTCCTGTTTTAGGTCAGTTAGGATCTCCACTTATTTTAAGAATGTGACATGTCAGAATAATAGTAGAGTGATTTATTTCAGCTTATATTTCTTTCATCACATTCCCAGTGGGTCAGAAGTTTACATGCACTCAATTAGTATGTGGTAGTATTGCCTTAAACAATTTAAACTTGGGTCAAATGTTTCGGGTAGCCTTCCACAAGCTTCCCACAATAAGTTGGTTGCATTTTGGCCCATTCTGCTTGACAGAGCTGGTGTAACTGAGTCACGCTTGTAGGCCTCCTTGCTCGTACACGATTTTTCAGTTCTGCGCACACATTTTCTATAGGATCGAGGTCAGGGCTTTGTGATGGGCACTCCAATACCTTGATTTTGCTGTCCTTAAGCCATTTTGGAACAACTTTGGAAGTATGCTTGGGGTCATTGTCCATTTGGAAGACCCATTTGCGACCAAGCTTTAACTTCCTGACTGATGTCTTGAGATGTTGCTTCAATATATCCGCATAATTTTTCTCCCTCATGATGCCATCTATTTTGTGAAGTGCATCAGTACCTCCTGCAGCAAAGCACCCCAACAACATGATACTGCCACCCCCGTGCTTCATGGTTGGGATCGTATTCTTCGGCTTGCAAGCTTCCCCTTTTTCCTCCAAACATAACAATGGTCATTATGGCCAAATGGTTCTATTTTTGTTTAATCAGAACAGAGGTCATTTCTCCAAAAAGTATTATCTTTGTCCCCATGTGCAGTTGCAAACTGTAGTCTGGCTTTTTTACGGCGGTTTTGGAGCCGTGGCTTCTTCTTGCTGAGTGGCCTTTCAGGTTATGTTGATATAGGGACTCGTTTTACTGTGGATATAGATACTTTTGTACCTGTTTCCTCCAGCATCTTCAAGGTCCTTTGCTGCTGTTCTGAGATTGATTTGCACTTTTCTCACCAAAGTACGTTCATCTCTAGGAGACAGAACGCGTCTCCTACCTGAGCGGTATGACGGCTGTGTGGTCCCACGGTGTTTATACTTGCGTACTATTGTTTGTACAGATAAACGTGGTACCTTCAGGCGTTTGGAAATTGCTCCCAAGGATGAACCAGACTTGTGGAGGTCTTCAATTTTTCTTCTGAGGTCTTGGCTGATTTCTTTAGATTTTTTTCCCATGATGTCAAGCAAAGAGGCACTGAGTTTGAAGGTAGGCCTTGAAATACATCCACAGGTACATCTCCAATTGACTCAAATTATATCAATTAGACTATCAAAAGCTTCTAAAGTCATTACATTTTCCAAGCTGTTTAAAGGCACAGTTTACTTAGTGTATGTAAACTTCTGACCCACTGGAATTGTGATACAGTGAAATAATCTGTATGTAAACAATTGTTGGGAAAATGACTTGTGTCATGCACAAAGTAGATGTACTAACCGACTTGCCAAAACTATAGTTTAACAAGAAATTTGTGGAGTAGTTAAAAATGGACTTTTAATGACTCCAACCTAAGTGTATGTAAACTTCTGACTACTGTTCTTTGACACATTTTCTCTTTCTTTTGAAATTCTTATAGAACACAACATGGACACAATGCAATTGGGATCAAGAAGAAGGTAAGGATTTGTTGTAGGACAGCTGCATTTGAAGTGTACATTTTAACCTACATGGCAGTCAAAACAAACTGAACTCTATTAGCATACACGTGTGCAAATTATCTTTTCAGATATTCTCAAAAATGAGTCAAATCCATGGAATGGATATAGACAAAAAGAAAATGTAAAGGACTCAGTAAGGCTAGTGGCAAAATGATAGCAGAGGCAGGGTGAAGACATCATCCTGCTATTTTGGCAGTCCCTGAAGGACAATACAGAAGAGGCACACAGGTATTTGCTCTTGTTTCTTACCTTTCTCTAATGTAGCCAATACATAGTACATTAAAAATATGTATTTTGTATTAAAATTAGCAAATGTAGTAAGATCATTGCTTTACTAGGACTCGAGACCACAGCTCTTGCCCTTCTTCAATGAGGACCCGAGTGGCCTTTGTCTGGGACAGGGTATGCCTATGCACAAATACATTTTCTTCATAAACATGTGTGCATGCTTATAACACTACAGCTGAACATTTTTAATGTTTTTTGGTAATTGTATGTGTATTCATCTTTTGTTGACACAGGTTTCACCGCTCCCAACTCCTTTACTGAACATCGGTGGAAATTAATTTCACCATGTGAGTGAAATCACGCTGGCCTTTGCTGGGGAGAAAATCTACGCCCTAGAGGACGCCCACATGGGACTTGGGGCCCTGCTAGGACTGTTTTTTGTGTTTTTTTAAACATTTTATTTTCACTAACATTTCCCAAAAATGTCAACACATGTTCTTAAGTTACTGTGTTCTGGGGATAAGAGAAGTTGGGGTGAAGTTACAAGGGCTGGTCTTAAAGATGGCAAACTTCCTAACATAACTAAGTGGTTGATGGACACACACACACTAAAGCAAAAACAAATCTGTATTTAGCATCAAGTCTACAATATTGTTAGTTTACTTATGATTTGTTTTTATTGTACATACATTTGAAACACATATTGTAATGAAAAGCTCTATACAAAGTAAATGTATTATGGTCTGACATCTGCAGACATTTTGTTATGTGTTTAGTAAATTGTTTTTGTAAATATGAATTCACATTTGTGGTGCCACTAAATAAACAATTATTTAAATCAATATTGTTATTATTAAAATATTGTACATGGAGTTACATTTTTCGCTCTGAGACCTTGAAGTAGTTGTTTCACTTGATCTGCAAGTGCCGTGGCTTTTGTGGCGCGATCGGTAACGATGCTTCATGGGATGTTGATATGTGCAGAGTGTCCCTGGTTCGAGGAGAGGGACGGAAGAAACACTGTTACACCTGCTAAATCTAATTTCTGAGAGAGAAGTAGGCATAGATCAATATCTTTGTCGGCCTATTCCATCATTAGGCCTATGCCCCATGAATGTTGGTAGTTTTGGTTGCCAGTACAAACCCCACATCAGTCAATTTATAACACAGATGTTAGTTGTGTTTTATATCATAGAGGACAGAGGTATTTGGGCAGTTCAACGATAACGGAGTTACTCGTTGACTCCAAGTTTTCACTTTAAAAAAGTATGCCAAACAAAAACCATTGCTTTAAACTGTATATAGACTTTTTTTATTTTGTTCTACTGTATTAATGACTGTTTTTAGTTTGTGTGTAACTCCGTCTGTCGAATTGCTACGCTTTATCTTGGCCAGGTTGCAGTTGCAAATGAGAACTTGTTCTCAACTAGCCTACCTGAAAACAAAACTTTTCGCAAACCATATAAGGACTGTGTTGAAAAATGTACACAGAAAATGTCACAAACACATTTACTGGAAGAACTGTGCAGATGCAAAGATTGGTGACAGAATTACAATAAAATCTCTTGCGACCACGTTTTCCAAAAACTCAACCCTTTACACTCGTACCCGTATGCGGGTTGAAAATGACAGATTTGCCCCTAAATTGGGCCGCAGTGGTTGTACAGTAACATGCTATAAATGTCAGAGCTCAGGTCTCCTTCACAGCACTGTATGGGTTTTGAATGACAACCGTCCTGAATTTGAGCACCACACGCAACAAGAAGTTGCCCCCATCTCTCCAACTAATTAGGCAACTTTTTTGTTGTCTGAGTGAGCGAAATGCTGAAAATTAAGAGGACTGTATGTATTTTGAAAGATGAGACGTTGAAGATTATAATAAATGTCATACAAGCAAGTCAAACAGCTGTGAGTCCAAATGTGTACTTCATATTAAAAAAAACTCAGGTCATAAAAAAGCAATTTATAGTTAATTACTCTTTGTCATAAAAGTGCATAGAAATTACTTAGGTACTGTGCACACTTTTGAGAGATGTGTGGTTACCTGGAGACACTAGTTAGTCCTCTCAAACACTTTTGTTGTCTCATGTTTCACACACCCCACATTTCCAGGATAATTTTTTATCATGTTACTGAATGTATCCAGAGTATTTTCTGATTTCATTATCAACAAATGTGGTGAAAAGTACAGTACATCTAAAATGCACATCAAATCAACAGTGTAATGTGGATTCAGAATGACTGCATTCGGAAAATATTCAGACCCCATTACTTCTAACATGTATTGACATGTATTGACTCGGGGGTGTGAATACTTATGTAAATGAGATGTATGTATTTCATTTTCAATACATTTAATTCAATTTCTAAAAAACATGTTTTCACTGTCATTCTGGGTATTTCATTTAAAGTGCTCGAAAGCTTTTTTACTGTCATTCTATATATATTTTATATTTGTTTCATAGTACAATTTCTTAATTTTTTGTTTAGTTTAGTCACACAATCTCTCAATTTACAGTACATTTGATGATTAGCTGTCCAGTCAGACTTATTTGCCATTCCTTTTGCCTCATCCCTCTCAACCATACCATTTTCAATTCCTCATCAATCCATGGGGATTTAACAGTTTTTACAGTATGTACTGTATATATGCCCTAGTTTCTAAAAATGTTGGCCTCTTAGCTTTCATTTGAAACATATGAACTTCACATGTTGGTGCTCATGGGTTCTTTTAGATGGACATTTGTCATTTCCCATTGTGCCCATTTGTAAATACTGTACATTATGTACTACAACCTTATGGTTACCACAGCAGTGCTCTGCATTTGGTAGGATGTTCTCTGTTCATTTTGGGACATTTGACACCATTCATAATATTTCACCAGTTACATGGTGTTTACATAACTCTGTTTGGTGGGGAAGAAATGACTACCTATGACATATCAGCTCCATCTAAACAAAGTAGTTAACAGAAGTTTAATGTTACAGAAGAACACTGCATCAATCTCATTTTTTATTATTTTAGACATATCAAATGATCTGCTATGTTAACAGCTGGATACTGGCTGTCAGACCATTAAGAGATGGTTCCTTAGACACTGATAAAAGCCTAGTCCTGGACTAAAAGGCACTTACAGTAGAGATTTTCCACTGTCTGGGACACGTCCTATAAGTTATTTTTCGGGAAACCAGCTCTAAGCATACCTCACTAAGTTACCCTTTTCTCTCTCCCCCTGGCAGGTGTTCCCAGAGGGCAGCTGGCTGGTGGCTCTGTGCGCAGGGATGATCAGCAGTGTGGTGGTGGTGGCTGCCATGACACCCTTTGACGTGGTCAGCACACGGCTCTACAACCAACCTGTGGATCATACAGGCAAGGTCAGTGGCTTACTTTACATGGTCCTTCCTGTGTGGCTCAGTTGGTAAGAGCATGGCACTAGCAACACCAAGGTCCTGGGTTCTATTCCCGCAGTGATCACATACTAAAAATGTATGCTGTCACTGTGCTGCCCTGTGGCTCTGGAAAAAAACTCTCACGAGGGAAAGGGTGTGTTGAGCAAAATATGAAGATTAACATTCCTGTAGGTCTAGAGTATTGGTAAAAGGGACCCAAGTTGACCCACTGTTTACCACATGAATTGTCTTAATGTAATTGTACTACTCTCTAACATGGCTCTGGATATACTCTAATTTCCAGGGAGAGCTCTATAAAGGTTTTGGGGACTGCTTCTCGAAGACACTGAAGATGGAGGGTGTGACAGGGCTCTACAAAGGCCTGGGTGCATCCTACTTCCGTCTGGGGCCACACACCATCCTGTCTCTACTGTTCTGGGACGAACTGAGGAAGCTCTGGCAGCAGCACAGATAGTAGCCGGCAGGCAGGACAAGCTCTACTCTGCCAGCAACACAGATAGTATCAGGAAAGGGAATGGTCGCGTTCCAGGCCATCTACAAAGCAGTTGCGCTGCATAAATTAACCAATGATTGCCACGTCATCTACATTGCAGTCGGGCATTAGTATGATACTTTTTTTGTATGGTTTTATTTGTATCTTTTTCTCAAACCATAATAACCATACATAAACAAAATACAAACAGACACAAATTTCATCAAACATAAATGGCATCACACCTGCTCAGGCCCACGTGTTCACACTGCAACCATGCGCATCACGTATGTCTCAACCACACTCCCCCCCCATCCTTCATCCCCTGGAACATTACAGTGCTTGTAGCATTCTGCCATATTACCTCAAATTGCACTGTTCTATTTTTATCTGTAGCCCACACCTTTTGAATATTTACATAATACATTTGAGTCATCCACTGTCATAGTGATGGAGGATCATTTGATTTCCAGTTTTTGAGAAGTTTTCTCAAAATCATTGACGAGAAAAGTATGGTCCACCCTGTTTGAGTATCTCACCGCACCCTAATATGCCACGTCTTGAAATATGCAGATAGACAGATTAAAAGCAAATTTACATTGTAAAACCTCTGACAGCCAACTGTCTAACTCCGCCCATAACTTTTGGACCTAGCACTCCCAGAAGGCATGGATTATTAAGTCCATGTTAGTTTTACACTTGAGACATGACTCTACTGTTGTCATGTAGAATTTGTGAAATTTGTCTCTTGTATAACAAATTCTATACAAGAGTTTATACTGGATTAAGCGTACATTTTCGTTAACTGTAATTCCGTTAGTTATGTTCCAACACTCCATCTTGTGCCAGGCATCAGAATTCAATGCGGTTACTGACATCCAGGAGTTGGGATGTGGTGCGTGACTGCAATGTAGGTGGCCCTGAACATGGACGCAGTCAGGTATAAAGATAAAGACTCATTAAGCCACAGGTCAGTTCACAGGTTAAATGATCCCTCATTTAAAGAGTTTGTAGCCTGATCCCAGATCTGTTTGTTCAGTCTTGCCAACTCCTATGGCCACAGCGTAAACAGATCTGGGACCAGGCTTATGCATTTGGTCTTGAGACATATGTCAATAGTGGAGGAGTTTACTTTTGTGTGTAAACTTTTTTTTAACTAGAGCAAAGGTTCTACACTCCAATAAGAATCAAAGAATAATTCAAACTGGTTTCTTATCTCGGAAGCACAATGAGGTAACAATAGGCTGCTGTGGTGGCTGACACATTGTGGTATGCAACAGAATAGTTTATCCATCCAATAAGAATAGGAAGATGTTTCTGAGTCAGAATAATTGTCAATTCTTCTGCAGAATGTTCACCACAAGCTTCCTCCACTTGTACTAATAATAACGTCCTTACCTCATCCAAGTTACTGACTGCTGTGAATTTATGTAGCTTGAGTACTATGAAACCTCTACTACACAATTTAATTTACAGAGAATTAGAACATCTACAGATTAGGCAAGACTTCTTCAAACGTACATGAACAATCTCAGCACAGTATTAATATAGAAAAAAATCGACCTCCAGAGTAGATTTAATGATTTACAAACCCATCGCAACAGTTGTTTTCACACATTTAATATAAATTTACTGCAGAAATTAGACATGAGTTTATTTTTATAAAGTATAGTGGGATTTGTTCATACCGCTTGCCTTACTGTAAAATTGCTCTCTGGATGTATAGCTTACTGCTTCTATTGATTCTAAGGTTGACTAATATTGTACATTGGGTCTGCTTACTTGACACAGCTGGGTTATTTAATTGCTGTACATCCATTACAGGCATTTTGATTCATTTTGATCTCTCTAATGAATGTATTAATTGTCTTGTGTAGATCCAATCGCTGAAGGATATTTATTTACTAACGTGATTCTGATATTGGTTTGTTACACAGCCATATGCAGTGCCATGTAATGTAATTTTGTAGGATGCAAAACAGCCCCCCCCTTCCCCCCCAAAAAAATGAATAAATAATAATACTTGTAATTGCTGTCAAATGGAAATATTTCCTTTTCAAGGGTAGCAGTTAAACATGGGTTGTTTTCCATTGCCAAGGAGATGACAAGTGAAAAAAATGGCAAAGTGAAACGGTTGCAACTTCACTGATTTTGAGCTTGTAGTGAATGCTCAGACTTCGGATTCAAATTGAACAAAAATATTAACGCAACATGCAACAATTTATAAGATTTTACCGAGTTACAGTTCATATAAGGAAATCAGTCAATTGAAATAAATTCATTAGGACCTAATCTATGGATTTCACATGACTGGGAATAGATAGAAAAGGTTGGGGCGTGGATCAGAAAATCAGTCAGTATCTGGTGTGTGACCACCGATTGCCCCATGCAGATTGCCCCACACACCTCCTTCGCATAGAGTTGATCAGGCTGTTGATTGTAGCCTGTGGAATTTTGTTCCACTACTCTTCAATGGCTGTGCGAAGTTGCAGGATATTGGTGGAAACTGGAACATGCTGTCGTACACATCGATCCAGAGCATCCCAAACATGCTCAACGGGTGACATGTTTGGTGAGTATGCAGGCAATGGAAGAACTGTGACATTTTCAGCTTCCAGGAATTGTGTACAGATCCTTGTGGCACGGGGCAGTGCATTATCATGCTGAAACATGAGGTGATGAGGTGGATGAATGGCATGACAATGGATCTCAGGATCTCGTCACGGTATGTCTGTGAATTCAAATTGCCATCGATAAAATGCAATTGTGTTCGTTGTACGTAGCTTATGCCTGCCCATAACATAACCCCACCGCCACCATGGGCACCCTGTCCAAAATATATATATTTTGTGAAATTATATTTAAAGTCTTCTGTTGTGCAAACCCAGTTTCATCAGCTGTCCGGGTGACTCGTCTCAGACCATCCCGCAGAAGCTGGGTGTGGAGGTCCTGGGTTGGCATGGTGAGGCCGGTTGGATGTACTGCAAAATTCTCTAAAACTACATTGGAGGCAGCTTATGGTAGAGAAATTAACAGTCAATTCTCTGGCAACTGCTCTGGTGGACATTCCTGCAGTCAGCATGCCAATTGCACACGACCTCAAAACTAGAGACAATCTGTGGCAGTGTTGTGACAAAACTGCACATTTTAGAAAGGCCTTTTGTCTCCAGCACAAGGTGCACATGTGCAATGCTAATGCTGTTAATCAGCTTCTTGATATGCCACACCTGTCAGGTGGATGGATTATCTTGGCATAGGAGAAATGCTCACTAACAGGGATGTAAACAAATTTGTGCACAAATTTTGAGAGATAAGATTGTGCATATGGAACATTTCTGGGATCTTTTATTTCAGCTCATGAAACATGGGACCAACACTTTACATGTTGCATTTATATTTTTGTTCAGCATAAGCTAAGTTCATACAATTTAAGTAAACACAAATGATACAATGAGAAGACAAACAAAACCAAAGCGCAATCTTGAGTGGTTTTTACTGTGACCAGTATATTACATTATGTCCGTCTGAGAGAACAAAAAGATTGGAGATGAGTGTAATGGCAATGTCTGTTGAAGCGGTGTGGTGGGCTGGACCTGAAGCACTCTTCTACCCAAACACGCCTGGGTCGTGTAGTCGGAGAGACTGCAGTAAACGCTGGAAGTCCTGTAGCGTCCATGGCTCTGTGTCCTCCTGCTGCTCTCCTCCCATCCCCACTGCACTGCTGCTGCCAGGGCTGGGAGGGCAGAGAGGAGAGGGGGACGGGAGAGGTTAGTGAAAAGGAGTAGCGCTTAACAGGCAGCTTAGGAAAAAGTGGTAATACCATGGTAATAGCATCTGTAATAGTAGTTATAATGTTATAATGAAAACATTGATACCCTGTTTTCAGTTTAATTTATATTAATATAAAATAACATAACACCTTTTGCCATAGTACCTTTAGCCTAGATTATGCTCTACCTATGCTTTATCCATATATGACAAAAAAATATATATATTTTGTGAAATTATATTTAAAGTCTTCTATTTCACAAAACACCAGGGATAGACAGGAGTCCCCTATGGGCACTGTTCAAAAGTAGTGCACTATATAGGGAATACGGTGCCACTTGGGACAAACACCCTGTATAACCTCACCTTATGCTGAGGGGGTCGTTGAAGGTCACTAGAACATCCGTAGAGAACTGTGGTAGTCGGAACAGGCCAAGGTGAATGGTCACTGTATTTTTGGCCTGGAGGAAGGAATGCAACAAAACAAGATACAAATCTAAATAAAAAGGAACCAGAGCTGGAACAGTTCAAATACAGTTAACCAACAGTTGAGGTGAAAGGACTAGCACTTGTGCATTTCCTGAAAAGACTAGCCTATAAATCCTCTTGTGTATAGGACACATGACCAGACATGAATGGACATGACTGTTTGTGCAAAGGGTTGTGAATGGACACGTGAGGCTGCAGGTGAGATTGTCAGTCTGAGGTCACAGTGCACTTACTTTCCCTTTCAAAAACAAGGTTACAATTTTACTAAGAATAAATACATTTTCAAAACTAAGAAAGAAACAGACAGACGTACTTCCTCATTGAACTTGGCCACACACTGTGTTCCAGTGAGCAGAAAGGCAGAGCTGCACTCCTCCAGGGAGAGGTCTGACTTGGGCAAGGCCACCACAGCCCTGACCTCTGATGTCCCTGGGGCCGATGCCTTGTTGCTCCCTGCTACATCCTCAAAGTGGTACCTAAAGGTCAAAGGTTACGTTATGGGGAATGGGGAGGCTGAGCAGTGAGCACTTCCTATTGCAATGCTTGACTTGGACTGAAATAAGTGCTGGTATTGTTCATATATAGGTGGAGGAACGCCACAATACTTTTGAGCTAAAATCTATAAAGACGTGCAGGAACTCAAAACCTAGAAAATGTGAGGTGCCAGTACTCAGTTCCGGTGAGTTCCTGCCCAAGTCAATCACTGCAAAAACACACAGGATTCCTCCTAAATAGCCCTCTTCTACATATAGTGCACTACTTTTGACCAGAGCCCTATGAACCTTGGTCTCAAAAGTTGTGTCCACTATAAAGAGAATAGGGTCCCATTTGGAATGCACTCACACCACAATTTTGGTGCATACCTAGCAGCGTCTCCATTCTGGACATGGCTCTGTAACTCTAGTAGTTCCACGATGATGCTCTGGTCATTGTGGTCGTGGGCAAAAACCTCCTGGTTGTCTGGAATCTCCCTCAACTCACTGCTCATATACAAGGGAGGGAGGGGGTAAATGTGCTCGAGACAGTTCAGCTTTCCCTCCGCAGCTGACAGAGTTGCCCATAGAAATGTGTTCATGATATTTAGGCTCACCTGATGTCTTTGGCACTGTGCGGGATGGTGGCTGACAGGGCCCCTCCAAATAGAGGACGACCCACTGTAGCGTTCTGCATTCTGGAGGAACTAGGGGAAATACAATGGACAGGGCGCTAAATTAGAGACTTATGGGGCGGGCTCATTAGGGACTGATAATGGCACCTCATCAGCATTTTTATTTAGCTCTTGAAAACCCTTATCTGTAGCGTTTTCAGCAGTTAGCTTCGCTTACGGTTTCCGATGCTGTGTTTTAACGTTAAGAAACGTCAATAATTATTGCTTGTGAAACAGTTTTTGAAACATATGCTGATATGCTCCTTATCTTTCATATCAGCGAGAAATAAATATTTCAAATAAAAAATATGCACTTACTGTAGCAGTTTTGCACATATCCATATGCTGTGTTAGCACGTGATCATGACTCTCAGTTCCATTACAATACACAATACACAACAATTTAAGTCGTTGAGATATCCATTATACATCCGAAAACACCACTGGTATTCATTTGTACAATTAATCAAAACTTGTATCAACCTACCTGAGTTTTTGTAAGCACTTAAGACAACACAAAAACACAACACGAAGAGCTACAAAACTGCCATTTTTATTGGCGGAAGTAAATACTGAAAACAGACACGTAAAGCCAGAAAATAATCTGTCCTCGCGACGTAATGGCCAGAAAGGTACTGCCATCTAGCGAACGTCACATAAATGGTCTCAAATATAAATGTTATTCTTTTGCAAGTGTATTCTTGAGAAGAAATCACGGTACCCAAAACCAAGGAGACTACAGCAGATAAAGTACATAAAAAAGCAGTAAAACTTCAATTTCCTCGTACTTTCTTTATTACATCACAACCCTTCTATTTCGTCACTACAGAATTTCATGGCTCAGTCATTGTGACAATAAACAAGCTTTTTGTTGAGATCAAATCAATCAATTATCCATTTTAACGCGTGAGGGAAGTGGCCATCAACCGAATGAGGTAAGTGAATGGCAAATATCTTCTGAAATCAACAGTGATGATTATGCAAAAAAAAAACTCTAATTATGTTTGTCAGATGTTTTCTACCTCAACATGGTCTATATCTAGCATAGGTAGATATCATAGGGAGGCATAGGGACACCACTTTTGACTGATGGAAGAGTCGAACAGACGTTGTCATCAATGCAACCATTTCAAATGTTAATTTTTGACACAATACAATTTCCCACTGAAGTTCAGTCTCAGACTCTCATCTATAGGTGTCACATGCAATGACAGACTCTGGCTCTGGATCATCATTGATGCCCCTGAGAGGCATTCTGAAGAATTCTCATCCATCTGATGAACCAGAGCTTTTAGTTCACAATCCCGACTGCCCCCTGCACTGCCAGGTACCATCTCCGGCCATTGTGCCCTTAACCCCTAAAACTACTCTACAACCAGGGTGCTGCTCTGTGGCTGGCTATGTGGCTCTCCACATAAATGTGTATTTGGGGTGACGGGGACTGCGACGGCGACGGTTGAGTCAGGCAGAATACAAATTTCAGTTGTTAAAATAGACTAAGTATATATTCTATTCTGTTTCAGTCCTCCCCAGTGCCCCTGACCCAGCTGCAGTGCCACCTCAGCCTTGGTTCCAACTCAGCATCACTATCCGACCCAAGCATGCCCCTCAAAGGCATCCTCAGGACCAGCATCAGCTCTGGGGTGACGGAAACACAGAAAGATTGTAACAGTTCTAAATTTCGGTGAGGTCCTTTTTATTTGCAGGTCCTTTTTTATTTCCCCCTTATTTTATTTCCTCCCGTATTATCCCTCAGTGACGGAGGATGGGTGCATTGCACATTGGTTTACTTACATTTACTACATTCAATATCAACAAGCTTTTGTTATCCATCTGTTTCATGCCTGAAAGGTTTGATTGAACCTTGTGCACTGTATTTCCACCATTCTTAATAGGCCTAATTATATTCTGCCCTCCCCTGTTCTGAGATATAAAATCAAGAAGATACGAGGAAGTGCGCCATCTAGGTTTTATAACTCTGTGGCCCTTGCCTATGTTTCAGGAAGAGACAGAGATGGGACGAGGGCAGCATCCTAGCCACTAGCTGTCACTCCTGGCTGATGCCTGTGTCAGGGAGAAAGGATGTCAAACCTGGGCCTCATCTGTGAGTAGATCAGAATGATGGAGGTATATAGAGAAATTGATATCCATAGTGGACATACTGCCATTGCACCTACAATTCATTGACCAGTCATCTTCAGTGAATGAAGTAAAAAGACAAATCTCACTTCACTGTGGACAATAGACATTTTTCTTCTTCTTCTTCCTCCTCCCCCTCTTCCTCTTCTTCCTCTTCCTCCTCCTCAGGTGTAGTGTCACCATGTTGGATGGAGGTGCAGGCACCAGTACATCAGGAGAACAGATATGTCTGTGTATGAGTAAGAGGTAAGAGGACAGAAAGAACATTGCATGTTATGCATCAGATATGCTGTATCTGTCTTGATGTACAGTACCAGTCAAAGTTTGGACACAACTACTCATTCAATGGGTTTTCTTTTCTTTTACTATTTTCTACATTGTAGAATAATAGTGAAGACATCAAAACTATGAAATAACACATATGGAATCATGTAGTAACCAAAAAAGTGTTAAACAAATCTAAATGTATTTTATATTTGACATTCTTCAAAGTAGCCACCCTTTGCCTTGATGACAGCTTTGCACACTATTGGCATTCTCTCAACCAGCATCATGAGGTAGTCATCTGGAATGCATATCAATTAATAGGTGTGCCTTGTTATAAGTGAATTTGTGGAATTTCTTTCCTTCTTTAATGCGTTTGAGCCAATCAGTTGTGTTGTGACAAGGTAGGGAGGGTATACAGAAGAACCCTATTTGGTAAAAGACCAAGTCCATATTATGGCAAGAACAGGTCAAATAAGCAAAGAGAAACGACAGTCCATTATTACTTCAAGACATGAAGGTCAGTCAATGCGGAATATTTCAAGAACTTTTAACATTTCTTCAAGTGCAGTCGCAAAAACCAACAAGCGCTTTGATGAAACGGGCTCTCATGAGGACTGCCACAGGAAAGGAAGACCCAGAGTTACCTCTGCTGCAGAGGATAAGTTCAATAGACTGCAGATTTCAGCCCAGATAAATGTTTCACAGAGTTCAAGTAACAGACACATCTCAACATCAAATTTTTAGAGGAGACTGTGTGAATCAGGCCTTCATGGTTGAATTGCTGCAAAGAAACCACTACTAAAGGGCACCAATAATAATAAGAGACTTGCTTGGGCCAAGAGACACCAGCAATGGACATTGGACTAGTGGAAATGTGATATTTTTTGCTTACAACCACTCCGTCTTTGTGAGACGTTGAGTAGGTGAACGGATGATCTCCGCATGTGTGGCTCTCACCGTGAAGCATGGAGGAGGAGGTGTGATGGTGTAGGGATGCTTTACTGGTAACACTGTCAGTGATTTATTTAGAAGGCACACTTAACCAGCATGGCTACCACAGCATTATGCAGCGATACGCCATCCCATCTGGTTTGCGCTTAGTGGGATTATTATTTGTTTTTCAACAAGATAATGACCCCAAACACACATCCAGGCTGTGTACAGACTATTTGACCAAGAAAGAGAGTGATGGATTGCTGCATCAGATGACCTGGCCTCCACAATCACCCGACCTGGTTTGGGAAGAGTTGGAACACAGAGTGAAGGAAAATCAGCCAACAAGTGCTCAGCATATGTGGGAACTACTTCAAGACTGTTAGAAAAGCATTCCAGGTGAAGCGGATTGAGACAATGCCAAGAGTGTGCAAAGCTGTCATCAAGGCAAAGGGTGGCTACTTTGAAGAATCTAAATTCTAAAATATATTTTGATTTGTATATCACTTTTTTGGTTACGACATGATTCCATGTGTGTTATCTCATAGTTTTGATGTCTTCACTTTTATTCTACAATGTAGAAAATAGTACAAATTAACAAAAACCCCTAGAATGAGTAGTTGTGTCCAAACTTTTGACTGGTACTGTATGTCAAACACAGTCAGGCAAAGTGTCCCTTCATTGCAATGGGGAATTACATTGATTGGAGAACACCTAAGATGCCATGCCACCGCTAATAGCATCAGGCTTTGTCTAAAATTCAAAAAAACTATCATGTCCACATGGTTGATTGGTTTATTATTCCTAATCTGACCTAATATTATTTCTCAGGAAGAAGAGCCAGAGCTGGAATGAGATGAGTATTATGGCCACTCAGCCTCCCTACACAGACAACCCCTGGATGAAGGCAGATGATGGGTTCACTGCCTCTGTGGCATGGTAACTGTTGGCCTATTTACTAGGTGCAAATGCAAGTGAAAGGGTATCATTGGCATAGACCATTCTGTGTCCATCTCCCTCTCTCTCTCCCTCTCTCTCTCCCTCCCTCTCCCTCTCCCTCTAATGACCTATCTTGTGTGCTTCTGTCCTCTCCTTTAGGCAGTCCCTGTCCCTCAGGGATGAGGCAGGACCCAGCCACAGCACTACCAGCACCTCTTACAGCCAGCCTCCGTGGTCTCCTCTGAAGCCTGGGAAGAAGTGAGAACACACAGACAAATATATTCAGACACAAACACATCTAGACGTTATCAGTACCCTATGCTATAAGGCCCAAGAGGATTGTGTGATTTTACGGGAAACTCTTATTCAGCATGTCTTTCAGTTCCTTACTGACTACGCTTGCCTTTAGTTCATCAGCCTCAAATCAGTATCCAAACCGAAACCAATTAGACCAACCTAAGGACACCTCACAACACGGGATGATGGGCCCGTCAAAGCAGGCATTAGAGGCAAAGGCTATGGCCACAGAGGAGAGTGCAGACATAGATCTCTACGGTGAGTAAATCAAAAAAGTACACAATTACAGTACTCCACAGCGTTGAATAATCACCACCAAATGCATCCTGCCTGTGCAATGAGTAGATGTTGAAAGCTAAGAGCATTGGGGTTCTATTTTTATCTCATCTGCTGCCTTTTCACCTGACAATCACCTTGTTGAATTCATTCATGCATTGATTGATTGATTAATTCATTCTCACAGTGAGACCCAGCTTTGAGCAGCTGAGGAAAGCCCACTTCAGAGAAGACAAAGAGGTGCTCCTGGCTCGGAGATCCATAGTCAAAGATGATGATGAGGATGACGATACGGAGAATACGGATTACACTATCCCCAAGCTAAACTATTGCAGCTGCACCTCCAGTGGTGGGGGATATACAGCACCGATGAGCAAGCGGTCACAGACAGGCGAGTTGCACACATGATATGACACTGTAATGAACATGATATGAGACTTGCTATTATCTACACTGCAGTCTACTGCACACATACGTTATGGTTATTCACAAACTGTCATCATGAGTGATTATGATTTTTCTTAGAAATAACTAAAAGGAGGATCTGAATGAATAACCAGCTCTCCTTTTATCTTCAGTAGATATGGCGAAGAAGAAGACAACTCCCTCGGATAAGTGATGAGTGGGTGTCTGTGTCTTGGCCACTGTCTCTGCGCTATCACCATCACCATGCTTATGTTACACCCCACCTGTATGAGTCAAGGTGTACAGTACCAATGCGTTACCACATCAATAGACTTGTAATAAATGCACACCTCAAACGTTATTCTCTTGTTGTCGTTTTTATTACTATCCCAGTCAGGATTTTAATTTCACCAAAGACTTCCTTGAAAGTTAATCATCCATTCTGTTAACACCAGAGGGTACTGTGGAGACACTGCCAAGTCCTAACCTTAGTGTAGTCAGTCATTTTGTGTCTAAATAGGTGTTGGAAATAGAGATACAATCTCTTGATATCACCTCTTTACTTTTGAAGTGCTTTTTTCTGACTCAGAGTTTCAGACAGCTTCTGCATCCACACGTCCCCGCATGTCAATAGACAGTACCACCTGCTGTGGTTAGTTTAGGCATGTGTGTTCAGGCAGGGAAGCTACAGACAATGAGGAGGAACCCCCCAAACTTATATGGAGAGCTCAACAACCTCAATTTAATGCTGCAATATGTAACTTTTTGGGTGACCTGATCAAATTCACATAGAAATGAGAGTTATGGATCTGTCATTCTCATTGAAAGCAAGTCTAAGAAACGGTAGATCTGTTCTATGTGCACTATTTCTATGCTTTCGGTTCTTACATTTTGTTTTTGCGTCTTTAACTTTCGGTTTTGTACACCAGTTGAAAATACAATATTTTTGGTTATGGAAAATATATTATACAGCGGTTTAGATGGTACAAGAATTCTCGTTACACAATGACCTCTTATTTTCTCACCTAAACTGAAATTAGGCAAACTATTCGAATTTTAGCAACCAGGAAAAGGCGGAGGGGTTTCTGCATATTGCACCTTTTAAAAGGAGTATTAGTCATTACAACTTCCAAAAACAGAGGAGTTACTGTTTAAAAAACCTTATTGCACGTACAGTGCATTAAGAAAGTATTCAGACCCCTTGACTTATTCAAAAAAGTTATTCTAAAACTGATTTGGTTATTTTTTTCTTATCAATCTACTACACACAATACCCCATAATGACAAAGCGAAAACAGGTAAAACATTTATAAAAAAGACAAAATTGAAATATCACATTTACATAAGTATTCAGGCACTTTACTCAGTACTTTGTTGAAGGACTTTTGGCAGCAATTACAGCCTCGAGTCTTCTTCGGTATGACGCTACAAGCTTGGCACACCTGTATAGTTTTCCTATTCTTCTCTGCAGATCCTCTCAAGCTCTGTGAGATTGGATGGGGTGCGTTGCTGCACAGCTATTTTCAAGTCTCTCCAGAGATGTTAGATCGTGTTCATGTCTGGCCTCTGGCTGGGCCACTCAAGGACATTCAGAGAATTGTCCCGAAGCCACTCCTGCGTTATCTTGGCTGTGTGCTTAGGGTCGTTGTCCTGTCCGAAGGTGAACCTTAACCCCAGTCTGAGGTCCTGAGCGACCTAGAGCAGGTTTTCATCAATGATCTCTCTGTACTTTGCTCCATTCATCTTTCCCTCGATTCTGACCAGTCTCCCAGTCCCTGCTGCTGAAAAACACCCCCACAGCATGATGCTGCCAACACCATGCTTCATAGGGATAGTGCCAGGATTCCTCCAGACGTGATGCTTGGCATTCAGGCCAAAGAGTTCAATCTCTTGGTTTCATCAGACCAGAGAATCTTGTTTCTCATGGTCTGAGAGGCCTTTAGGTGCCTTTTGGCGCCTTTTGGCAAGCTCCAAGCGGCTGCCATGTGCCTTTCACTGAGGAGTGGCTTCCGTCTGGCCACTATCAAAAGGCCTGATTGGTGGTGCTGCAGAGATGGTTGTCCTTCTGGAAGGTTCTCCCACCTCCACAGAGGAACTCTGGAGCTCTGTCAGGAGCTCTGGAGCTCAGGAGCTCTGTCAGAGTGACCATCGGGTTCTTGGTCACCTCCCCGACCAAGGCCCTTCTCCCCGATTGCTCAATTTGGCTGAGCAGCCAACTCTAGGAAGAGTCTTGGTTGTTCCAAACTTCTTCCATTTAACAATGATGGAGGACGCTGTGTTCCTGGGGCCCTTCAATGCTGCAGAAATGTTTTGGTAGCCTTCCCCAGATCTGTGCCTCGACACAATCCTGTCTCGGAGCTCTACGGACAATTCCTTCAACCTCATTGCTTGGTGTTTGCTCTGACATGCACTGTCAACTGTGGGACCTTATATAGACAAGTGTGTGCCTTTCAAAATCATGTCCAATCAATTGAATTTATCACAGGTGGACTCCAATCAAATTGCAGAAACATCTCAAGGATGATCAATGGAAACAGGATGCCCCTGAGCTCATTTTCGAGTCACATAACAAAGGGTCTGAAAACGTATGTAAATAAGGTATTTCTGTTTCTTTTAAATTTGCTAAAATTTCTAAACACCTGCTTTCGCTTTGTTATTATGGGTTATTTTGTGTAGCTTGATGAGAAAAAAATGATTGAATCAATTTTAGAATGAGACTGTAATGTAACAAAATGTGGAAAAAGTAAAGGGGTCTGAATACTATCCAAAGGCACTATATGTTTGGGGCAAAGCCTATACACCACATTACTGAGTTCCACTCTCTATATTTTCAAGTGTTGTGGTGGCTGCATCATGTTTAGGGTAATCGTTAAGGACGGGGGAGTTTCTCAGGATTACGAAAGAAACGGAATGGAGCTAAGCACAGCCAAAATCCTGGAGGAAAACCTGATTCAGTCTGCCTTCCACCAGACACTGGGAGATGAATACGCCTTTCAGCAGGACAATAATCTAAAAACACAAATCTACACGAGTTTCGTACCAAAAAGACAGTGAATGTTCTTGACTGGCCGAGTTACAGTTTTGAAAATCTATGGTAAGACCTATGGTAAGACCTGTCTAGCAATTATCAACAACCAATTTGACAGAGCTTGAAGAATTTTGAAAATCATGTGTAAATGTTGCACAATCCAGGTGTGGAAAGTTCTCAGAGACTCACAGCTGTAATCGCTGCCAAAGGTTCTTCTACAAAGTGTTGACTCGGGGATGTGAATACTTATGTAAATGAGATATTTCTGTTCTTCGTTGTCAATTAATTTGCAAACATTTCTAAAAACATGTTTTTCCTTTGTCATTATGGAGTATTGTGTGGAGATGGTTGAGAAAAAAATCATTTAATACATTTTGAAATCCGGCTGTAACACAACAAAATGTTGAATTTAAGTCAAGGGGTATGAATACTGAAGGCACTGTTTGTCTAAGCAACTGTTAGACAATTGAACAAAAACCTGTTCATGATAAGATGATTGAGTCAGTTTTGCACCAAAATAGATTGTGCAAATTAGAAAGCATTCAAATACTACCTGACCAACACTGCATACATATTGAAGGTATCAAAAAATGTGATTAAATAACATTAATTGCATAACAACTGTGGAACAGAATAGTGAATGTTGTTGAAATAGAGTAGTTTGGGTAACACATTCTTCTTGCTTAAAACCTATCCCACTCCACTGCACTTTTAAACATGATTGAGTTTGCCAATTAACCACATGTCAGTTGCAGCAGATCAAAACTGAGTTATTAACAGAGATAGTGTTAATTGGCTTTGGGAGATTCAGAACCCAAAGACATAATTAAAGATCTACAATTCTTCACTGGCATGGTTCAAGACAAGGTAATAAATGGCAGATTGAAATTTGTCTTGTTCTGAGGAAAGCTACATTTAGGCAAGCAATGTGATTGGTTAAGTTTAGGGAAGTAATCCCAATTGGTTAAGGTTAGGGTCGGGTTAGATTTAGGCAAGCAATGTGAGTGGTTATGGTCAGGGATTGGGTTAAGTTTAGGCAGAAATCCCAATTGGTTAACTTGAGGGTTAAGGGTAGGGATAAGGTTAGAAAACAAATACCACACCGGAAATTGAACCAGTGACCTTGTGTATGGCAATCAGTGTGTTCTTCATAACCTTTAGATCAATTAAATAAATGCAAAAGATTTAACTCATTTTTTCCTCTACCATGTACTAGGTGGAGGTCCAGCCATGGATATGGGTGGTCTGCAAAACATTGTGGCCAACTCGGCCTATGTGTCAGCCCGTGGTATTGTCGATGGCATGGCGGCGTCGACCATGCGTGACAAGAAGTTTCGTACCAAGCTCAACCTCCCGCACATCAAGAAGAGCGAGCACATGAAGACCACGGTGGACTCCGGCTTCGACAGCATGTGTGTCAAGCAGCCCATTGGCAAGCGGCTCTTCCAGCAGTACCTGGAGCGTGATGCAACCCACAAGAATGCCTGTGAACTCTGGAAGGACATCGAGGATTACAACATCACCCAGGAGAAGTACCGGGTGTAGAAGGCCCAGAAGATCATCAACAAGTTCTACGAATCCAAGTCCAAGATCTTTTGCAGCTTCCTGGAGGAGAAGGCTGTGACACGCGTCAAGGAGGACCACAAGAACATCCGCGGAGACCTGTTCAAGGACAGCGAGCAGCAGCTTTTAAAGCACCTGGAGGCCAAGGCTATGTCCGGCTTTAAGAACAGCATGTACTTCCTGCGTTACATCCAGTTCAAGTGGTTGGAAGCCCAGCCCATTGATGAGGACTGGTTAATGGACTTCAGAGTGCTGGAGAAGGGAGGGTTTGGGGAGGTACACGCCTGCCAGATGAAGGCCACAGGCAAGATGTATGCCAACAAAAAGCTGGACAAAGAAACATAAAGGCTGAAGAAACAAAAAGGCTACGAGGTAAAAAAAAAAAAGAATCACTCCCTTGTAGTGGCAGTTACTTGAATGAAGTGAATCAAACGTAAACTTGAAACCTCCTCTCACCACTGTAGCCCTAAACTCTGTGTCCAACAAACAAACAACCAATCAATCAATCAATCAGTCAATCACACAGCTTTTTCACACTTTTTTCTTAAACATCAACACAGCAAAATCCACATGTTAAACACAGTCAGGTCGAAAAGCTGAAAGAGAGTTCTAGTGATTGAGTCAAGACTGCCCAAGCTATGTGACGTGAGGGTCCTTTTCTTATACATCAACAGAACACCTACCTAGTAAAGCACATGGACACAGCCAGCTACAGGTATAAAAGGGGCACAGGAGTAATTTATCCATTTAATTATCCTTTATTTAACCAGAGAGGTCACATTGACCTCATTGACACTCTACAAGTGAGGCCTAGTCAGGAAAGCAGCATACAGTACATTGTAAACACAACATAAATCAACAATGAATGGAAGCTAAAAAGGTGCACAGTTCAAAAGAAAGCTTAAAACAGCAGGCTTTTTAAAAACATGTGCAATTCGTGATCAGTAGCCATCTAAACTGTGATTTAAAAGCATCTATTGGAATTAAATGATCTAGTTTCCGGTCCTTATGAAAAGTGTTCCAAGATGTACTAGTTAGTGAAACAAGACCAGGCAGCTATGTGAGTGCAGCCGAGAGAGATTTAGATCACCATAATCAAGGGCAAGAGGCTTGTGTCTCTGTGAGAGACCCCAGGTGTAAAGCAGCTCAGAGCAACCAGACATAGAGAGCCAGTGTCCCTGGCATTAGCCCTCCTGCTTGTCTACGCATTAGTGGGTCGTGGAGATTAACCTTTTGCTCAAACCAGGCTGACTCGGGCCTGAAAAGTGGAAACCATATACTTCACACAGTACAGTAGGATATAGCAGGTGTGTGTGTGTGTGCATGCGTGTGTGGGTACAAGATATACATTAGTCTGTTGTTGAGGCTACTGCCTGAGGACTCTGGTGTTCTTCTACTAGATTCAGAGCTTTGGGTTGTGGGTGTGTTTGTGTGGCCTGGAAACAGTGTACAGTACTGAAGAGCACAGCAGGTTGGGCCAGAAGCTAGAACCAACACTGATGTAAAACTTTCTGTCTCTCTGCCAAGTAGTAGTCATGACATCCTCTGTTCTCAATTAAGGATTACAGTCATGATACAGTATAGTCAGTCTGCTGATAACCAAGTGGACCCAGCATAAAGTAGCCTCAAGCATCAAATCAAAAGTTATTAGCACGCACACGGCAACTGAACAGCAACATCTCCTATTGCAAAATGATTCCAGCTAACCAACACGGTGTGGTGTAAAAGCAAAATATAATTTGTTATGTCTGCTACTGTATGGCTTAGTTAGTATGACCGCTTATTTGTAATACTTGTGTTAGTATGACAGTATGACTGTGTGATGGAGGTTTCAAGGATCCTATCATGCTATCATCACATCAGTGTTTTTTTCTTTAATTCTCCATGGTATTTTGCCTCTGTCTAGGTTTATGTGTTTCTACTCAGCTTTGGCTGCAATAACCATTCATAATCTACCTTTATTTCTTAGTTTGTAGAACATGGCTATGTTCATATAGAACTGTGAAAGGTTCAAGGTATGGTTATTATCCCATAGGGGATTTTTTTTTAGCAATGTTAGGGTTTTTTCATTTACAGTTGTCTGATTTGTTTCCATGAATGATTTGTATTAGGGAGCGATCGTGGAGAAACGTATTCTGGCAAAGTTGCACAGTCGTTTTATCTTATCGCTGGTGTATGCCTTCCAGACCAAGACTAACCTCTGCCTAGTTATGACCATCATGAACGGAGGACACACGCAAAGACACACGCAGGCCTGATACACACACAAACATGCACACGCACGCACGCACGCACACGCACGCGCGGACGCACGCAAACACAAACACACACACACACACACACACACACACACACGCACACACGCACACACACACAAGATAATAGTTTACTTTCATTGTCAATGCCACTGGCCTGACAGTAGGGCACAGTGTGCCTGCTCCCTGTAATCCCTGTTAAGCAGCCTAAACCAATCAACCTCAGGGCTAATATACAGGCTGGTCTTGAGGTGCGTAGGCCACTACATTAAGACGATGAACTCAGCTCCAGAGAGGGAGACCACTTTAAGCACAGCTTCTCTCATGCATGGGATTGCCCTCAGTCTTAGGCCATTTTATTATTATGACAAGTGTTCACATTACTAACAAAGTACAAATTGTCAAGGCTTTCACAAGGCATTCGTAAAGTACAACATAAGTGTGTTATAGGTAAAGGGTGATATAGAAGGTCATTACATGTGGTGTCATCGGATGGGGCCACAGTGTCTCCTGACCCCTCCTGTCTCAGCCTCCAGTATTTATGCTGCAGTAGTTTATGTGTCGGGGGGCTAGGGTCAGTTTGTTATATCTGGAGTACCTCTCCTGTCCTATCCGGTGTCCTGTGTGAATTTAAGTATGCTCTCTCTAATTCTCTCTTTCTTTCTCTCTCTCGGAGGACCTGAGCCCTAGGACCATGCCTCAGGACTACCTGACATGATGACTCCTTGCTGTCCCCAGTCCACCTGGCCGTGCTGCTGCTCCAGTTTCAACTGTTCTGCCTGTGATTATTATTATTTGACCATGCTGGTCATTTATGAACATTTGAACATCTTGGCCATGTTCTGTTATAATCTCCACCCGGCACAGCCAGAAGAGGACTGGCCACCCCACATAGCCTGGTTCCTCTCTAGGTTTCTTCCTAGGTTTTGTCCTTTCTAGGGAGTTTTTCCTAGCCACCGTGCTTCTACACCTACATTGCTTGCTGTTTGGGGTTTTAGGCTGAGTTTCTGTACAGCACTTTGAGATATCAGCTGATGTACGAAGGGTTATATAAATAAATTTGATTTGATTTACATCTGGTGCATTCCCAAATGTGGCATAGTTATTATGCCACTATGATATCATGACTCTTTGCTTATGACTCATCTACATTAGATAGAGCATTCATACATGTTTTATAAGGCCTATGAAGCCTTTATAAAGCCTCTATTAAATTGTAGTTCATTTAAAGTGGGACCCTCATTGGTCTACGATCACATATGTATTTTTTATATTATTTGTGGAATACTTAGGAACAGATTTCCCGAATTAGCTGCATTCCTGGTGATTTTACAGTATTTTCTTTACCAAAAACGATGTATTCATTTTTGACTGAAAACTTTGGGGGGGCAAAAGAAAATCACTTGTGGGCGGGTTTTTGCCCGCGGGCCGCCTGTTGCCGAACCCCTGCACTACAGTATCATGTCTCTTGCTACTCTGTTCAACTCTCCCCCTGTCCCCGATGACACCCTGTCACCACAGGTTTCACATACTGTATACAACGTGGACGAGAAGAACCCTGGTTTCTCGATGAGACGAGAGCTTGTTTCTACTCAGCCCAGATCATCGTGGGTATGGAGCATCTTCACCAGCACAGGATCATTGACAGGGATCTGAAACCAGAGAATGTGCTGCTGGATGATGCAGGTGGGCACACACTGTGCCCCCCATAAGCATTATAAGTGTGCCCATGGAACCATAGTGGGTGCCACTTTTTCACCTTAATTTCTCCCTGGGCCTATCAATAAAGTTATATTCTAATATTCTACTCTATTCTCGTTGGAGAAGAAATTTTTGCTGTCTAGAACTGTTTTCATCCCCACTTGCTCTTCTGCTCAGGACATGTGCGTCTGTCTGATTTGGGTCTTGCTGTTGAGCTTCCGCCTGAAAAAGACAAAACTAAAGGATATGCAGGCACAGCAGGTATGTGGCAAACATAAGGCCCTGGTCAAAAGGAGTGTCCTATAGAGGGAATAGGGTTCCATTTCAGACGCAACCTATGTTCACACTAATCTGTGGTTCTTCTCAGGCTTCATGGCTCCGGAGCTGATTGAGCATAAAGAGTATGACTACACTGTGGACTATTTTACCCTGGGGGGTCACCCTGTATGAGACGATCCAGGCCAAGGGCCCCTTCAGAACCAGAGGAGAGAAGGTAATAATGGAACTGTTGGGATGTGAGCCCCAGTCTCCTGCTTGGGAACATAATGGCTTAACCAATAGACCACCAGAGGAGCTGTTAGTCAGTCAGGCCACATTCAGAAAACAAATGTCCAACACCAATATCTAAAGGGTGTGCATTGATGCTGAAAACCTAAAAGTAGCTTAGATATACTATATGAAAAAATGTGGTTATAATTTCATTATTACATTATCAAGCATTACATTACATTACATTACATTATCAAGCATTACATTATCAAACGTGTTACCAAATACTTTTTAGCTGATGGAAATGGTTTCTTCATTCCTCTGACTCCGCCCAGGTGTAAAACACGGTGAATCTTAAATGATGCAGTGGCGCTCACAGACAAGTTCTGCAAAAACGGCAAGGCTATCTGTGAAGGCCTGATGGAAAAAGATCCGGTAAAGCGTCTCGGCTTTAAGAACAACTCCAATGCCTCCCACAATTATGTCAAGTTGGCTGGATGTCCTTTGGGTGATGGACCATTTTTGAGCAGTGTTGCAGTTCTTGACACAAACCGACGTGCCTGGAACCTACTACCTTACCCCGTTCAAAAGCACTTCAATCTTTTGTCTTGCCCATTCACCCTCGGAATGGCACACATACACAATCAATGTCTCAATGGTCTCAAGGCTTAAAAATCCTTCTTTAACCTGTATCCTCCCTTTGATCTACACTGATTGAAGTGGATTTAACAAGTGACATCAATAAGGGATCATATCTTTCACCTGGATTTACTTGGTCAGTCTATGTCATGGAAAGAGCAGGTTTCCTTAATGTTTTGTACACTCACTGTACAGTATATAGGTATAAGAAATACAAATGGCACCAAACTCGGAACCACTGGCCAGCTACTCCATTTATGTTAACAGACTGTCACAAGAGACCACAGCACTACAGCACAAACATACCAAAATCCACAAAGAAATGCGTTGAATATTGAGTAAACGACTACATATTTGGTCAATTCAATTGTTTTGTTTTTGTTTTTTAAACAGTTTAAGGTGGGGATTCAATTCAACCGCGCTTTGTTTGCAATGCACCTTTTAAATACACTGTTTCTGTAATGAACACGAGGGAGAGCTGGTTTCAAGCACAGGACACAGCAGGTGTTTAATGTAAAGGACCACAGGAGGAGGCAGGTAGCTGGGTCCAGGGGCAGGCAGAAGGTCATACACAGGGGGTCCAAAAGGCAACAGTACAGGCAGGGAAAAGGCTAGTAACGTCGTCCGGGTGATCAGGCAATAGGTAGATAACAGGAAATCTGATAGGCTAAGGTACAGGCAGGGAATAGGCAAAAGCCGTCGTTATTAAGGCAGGCAAAAACTATCATACACGGGAGGAGTAAATGTCGGGGAAAACAGAGCTCCGAAGAGAAGTGTCTCACAAACAAACAATACCTCACAAAGAAGGGGTGCAAAGAACTGAACTAAATAGTGTGTGATAATGACATACAGGTGTGTGAACAGGTGATCAGAATTCTGGTGATTGGGATCTGGAAAGTGAGCTGCGTTCAGGGGATCTATGTGCGTGAGAGTGTGAGGTGAAAAGTGGGCTGGAAAATGAGCTGCATTCAGGGTATCTACGTGTATGAGAATGTGAGTTGGAAGCCGACGTTACAGTTTCCATGTTCGCGGAGACTTCATTCACGGTTAACGCTGCATATGTCAGCTCAATCAGAAATTGCCTTTCAATTTTAAGCACGCTATAATGCGGATCTACCGCTGATCAGGCTGAATCCAGACCCAAACCTGATAACTGTAACATGATGAACTACAATATCCATAATGCATCTACTCTCTCCTCCTCCCCTCTCCTCAGGCATGCTGCCCGCACCGTTCGTTCCAAACCCCAAGGCGGTGTATGCCAAAGACATCCACAAAGTGGGAGCCTTTAGCTCCATCAAGGGGGTGGTCATCGATGCCAAGGACAATGAGTTCAATGACGACTTCTCTTCTGGCAACGTGCCCATCCCCTGGCAGGAGGAGATGATAGAGACAGGGGTGTTTGGAGAGCTCAACCTCTGGGCGCCAGGGGGCAATCTGCCTGACAACCTGGACCCCAACAAAATTCCTATAGAGTCCAAGGGAGGGGCCTGTGTGCTGTTCTGAGCTCTGAGCCAGTCAAAGTAGTCAGGTATTTATCAAGTGTCTCAGAGTAGGAGTGCTGATCTAGGATCAGGTTCCCCCTCTCTTATTCATTATTATGGGGGGGGGGTGCACAAAATTCTCAACCAACGCGACTGCGCCTACCCATCCTCTATTCACGTCTCAGCGTCTGTGGACTATGATTTACAATTTAGTCTCAATGAATAAAACCCTGCAATGCACTCCTGTATTGCACAGTTATTTGCTTTACGTCAGTTAGTAGCTTTGTAACAGCCCATAGAACAGCTCATAGGGCAGTAGCTTATCCCCTGTTTTTGTAGCGAGATGCAGCTCTATGTACAAGAGCATCCCCTGGAGAGGATGTGATAGGATGCGGTCACAGGATACTAGTCGCAGGACCACCAGGTAAAGGATTGGGGTATACTGTAACACTTCTTTGGAAAAATGCACTAAACTTTTTCCTTGCAATATCCCCGTAATGAGACATAATGTTGTAGCAAACTAATTTAGCCACATCTTTGAACGGCTTCATAAACAAACTGGACCTAAAGCGCAAGTTAAGGACTTCTCCCATGACTTAGATAGTACGGGGTAAATCCACAGAGAAAATGGGAGAGAGAGTGAATATTTTTTATCACTGACTTCTCACAAGGGATGTCATCTTAATCATAACCACTAACCATTTTCAATCTTCCACTCTTCGCCTAGCCCAACCCTTTTATATAGCGTTGGGCTTGTCGAGCTTGGGTAACAGACCTCTAGCTTTTACACAACATACCCCTCCTCCTGACTTAACATAAGGCTAATATAAAATAGAATATATTATAGCACATTAATATATCATAGCACACACTATGTGTACCTTTGCTGCCCTGTCAGCAGTTATGATATATTGAGAAAGAGGAAGGAGAGGGAGAGGGGGGGGAGGGGAGAGAGAGAGAAGGGGAGAGGATGGGAGGGAGGAGGGGAAGGGAGAGTGAGGGGGTGAGAGAGTGAGATGTCAAAAGAGATAGGGCTGACACACTAACGTGCGTCAACTGAATATGTTTTAATCACTGACGTTACCATAACCTTCCACTCTTGGCCCAGGCCCAACCCTACCCTGACCTATGCAAATGAACGATTGAAAAAGATCCAGTCTATTAACAGACAAATACAAATGTATTAGATATAAACTCTATCCCACGAAAAAGGGAAGATAAATGTTGTGGAAATTCTACAGGGACACTCAAAGTCAATCTTAAATGAATCATTCTTTATTATCAGTGCACTGGAGAGGTTCCAACCAACTCAATACACCAAGTACACAGGTCGATCAGGAGCTCTACCTGGGGCAGTCATGTTAGTTCTCTTATATACAGACAAGTTATATTTGCATTATTTTGCTTATTCATCATGCGTAATTCATTCATCATTAACGTTTGCTTCACTCATGTGACCGACCAATACTGGCTCATGCAGGTGACAGACCAATACCTCACGAGGCTTCTTCTCTCTAAGCTGAGACCTTGAAACTGAGATATCCTTTCTCAAAACAAGGTTCTGGGTATAAGTGCAAAATTGCAGATACTGATAGTGAGGATTCGTTCAGTCAGTCACTTGCATGAACACAGAAATTGGTTATTAGAAAAGCACAAACATGACCTTTTCCATCACATTACTGATCCAGCTTCTACCCTCTTTCCAGTGGAACCTTAGCCTGGTGGTTATTCGACCTGGAATGAGGGTATCACTATGGCAGTGATACAGCATCCCCAGCTGGAACGGTTTGCCCAAAGCGGCTAGCTTGATTGTCTCAAAGTCAGACATGGCTCTGTCACGTGTCCGACCGAGGGTGGCTTCCCTTCCCGGTCGGGTGGCGCTCGGCGGTCGTTGTCACCGGCCTATTAGCTGCCACTGATTGTCTTTCCTCCCCCTCCTTGTATGTTTATTGGTAGCACCTGTTGGTGAATGATTCGTTTGTCTTTATTAGACAGCCGGCCTGCCTGGTTGTTGTGCGGGATTAATTATTGTAACCTTCGGCTCTGTAGTAGAGGAACGTGTTTGTTCCTGGTCGTGTATTTTCAGTTGTACATTTTTCATTCCCCGTGTTTTGGGGCTGTTATTGTTGTGAGCACCCTGTGGTGTGTTGGTGCATTAAAGAGCACAGCATTGCACTCTCTGTCTCCTGCGTCTGACTCCACACCCACGACACCCGGAGTATTACAGGCTCAGTGTTCTGAAAGCACATTAGAGCAGAGGTTACTGTATAGCTGGGAAGAATAAATTGTATTGACCTCAGTGTAGACTGGGAGGTAATTTCTTCATCGATCAATCAGGTATGTGGCACAAGATTTATAGAAATATCTTCCTTGCAGAATGGCTGCCTCCCAGCTTACATTCAGGGGGGGGGACAAATCTCTGAATGGGACAAATCTCTGAATGTTCTTGAGTGGCCCAGCCAGAATCAGGACTTGAACCCGATCAAACATCTCTGGAGAGACTTGAAAATAGCTGTGCAGAGACACTCCCCATCCAACCTGAGAAAGCTTGAGAGGATCTGCAGAGAAGAATGGGAGAAACTCCCCAAATACAGGTGTGCTGAGCTTGTAGCGTCATACCCAAGAAGACTCAAGGCTGTAATCGCTGCCAAAGGTGCTTCAACGAAGTACTGAGAAAAGGGTCTGAATACTTATGTAAATATATTTATACATCAGCTTGCATCAGCCTATCAAAGATCTTAGACTTTATATTCACTAACAAATAGCACTTCTTGAAATAATGTAGGCCAACTTGGCCACCAAGGGATAATTTGAAACCTTTTGTTCTGCTTGTCTTGGTCTGTAACAAGTGTAGGGTGCCAATATTGCATGATGACAAGTTTACTAGCTACATAATTGCTAGAAAAACTTCAAAAGGCATTTTATTGTACATTGTAACAACAAAACATTTCAAAAGCCTTATGGTTTTGTCAAATAGCTGTCATGAACCCCAGTTGCTATCGCTGCCAGGTGGCATACAACAGCACTAAAATGGGTAACTATTCATCTTCAGTGTACATTAACGAAGGGGTAGAGTCACCCCCAGAGTCAAGCATTTTTGTTTTGGAAAAAAATATGAATGATTGGTCTTCGATGCTCGATTCAAATAATGCATACAGTACCAGTCAAAAGTTGACACACCTACTCATTCTAGGGTTTTTATTTAGACTATATTTTCTACATTGTAGAGTAATAGTGAAGACATCAAAACTGAAATAACACCCTCTGGAGTGGCTTGCGGTCGGAGGCCAAGCAGTTGCCATACAAGGCAAGTGATGCAACCAGTCAGGATGCTCTCGATGGTGCAGCTGTAGAACCTTTTGAGGATCTGAGGACCCATGCCAAATCTTTTCAGTCTCCTGAGAGAGGGAATAGGCTTCGTCGTGCCCTCTTCATGACTGTCTTAGTGTGTTTGGACCATGATAGTTTGTTGGTGATGTGGACACCAACGAACTTGAAACTCTCAACCTGTTCCACTACAACCCCGTCGATGAGAACGGGGGCGTGCTCGGTCCTCCTTTTCCTGTCGTCCACAATCAGTCCACAATCATCTCCTGTGTCTTGATCACGTTGAGGGATAGGTTGTTGCCCTGGCACCACACGACCAGGTCTCTGACCTCATTCCTATTCCTCATCGTTTGTCGGTGATCAGGCTTACCACTGTTGTGTCATCGGCAAACTTGATGATGGTGTTGGAGTCGTGCCTGGCCATTCAGTCATGAGTGAACTGGGAGTACAGGAGGGGACTGAGCACGCACCCCTGAGGGGCCCCCATGTTGAGGATCAGCGTGGTGGATGTGTTGTTCCCTACCCCTTATCACCTGGGGGTGGCCCGTCAGGAAGTCCAGGATCCAGTTGCAGAGGGAAGCGTTTAGTCCCAGGGTCCTTAGCTTAGTGATGAGCTTGGAGGGCACTATGGTGTTGAACGCTGAGCTGTAGTCAATGAATAGCATTTTCACATAGGTGTTCCTTTTGTCTCGGTGGGAAAGGGCAGTGTGGAGTGCAATAGAGATTGCATCATCTGTGGATCTGTTGGGGCGGTATGCAAATTGGAGTGGGTCTAGCGTTCCTGGGATAATGGTGTTGTGAGCCATGACCAGCCTTTCAAGCACTTCATGGCTACAGACGTGAGTGCTACGGGTCAGTAGCCATTTAGGCAGGTTACCTTTGTGTTCTTGTGCACAGGGACTATGGTGGTCTGCTTCTAAATGTTGGTATTACAGACTCAGTCAGGGAGAGGTTGAAAATGTCAGTGAAGACACTTGCCAGTTGGTCAGTGCATGCTCGGAGTGCACGTCCTGGTAATCCGTCTGGCCCTGCGGCCTTGTGAATGTTGACCTGTCTAAAGGTCTCACATCGGCTACGCAGAGCGTGATCACAGTCATTCGGAACAGCTGGTGCTCTCATGCATGATTCAGTGTTACTTGCCTTGAAGCGAGCATAGAAGTAATTTTGCTCGTCTGATACGTTCGGGTCACTGGGCAGCTTGTGGCTGTGCTTCCCTTTGTAGTCTAATAGTTAGCAAGCCCTGCCACATCCGCCGAGCGTCGGAGCTGGTGTAGTACGATTCAATCTTAGTCCTGTATTGACACTTTGCCTGTTTGATGGTTCGTCGGAGGGCATAGCAGGATTTCTTATAGGCTTCAGGGTTAGTGTCCCGGTCCTTGAAAGCGGCAGCTCTAACCTTTAGCTCAGTGCGGATGTTGCCTGTAAGCCATGGCTTTTGGTTGGTATGTACGTACGGCCACTGTGGGGACAAAGTCATCGACTCCCTTATTTTTGAAGCCAGTGACTTTTGTGGTGTACTCCTCAATGCCTTCAGAAGAATTCTAGAACATATTCCAGTCTGTGCTGGCAAAACAGTCCTGTAGCAACATGAATTGGTGCATGAGGCAGAAATAATGTAGTGTGACTTAAGTTACCATCACCTGGAAAACTGTCCCTTTTTCTCAGCAGCGAGCGGGGGAGAGAAGGGATGGTGGGTTGGGAGAGAGGCAGCCTCCTTCCCCTCAGACTGACCATCAGATACAGGCCATCAGTCCAGTAAAAAAAGCTCATTATTATGCTCACTAAGCTGCACCTCACAATAACAAAACAAATAACATTGTGAAATATAATTTCATAATGGTCTGCAAAGAACATTGGTAGGGCAATTCAAGCTTAGCCAATATGCAGTGATCATGTATTGGGTGTATAGCCTACTGCACAAACCTCATTGCTACAGAGCTATTTTAACTTTTTAATTTTGCATAGGCTTACGTTTTTTAAGTCACGTTTCCAAAAAGAAAATCTGTGCGGAATATCTCGGCCTGCATTTTGACTCGGAAAGTGATCTTAATATTAAATCAATGTAAGAGTATGTACAACTTGGTATGGCAAACCACATTTTTTGGGGGGGATGCATACCAGAAAAGCCGCTACAGCCCAACACTAAACAATATATTATATCCATTCTTACAGTGTAAATTGAACCTTTATTTAACTAGGCAAGTCAGTTAAGAACAAATTCTTATTTACAATGACCGCCTACCAGGGAACAGTGGGTTAATGACAGATTTGACCTTGTCAGCTCGGGGATTCGATCCAGCATATAAGCAGACAATGAAAGCTCTTACAGTATTCAATGAATGTATTTCCCTAAACAGGTTATAGGCTACATGTGCACCACCAAGTCAGAACAGTAGGCGAAATTAAGAGGCGAAAATATACCAAATTATTAGGGTGAGGCACATGTGTAGTAAGCTGTTAGTATCCCAACATACACTTAGTATTACTTTCTTAGCTACAGTATACACATCTCCCTGGCATATTACTTCATTTATGCAGCAGCATACAACACATTTTTGGACTCACCTTGTTGTGCTGTGCTCACTGAACAGGAAGGTGGTGCGGAGATCCTTCGTGGGCAAATTTTGTCTGGCGTTTTCTGGATTTATGGTGTTTTCAAGACAACTAGAAACTTGTGGGAAAAAAACAGGGTCGAATCATAATGACAGTGATCAGTCAGTGATCTTCAGGTCATAATTCTAGAAAAAGGCCAGAGCTCCCGACTTCAAAATGTATTTTCCCAGTCAGAGGTAATTTTTTCCTCGAGTTCCCAGTTGTCTTGAACTCACTGAAGTCAGATTTCCCAGTTATCTTTAACTCACTGAAGTCAGATTTCCCAGTTGTCTTGAACTCACTGAAGTCAGATTTCCCAGTTGTCTTGAACTCACTGAAGTCAGATTTCCCAGTTGTCTTGAACTCACTGAAGTCAGATTTCCCAGTTCTGAGCGAGGCAGAAATGATGCTGGATTGACAGCATGGCCAATGTTGAATGTTTTTCATTTTTAAGCTTGGAAAAGAGACCCTAAAATCCCAGATTTGGGACCACACAGCCACTCCACTGAATAGCAGGCTAGTGATTGCTATGCAATGCTTGCAGTTAGCCACTGACTCATTTGAAACCACTCATTGTTGAATTTGCAATTTCCAACTTGTGGTGTAATGTTTATGTCCAACGGCCGATGAGCACCGATATGTTTTATCTATCATTTCTCTTCATTATTTCTCTTATTATGGCAAGAATTAAAAAGGGTTTGCCAGTAGATTGTCAACTTGATTCATGACTGCTAGCTAAGATTTTGAAAGTATGATGTTGACATGATCAGTCCAATGAGAGCTACTGTAGACATAACGTGATTTGACGTCCTATCCACAAAACAAAACGATCTACTACCAGTGTGATCATATACAGCGGGGAGAACAAGTATTTGATACACTGCCGATTTTGCAGGTTTTCCTACTTACAAAGCACGTAGATGTCTGTAATTTTTATCATAGGTACACTTCAACTGTGAGAAACGGAATCTAAAACAAAAATCCAGAAAATCCCATTGTATGATTTTTAAGTAATTAATTTGCATTTTTTTGTATGACATAAGTATTTGATACATCCGAAAAGCAGAACTTAATATGTGGTACAGAAACCTTTGTTTGCAATTACAGAGATCATACGTTTCCCGTAGTTGTTGACCAGGTTTGCACACACTGCAGCAGGGATTTTGGCCCACTCCTCCATACAGACCTTCTCCAGATCCTTCAAGTTTCGGGGCTGTCGCTGGGCAATACGGACTTTCAGCTCCCTCCAAAGATTATCTATTGGGTTCAGGTATGGAGACTGGCTAGGCCACTCCAGGACCTTGAGATGCTTCTTACGGAGCCACTCCTTCGTTGCCCTGGCTGTGTGTTTCGGGTCATCTCGCGATACATGGCCCCATCCATCCTCCCCTCAATACGGTGCAGTCGTCCTGTCCCCTTTGCAGAAAAGCATCCCCAAAGAATGATGTTTCCACCTCCATGCTTCACGGTTGGGATGGTGTTCTTGGGGTTGTACTCATCCTTCTTCTTCCTCCTCCAAACACGGCGTGTGGAGTTTAGACCAAAAAGCTCTATTTTTGTCTCATCAGACTACATGACCTTCTCCTATTCCTCCTCTGGATCATCCAGATGGTCATTGGCAAACTTCAGACGGGCCTGGACATGCGCTGGCTTGAGCAGGGGGACCTTGCGTGCGCTGTAGGATTTTAATCCATGGCGGCGTAGTGTGTTACTAATGGTTTTCTTTGAGACTGTGGTCCCAGCTCTCTTCAGGTCATTGACCAGATCCTGCCGTGTAGTTCTGGGCTGATGCCTCACTTTCCCCATGATCATCGATGCCCCACGAGGTGGGATCATGCATGTAGCCCCAGACCGCGGGTGATTGACCGTCATCTTGAACTTCTTCCATTTTCTAATAATTGCGCCAACAGTTGTTGCCTTCTCACCAAGCTGCTTGCCTATTGTCCTGTAGCCCATCCCAGCCTTGTACAGGTCTACAATATTATCCCTGATGTCCTTACACAGTTCTCTGGTCTTGGCCATTGTGGAGAGGTTGGAGTCTGTTTGATTGAGTGTGTGGACAGGTGTCTTTTATACAGGTAACAAGTTCAAACAGGTGCAGTTAATATAGGTAATGAGTGGAGAACAGGAGGGCTTCTTAAAGAAAAACTAACAGGTCTGTGAGAGCCGGAATTCTTACTGGTTGGTAGGCGATCAAATACTTATGTCATGCAATAAAATGCAAATTAATTACTTAAAAATCATACAATGGGATTTTCTAGATTTTTGTTTTAGATTCTGTCTCTCACAGTTGAAGTGTACCTATGATAAAAATGACAGACCTCTACATGCTTTGTAAGTAGGGAAACCTGCAAAATCCGCAGTGTATCAAATACTTGTTCTCCCCACTGTACATTGTAACATTGTAAAATATAATTTCATAATGGTCTGAGAAGAACATTGGCAGGGCAATTCAAGCATAGCCAATTTGCAGTGATCCAATGACCTTGAGCTTTCTTGGATGGGCACTTCTGTAACTTTATGGCAGCACCCAAAGGGCTTGAATGTTTGAGCTCTTCCCTTAGATTTGGAGTTGACGTAGTGTCCCCATGAGTGACAGAACACTGAGCCAATCATGGCGCAACTACAGAACATTACCAACCCCTACGCTCCGTATTTTCCGCTGGCTGCCCAACCACCACAGAAAGCACTGAGCTAGGCTGAAACACCTGCATTTTGGAGCTGCCTTACGCATGAAAGCAAAAAAGAGACCATATTTGTATGCAGCTTTATTAACTATTATTATTATTATTTTAATTTTTTTTACATTGTTTGCAAACTGATATGTGACACATATTAATGCCAAAATAACAGGCAACCCCCCCAAAATGTTTTGGTAAAAATGTGGGGCTGTACACTTTCCCCACTGTACACACAGAATCAAATAAATGTGTGTGTGTGTGTGTGTGTGTGTTGAATAACACTGTGTGTACATAACACACACACACTGGGGGGAGGGGCTCCCAGTTTTAATACAAATACTTTATTAAAAGGGTTTGAAAAGGTTATCAGCAGTGTAATTAATACCAGAGACAAAATCCCTCCTTTCTCTCCTCCCACTGTCAACAACCACAGGCTTACTGATGGTACAGCAAGTAATATTGCAAATAGAAACGTGGGACCAGTTTCCCAGCCCTATAGATAAAACCTATACTCCTGGACTAAGCCATTGTTTTCCCCGTCAGTTTGATTGAGAACTAGTCCTCATTTGCAATTATTAGCCTGAGCATTTATAAAATGAGGATTCTCCGTGGAACATGCTTTGATCCTAGGAGTAATCCTTGTATAACATCGCACATCCACAAATGAAGCCCACAACTCTACAGTATATCAGCGACTCAATCAACTGTATACAGACAGAGCAAATAGTCAACAAAAAAACATCCCCAGAATGCAATAGATGTGTTTTTGTGTAACACTACGTAGTGTCACTTATGCAAGGCGTACACAAAACTATTGCGCCTCGTTTTTGTCGTCCCAGATGAATGAAGGAGGCCCAGTTGATGGCTATTCCGTTCTCCAGACCCGTCAGACGGCATGATAATTTTATTGCGTGCAAAATTTTGGACGTGCATCTTGTAGTATGAGCAGTGCTACGACGCGATTGGATAATGACTACAGCCAATAGTCCAATGACCAAAACAATGACGGCGAAGATGAAAGCAACAACACGCAAGTTGTCACTAGTTACCACAGCCACAAAGTCAACATTGGCTATGTCTTAAAAACAAATATTTGGGGTCTTAATTTAAGGTTAGGCTTAGTAATAAGGTTAGCAGTGTGGTTAAGGTTAGGGTTTAAGTTCTGATTTTAAGAAGATAAATTGTAGACATGCTTCAAAGAGTGGATTTTAAGGGTGCGGAGTTGGGGGAAGTGGCTAGGGACTATATGAAAAAGGGATAGATGTAAACGCCCGAATACCCAAAAGAGGCTTAAATGCTCATATGATGATTTAAAGACAACGATAAAGTATTTGAAGCAATCAAGATCTAAAAATGTTCAAAGGTAAAACCTAGTCCCTACCCAACAGAGTCTACTGTCTTGTCAGCTCCTGTCAATCATTACTTCCTTTTGTTTGTGGTGTCTCGTCATGGTATCAGTTACCATGGTTACCATTAGTACTATTTTCATGGTTAGAATAAGAAACAAGAACAAAGCCTAGTAGCTCTCTCTGGTCTCCCAAAGAGACAGATCAAAAGAGAGACATACTAGTAAACCATGTTACATCCACATATCCCTGTGTCCGTCGGTCTGTGCTAAAACAAACCATTCAAGTCTGGGTTGGTACAATGAATGCAACAATGACTAACCAGTAGGGTTTGGATGGAAGAGGACAAGGGTAAATCTCATGTTTCAATCATTTCCATCATCACATTTCCCCAAGGTTTCATTCACCACATATTAGTTGAAATAAGGACAGAGCTCTTAATATTCAATAGCAATTTTTTGGGGGGGATCAATACCAGACTCATATGCAAAAGCATAGGTTTGACAGACAATGTGAACAGTCCAGAGTTAGGGTTCATACTGAAAACAGCGTCTTTATTAGTTCCGATGCATCAATACAAAAACGCAGACAAGCTTCCTGACTGGCCCCTCGACATGCTAGTTCGGCTGCCTCTCGCCACAACCCACTGATCACCAGGGTGGCAAGTGGCGGGTCTACACAGCCAAAGGAACGTTACATAACAACCCGCCACCTGATCGGACCCTTTCGTCACCATCCCCAAAACTTTGAAAAATATTTTGCTTAAAAATCAAAGAGAAAAAAATGAAGCACAGCATACCCTATCGCATGCTATTAAAAGGAAAAGAAAAGGAGAAAGGTTGTCTGACAACAAACAATTTCTCCATTAGGTCCATGTCCTATAACTCCATCTGTCAACAGTTTATTTCAAGTCTTTGGTGTCGACACTCTGCCTGCCTGACAGTGGTAATATCCTTACTAAATAAAATACTGGATGATGTGGCTGGCAAAAAAATAGTGAGTGATAGACTGAAGAAGAGATGTGCCGGGAGAAAATCATGGCTAGATACACAGTAGCTAGAAACGGATTCCAATGGGCACAAGAAGTGGGTATGGAGGGTTAGCTAGTGGGCTAGGTGGAGAGGAAGCTAAGGAGGCTCTGAATCTGAAAGGAATGGGTCCATTTTGAGGGGGCAGGCAGGCGTACGGATGGATGAGTTGATGAGAGCGAGTGGTATATTCGGAAGGAGTGGGATAAGGGGGGGATACAGTGCCCCCCCACCAGCCCGTTCTATCGGTCCATCTCGTCCAGAAGGGGTGTTGCGTCTCCAGCGATGGACATTGGGGTGCTCTCGATCATGGGACTGGGGGAAGGCCGTGGGGTCATCCTGGGGGTCTTCTGCTTCTTCCTCTCCGCCTCCTTGTCCTGGAGCCACTGCTCCGCCATCTTGGCCCAGTCCACCGCCGTGCTGACGCTCGACCTGCAGGGGGAGACAGAGTAGAAGGTGGGGTTAAGTACAGGGCAGCTTGGATGGTTGTAGTGTTTTAGAGGGCTGGGTTAGTTACAAAGCAGCTTGGATGATGTAGTGTTCTAGAAGGCTGGGTTAGGTACAGTGCAGATGGTTTACGACGTCAATGTGCAAGTAGTTTTAGAACAGTTTACGACATGGCTTACGAATGTAAAAGGTGGTACCGGCGATACGATATAGGAAGATACAAATATTGTGCTGGTAATATGAGTTAGATCTTTGACCTGGTTGTGCTAGAAACAAGCCAGTTTCGCTGTAGTAATGGTGCAAGCTTATTTCTCTAGGGCACTTGGAAACAATGGTACAGCGAAGCCTGATTATTTGTACAACTATTATATGCAAGATATTTTTCACACTCCCAAAATAAAACTGCTGGTCACACAGCTATATATTTTGTCGCACTTTAGAACCCTGGTTACATTTCAGCATGCAAAGTCTGGACCTTCTTGATATCTGGGTGCATGACATGAGCCGGGATATTTTGGTTCTCAGAGACGTGGCTAAATGTCTCGATCCCGCATAAGGATATTGACAGTGCTAATTACAACAGCTTCAGGTGTGACAGAACAAACAGGAGGAGGGGTGGCTATATAAACTATGAAATAAACTTGTGGCATCATGTTCTCTAAATATCCCTATCCCCAAATGTATTTTTTTGCTTTTGGTTATAGATGTCGCCAAAAGCGAAAAGTAGCATTTTTCTGTTGTGGGGATTTACCCCACTGGGGCTGATTTGCTTGATCCTTTCTTGCTGCAGCTTTCTGATACTCTAATTGTGGAATCATTTATATATTTTTAAGCTGACAATTATCTCGGGTGCTATCTGTCAGGTCTGGAAGCATGTGCCCCCTCTTCACAAAGTAAAGAATATTTACTGCCCGATCTCACTCAAATGACATATTTTCTAGCTTCAAATGTGTCCATCTTTTCTAGCTTCAAATGTGTCCATCGGTCTGGTTTCAGGCCAAGTCACTACATCTGCTGCTTCTTTGGTGATAAATGACATAGTAAGTTGCATGGACAAAAGGCAGCATTGTGCTGCCCTTTTCATAGACCTGTTGGTGGCTTTCGACACTGTTGACCATTCCTTATTAATTCGTAGACTGTCTGAAATTGGCCTGGGTCAGGCTACCTGCAATTGGTTTGAAAACTACCTGACATTAAAGACAAAGTGTTTCTGATGGTGTTGTCAGGTGTCCCCCAAGGGCAGAATTTGTGCCCTGTACTTTTTACTATCTATATAAACAACAGTGGTTTGTCAAAGAAATTGTGGCCTCCAATTGTATGCTTACGATATGGTTGTGTATTCTGTTGCCCCTTTCGTTGACAAGGCTCTTTCAGAACTACAATCTGCCTGTTTTGCCTTGCAGAAAGACTTTGTTGAACCAAAATTGGTACTTAGTACAGGTAAAACTAAGCATATGTTATTTTCCAAAAAACGCTTAAAAATGCATCTGACGATTTATAAATAAGTACATTGGACGGTGCACACATTGATTGTGTCCCCGCTTCTAAATATCTGGGTGTCTGAATTGACGAAAATCCATCTTTCAAAAAGTAAATTGATGAGTTAGTTAACCTGTTAAACTCGAGTGGTTGTTAAAGCAAGTACTGGGTCCAACGACTGAGGGACACCCCGCCGCACAATTCTTTTTGTCTAAAAAACAGAAAGGGACATATCATTTGAAAGCTACCTTCCACGTCTTTTTGGAAATTCGAACTCAAATCTTACTGCTGGCAATGCCATACAAAGGCCATAAATCATGTGCTATGGTCATATTCATAGAGTATGGCAAAATAGGCATGGAAATGGTACACCCTAATGGTCATTGTAAAGCAATGCATTTCTTTCTCCATCTACATTAGGCATCCTCCACATGCACTGTTGATCTAGCTCAGTGTTTCTCAACCCTGGTCCTCGAGTACCCCCAACCAATGTTCCCTCAACAACAAAAAATCCGTCACTGAGCAAATTCCAGGTCTGCTGAGCACAAACCTGAACATTGAGAAAATTCTGTGCAACTTCAGGCGCACGTTTACTGTGAACACAGACGTTACATGCTTTAAGTAACAGTTCTAACAGTGGCCAAGTAGGCTACTTGATCATAATGTAGGCCTACCAGAGTGGCCTACCATCAAAAACAATGGCGAAAAATCCCATAACATTTTAACATGTTAATAAATGTTCTATCATTCAGGCAGCAAATGTGTGGTGGTCAATGTAGGCCTACATTCCATGATAATTTTAAAAATAAACATGTAGGGCTTGACATTAACCTTTTTATCCACTTGTCCTTCAGACAAGGTGACTGAAAATGTATTCAGACCCTTTGCTATGAGATTCAAAATGTTTTCCTACGACCTATATCAGGTCCCACAGTTGACAGTGTAAAAACCACGAGGTCAAAGGAATAGAGATCCGAAGCAGGATTGCGCCGAGGCACAGCTCTGGGGAAGGGTAACAAAACATTTCTGCAGCATTGAAGGTCCCCATGAACACAGTGGCCTCCATCATTCTTAAATGGAAGAAGTTTGGAACCACCAAGACTCTTCCTAGAGCTGTCCGGCCATACAAACTGAGAAATCGGGGGCGAAGGGCCATGGGCTGCAAGGTTATCAAGAACCTGATGATCACTCTGATAGAGCTCCAGAGGTCCTCCTTGGAGATGGGAAAGCCTTCCAGAAAGACAACCAGCTCTGCAGCACTCCACCAATCAGGCCTTCATGTTAGAGTGGCCAGAAGGAAGCCACTCCTTAGTAAAAGGAAAATGACAACCCGCTTGGAGTTTGCCAAAAAGGCACCTAAAGGACTGGTCTGATGAAAACCAAGATTTTTACACCTTACTTGTGGAATGAAGTTGGATGTTTTGGTGCTGCTAAGGCAGATCAAATGGCCTTTTTACTGATGAATGTTAGTTTTTCTTCATTGTGTTTTCTAAGTTATTTTCTTAATTGCTTGTAAATATCGTATGTTTTTAGTCCGTTGGAAATGTAAAATTGTATGATTGTGTACATGCAGGGCTCCCTTTAGCCTTGGTTTCAATGATACATGTTTAAACAAAGATAAACAAGAGGGGTAAAAAGTATTATAGAGGGCTGGGTTAAGTACAGGGCAGTCTGGATGTTGTAGTCTTTTAGAGGGCTAGGTTAGGTACAGGGCAGCTTCGACGGTGCAGTGCTATCCGGTGCTCTGTGAAGAGAATGGGGTGCAAAACTCCAAACCTTGAGGCTGGGGGCACATCATTTGGAATTTGGCTTAGAACACAATTTAAACTCCATCTTATACACACATGACCACGCATCCAACTAAACCACACACACACACTCCCCATCTCTACTTACTTAGGCTGCTGCGGCGTGCGTCCTCTGGAAGAGGTGGAGGAGGAGGAAGGTGTGTTGGACGAGTGTCCATGGTGACTGTTGCTGCTGCTGTGGCCCTGCCCTTGGCTGCTCTGTGTGTGTCCGTGGGAGGACAAGGGGGTGGAGGAGGGGTACTGGGGCGTACCCATGGTTTGCTGGCTGGGGGTGGTGTATGAGTAGCTGGGGGTCATCATGGGCGTCGACATCGGCTGCTGGGGCGTTGCAAATACCTGCAAATTAATCAATCGGTAAATTAATCAGTCAGTCCATCAATCAACTGATATGTGGCAAACATCAGTAAAAAAAGAGAACATTCCACTTTTAATATTTCACTATTTTGGTTTTCATCTCTCCAATGTGATTATGGTCCATGTTTGATGATCTTTCTGCGACACTGCGAGTTAGCTTAATTATACCCTAATATAATACAAGCCTATTGGATCATTGGGAAAACGTTTAGTGCTATAAACCCAAAACAAACAAAACTCACGTGATAGGCTGAGGAGTTGCGTCCCCCACCCCCACTGCTGCCCCCGGTGTAACCGTATTGGCTGGAGCCCCACTGGGCGGGTGTGGTGTTGGCATTCTGGCCCTGGCCCTGCCCTGTCACCGCGGCGATGGCACTGAACATCTGAGAGGTCATGTTCCGCGGGAGAGCGTTGACAGCTCGCGTCAGGTCTGAAAGACAGAGAGAGAGACAGAGATGTGTAGGGGGAGGGCAGGAAGGAAGGATAGAGAGAGATGTCAGAAATATTGTTAGGATATCTTTGTTTGGATAGGACACCAAAAAAAAAAGATTTTCAAATTCAACATTTCTGGTGTGTGTGTGTGTGACTGACCTGCGATGTTGATGTTAGCTGGTGTAGCGTTGACAGAAGCAGGTGTCCGTGTTCGACTACTACTGCTGGGGGTGATGCCTGAAGACAAAAATACAACCAATAAAATCCAAAATAGCACAATAAAGTGTAGAGATGGGCGTTTGAAATAATGACACTATTCGAATAATATCATGAAATGAATTGAAATACGTGTTTTTAACCTCAGCCTAGCCTGTGGGCGAGGTAGAGACGCTGACACTGCAGCGGGATTGGGGCGGTGTATGTGAGAGTGCCCTGCATCGGGTCGGATACCCACTGTTCACGACGGTTGACCCTCAAATATTCTTTCAACCTGCGGGTCGGCTCACAATTCAGAACAATTACATTGCGGGTCTGAAAAGTTTTTTATTTTATTTTTACAAACCCAGGAGCTTGTTTTGAGGCGAATTCCAGACATATAGGCTGCCAGTCACGCAAGCAGTGGATCAAGGAACTGTCCATTATTTATGTGGTGCTGAAACTTATGTTTCACCTCCCCCCCACCAAGTGTACTTTTCCTGGCGAGCATAGCTCAAGCAAAAATGTCTAACATAGGCCTAACTGTGGAAGGATTTCAGAGTCATTGTGGACAAGGACAACAACCCAGTAGATTGATACAGTCAGATTAAAGTGCAAACAGGTATTTGTCTATGATAGGCTAATTCGGTTTATTATCAATTAATTATTACATTAATTCAGACTTTCGTTCATTTAGACCATACCCAGGCCATGTCAAGTTTGAGTAGCCTAGGCTATAGACTACTAAATTAATACATTTTTGCAGAATATATTCGATTCTGGGAATGATTTAAGTTTCAATTCAACTATTTGATTATCTAAACAATATTGTAAAGGTATTGTTTTGTTATGTCGGCTATAGGCTTTCATTAGGTAAGAAGACTAATCAGAAGGCCCTTTTTTCAGAGAGACTTGAGTTGTCAATGTGCGGCGTCTCATTGTAAAAATTGAGTTATAAATAATTGCAGGAAACAAGGTACCACGTTCATCTGTACAAACAATAGTACCCAAGTATAAACACTATGGGACCACGCAGCCGTCACGTTCTGTCTCCTAGAGATGAACGTACTTTGGTGAGAAAAGTGCAAATCAATCCCAGAACAACAGCAAAAAACAGTTACAAAAGTATCTATATCCACAGTAAAACGAGTCCTATATCGACATAACCTGAAAGGCAGCTCAGCAAGGAAGAAGCCACTGCTCCAAAAGCTCCATAAAAAAGCCAGACTACGGTTTGCAAATGCACATGGGGATCGTACTTTTTGGAGAAATGTCCTCTGGTCGGATGAAACAAAAATAGAACTGTTTGGCCATAATAACCATTATGTTTGGAGGAAAAACGGGGAGGCTTGCAAGCCGAAGAACACACATGCTGCTCCAGAGCCAGCGCTCTTCTTCCATGCATCAAAACTTGGTCATTTGCACATTGTCTCTCATTCACATACGCATGTAAATGTCCAAATTCACCAAAAATGACATTGGGTAGCTACTACCTATACTTCTATAACTTTATTAGCCGGATTGCCTGTCTTTGCAATTAGTTTATTTTTGTTTGCACTTGTTAGCATATTTAGCTAGCAGCCTCCACGGAAATGCACCATTACTTGTGCTAATTTTGTTAGCTTTCTGGTAATATTAAATGTTTTTGCAGTTTACCGCCCCTTGTGTACTAAAATGGTAATATCGTAAATCCCGTGATGAGTAGGACGGTATGAAAATCTGGATACGGCCCAACCCTAGCACTTTCTATAGTATTTTATTTCATTTAAAACCCTTGAAATGGGAAAACATGACAGAATGTTAACATTAGGTGAAATTAAGTGTTTTTTTGTTTTTTTTAATCAAGTTACACTACCCAAAATGTACTGGAACGACCCTCATACCTGGTACCGGTTCCTGAAAGTGGTCTTTGAACCAGCGGAACAGTCCGTTAACTGTGGGGAACATCTGGGAGCGGTAGCGGAACCCGTCAGGACTGATGGTCACAAACTCAACACTGCAGAGACAGAGCAGAGGACAACAAGAGAGATTCAGATACAACACATCACCTCAGAACAGTCAGCTGCTCCAAACTGTATTAGTTAAAATGTTTAGAGTTTAGTCAAGGGTGTCAAATCAAAAACGCATATTTTGACCAATGAGTTAAATAACGTTAATTGTGTAGATAATCCCCTAAGAAAACCAATGGTCCAAACTTCATGTCTCTATCATAATCTGTTCAAAGTTTGTTTTTACCCTTGCATGATGGCCAAAATTAGAGGCCAGAGAAAAAAAAGTGGACAAACATAAGAAAAATTGCACAGCATCGAGAGCCTACTTGACAGGCTAAATGAAGGCTACGTGACAGGCCCACTTTCCGAGTTGAATTTATAATCTTTGTCGAATCCACAGGACACTTCATCTATCTTAACTCTATATTGTTTTAAGACAAGTAGTATTTTTATATTTTAGTATATGCTTTTCATATTAATGCAAAATTCCTGCTATTTTTTTCAAGATTTCTCACAAAACACGCATCTCTATGAAATGTCATCGGAGCACTGAGCGTACCGCAAGCTTTTTTTAAAGTCTTTTACATTTAAATCAGTTTGTGTCATGTTAATTCAGCTTTTTGGGACCCACAGAAACAACTTTGCAGATGACCACATCATCTAAAATCATCAAAAGTAGTTGCGAAAAAGCACACCGCTCTGTCAACAGAGCTCAGTGCTTATTATCGAATGTATTAGGTTACAAAATCGGACTTTTTGGATATAATGTTAATGATATGTTAGAGAGACCACATTGAACAATTCAGATTTCGTACTGAGGAAAGTCGTATTTCATACTCATGAATGTGCTGGTTGTCATATCGCTGCTGCCATTTTAATGGCATTTGCGAACATGTTTGAAACTTGGAAACATGAACACACAAGCTCGCTCCATTCTAACAACTGACTCGAGAAATAAGCTCATTAACTGCGCCTGCAGCAGATGTGATACCCTTTGTCGTGGCATTGAAACTAGAGGTCGACCGATTAATCGGACTGGCCGATTAATTAGGGCAGATTTAAAGTTTTCATAACAATTGGAAATCGGTATTTTTCGGCACCGATTTTTTATATATTTTTTTATTTACCTTTATTTAACTAGGCAAGTCAGTTAAGAACACATTCTTGTTCTCAATGACGGCCTAGTAACGGTGGGTTAACTGCCTTGTTCAGGGACAGAACGACAGATTTTCACCTTGTCAGCTCGGGGGATCCAATCTTGCAACCTTACAGTTGCAACCTAATTCGTTCAACGCTCTAACCACCTGCCGCTCATTGCACTCCACGAGGAGCCTGACTGTTACGCGAATGCAGTAGAAGCCAAGGTAAGTTGCTAGCTAGCATTAAACTTATCTTATAAAAAACAATCAATCAATCATAATCACTAGTCAACACATGGTTGATGATATTACTAGTTTATCTTGTGTGTCCTGCGTTGCATATAATCGATGCAACGCTGGGGGATGATATAACAATGGCGCATTTGCGAAAAAAGCACAATCGTTGGACGACTGTACCTAACCATAAACACCAATGCCTTTCTTAAAATCAATACACAGAAGTATTTATTTTTAAACCTGCATATTTAGCTAAAAGAAATCCAGGTTAGCAGGCAATAATAACCAGGTGAAATAGTGTCATTTCTCGTGCCTTCATTGCACGCAGAGTCAAGGTATATGCAACAGTTTGGGCAGCCTGGCTCATTGCGAACTAATTTGCCGGAATTTTACATAATTATGACATAACATTGAAGGTTGTGCAATGTAACAAGAATATTTAGACTTCGGGAAGCCACCCGTTAGATAAAATACCGAACGGTTCTGTATTTCACTGAAATAAACGTTTTGTTTACGGATTTGACCATATTAATGACCAAAGGCTCGTATTTCTGTGTGTTAATTATGTTATAATTAAGTCTATGATTTGATAGAGCAGTCTGACTGAGCGATGGTACTTTCATGCGTTTTGCCAGCAGCTCTTCGCAAGCACAGCGCTGTTTATGACTTCAAGCCTATCAGCCTAATGGCTGGTGTAACCGATGTGAAATGGCTAGCTAGTTAGCTGGGTGTGCGCTAATAGCGTTTCAAACGTCACTCGCTCTGAGACTTGGAGTAGTTATTCCCCTTGCTCTGCAAGGGCCGTGGCTTTTGTGGAGCGATGGGTAACGCTGCTTCGAGTGTGGCTGTTGTCGATGTGTTCCTTGTTCGAGCCCAGGTAGGGGCGAGGAGAGGGACGGAACCTATACTGTTACACTGGCAATACTATAGTGCCTATAAGAACATACAATAGTCAAAGGTATATGAAATACAAATGGTATAGAGAGAAATAGTCATATAAATACAATATTAACTACAACCTAAAACCTCTTACCTTGGAATATTGAAGTCTCATGTTAAAAGGAACCACCAACTTTCATATGTTCTCATGTTCTGAGCAAGGAACTCAAATGTTTTTTACATGGCACATATTGCACTTTTTCTTTCTTCTCCAACACTGTGTTTTTGCATTATTTAAACCAAATTGAACATGTTTCATTATTTATTTGAGGCTAAATCGATTTTATTGATGTATTATATTAAGTTAAAATAAGTGTTCCTTCAGTATTGTTGTAATTGTTATTATTAAAATAACAAACACAAAAAAACGTCCGATTAATCGGTATCGACTTTTTTGGTCCTCCAATAATCGGTATCGGTGTTGAATTGGTCGACCTCTAATTGAAACGCCAGCTCAACAAAACGCCACCATGCTTGATGCTAGGTACAAGGACCGCTATTTCAATGCAGACAAGAAACAGGGTTTACGTGAAATGTTACATACACAGCTGGACAAGATGGAAACAAACACAGTGACAGTGCGCACCGAGGAAGAGAGGCCACTGACAGACAGAGCTGAAACCTCACTGTTTGACATGTATTAAGGAATCCTGGTTGAGAATGCACGCCCAATTTTTCAGTTTTTGATTTGTTAAAAAAGTTTGAAATATCCAATAAATGTCGTTCCACTTCATGATTGTGTCCCACTTGTTGTTGATTCTTCACAAAAAAATACAGTTTTATATCTTTATGTTTGAAGCCTGAAATGTGGCAAAAGGTCGCAAACTTCAAGGGGGCCGAATACTTTCGCAAGGCACTGTACATAAATGCCAACAAAATAACTTTTTGGCCTACCCCGGCCAAACATGGACCAATTGCACACCACCCTATGGGACTCCCAATCATGGCCGGATGTGATACAGCCTGGATTCGATCCAGGGACTGTAGTGATGCCTCTTTCACTGAGATGCAGTGCCTTAGACCGCTGCGTCCATGTGTGTGTGTTAACTATTTAACTGTACTAGAACGCTTAAAAGGCCGCTATAATTTTAAATATGGGTTATCGGTAACAGTTTTTTTTGGCAAGGAAATATCAGATATAGGTATCGGCCAAAAATGTCACATCGGTGCATCACTAGTAAGAACGCTGTTCATTGACTAGAGCTCAGCATTCAACACCATAGTACCCTCCAAGCTCATCATTAAGCTCGAGGCCCTGGTTCTGAACCCCAGAGTTGTAAAGAAAAAGCCATATGTTTATTTTTATTTTACCTTTATTTAACCAGCTAGGCAAGTTGAGAACAAGTTCTCATTTACAATTGCGACCTGGCCAAGATAAAGCAAAGCAGTTCGACAGATACAACGACACAGAGTTACACATGGAGTAAAACAAACATACAGTCAATAATACAGTATAAACAAGTCTATATACAATGTGAGCAAATGAGGTGAGAAGGGAGGTAAAGGCAAAAAAGGCCATGGTGGCAAAGTAAATACAATATAGCAAGTAAAACACTGGAATGGTAGTTTTGCAATGGAAGAATGTGCAAAGTAGAAATAAAAATAATGGGGTGCAAAGGAGCAAAATAAATAAATAAATAAAAATTAAATACAGTTGGGAAAGAGGTAGTTGTTTGGGCTAAATTATAGGTGGGCTATGTACAGGTGCAGTAATCTGTGAGCTGCTCTGACAGTTGGTGCTTAAAGCTAGTGAGGGAGATAAGTGTTTCCAGTTTCAGAGATTTTTGTAGTTCGTTCCAGTCATTGGTAGCAGAGAACTGGTGCCAATGACTGGAACGAACTACAAAAATCTCTGAAACTGGAAACACTTATCTCCCTCACTAGCTTTAAGCACCAACTGTTAGAGCAGCTCACAGATTACTGCACCTGTACATAGCCCACCTATATCTCAGACTGGCCAATAAAAATAAACGATTAAGATGGGAAAAAGAACACAGCCCCTGGACAGACGAACTCTGCCTAGAAGGCCAGCATTGCAGAGTCGCCTCTTCACTGTTGATGTTGAGACTGGTGTTTTGCGGGTACTATTTAATGAAGCTGCCAGTTGAGGACTTGTGAGGCGTCTGTTTCTCAAACTAGACCCTCTAATGTACTTGTCCTCTTGCTCAGTTGTGCACCGGGGCCTCCCACTCCTCTTTCTCTTCTGTTTAGAACCCGTTTGCGCTGTTTTGTGAAGGGAGTAGTACACAGCGTTGTATGAGATCTTCAGTTTCATGGCAATTTCTCGCATGGAATAGCCTTCATTTCTAAGAACAAGAATAGACTGACGAGTTTCAGAATAAAGTTCTTTGTTTCTGGACATTTTGAGCCTGTAATCGAGCCCACAAATGCTGATGCTCCAGATACTCAACTAGTCCAAAGTTTAATTGCTTCTTTAATCAGCATGACAGTTTTCAGCTGTGCTAACATAAATGCAAAGGGGTTTTCTAATGATCAATTAGCCTTTTAAAATGATAAACTTGGATTAGCTAACACAACGTGCCATTGGAACACAGGAGTGATGGTTGCTGATAAGGGGCCTCTGAACGCCTATGTAGATATTCCATAAAAATAAATAAAAAATCTTCAGTTTCCAGCTACAATAGTCATTTACAACATTAACAATGTCTACACAGTATTTCTGATCAATTTAATGTTATTTTAGTGGACTTTTGAACGATATTGTATATATTCTTAATTCCATTCCTTTATTTTTGTTGTGAAATTGTTAGGTATTACTGCATTGGAGATAGAAACGCAAGCATTTCGCTTCACCCGCAATAATATCTGCTAAACATGTGTATGTGACCAATAAAATTTGATGTCTCTGAATGTCCTTGAGTGGCCCAGACAGAGCCTAGACTTGAAACTGATCTAACATCTCTGGAGAGACCTGAAAATAGCTGTGCAGCAACGCTCCCCATCCAACCTGACAGAGGTTGCGAGGATCTGCAGAGAAGAATGGGCGAATCTCCCCAAATACAGGTGTGCCAAGCTTATAGCATCATACCCAAGAAGACTTGAGGCTGTAATCGCTGCCAAAGGTGCTTCAACAAAGTACTGAGTAAAGGTTCTGAATGTAAATGTAATATTGACGTTTTAATAAAGTTAGAACAATTTCTAAAAAAAAAAGAAGTTTTTTTTGCTTTGTTATTATGGGGTATTGTGTGTAGATTGATGAGCGAAAACAACAATTTAATCTATTTTAGAATAAGGCTGTAACGTAACAAAATTTGGAAAAATTCAAGGGGTCTAAATACTTTCCGAATGCACTGTATTTATGTTATCATATAACATATAACATACACTTATAAAAAAAATCGTTATACTGTGTGTTTATGTATTTTTTTTTTACTGAAAAATACAAAATCAATCAATCCAAACTGTGCAGTGGCCATGATGAATGGAAAGAGACATCTGTTACAAAACACCAAAACGTTTAATGACATTCAGAGATTGTCGAGCCAAGCCTTCGGTATTGGGTCGGCTTACAATGCAGGCAGGGATGTATTTTCTGTTTGTTGACATTGACATAGTCTATTTTTTGTGGTGTTGAAAATGCAAACCATGATATTGAAGCGCCAGAAGTTGGTATTCTTTGTTTATTGGTTGTGTGGTGCATTGGCACAGAAACCTGTTGGTCGAAAACTTGTTGCATAGATGTTATATAATTATAAATATGGCATCAAAATGTTGAAAATCTCATTTCCACCTAGCTGATCATTGTCTGCAGCCAGCTCTGATCGCAGTATAGGCCTAATGAAACAGGCAGGGAGAGTTAGCTCGTCTGTGGTGGTCGGTGAACTCTCAACCTTCTGGCCCGTAGCCCCGCGTGGCATCAACTATGCCACAAAAGCATGCTGTAGTGGCAAAGTTGATGGCCATGTTTATAAACACAGTTATTGTTATTTGTGGTCGTAAACATTATTTTGAGTTAATTCTATGAGGGGGAAGGGTGTGCAATTTTTTTTCAGTAGTTAGGTGAACTCATCATGGTTTGGGTAAAGGGTAATGGCTGGATAAGGGGACAGGGTTTAGGGTTAGTTAGCTGTAGTCATGGTAACTCACTGTGGTTAGGGTTCGTTAGCTGTAGTCATGTTTGCTCACAGTGGTTTGGGTTAGGTTAGCTGTAGTCATGGTTACTCACCGTGGTTTGGGTTAGTTAAGTGTAGTCATGGTAACCCAGCATGGTTAGGGTTAGTTAGCAGTAGTCATGGTAACTCACCGTGGTTTTCCGCGAGGTTGGTACCCCAGTATGAACTTCCCTGGCAGGTCTTTACAGGCTGAGACAAAATAGGGGATGAACGCAGGCTTTTCCTTTTTACACCTAATCAACAACTCCTCCATTTTCTACACAGACCGAGGGAGGGAGAGAAAGAAAGAGGGTCAGAAAAGATGAGTGGATGAATAAAAATATATGTAGCTCTATAAATAGAGAACAATAGAACCAAACAATTGTCACTGGGGAGATTAAACATGTTTTATAGACAGGAAGGAGGTTAATTTCTTTGTAAGTCTTTGTAAAACAAATACTCTGTGAGATACTTGAGGTCGATCAAAATAAACAAATACTCTGTGAGATACTTGAGGTCGATCAAAATAAACAAATACTCTGTGCCACTTCCCGTGGTTATGACAATATTCACACCACCATACATACCTTCTTATCCCCGCCGTTACAGTCCTGGAAGTACTTATGTCCCAGGAGGTCGCGAGCAAACGCTGCCATTGGCTGAATATAACGAGCTGTGATCTCATCAAGATCCTCAAACTCCTACAGATAGAGAGAAAAATAAATAAATATTTATTTGAAATTCAAAACACAATTAAACGGACAGTTGACCCAAATGGCCGTGACGGTCATTCCAACACCATTATATCTCAAATCTAAGGTCACTAGGTGTTGTACTAAGGTTGTTTAGTATTTTACAAAATCTCTAAATTGCTTAGACTTTTTTCACACATACATTTTTTTTTGCTCGCTTGCCTTTGCATAAAAAAAAATCTGTTAAACAGTAAATCAACTTTGTAAGGCCTAAAATTGACTGTGAAGCTCAGCAAAGTCACTTATAGATGATTTGAACATGAGGAGCTAAAAATGCCAATCTCGGTCCCATGACTTGAATGTGATTTGTGCCACAAATGCGAAAACGTTAGCATGTGGAAACATTTTTGGATTGCTGTCATACCTTGTCCATAGACTGCTTACAAGGTAAGGGAAACCAATATGTAATTTTGTATTCTGGGTGAACTATCCCTTAAAAGGCAAAATATATAGAAAACATTCTGCCATAGAGTGGTGAGGAGGAGCTCCGCGGACCCCTAGTATCTGGAATTAATTTAGCCATTGCGATCTGTAGTTGCTATTTTTCTCTGGTCAATTAACCCATAACATTCCTGGATTACTCGTTACATTAATTTTTATCAACAAATTTGAGAGAGCAAGGCAGTTAACCCCCAACAACAACTGCTTCCCGGGCGTTGATGACGTGGATATTGATTAAGGCAGCCTCCCGCACCTCTGATTGATTTCGGTTGAGTATTTCTTCAGTTTGAATGCATTTCTTTTTTTGTATTTTACCCCCTTTTTCTCCTCAATTTCAATCTCATCTCATCGCTGAAACTCCCCAATGGGCTCGGGAGGCGAAGATCGAGTCATGTGTCCTCCGAAACATGACCCGCCAAACTGTGCTTCTTAACACCCACCCGCTTAACCCAGAACCCAGCCGCACCAATGTGTCGGAGGAAACACCATCCATTCAACTGACGACCGAAGTCACTAGAGTGCGCTGAGCCAAGTCCTTACCCCTATATTGCCTGGTTGCTAAACTTTTTAAATGTTTGCCTAATCACTGTTTATGTGACAAAAAGCAATGTAGGGTGTAGTAGAGAATCATCTTACTATAATCCAATGTAAAATATATTTTAAATAACTAGAAATATCGAATTTTCAGCCGTTTGAAGCTGATGTACAAAACCTAAAGTAAAAAGACGCCAAAAAACCCCACGTATGGACAGGAAGCATAGAAATACTGCACATAGAAAGGATCTTCCACTTATCAAACTTGCTTTCAATGACAGACCTATAACTCACTTTTCTATGTGAATTTGGTCGGATCTCTTTAACCATGTGAATAATGCACGCACGTACACACTTTGCGCGTGTGCCACTGAGGTACCTCTGTGTAGATCCAGAGTGTGTGTCCCAGACTGAAGGCGTTCTCCTTGCCCTCCTCTCTCACATCCACATGCTGGTAGATACCATCAGCCACCTACAACAAGAATTTAGCATCCCAAAACAATAATCAATGAACTAACCAACCTGTTGGTCCGTGAATGAACATTACATATATTACAAGCCTCTGTCAATACACTCATTGAAAGCACTCCTCCCTTTCCCCCTCTCCCTCCATACCTTCCATGTGACAGTGAGGTGGTTCTCTCCCTTGCTGCTGGGCCTGATTACAACGTCTCCCTGGTCCATGGACTCCATCATCTTCTCGGCCTGCTTGAAGTTGATGTTGTGAAACGATGGATGGGCGATCACACGCTTTATATAGGCTAGGGAGAGGGAGAAGGAAAGAGGGTGGATAGAGGGAGGAAAGACAGACACAGAAAGTGAGAAAGTGCAGAGTAAGGTTAAGTTCAAATAAATGTAAAACATTTTTTTTTAGTTCTAAGCCTGCCCCAGTACAATAACTGGCTCTAAGGCTGTGACGGTTATGGAATCTTCAATGAAATAGCCCCCCCAGTTTTTTAATGTACACTTTCTCCTCTTCTCCTTTCCTGCATGTGCTGCAAGGAGGGGGTCATTGCCTAGGCAACCAAAGACTTGTTTGCTGCAAAACCTTGCATGTTTCAGCAAGGCGCAAAAAAAAGTTGAATGCCCATGTTACTGTAGAGTCTATGTTACACCAGAAACGGATGCCCGGCTGTCAGTCAGCTGTTCTTCCCACAAAAAGTGTTTTATGTCTTTATGTTATTTTCAGGACAGTCTTCATCCATAACCGTAGATTACACTGTTATATGGTAATTGTGCCAGCCCTAACTGGCTCGGACAGTTTATTCTCTGTATACTATTGTTTACTCGTCGTGTATACCTACTGGTTCTCTGCTGTTTCTTCTTGAGTTCCTCCTCTGCCTTAGTGTCTTCTGTCTCTGCGTCAAAGTCGTAGTAGGTGTCCTTAGGAAGCTTCCACTCGTTGTTCTTATCCATCAGGTCAGACGTACGACACGTCAGGTCCACGTTGAACTTCTCAATGTCAATCTTCATGATGCGACAGTGTACGGTCATACCCACCTGGGAGAGGGAGGAGGGGAGACGGGTGAACACTTGTACAGGAACTCAACTAACTCCTGGAAACAACTGTAGAAGATTTCTCTAACCCAAGTCCTCGAGAGCTACAAGACCGGCGTGATTACTTGATTCAGATGTGTCCGTGCTGGATGGTGTGTGTGTGTGAGAAAGAGAGAGATAGCGTGTGAATGTGCAGCTGTGTCTCACCTTGACCCTCTCCTCAGGGTGCTTGACCACCTTGTCACTGAGGAACTTGGTGGGGATGAAGCCCTGGACCCCATTGTCCATTCGAGACCTCACACCGATGGCCTGGCCCGGACATGATCCACTGTCAAAATGGTTCCACACCTAGCAGAGAGAGGGGAAGAGGAGACAGGAAGGGAGATAGAAGGAGGAAGGGAGCGAGTGAAAAACAGATAGAGAAGAAAGAGACAGAAAGCAATAGGAAGATGTGGGGAAGGGGCAGGTAGAGAGAGGAAGAAGAATAAGAATAAGAAGAGGAACACAAACCAAAACATAGAACAGATGTTTCCTCTAAAGTGTCTTTTATTTCCAAAACCACCATTTAAAGTCATCAACGGGTAATGAGGGAAATGAGCAAGAGGCTTTAAGGTCAGAAGCCATGGGGTGAGGGTATCTCACCTCGCTGAGTTCGGGGAAGTTGTCCTGTTGACAGAAGGGGCACTGCCACAGCCCGGTAGAGTCGTTCCTGATGGCCTGGTCATAACTCTCCCCTTGTGGGCGCCGGTGAGCAATGCCTGTCACGACGCTGGTGATCAGCTTACCTGGAGACGAACGGGGAGCGAGAGGAGAGACAAGGTCGTGAGTATGTGAGCAGTATTTGTGTTAGCTACATAGAATGTAAAATGTGTGTGTATGTAAACTCAGCAAAAAAAAAAAGTCCTCTCACTGTCAACTGAGTTTATTTTCAGTGAACTTAACATGTGTAAATGTGTAAATTTGTATGAACATAACAAGATTCAACAACATAAACTGAACAAGTTCCACAGACATGTGACTAACAGAAATGGAATAATGTGTCCCTGAACAAAGGGGGGGGGTCAAACTCAAAAGTAACAGTCGGTATCTGGTGTGGCCACCAGCTGCATTAAGTAGTGCAGTGCATCTCCTCCTCATGGACTGCACCAGATATGCCAGTTCTTGCTGTGAGATGTTACCCCACTCTTCCACCCAAGGTACCTGCAAGTTCCCGGATATTTCTAGGGGGAGTGGCCCTATCCCTTACCCTCCGATCCAACAGGTCCCAGACGTGCTCAATGGGATTGAGATCCGGGCTCTTCGCTGGCAATGGCAGAACACTGACATTCCTATCTTGCAGGAAATCACACACAGAACGAGCAGTAAGGCTGGTGGCATTGTCATGCTGGAGGGTCATGTCAGGATGAGCCTGCAGGAAGGGTAACACATGAGGGAGGAGGATGTGTTCCCTGTAACGCCCAGGGTGGAGATTGCCTGCAATGACAACAAGCTCCGTCCGATGATGCTGTGACACACCGCCCCAGATCATGACGGACCCTCCACCTCCAAATCAATCCCGCACCAGAGTACAGGCCTCGGTGTAACGCTCAGTCCCTTCAACGATAAATGCGAATATGACCATCACCACTGGTGAGACAAAACCGCAACTCGTCAGTAAAGAACACTTTTGCCGGTCCTGTCTGGTCCAGCGATGGTGGATTTGTGCCCATAGGCGACGTTGTGCCCGGTGATGTCTGGTGAGGACCTGCCTTACAACAGGCCTACAAGCCTTCAGTCCAGCTTATTCCGGACAGTCTGAGCACTGTTTGAGGGATTGTGCGTTCCTGGTGTAACTCGGGCAGTTGTTGCCATCATGTACCTGTCCCGCAGGTGTGATGTTCAGATGTACTAATCCTGTGCAGGTGTTGTTACACGTGGTCTGCCACTGCGAGGACGATCAGCTGTCCGTCCTGTCTCCCTGTAGCGCTGTCTTAGGCGTCTCACAGTACAGACATTGCAATTTATTGCCCTGGCAACATCTGCAGTCCTCATGCCTCCTTGCAGCATGCCTAAGGCACGTTCACGCAGATGAGCAGGGACCCTGGGCATCTTTCTTTTGGTGTTTTTCAGAGTCAGTAGAAAGGCCTGTTTAGCGTCCTAAGATTTCGTAACTGTGACCTTAATTGCCTACCTTCTGTAAGCTGTTAGTGTCTTAATGACCGTTCCACAGGTGCATGTTCATTCATTATTTATGTTTCATTGAACAAGCGTGGGAAACATTGTTAAAACCCTTTACAATGAAGATCTGTGAAGTTACTTGGATTTTTACAAATTATCTTTGAAAGACAGGGTCATTCTTTTTTTGCTGAGTTTATGTGTGTGTTACCTATGTAGAAGATGTGTGTGTTACCTATATAGAAGGTCTCAGGTGTCTCCTTGGTGAGCAGGTTAAACACCTCCTCGGTGTTAGGAGCTCTGTAGGGAACTCTCAGGTCCTTATACCTGCAGCTCAACTCAGCACGGATATCATACAGCGTTATGCCCTTGTTACCGTAACCCTACAGGGAAAGGGAGAACAAGGTTAATATATGTCGAACAGCGATATAGAGCTTGTTACCATAACCGTACAGAGGAGAATAACATATATCATTAGTGATGAGTGGAAAAATAAATACAGTTACGTATCGGGATATAATTGTTGGTGATATATCGCAATATTATTTTTGCGCTAGTCAGCTGTACCTGCACCAAACTCAATTTGTTTCCAGTACTTTTATTTCCATGACGGATCAAAACTTCTCATGGCTCTCTTGTCCCTCTGCAGCAGAAATATGGTGAGCAATATGCTTGGAACATCGAATCACAAAATCGCAGTATCGAATCGCAATACATAATACATAGGGTGTCCAATCAAAAACAAATATTTTGACCAATTGGTTAATTGTGTAGATAATCATCTAAGAAAACCTCATGTCTCTATCATAATCTGCTTGAAATGTAAGAGTTTTTACCCTTGTAGGATGTCCAGAATTAGGGTGACTAAATCAATTGAGGCCAGAGAAAAAAAGTGGTAGAAAAACAGAGAAATGACATCGCGTCAGCTAGGCTGGATTCCGTGCAAAAATTAAGGCTACTGGCTACCTGACAGGCTCACTTTCCCGTTGAACTCGTCATCTTTCTTCTCAAATCTGCAGGACATAAAAAAATATATAGAGGTAAGATGAATATCGATTGAGACATGACGTAGTATTTTCATATTTTAGGATACGCTTATCATATTAATTTGATTTTTAATTTTCTTCAGATTTGACACAAAATCAAGTGAATCTCTATGAAATGTCAACAGTGCACTGAGTGTACCGTAAGCTTTCACATTTAATTCAGCTCGTGTCATGCTAATTTAGCTTTATGCGACTCGCGGAAACCATTTTGAAGACAGCACAAGAAACCTGCATTGCTATGTCAACAGAGCTCTTTTATTGGAGTTATGAGGTTACGAAATCCGACTTTTTGGATATAATACTAATGATATGTTAGAGAGACCCCACTGAACAATTTAGAACATGAATAATCATATTTGTCTTGGTAAAATGTATTTTATAACATAAGGAAGGGAAATTATCACCACCAAAGCCTGTTTTCACCCACTCTGGACAGAGTTGATGGACACCCTACAATACATTACGGCCCTTAAATTACGTGATAATATTGTATCGTGAGGTCCCTGTCAATTCCCAGCCCACATATACATCTCATACAGTGATATAGAGCTTGTTACCATAACCCCACAGAATAACATACACTACCCTATGTATTTATTTTGACAGTTTTACGTTCCCAAAAGACAACCTCAAAATGTCGTCGCTCACAGTGACTAACAAAGATACTCCGACAAAAAAACCAAAGGGGTTTCAAACGGGGTTCTGAAAGATACATTTATAGTTAGAAAAGCAACAGGGAGGGGGGTTTAGAACCCACTAGATTGGAGTCAGAAAAGACACTAAAGGAAATAAACACACAGACTTAGGATAGGGTGTAAAACGGAGCAAAACTACATGGAGAAAAATAAACGGGGGGAGACACAAAACTCAGGCTTCTTTTGGCTAATTAAAGTGGTGGAGCTGTAAATTGTACCTCCGCTAAGGTGAGGTGTAGCTTTTCCAACGTCTCCTTTCCAACTGATGCACTGGGCCAGCAGGTCTTAAAAACCAGTTTGGTCAGCACAGGTGAAGCACATCCTGACTAATGAGGTGACTCCAATCAGTGTGCAACACACCTAATCAACCTCGAAATGGATAGAGAACCCATAACAACTCTCCCTTTAAGACAACAAATATACAGTGGGGTCTGAAATTGACACCCCTGATGAATTAAAATACAGAGCTATATTGTATGCTCAAAAAAATTGGGAAATTATATTTTATACTAATGCAATTGCTCAGAGAAAGTGATTTCGTTTAAGTATATTTTTTTTCTCAGAAAGGTTGGGTCAACAATATTGACACCCCTAAAGATTCTCATTAATGAAGTAGTCCAAAGTTTTAGTATTTGGTCCCATCTTCCTAGCACGCAAATGACTACATCAAAGTTGGTAAATAAGAATGGTAAATAATGTAGTGTGTCAGCTTGGTTTCACTTTTATTATAAATACGAATATGGTTCTAAGCACTTCTAAAGCAAGTCAGTTAAGAACAAATTCTTATTTACAATGACGGCCTACCCCGGCCCAAACCCTAACGACACTGGGCCAATTGTGCGCCGCCCTATGGGACTCCCAATCACGGCCAGTTGTGATACAGCCTGAAACCGAACCAGGGTCAATAGTCATGCCTATAGCACTGAGATGCAGTGCCATAGACCACTCTGCCAGTCGGGAGCCCATTAATGTGGATGCTACCATGATTACGCATAATCCTGAATGAATCGTGAATAATGATGAGTGAGAAAGAGGGTCAAAGACCATACCTCCAAGACATACTAACCTTATTGCTAATTGATGTATACAATAGAATATCCTTTTTTTTTTGAGCATACAATTTTGCTCAGTATTTGATTTATTTATTTTACACAGTTATTATTGCTCATCTTTATCAAGGGTGTCAATTTCAGACCCCACAGTATACCCATGTACATGTTGGACAACGTTTGCTCACAACTAAAATACATTTAAATGAGTCGCTCAGTTTGACAGTCCGTTTCTCTTTGATTTAACCAGTGTTTACTGTCCGTCACCACACCAATCCAATAATAAATCATCAAAGACAAAACAGCCACTATTTGTTTTAATAAAGTGCCTTCAGGAAGTATTCATACCGCTTGACGTATACCTACATTTTGTTGTGTTACAACCTGAATTCAAGATGGATTTTCCTCACCCATCTACACACAACACCCCATAACATGTTTTCAGAATTTTTTAACATATATTATTATTGAAAATGAAATACAGAAATATCTAATATATATAAGTATTCACACCTCTGAGTCAATACATGTTAGTCTTTATGGATAAGTTTCTAAGATCTTTGCACACCTGGATTGTGCAATATTTGCACATTACTCTTAAAAAACGTATTCAAACTATGTCATGTTGATTGGATAGACAGCCATTTTCAATGCTTGTCAAGACGATTTAAGTCAAAACTGTAACTAGGCCATTCAGAATGTCGTCTTGGTAAGCAACTTGAGTGTATATTTGGCCTTATGACTTAGGTTATTGTCCTGCTGAAAGGTGAATTTGTTCATTTCTTTGCACATTTGTAGCAGTATTACTTTAGTGACTTATCGCAAACAGGATGCATGTTTTGGAATATTTCTATTCTATACAGGCTTCCTTCTTTTCACAATGTCATTTAGGTTAGTATTGTGGAGTAACTACAATGTTGTTCATCCATCCTCAGTTTTCTCCTACCTAGCCTTCGACACATTATTTACCATTCATTTCTATTGGGCACAACATAATCTGAAACACAACCAAAACAAACTGCAAATGCATCCAACAAGTTTGTAGAGTCACAAGCTTGATGTAGTCACTTCGGGCTAGTAATATGGGACCAAATACTAAACTTGACAACTTAAATGTTTGTATTATTTTTTGTACTTTCTACCCCTTCTTCTCCTCAATTTCATGATATCCAATTGTTAGTTACAGTCTTGTCCCATCGCTGCAACTCCCGTACGGACTCGGGTGAGTCGAAGGTCAAGAGCCATGCGTCCTCTAAATACGCGACCCTGCCAAGCTGCACTGCTCCTTGGAAGCCAGCCGCACCAATGTGTCGGAAGAAACACCGTAAAACTGCCGACCGTGTCAGCGTGCATGCGCCCGGCCTGCCACAGCAGTCACTAGAGTGCGATGGGCCAAGGACATCTCGGCCGGCCAAACCCTCCCGTAACCCGAACAGCCCTGGGCCAATTGTGCGTCGCCTCATGGGTATCCCGGTCGTAGCCGGATCAAACCCGGATCTGTAGTGACACCTCAAGCACTGCGATGCAGTGCCTTAGACCGCACTTTCGACTACTTTAACATACGTGAATTAAACAAATACTTATGACGCCTTCAAAATGCGGGGGACTAGCTACATCAATCACTTTCATTTCTAAATGGTAGAACAGATATACATGTATGCCCTAAAAAAATAAATACATTCTGTACTGTCGCCTCAAATAAAACATTTGATCACAAATCCAAAATGCCGGAGTATAGAGCCAAATGAAACGTTTCAACTTGTCCAAGTAAATATGTAGGGGAGTGTATATCATACAGTGTGATGCCCTTGTTACCATAACCGTACAGGAGAGAACAGAGGTAAGATGGATAACAAGGGGAATATATCATACAGGGTGATGCCCTTGTTACCATAACCGTACAGGAGAGAACAGAGGTAAGATGGATAACAAGGGGAATATATCATACAGGGTGATGCCCTTGTTACCATAACCGTACAGGAGAGAACAGAGGTAAGATGGATAACAAGGGGAATATATCATACAGGGTGATGCCCTTGTTACCATAACCGTACAGGAGAGAACAGAGGTAAGATGGATAACAAGGGGAATATATCATACAGGGTGATGCCCTTGTTACCATAACCCTACAGGAGAGAACAGAGGTAAGATGGATAACAAGGGGAATATATCATACAGGGTGATGCCCTTGTTACCATAACCGTACAGGAGAGAACAGAGGTAAGATGGATAACAAGGGGAATATATCATACAGGGTGATGCCCTTGTTACCATAACCGTACAGGAGAGAACAGAGGTAAGATGGATAACAAGGGGAATATATCATACAGGGTGATGCCCTTGTTACCATAACCCTACAGGAGAGAACAGAGGTAAGATGGATAACAAGGGGAATATATCATACATACAATGTTTGTAACCCTGCAGGGGAGAGGACAAGGTGAGGGGACATGGCATGATGTTCTTATAAACGTAACCCAGCAAGGATTGGACAGGTGAGGTCATTGAAAAGGAATACGTGGAGAGAATAAGGTTCTCAGGGAATTTAAGTACCACATATAAGACAGGAACACACACAAACCCCTCCCCAACACACCCTTCTGTCCATACCTGTCTCTCTAGCTCCTCAGCGAAGGCATCAAGATCCAGGTCTTTGAGTCGCTCCGGGTTTTCCAGGATTTCCTCTAGCGCACCGGCCGGGTTGGCGTCCTCCGCAGACTCGTCGTATTCCAGAGCGTCCACCGCCATCTTTCTGGCCCACTCATACGTCTCCGGGTGCACCCTGGACCCGTCCAGAACCTCGATGTATGAGTCCGTACTGCAGAAGGGGAAAGGGATCGAGTTAGAACCAACATCATACCAAGAGCATACAAAACAACTGTCAATTATTGGACATAAAAATGTAAAACATATTTTTCCATAGGAATACGCATTGGGGGAAGAACTTTCTAGGTAGATTTTTTTTTTTTTAAACTCTCCAAATATAACTTTTTGCCCTTCACACACACAGAGAGACACACACACGTACCTGTCTCCGAGCGAGGCGGTGTCTATCTTGATGAAGCCGGCACAGTTGATGAAGACCTTGGGGCCCATGTGACACATGGTGACCAGCTGAGTCCTGTTCTCCAAACGAGTGTTGTTCTGTTTTAGGATCTGGGGAGAGACATCGCTGGTATACTAATACTGTAAAAATGTCTAATGTTGCTCCTTTACAAAAGGACAAAGGACTACATACAGTGGGGCAAAAAAGTATTTAGTCAGCCACCAATTGTGCAAGTTCTCCCACTTAAAAAGATGAGGCCTGTAAATTTTCATCATAGGTACACTTCAACTATGACAGACAAAATGAGAAAAAAAATCCAGAAAATAACATTGTAGGATTTTTTATGAATTTATTTGCAAATTATGGTGGAAAATAAGTATTTGGTCACCTACAAACAAGCAAGATTTCTGGCTCTCACAGACCTGTAACTTGTTCTTTAAGAGGCTCCTGGAACGAACTACAAAAATCTCAAACTAGAAACACCCTCACTAGCTTTAAGCACCAACTGTCAGAGCAGCTCACAGATTACTGCACCTGTACATAGCCCATCTATAATTTAGCCCAAACAACTACCTCTTTCCCTACTGTATTTATTTTATTTATTTTGCTCCTTTGCACCCCATTATTTTGTATTTCTACTTTGCACATTCTTCCACTGCAAATCTACCATACCAGTGTTTTACTTGCTATATTGTATTTACTTTGCCACCATGGCCTTTTTTTGCCTTTACCTCCCTTATCTCACCTCATTTGCTCTCATCGTATATAGACTTGTTTATACTGTATTATTGACTGTATGTTTGTTTTACTCCATGTGTAACTCTGTGTTGTTGTATGTGTCGAACTGCTTTGCTTTATCTTGGCCAGGTCGCAATTGTAAATGAGTACTTGTTCTCAACTTGCCTACCTGGTTAAATAAAAGGTGAAATAAAAAATACATTTAAAAAATCATGAGAGGGCATTGAAGATGAAACGTGGCTGGGTCTTTCAGCATGACAATGATCCCAAACTCACCGCCCGGGCAACAAAGGAGTGGCTTCGTAAGAAGCATTTCAAGGTCCTGGAGTGGCCTAACCAGTCTCCAGATCTCAACCACATAGAAAATCTTTGGAGGGAGTTGAAAGTCTGTGTTGCCCAGCAACAGCCCCAAAACATCACTGCTCTAGAGGAGATCTGCATGGAGGAATGGGCCAAAATACCAGGAACAGTGTGTGAAAACCTTGTGAAGACTCACAGAAAACATTTGACCTCTGTCATTGCCAACAAAAGGTATATAACAAAGTATTGAGATAAACTTTTGTTATTGACCAAATACTTATTTTCCACCATAATTTGCAAATCAATTCACAATTTGATTTTCTGGATTTTTTTTTCTTCATTTTGTCTGTCATAGTTGAAGTGTACCTATGATGAAAATGACAGGCCTCTCTCACCTTTTTAAGTGGGAGAACTTGCACAATTGGTGGCTGACTAAATACTTTTTTGCACCACTGTACACATTAGCATGACACAGGACTCGCTTCTGAGAGGGCGAGACACAATACAGACCGTGTACAGACATGGAGCAAGCACAGACATACTGGACACGGCTCTGACTCAACACCTGCAGGCAGGCAGACACAGAGAGCGAGAGACAAAGACGGACCTTGAGCAGGTGCGATCCCTTCCTTTGTCCGAGGCCACAGACGAACTGGACCAGGCTCTGTGTGTAGGGGTGAGATATGGCCCTGTTCACATCCACCCCCACCTCGTTGACCCGGTTTATAAACTCACAGTACAGAGCATTCAGCAGGTCCTCCTTTACTACATGCTCCTGAGAGGGTAGGGAGGGGAGACGGTGGGGAGAGAGGAAGAGAGGTGGGGAGGGGAGAGAGGAGAGAGGAGAAAGAAAGGGTACCATAAAATCAACATACCGCGAAGGCCACTGAGTATCGATGACCTTTCTCTGACAATTTTCAAGCAGATCTAGGATTGGGTCCCCCGTGTCCATATAATCTTATTCATTATGATCTAAATTAAACTACATTTAAGATTGCTATATCAGCACTTCCACTCCGAGGCTTTATGAATATGGGTCCTGAGGACAGATCACACACTCAGTGTCTCACCTGAAGAGGGTGTAGTTTGAGGCAGAGGATGTCTTCGTCTGTGCTGCAGACCTGCGCGTACTCCACCATGGGATCCTGAATCTTCCTGGCTACGGACACGGCCTGGCGCAGCAGCGGAGGGTAGTCCCTGAAGTCAGTCTGGAGCGAGAGAGAATAGGGGAGGGAGGAGTCATGAGTATGGTTAGATATGTGTCATCAGATGTGTGTGTATTGCGTAGCTATGCATTCATGCTGTGTCAAAGCAGACTTGTTGATTTCTTGCAGTTCATGTGGACTGTGTGTGTGTGTGTGTGTGTGTGTGTGTGTGTGTGTGTGTGTGTGTGTGTGTGTGTGCCCACGTATACGGAGTGTGTGTACCTGAGACTTCGTGCTGTTCATGTAAAGCATGGCCAGTTCGTTGTCCACCAGCTCCACTCCCACAGCAGGCAGAGAAGACTCCTGCTCCAACTCACTCACTGTCCTCTTAATGTCCTCCATTATCATGTGGGCATCTCTACACACACAACAAACACGCACGCCAAAAAAGCCCTTTACTGTAGGTATCCAAAAATAAACCAACGAGAACCAACTCTTAAGCGCTCTCTGCACATACAGAGAAAGGTTTTTCTTCTCAAATGTGGTCAGTAGTTGGAGAAGGCTTACCTATTCTCCCCGGCAACAGCCACCACGTGAGGTTTCTTACTGATCAGGAACTTCTTTAGGTTCTCAATGTCCTGGAGCTGAGGAGACAAAACACTACAATATTGCGCTCCATGATGATAATCATATGAATGAAAGTATGATATAAAAGACTGAGTAGAACAAAATAAAATGAGACAAAATCTAAGGATTAACAGGTTGGTCACAGCAGCTGATTAAACAAACCCAAAGCGTGTACTGCAATATCTCCTGGAATACATGACGCTTCCAAAGTGATTTCTTGACTTTTGGTGAACTATCTTTGATACAACTACACTGACGAAGTGATGTTTCCTATGAATGCATGGCTAAATGATAAGATGGCATGACAGGTGGGCAGAGGAGAGGATAGGTTGTACCTTTTTGTCCCTCTCGTCCTCCCTCCATGCATTCCTCCTCTTCAGGAAGTAAGGCAGACGGAGGAAGTCCACCACCTCTCCCTCTCCGTTGATCAGAGAACAGAACACTGGCGTGTCTCTATGGTAACAGAGTTACAACTTTCAGTTATTATTAATGCATATGGTATACAATAAGTTGGAGGATACCACAAACAAACAAAACATGCCCACACACCGCCTTCCCTTTTGCGCAAATACAACACACACACACACACACACACACACACACACACACACACACACACACACACACACACACACACACACACACACACACACACACACACACACACACACGTACCTGCTGTCTGCAAAGGCCACTCCCAGGACTCTGATGCCTTTTCCTTGACTCTCATCCATCAGATCATCATCCTCCTCCTCCGCCTGCTGCTGGTCTGGTCTGTAGGGAGCCACCTTCAGCCAGTTATACAGCCTCCTGCAACACGACTGGACGTACACACAATATCACAGTGTATACAAACCTACACCACATCGCTACACCTTCAGCCAGTTATACCGCCTCCTGCAACACGACTAGGGTCAAAGGTGAACCGGAAGAGGAATAATACACCACTGTGACCAAATGTACACTAAAGCTTGAAATTGATGTTTATTCACAACATGTGCTGGAACATCGGCAATTCTAAATTGAAATTCACAATATCATTAAAAAGTTTTTAAAAAATCTCCAATGATCAAGTTACGGCAACTCTTGAAGTATTCAACAGTATATGGAATTCATGACACTGAGTCCTGGATGTAGCTAGGTGTGCTGTAACACTATCGAGTATATACCTTGATGATGTTGTCCTTGGCCTCTGCGATGAGTTTGTTCTTGAGTTCCTTGGCCATCTGAGGGTAGAGGAACTGTGTGAGGGAGCGTTCGATGGCCAGTGTCCTCTGTCTGTTCCACTCCTGCACCTGGTGGCTGAACTCATCTCTGTAATAGAATTGCTTGATCTCATCAAAGTACGTCTGGTCACCTGCAAACCTGGGGGGGAGATAGGAAGAGAGAAATGATTATGAACCAAAATTAAAGAATCCGTGGAGAAGGTTTGAGCAGAAGGAAATAAGAGCAGAAGCCTTTAGCTTTGTTCTGAACAAACCAGCAGAACAGACAAAATACATATTTTGCACAATTGACCATTCTAGGAAACAAGGGGTAACTTAAAGGTTGTCTTTCCCATACCCTTTAACCCCTATGAGGTCGATGGCCTTCGCCTTTGACCTCAATGGAGGCCAATGCCTCTCCCCTTACCCTTTGACCCCTAGGAGGTCGATGCAGATGTCAATGGTGAGAAGTCCCTCCTCCTCAGCCTGGCACATCTTTAAAAACTGTTCTCCGTTCAGCTCCTTCACTGGCTTGTTTTTCAAGTACTTGAAGGAGTAGCCAAAATGGGCCTCATCCATATCCTAATAACAAACCGGAGGTCAATTAACACGGCATGGTACAAAGAGGATAATGTCTTAACCCATTATACTGGTGGGAATGAACCTAGACGGAAAGGGATTCATTTAAATGTTTCTTAAAGAAGAAATATGAAAACGCATATGTATAACCATTAGGGATGTAACGATTCACCAATACGCATCTGATGCGGCTACATTTCTAAAGGCTATGCAATTGTGGGAGAAAACAGGGTGATGGCCTCTACTAAATAGAGGAGGATCTCATCAGCTATCTATAGGACTACTATATTTATTTCTCAACATTCGTAATATTAAGCACATTGCTTGTATTTACAACAGGAGTATAGCATACCTGGTTGGCATGAAAATAGACCACGGGGAAAAGCGTTCTCCATTTGCTATTTAAGTGCATAGATGACATGTATTTTTTCCCGCTGCCCCTACTTCGATACAGGTGCATGATAACGGTCCATTAAAAATCAAAACAAAATGTTATGCATATATTATTCGTATATGTAAAGACAAGATTCAATCAAGAATAGTCTGATGGGTGACAATATTAGTCTATCACTTGTGAATTATAAAATAACACTTGTGAATGATGCCCAGCATAAGAAAAAACGATGTGAAGCCGTCTACGCATACAGTTTGATGTATATATGATGTATATAATCCAACGTATGCACCACAGAACGCGCTGCAAGGCAAACGCAGCGTTCCTTTGGAAATAATGTACTTCTGGTGTACGAAAATGCTATGACACTAATGTGATCTAGGCTTTACCCACCTGGACAAAGGGAATGTATGTGTGAGGATGCTGTTCATCGATACCATAGTGCCCTATAAGCTCATTACAAAGCTCACAGCTCTGAACTCCTTCCCTATGCAACTCGGTCCTGGGCTTCCTGACGGGCCGCTCCCAGGTGGTCAAGGTAGGCAACAGTACCTCCTCGTCACTAATTCTCAACATGGGGGCCCACAAAGATGCATACTCAGCCCCCTCCTGTATTGCCTGTATACCCACGACTGGATGGTCTTACACAGTTTAAACTATCCTCAAGTTGGTTGATGACACGACAGTCTGATTACCAACAACGAGACAGCCTACAGGGAGGACGTAGGCCCTCTGATGGCGTGGTGACAGGTAAACTCTCCCTCAACGTGAGCAAAACAAAGGAGCTGATTGTGGACTTCAGGAGGAACCAGGCTGCACACACCCCCATCCTTATCAATGGGGGCCGCCGTGGGGACGATAATTAACTTCCAATTCCAAATCGTACACATCTCAGTGAAGCTGAAATGGTCTAACCACACAGATACCGTAGTGAAGAAGGCACAACAGCCACTCCTCAACCTCAGGATGCTGAAGAAATTTGGCCAGTCCCGAGGGCCCTCACAGTGTTCTACAGGAGCACCATCAAGAGCATATTTTTGGCCTGCATCACAGCCTGGTACGGCAACTCCACCGCCGCGGACCGCAAGACTCTTCATTGGTAGATACGTGCAGCCGAACGCACCATTGGGTGCACACTGCCTGCCCTACAGGACCCCTACCCTACAACACCAGGTGTCGCAGGAAGGCCAAGCCATGACATGCCATGCCCTGTTCTCCCCACTTCAATGACAGAGACAGTACAAGGGCACCATGACAAAAAAAATGAAAGACTGGCCAATAGTTTCTACCCTCAGACCATCAGGCTGCTGAATATCCACCACTAGAGTTAGCTACCTATTTTACTTCACTTAGTCCTGCAAGATTTCCACTGTACCCTGCAATCACACCGGCAACCCTGCAAATGTGACTATTAAACACAAATATACACTGGAGTTGCTTACCAAGAAGCCAGTGAATGTTCCTGAGTGGCCGAGTTACAGTTTTGACTTAAATCTGCTTGAAAATCTACTGCAAGACCTGAAAATGGTTGTCTAGCAATGATCAACAACCAATTTGACAGAGCTTGAAGAATTTTGAAAGTAATGTTTTAAAAATGGGCAAATGTTGTACAGGTATGGAAAGCTTTTAGAGACTTACCCAGAAAGTCTGTCTACAAAGGTTTGAGTGAGGGGTGTGAATACTTATGTTAATGAGATATTTCTGCATTTAATTTTCTATAAATGTGAAAACATTTACAAAAACATTTTCACTGCCATTATGGGGTATTGTGCGTAGATGGGTGAGAAAAAAATATTTAATCTATTTTGAATTCAGGCTGTAACAACAAAATGTGGAATAAGTCAAGGGGTGTGAATACTTTCTGAAGGCACTGTACAGTATTTTACATTTACTGTACTTTTTGCTGAATTTGTTTGATAGCGAAATCTGAAAACATTCTGGATACATTGATAAGAATATTAATAGAAAAGTTGGGGTAGGAGCAACGAAAGGCAAAATTACAAGGGTTTGAGTGAGAGGTCTAACTGGTGTCTCCAAGTGGCCACACACCTCTCAGTTCAAGTTATTCCAATGCACTTTTATGACTTCCATTACTAACTAAGTTAGAAAATACCATCTTCAAATCTTCAAGGAAATTCAGTGAAGCAGATCATAAATTGGGTGCGCATAGAATGGAGTCATGAGTGCATTGAGATACATGTTCTGCGGCAAATTATATTCACAGTGCGACAAACATAGGCTCATTCTGTTCAGAACAACCCAGGGAATGACGCAATGTAGCTGTACGTCAAACATAGTGATTATAAACTTTGACAGTGGTCGTGTCTGAACGCCCACACTTGGGTTCTAAATAGTAGGCCGTTTGAGTATGCAAAAAAAATTATGTTTAAATAAAGTATGAGACATTTCGAAAATCAAGTATACTTTAAATGACCGGATGTCATTCTAATTTCAGCTTTGACAATAGCTGAACAATTAGATATGGGGATGCGCTTCCGAAAAACCCCCAGGAAACAATGCAATCACGTAATCTCAGTACGCAAAAATATAATGTTTAATAGCATGTGAAATTTCTAAATCGGGTATGGTTTAAATGCCAGGATGTTACTCATTTCAGCTCTTCGCCTAGTAGAATTTGATGCACACTTTTCCAGAATGAATTGGAAGATGTGGGCTGCGAGTGATAGGCCCGAGTTCTCCAAGTAGACAAACAAAACTAGGCTACTTAATTGGGAAGATGTCTGAAGCTTCTTGTTCTCCATAAAATGACCACGAGTACCGCATCGTCGGCTACATCATTGAAAACAGAAGTATTTTTATAGTTTTGTTTTCTGACTTAAGTGTTTCTTATTCTCTTGGCCTTCATCAGAGTTTTTAAAGTATACTGAACAAAAAAGAAACGCAACATTTAAAGTGTTGGTCGCATGTTTCATGAGCTGAAATAAAAGATCACAGAAAAGGTCCCATATGCACAAAAAGCTTATTTCTCTCAAATTGTGTGCAAATTTGTTTACATCCCTGTTAGTGAGCATTTCTCCTTTGACAAGATAATCCATCCACATGACAGGTGTGGCATATCAAGAAGCTGATTAACATCATGATCATCACACAGGTGCACCTTGTGTTGGGGACACTAAAAGTCACTTTAAAATGTGCAGTTTTGTCACAGAACACAAAGGAGCATGAAATTGGCATGCTGACTGCAGGAATATCCACCAGAGCTGCTACCAGATAATTTTATGTTTTTTTTTAATCTACCATATATCTACCATAAGCCACCTCCAAACATTTTTTTAGAGAATTTAGCAGTACTTCCAATCGGCCTCACAATCGCAGACCACGTTTAACCACACCAGCTCAGGACCTCCACATCCCGCTTCTTCACCTGTGGGAACGTCTGAGACCACCCACCCGGACAGCTGATTAAATATTGCTGTCTGTAATAAAGCCCATTTGTGGGGAAAAACTCAGTCTGATTGGCTGGGCCTGGTTCCCAAGTGGATGGGCCTATGCCCTCCCAGGCCGACCCATGGCTTTGCCCCTGCCCAGTCATGTGAAATCCATAGATTAGAGCCTAATGAATTTATTTCAACTGACAGATTTTCTTAATATGAACTGTAACTCAGTAAAATAGTTGACATTTTAATCATGTCGTGTTTATATTTTTGTTCAGTATAAATACTAAATCATCTTTTGAGTTCTGAATGTGTCACCCCCGGGGACTTGGGATGTGGCTACAATATTGATGTAATTTTAGATCAGGCCTTTTGATTTGAACATCTGGAATGTTTTAGTTTTGTAGGCTAGACTACCTACTTAACTCATGGATGAAGCCTTAGCAGTCTCGTTCCCAATGATCAAGTGCTTTAGCGTATTATGTTGCTGTCCAACGGTTTTGAATTTGCGAGTCACTTCAATAAACTTTGATTAGCTAACACAACGTGCCATTGGAACACAGGAGAAATGGTTGCTGATAATGGGCCTCTGTATGCCTATGCAGATATTCCATTAAAAATCTGCTGTTTCCAGCTACAATAGTCATTTACAACATTAACAATGTCGAAACTGTATTTCGGATCAATTTGATGTTATTTTAATGGACAAAAAATGCGCTTTCCTTTCAAAAACAAGGACATTTCTAAGTGAACCCAAACTTTTGAACGGCAGTGTATATATATTTGTTACTGCTTGATTAAAACGATCTCGGTCAACTAACAGCCTAGCGACGAAACAATCGACCAGTTGACTATTTTCTTTTTTCTTTATTTAACTAGGCAAGTCAGTTAAGGACAAATTCTTATTTTCAATGACGGTCTAGGAACAGTGGGTTAACTGCCTTGTTCAGGGGCAGAACGACAGATGTGTACCGTGTCAGCTCGGGGATTCGATCAACAGTTCGGTTACTAGTCGAACGCTCTAATCACTAGGCTACCCTGCCGCCAACTAATTGGGGTCAGCCCTAGTTTTCTTGTCTGCATGTTTTCTGTCGTCTAGAGACAGGTCTCACTCATATTTGGTATATTTTGGCACAGCATTGTAGCACATTTGTATCTTGTCAGTTTGTTAAACTATAGTAAAGCAGAGTGGTGATATATAGGGATGATATTTATTTATAAGATATCGCATTTAGTCCAAATACCCTAAATAACTCTACATTAGTGTTAGTGCATTGTCTTGGTTCCCGTACCTTCTTTCCTTTCTTGGTGGGATTGATATTGATCTTGGCTCTCTCCTGGAAGGTCTGTCTGAGGACGTGTCTGACCAGAGGCTCCCTGGAAATCTGCATGGCCACCATATAACGAGTCCCCTCCAACACCGCCTCAGGACTGTTAAACTGGCTACAGAGAGAGAGAGAAAAAAAAGAGGTAGGGGGTCAGTGTGTGTGTTATCTGCAGACAGTCTTTGGCAAGCTCTACAGAGCTACCTGATGTGTGTGTGGTGTGGTTACCTGCAGACGTAGTCTTTGGCCAGCTCTACAGGCTCAGCAGGGAACTGCTCTGTCTCGTGGCGCTGGTAGCTGTCTCTCAGATTCTCCCCAAACTGCTCTGGAGTCAGACCAAACTTCTTAGCCAGGCCGTCTGAGACAGAGAGAAGGGAAGGAAGACAGGATCTTCAATCTTTATACATGTCTCAGTGCACTCATATTTGAACTACAGCTGTCAAATGATTAAAATAATTAATCACGATTCATCTCAATCTCATCTTCATCTCTTATTTGCTCAAATTTGGTGCAAAAAAAAAAAAAGCGGTGTATTGAGTTATAGGCATGTAGGGACTGAAACAACAAATACTCTGTATCAGAATGTTTTCACCATAAACAAGCAATACAAAAGTCCTGTAACTTACTAATAATGCTCCCAGCAGGCCTACTCCCTCATAAATGTTCATGAAGTTCACACACACGCGCACACACACACACTTAAAGTGTCAGCCATTCCAAAATATTGTTCTCCCAGTTACCGATTGGAGGGTTGGCTATAAGAAAAAAGCAGTGGCAAATAGCATAAACCTGTCGAAAAATGTCATGAATTCCACTGAACATAAACTTGTGACCATACACTTCAGTCGTCCTCCCATTTCTTTTCACTGACTAAGTTGCTAAGACAAACAAGCCCACTGACATTTTCAGATGAAAAAGCTGCTCTCTTCTTCTGTACGATACGGCCAAAGAGTGAAAACAACCTCTCACAAGGTACTGATGTGGCAGGCGTTGCCAGGAGCCTTCGTGCAATGCAGGACAGCCTGGTGTGTGCCTACACTCCACACATTTCTCAAAGGACTCCTCCTCTTCATCGGACACAGACTCAGAAGAACTGAACAAGAGGGCTTTGGTGGCTCGGACTCTGTTGCTTTATCAGGTTGCTGTGCAGGCCTCTCTTCCTTCAGCAAGTTGCTGACCAAAGCACACACCTCACCCCTCCCAGGTCTAGGAAGGCACTTCAGGTCCTTAAACCTTGGGTCGGGTACTGTGGCGATCTTCAGCCACGTGAGGTTGGTGCTTTCCTTGCGTTTCTCCAGGTCTGTCAACGTCATCAGAGCTCTCCATCACCCAAAGGAGATGACACAAAGCATGCAACACCATTGAGCAGGAAATGTACAGAACATGGTCTCTCTCACACTCACTAACAGAGTGATAAAGAATATTACTTGCAAGGCTACAGTACTGCCCCCAAATTCTGCAGTTTCTCCAGGTCAACTGTGGTTGGCATGGTGATGTTCGTTTTCTGTTGGGCCAGAGCATCTCTCAGTGGTTGTTGTTTCGGTGGGCTGTTATTGAAACGCCCAACAATTTTTTGCCATTTGGCTAGGGCATTGTCGAACCCGCCGTTGTGTAAGGACTCTGTGAAGGACCTTTGGAGAAGGCGCGGTGCAGGGCATGTGTTCAAAAGGCATTCAATGCATTAACTTTGACAGCCCTAATTTTAAAACATCAGTCTCTGCTGAATACGAAAAGGACAGATTGCCAAAAGTAATGTCTTGAGGCAGAGCAGGGTACTGCATGTGCGCATACCTGGTTTACATTTCACATGTCAAGGCCCTTGCATCCACCACACGCACAACGAAGTCAAGCATATGTCCGATAAAGTAGGGATAAAAAGACACCATATTAGAGGTCAGCAGAGGTGACTTACCGAGCCCTGCGCTCTGACAGATGCTGTACATGTCTCTACGAGATGCCAGCTTCAGGTCTGGCCCCTTCTGCTCTTCCTCCTCCTCCACCTCCACCTCTTCCTCCTCACCTGAATGGACAGGGAAGAGACATGATGTCACACAGTGTGGAGGGTGATAAACACATTTAAAAATAAAGACAAAGCCTGGTTGTTCAAAAGGTGCCGTTATTTTACTTTCCATGCAACAATGCCACCCTCATTGCAGCTGTTTCGATCTCCTTATTAAATAATTTCTGAGTAACAATGTAGTTATTTACTATAACAGTTTTCAGTAAGAAAATGTAACAATAAGCCCAATAATTTATGTTTTCCCACCGTCCTCGTTAACCTCCTTGATCTTCCTCAGCGTCTTCTTCTTACTGGCGGCCTTGGCTGTGTTTTGCATCTTGGGGATGTCTCTGCCGTAGTACAGCAGGAAGTGGCTGTACACATCACTCAGCTCATCTATGGACTGGACGTCTTTCAGTCTACAGGAGGGGAGAAGAGGTGAGGAAAGGAGAAAAGAGGAGGGGAGAGGGAAACAGTTACACTAGCTGGACTTTACTAAATTGGTCCTATGTCTTTTATGAAGACATGGGGATATGAGACTTCTGAACTTTGACAACCATGTAACGGGAAATCTGGGTCCAGCTTCCTGGACACAAACTAAGTGTATGGGAAACCTCCCTAGTGGTGGAGGTTTCAGTTAGGAGGCAGACAAATGGACACAGTGCAATGCCCAGGGGTGGCTTTTATTAGTGGAGAAGAGGCACCAAAACTGTTGTATACTATGTGCAGCAATGTACAAACAAAATAAACATGACGATGGCCAGAACAGGAAACAAACTTGGGGTAAACTGACTGCAGACCTGGTTTGCCAAAACTCCAGAAGCAGCAGGAGGTAACATTTTACATCATCAATAACGAGGATTAATAGGGAGGTTTGTAGCATATACTCCTGTAGAAATAGTGATCTCAATACCATTACAACGTGCACTTTGTAAGGCAAACTAAACGCACAAAAATACATGAATGGAAAGCGTACATAACAGGATTTGCCCGCGTGCCAACCAAACTCTAACATGCATCTTTCTCGCTTTACAGGCTACATCGCAGCACGGAAGGAAATGGGATTATACACATAACATATTCAATGCATTATTATGCATTCTCATCAACTGTTTCAATATATGGTTATTAATATGTCAAGTCAGAATACCAGGCACAGCATTTTTGGGGAGATTCTCTAGGCTTTGTGTGTCTGGGAAACTGGCCCCTAGTGCATTACAACACTGGAGCACACAATCTTATTATTATATATATTTTTTAAAAGCACTGATTCCTGAACTTCTATTTCTACAATATCCCTTATCGGTCCTTTTACATCTGTCGTTTACACAATGTGCAGGACAGAGCTTGTCAATCATCAACTATATCAGTGTGACCTGTTGACACAGGTCACACTGACCCCCCTCGTACCACAGCGTTCTCCTATGGCCCTGTGTTAAGACGCATTCTGGTCAAAGGTAGTACCCTATATAAGGCAGGTGTAGGCAACTAGATCCAGCCGCGGGTCGGCGTGAATGGTCGGGGGGCCGGAAAAACATGATCATAATTTGTACATTGCAAAGAGACCACAACTAAGCCCAAAAATAGATTTGATTTGGGAAAAAAAAACAATAATATCATACCTTGATAACATTGAGAATAGAGCATGACTGATATTATCGGACAATATTTGGCCTTTTCGGATGTATTTGTATCAGCATATAATCCACCAAAAAAATGGGATAAAAAAAAAGATTGGACACAATCACCCAAAGCAACTACACCAGTCAGAGAGGAGAGTGAAATACTGTGACCTAACTGTTAAAGCTTCTACGGTGAGTGCCAGCTCAATAAATTGCCCAAAATGCGCACTGGACCTATACTGTTACGTGGTAGGGTTTTGGGTCTCGTGACAAACAATGAATGCTATGCTCAAATGTGAAGGAAGTGCCATGCTAAGAACGATCAACTCTGTGGTAACGTTAATGTTTACAGCCCTTTAGATAAGCCTGTGAAATCTGGTGTTATATTTGCTCTTTGCAAAGGGAATTCCTCAAGTGGTCATTCCAATGTTTTCAGAGACACAAAAAATAACATAGCAGGTTCCAAAGTAGTTTTTGGTAGTTACGTTTTAATGTATGGATTGTTACTTGTCAGGGACTGGTCCAAATTCACATTTCACCACCCCCATTTCCAGTACGAGTACTAACTAGCTGTGTGAGAGTACTTGAGGGTTAGTGCTATCCGGGACCCTTGGGATGTCCCTAAACCCTAACCACTACCCATGCTGTTCATCCTCCTTTCACAAGAGTAACAGTTTTAACAGAAATAATATTGTCTTTCTGGTGCTACCATAGATTTTATGTGACGCTCCTAACCTTTAAGGACACAAATTCAAAGCTTGCTTAACAATTTAGAATAATTCTGCAATCTGCATTTTTTTGCTTTTACCTACTGTTATTATTGAATTATCAACTTCCATCAATCATATGTTTTCACTGTGTAAGGGCTATTTGACCAAGGAGAGTCACCCGACCTCAACCCAATTGAGATGGTTTGGGGTGAGTTGGACCGCAGAGTGACGGAAAAGCAGCCAACAAGTACTCAGCACATGTGGGAACTCCTTCAAGATGGTTGGAAAAGCATTCCTCATGAAGCTGGTTGAGAGAATGCCAAGAGTGTGTAAAGCTGTCATCAATGCAAACGGTGGCTACTACGAAGAACCTCAAATATAAAATATATTTGATTTGTTTAACACTTTTGGTTACTACATGATTCCATATGTGTTATTTCATATTCTAAAATGTTGAAAATAGTAAAAATAAAGAAAAACTCTTGAATGAGTAGGTACGTCCAATCTTTTGACTGGTACTGTATATCAGTCAATATTTTCACTCTAAAATAGGAATAGAAAATCCCATATCGGTCGGGCTCTAATTGAGACCTGGCCTAAGGGCCGCCTGTTGCCAACCCCTGAGATAAGGAATAGGATGCCCTTTCAGACATAGTCCATACCTCCTCTGACCCTATGGTTGGCTGTACGTACCTCTCCATATCAGCCGTGTCCAGGGGTCTGATGCCATCAGCCAGGGGTTTGTCAGGGTCGGCAGAGATCTGTTCATACTGGTGCGACTGCATCCTCCGGAACAGTCGTGTCAGGTTCTGCTTCCTGCTCTTCAGCTGGCACCACTGGGGTCCCGGAGGTCAGGGGTAGACGTCAGGGGTCAGGAAGTGGGTCAATAAGAAACAACTTTCTTTCTATTGGATTACAGTTGTAACAATCTAAGCTAAGATGACCAACTGCTGGTATACGCAAAAGTGTGTGGGGTGTTAGATGCCAAAGGTTGTGATGAGGTCATCCTTTACCTTCTCGTCCCATTGCCAGACCTTCCACAGGTCGTTGATGTTGAGCTCCGGTTCTACATACTCCTTCCTGTAGAATGCGATGAACGGAACCTGGAGAAAACAAAGAATGTAAAGTGGGTGAGAACATGAGACAGACACCACTGTAAAGCTTGATTTACAGACTAATTCTGACTTTTGGCTATGTTGTTGCTACGGCGTCTCAAGAGGGACAAACAGTAATATTGCTTGTTTTTCAAGCAAAGGTCTTTTAAGGGAATAAGCGAGCACAGACGTTTGTGTCGCCTAGCCAAGATCTGCTAGGATCAAACCAAAACGTTGTATCTTGACGCCTTTAGGGCCTTAGCCACTACACACTCACGCAAATGTAATCGGGTGGTGTACCTCAAAGTGCTGGTTCCTCATGAAGTTGAGGGCCTCCTTGATCTTAGCGATGGTGCTGGGGCCTTTCCTGCTGAGGTTTGTGGTGGTCCCTCTGTCCAGGTAGTCTGTACTCTCCTGAACACCCAGAAAACAGTTGATCGTTTTTTAACAAAGAAAGAAGAGTATGGTGCCGAGACAGTAAGGAATGTGCTGGGCTGTTCATGTGTATGAAAATAGTGCGATTGGGTGAGGTATTGGATGAGGAGAATGAAATGGGATATTTAGTGAGTTATTGGGGTGTTGGGTGTCTGTGTGTTGTCTGTAAGGTATGTGGTGGTTGTAGGTAATACCAGCATTGAGGATGATTGATATGGATATATCCAGGGTTTCAGACTGCGACCATTTAGTCGCATTTTGTGACATTTGACTTGGCTGTGTGAGTTACATTTTTAATTAGTCGCATCGGTGCGAGCTGCACATTCTACAGGGTCACCTCACTAAAAATGTCATATTTTTTAGGAGGCTAAACCCATGATTTGGTCAAACTGTAAAGTACATTATCCTCACGATTACCCCCCCCCCCAAAAAAAAATGCTCCCGGAGAAAACATGCGTTCTGATTGTATAATATTTTCAAATCCAATTGTGGGGAGAACACAACTATCCTATCCACAGTTGAATAGAGGATGTTCTCAGCTTTCTTTAGGTATAATTTCTCAACTTTGAGCTCAATAGCAACTATTATAGCCTACAAATGAGATATTTTTTATTTATTTATTTAACCTTTATTTAACTAGGCAAGTCAGTTAAGAACAAATTCTTATATTTGATACGGCTTTGAGATGAGGAATGGGGTACGCTTTCTTTTGGACATTACATTTACTGTTAAATTAATACATGGTTACTAGCAGTTGGGTATTATATTTCGAGTATATTTTTTATATCTTGCTCGTGTTTTGAGTTACTCAGATGGTTCCAAATAAATTTGCCTATGATATTAGTGCACATAAAGATGCAGGCCAATTCATCTTGATTGAAAAAAATAGAAATAAAATTTGTATAATTCTGGAACCCTATTTTAATAGTAAAATACAACAGCCTAATTGTCAAACCAAAATTAAATGACAATCAATGGATTATGTAGCACATGAAAATATTTTGAATCATAACATGAAGATGAAACTCATTTATTGAATGACATCTCAGTAGTCGATCGCTTACATTTTAAAAAGCATCGTGACACCGCAAAAAGAAATTGGTGTGACCTAGGGCTGTTGCGGTGACCGTATTACCGCCACACCGGCAGTCCCAAGTCATGAAGGTATTAAAATTCCACATAACCGTTTAGTCAAGGTAATTAGGCTTCTGCAAGCTCTGACGTGCTGATTGTCATTAGTAGCCTACCAAACTTGCTAACTGCCTGGTACTCAGCACTCTATTTTTCCTCTAATCACTGTGACATCAATGAAAATAAATCAAACACTTCATGAGAGCCCATGAGCTCAACATTTCAACAGGCAATGCAATTGAGCAAGAAAAAAAAAGTGATGGCCTCTACTAAAAAGAGGAAGAACAGCTTTCTGTAGGCTAGGCCTACTATATTTATTTCTCAACTTAATATTAAGCACATTGATTATATACCACAGGAGTATAGCCTACCTGACTGGCATGAAAATAAACCAAAGGGAAAAGCGTCCTCCTTTCGCTATTTAAGTGCATAGATGACATTTATTTTTTCCAACTGCCCCTGTTTCGATACAGGTGCATGATAATGGTCCATTCTAAATAAAATGTCACATATTATTTAGTATATGTAAAGACAAGATGAAATCAAGAATAGTCTGATGGGTGAGAATATGTCACCGCAAAATTTTAGGCATTATCAAGTCAAATTGTGAATGAGTGACTGATGTCGTGTGTACAGCCTGCGCAATAAACAAAGCAGAGCTCATGCCTTTAAAGCAACTGTTTCGCATCATGCAGCCTTACAGTGTATTAAAAATCAAAACATATGGCCCAACTTTTGTAGAACAACTAAAGATACATTAATAACTCTAAATTAAGCATATAGGAATACCTATTTCTTTGTTAAACGCTGTTAAACGAAGAATAGCCACGTGGACACGCCCTCAAAACGTTTCAGAAAATATCCTTTTGATTTTATTCAGCTTTGTTCAATTGTATTGTTCATTACTAGAAAATAATGCCACGGAATTCTAAGCAAATCTTGTCTGCTAAATGAACTTGTGTAACCCACAGTCATTTCGCATAGCCTGATCAGGACAACTCAAGAGTATGTTATTCTGTTCTTTTGAAATAGACTACATTTTCTTCATATCATGCTTCTTTAGACCTGTCTAAAATAAATAATGGATTTATTACTTTTTAAAATATAGATGTTCCAAAGGGTCAGCATATGTGGCAGCCAGATGATAAATGTGTTTATGTTTATTAACGTTCAACTACCGTGAGACCGACAGTTATTTGTTTGACAATCACCGGCTGACAAAAATGTGTGACCGCCACAGCTCTATTGTGACCAAATCATGGCCTGGTGCCACCAACTGAAAAACTTAGTTGCACTAGTGCCCTAGATATATCATATCGTAAGTTAGGGCTTTATAGTAAGGTCAGAGGTTCCTACCGGTATGGAGATGGTGGGGTGGGTTAAGATAGTGTGTGAGTATGTAGTCAGTGTGTAGTATGTATGAAGTGAATGTGCAGTATGGTCAGAGGTTCCTACCTGCATGGAGATGGTGGGGGTTGAGAAGGCATTTCTGTAGATCCACTCTGCCTCTTCCTCCAACTCATTATCCTCAGCAGGCTTCACTGGGATGGAGCGCAGCTACAGAACAGAACACAGAGAGAGGGACACACACACAGGGCTTGATTGAGATGGCACAACTATATTCAAGGACACAAGAGGGTGAAACAGACAAAGCACACACACACACACACACCTCACTCACAAACCCCCCCCCCACACACACACCTGGAACCTCTCTGGCATGTCGGTGGAGCGGATCTCGTTGTCCTGGTCTGTCATGTGACTACTCTCCAGCTCGCTGGGCTCATAGATCTCGAAGATGCTCTTCCTCCCCACTCTCCTCTTCGTCTGCTTCTTGGGCCGGTCCCAGCCCTCTTCGTCCTGGTCCTCCTCCTCTTCCTCACCCTGGTCATATGCTCCGTCAGCATCAAACTCTGCAAAGTCAAAGTCACCGCCGAAGATCTCCTGGGCCTCCTGGAGGGCTCTTTAGACGGGGAGAAGAGGAAAGAGGAATGAGGAAGAGAGACGGATGGGGTGTGGAGGAGTGAGGGAGAGGGTGAGACTTTGTATTATTTGATCACTTCATACCTAAGTTCATACATTTCCACATTTTGCTACGTTACAGCCTTATTCTAAAATGGATTAAATAATTTCCCCCCGCTCAATCTACACACAAAACCCCACGACAAAGCAAAAACAGGTTTTTATAAATTCTTGCAAATTTACAAAAAACAAAAACTGAAATATCACATTTACATAAGTATAGGTTCCCTCAGTCGGTACTTTGTTGAAGCACCTTTGGCAGCGATTCCAGCCTGGAGTCTTCTTGGGTATGACACTACAAGCTTGGCACACCTGTATTTAGGGAGTTTCTCCCACTCTTCTCTGCAGATCCTCTCAAGCTCTGTCAGGTTGTATGGGGAGTGTTGCTGCACAGCTATTTCCAGGTGTCCAGAGATGTTAGATCGGGTTCAAGTCCGGGCTCTGGCTGGACCACTCAAGGACATTCAGAAACTTGTCACGAAGCCACTCCCGCACTGTCTTGGCTGTGGGCTCAGGGTCGTTGTCCTGTTGGAAGGTGAACCTTGGCCACAGTCTGAGGTACTGAGCCCTCTGGAGCAGGTTTTCATCAATGATCTCTTTGTACTTTGCTTTGTTCATCTTTCCCTCGATCCTGACTAGTCTCTCAGTCCATGCCGCTGAAAAACATCCCAACAGCATGATGCTGCTACCACCATGCTTCACCGTAGGGATGGTGCCAGGTTTCCTCCAGACATGACGCTTGGCATTCAGGCCAAGAGTTCAATCTTGGTTTCACCAGACCAGAGAATTTTGTTTCACATGGTCTGAGAGTCCTTCCGGTGCCTTTTGGAAAACTCCAAGCGGGCTGTCATGAGGAGTGCCGTCTGCCCACTCTACCATAAAGGCCTGATTTGTAGAGTGCTGCAGAGATGGTTGTCCTTCTGGAAGGTTATCCCATCTCCACAGAGGAACTCTAGAGCTGTCAGAGTGACCATTGGGTTCTTGGTCACCTCCCTGACCAAGGCCCTTCTCCCCCGATTGGTCAGTTTGGCCGGGTGGCCAGTTCTACGAAGAGTCTTGGTGGTTCCAAACTTCTTCCATTTAAGAATGGAGTCCACTTGGTTCTTGGGGACCTTCATTGCTGCAGAAATGTTTTGGCACCCTTCCCCAGATCTGTGCCTTGACACATTCCTTTCTCGGAGCTCTACAGACAATTCCTTTGACTTCATGGCTTGGTGTTTGCTCTGACATGCACTGTCAACTGTGGGACCTTACATAGACAGGTGTGTGCCTTTCCAAATAATGTTCAATCAATTGAATTTACCACAAGTGGACTGCAATCCAGTTGTAGAAACATCTCAAGGATGATCAATGGAAACAGGATGCACCTGAGCTCAATATCAAGTCTCACAGCAAAGGGTCTGAATGCTTATGTAAATAAAAATTTTCTGTTTTTTAATTTTTTTTAAGCAATTTGGGAAATTTTCAAAAAACCTTATTTTGCTTTGTCATTATGGGGTATTGTGTTTAGATTGCTGAGGTATTTTATTTATTTAATCAATTTTAGAACAAGGCTGTAACGTAACAAAATTGGAAAAAGTCAAGGGGTATGAATACTTTCTGAATGCAGGAAGGAAAGAACTAGGTCAAATGGCATCATACCGTTTTGTCAAGTTGACTGAGGTGTGTGTGAACACTCACGCGTCCGTGTATCCTGAGAACTTGCCTCTCTTCTTTGTGATGGGTTGGCCATCGTCATCCACAATAAAGTCGTCAATATCTGAGGAAATTATTGAAATCAGTTACACAACCAGGAAGTATTCATCCAAAAGTATGTATAATTCCCTTTCCTGTAATATGTTTACATTTGCCTATATAGAGCTTTTAGTTTCTCAAAAATACTTAAATCTGTAACATTATTAGCATTATCGCAAGTACCTGACTCCTCCTCTCCTTCCTCTTCCTCCTCTTCATCGTGGCGTTCACCATGGCGATGGAGGGGAGGGTCGACGGTCTCTCCCTCCTCCAGCTCCCCCTCTCCGTCTCCTCCGTGGAAGATCTCGTCTGCAATCTGGTCCTTTTCGTCATCTTCATCATCATCCATCAGCTTCACGCGGTCATACTTCTTCTTCTGTCAGGGCCACAGAGGGAGAGGGCTTTTAACCGGGGTCCATGCGTTCATATGATAATTGAATGTGTGCCATTACTAACATGTAATCGTGAGTCATTTTAATAACAAAGCATCTCTGAGTAGGATATCTGCTAAAGGATCAGTTTTTCCTTCTAGATAATAATTAATATGATCTAATGATATGATTATATAGCCAAGGTGGATATGATACTAGATCAACGACTTTATTAATATAGGCTTAGATTCTCGATTGAAAGCATGCCAGAGAGGATATGTCTGCTTACCCTCCTCTTGACTTTGACCCCCAAGTTCTCCTCAATGAGGTCCAGGTCATCATCATCCAGGTAGTCATCATAGTCTGGAGGGAGGGAAGGAGAAAGAGGGAGGAGAGGGGCAGTAAAAGGTTGGAAGGGAGAGAGAGGGAGGGGAAAAAGGAGAGGGAGGTGGGGGGGAAGGCAAGAGAGAGCAGAAATGAGCTTCCATAAAATTGTTTTCATTTATCTACCAGACAAGACTATCAGATCCACAAAGTGGAAGGGAGTGAACAACCTTTTGGAATGAAACTCTTAAACAGCCCAGTGGCCTCGCTTATAAACCATTCATACGTACAAAATATACCCAAAATGTGATTCTGACAGTTTTTACACATACGTTGGTATTTATAAAAATGAAGTGAGAATGTGCTTACCAACCAGTAAACTTTAGACCATGCTTTAAAAAAAATATATATTTCACCTTTATTTAACCAGGTAGGCTAGTTGAGAACAAGTTCTTATTTACAACTGCGACCTGGCCAAGATAAAGCAAAGCAGTTCGACACAGACAACAACAGAGTTACACATGGAATAAACAATAAACAAGCCAATAACATAAACAAGTCAATGACAGAGTAGAGAAAAAGAAAGTCTATATATAGTGTGTGCAAAAGACATGAGGTAGGTAATAAATAGGCCATAGGAGCGAATAATTACAATTTAGCAGATTAACACTGGAGTGATAAATGAGCAGATGATTATGTGCCAGTAGAGATACTGGTGTGCAAAAGAGCAGAAAAGTAAATAAAAACAGTATGGGGATGAGGTAGGTAGATTGGGTAGGCTATTTACAGATGGACTATGTACAGCAGCAGCGATCGGTTAGCTGCTCAGATAGCTGATGTTTAAAGTTGGTGAGGGAAATAAAAGTCTCCAACTTCAGCGATTTTTTCAATTCGTTCCAGTCACTGGCAGCAGTGAACTGGAAGGAAAGGTGGCCAAATTAGGTGTTGGCTTTGGGGATGATCAGTGAGATAAACCTGCTGGAACGTGTGCTACGGGTGTTGTTATCGTGACCAGTGAACTGAGATCTTTACTTAGCATAGACTTATAGATGACCTGGAGCCAGTGGGTCTGGTGACGAATATGTAGCGAGGGCCAGCCGACTAGAGCATACAGGTCGCAGTGGTGGGTGGTATAAGGTGCTGAGTAGAGTATTGGAAGCTATTTTGTAGATGACATCGCCAAAGTCGAGGATCGGTAGGAGAGTCCGTTTTAATAGGGTAAGTTTGGCGGCGTGAGTGAAGGAGGTTTTGTTGTGAAATAGAAAGCCGATTCTAGACTTGATTTTGGATTGGAGATGTTTAATATGAGTCTGGAAGGAGAGTTTACAGTCTAACCAGACACCTAGGTATTTATAGTTGTCCACATATTCTAGGTCGGAACCGTCCAGGTGATGCTAGTCGGGCGGGTGGGTGCGGGCAGCGAATGGTTGAAAAGCATGCATTTGGTTTTACTAGCGTTTAAGAGCAGTTGGAGGCCAAGGAAGGAGAGTTGTATGGCATTGAAGCTCGTTTGGATGTTAGTTAGCACAGTGTCCAAGGAAGGGACAGAAGTATACAGAATGGTGTCGACTATGTAGAAGTAGATCAGGGAATCGCCCGCAGCAAGAGCGACATCATTGATATATACAGAGAAAAGAGTCGGCCCGAGAATTGAACCCCGTGGCACCCCCATAGAGACTGACAGAGGTCCAGACAACATGCCCTCCGATTTGACACACTGAACTCTATCGGAGAAGTATTTGGTGAACCAGGCGAGGCGGTCATTAGAAAAGCCAAGGCTATTGAGTCTGCCTACATGTGTTCACACATCTGCTAGTGGTTGAAATACTGAATTGCAAACTGGCAAGTAAGTATGTTGTGCAAATGAGGGATATGATGAAAAGCTTATTCATAAAAAAAACCACAGGAAAACCTTAACAAGAATGCAGCCATTTGCCATTGGTGAGGAGCAAAACATTTTATTTTTTTTTAAATGGATGCGTTTTATTTTTAGAATGTCAAATAATTAGACATAGGGAAAAGATTCGTATTTATTTTAATTTCAGAACCATTGCAGAATAAATTCCTCACCTTTTCTGACTGTGATGCTTAAGTACTCGCGAAGTAGCCTATAGGCCCTACAACATCCCATTAATTGGACCCACTTTACAGTAGTAAAAAGATAAACTCTCAAGTATTTTGCTCTATGCAATCTGACTCTGAGCGCAGTTTAACGGTAGAAAAGACGGTTCACCTTTTCCATTTATGTTTTTGTAGGGTACTGTACGTCTGAATAGCCTACTGTAATTTCAAATGTCTCAAGTAAACAATATTCCATTTATAATACATATTTTCATAACCATTGCAGAATAAATTCCTCACCACCTATTCTGGCCATGATTGGTTCATATTGCAGAAGAAGCTTTAGCCTACAACAAATTACCATGCACATTTAATTGGGCATATTAGATAGATCAAAATATTTGAAATATTAGCCTATGCATCCAAAAGGGAGAACGGTTTATAATATACAGTGTTCAGGCTAACACTGGCATACTGTAGTTGAAAGAAAATGCAAGTATACATAGATTACTAGGCAATGTTTCATCATTTGCGGGCAGTACAGTATATTTAGGTCAGGGAAAAAGTAAACGCAAAACATTATTGAATTCAAACGATTGGTTCACAGGTCCACAACACATTGTTCAGAAACGGCAGAAAATGTCACTGCCAACACTTCCAGAGACATTTAATCAAGTTCGCCATTGCTATTTCCTTTAGATACTGCCTTAGCCTAAATCCAATACTTCCAAAGTATAGCAAATAAGGGTGTTATTGTCACCATAAAAGGTGAATGATGGGCATTTTACAGGCAGAGATTTAATACTTGTTCATGTGTGCACAGTTTCAGGGTGGGTCTGATTTATAACGTGGAAACATGCGTATGTATGGCTTGCGCCAAGTTTATAAATCTCAATCTTTTTGTATGGGTGCAGTCTTTTCAGAAATGGCGCACGCAGACATTTAGAGTGCAATGTACGCAAAGTTTATAAGTGAGGCCCCCGAAGCCCAAACTCACTGCGTTTTTTGCGCCTGTGTCTGACTTCATCCTCTGAGTCGCTGCCGCTACTCGCTCCTCCGCTCTTCTTTTCTTCCGCTTCTTCATCTTCATCCACATCATCATCATCATCGATGAGCCCCCTCAGGTTCCCGTGCTCATCCTGGTCCTCTGTGTTTAACTCTTCCTCCTCTTCCTCTGTTTGGGGAGGAGGAGGAAGCATTAAACACACACGCAAACACACACACACACAAGAACTGACTGATGAAGACATGACAGAAGAATTGCCCGGGCTGACAGACATTAAACTTGTCATACTCACACATCTTCTGATGATTACATAAGAAATCAGTCAATTGTAATCATCTGCTCAAGCTCACCATCATCCATAAACGCCTGGGTCTTTTTGGGCTTCAGGTCTTTCTCCTCAAATTCCTCCTCTGACTCCTCAGCCTCGCTGTCGATGAAGTCAGACATGTCTGCAAGGCCTGGAAAGACACACACACTACAGGTTAACAGAAGACACACACTAGAGGTTAACAGAAGATACACACTACAGGTTAACACAATTTGAGTGGTAGAGTGTGTGGCTCGCAACCTTTTTTGGTTGCTGTACCCCCAACTGAATGTTGCTCTGCCAGGAGTACCCCCTAGTGTGCGTTTTACCAGTAGGCCTATGGTCTCATGATTATTCTCAAGTACCTCCCTGTGGATAGGCCAAGTGGGGTGGGAACCACTGCACTAGAGAGAATTTGTATCATCAGAGAATATTAGTCTCAGAGCTGCAAAGATGCACCAAACCAGGAAAACTCGAGAATACAGGGTTGATGGGGCTGCAAAGAAGTCAATAGCATGGCACTGAATCCCACGGATTAATGTCCAGAAGAGAGACTCGTGGATGGATTGCTGAACAGAACCGAGTTGCGCGAATCTGGAACATAATGTTCCCCTAAGACTAGAGATGATTGACGTCTCGCGCACAAAAGACAACAAAACAGCTGTGACCAGAAAATGCAAACAGCACACTTCGAGATAGGGAACCACTGTTTCTCTGTGATGCTTGGGTTTCTAGCCAACTTCCCCTACAGTTGTATATAATGCTCTCTCTGGAAAGACATAGCTATCTATGCCTTTTCATAGTATTGAACTTCCTAAACGGCTAGCTAGCACACAACCTGCATTCGTTACGTTACTAGCCATGTGGCTAGTATTTTCACAATACACGTTGATAATGAACCATAAATTGTGAATTATGTAACCTTGACTTCAACTAGAAATATGTTTTGTTGATTAATCACGGTACTGGTAGACAACAAGGGCCCTAGGCTAGCTGCACTTCGCAGTAACCTAGCTAACAATAGCAATATGTTAGCTAACCAGCCAGGGGGACAATCAGTCGAGTCACGGTTCTTATGATTTTGGCGCGGGATTATTTTACTGGTCACCAAACTCCTTTGTTAAAATAACTTACTTCTAACCCTGCGACGATATTTTATTTAAATCCTTGAAACGTAGAAGGATGTGTTGGTCTGCAATCTTTTCATGCAGCTTCTAATAATAGAAATGGCTGATGAGTTCCGGTGTTGAGGAAACTTCCGGCTTCCCGCTGCTGTGTCACAGAAGCGGGTTTTGGCTCGTGGATCTCACCCCCTCCCTCTGGTGGACATGGGCGGAACGTCAAGTCCTACGACTACGTTCTGCAGCGATTGAAGTAAAAATAACGAACTAAAAATACTGTTTCCAGCGATAATAAACGACAAAGCCTCAGAAATACTCAACTCTAACAAAACCTTCAAAAGTTCCATCACTTCTCAGTAATGTCTCGAATCTGCAATAACTACTCCGCGCCAGCAGTAGGCGCAAAGGAAGATTCGCTCTTTCTTTGCCACTGTACCATTTCGATGACGTAGAATAAACTAATATCAGTCGCTGATTTTAGTGGCAGCGAAGAGCTGTAATGGATAAACGCACTGGCCCCGCACACTTTTTATTTAGTTTTTTCCTATTGTCATGTTTATTTGTGCTATCGCTCGCAACGGAACTTAGCTTTGTGACTTGCGGCTCGGTCGTGAAGCTGTTAAATGTAAAGCACAATGTCAGACTGCACTCTCACGACGTGCGCTACGGATCTGGTGAGTCAATACATTCCAGCTAGCTGCTAGCTGGCTTGGCCAGAGAAAATGGAAACATCAGGATGGCTTGATTAGATTATCTCTCTCCGTCCCTCCTTGCTTTTTGAGTGTGTCCACTCAAGGTTAATGACTGGTATTCTTAAATGTACTTTTTTTTTAATGTGTCAGTTTGCCTGACTTTGCTTATTGATTTCTGTCTGTGTATTGATTTCTGTCTGTGTATTCAATTCTGTGTTCCCCTGCCAGGTAGCGGGCAGCAGTCAGTGACAGGGGTGACCACAGTGGAGGACAGCAACAGTTACTGGAGTGTGCGGGGCACCAGTGTGGCCCTATGTCACCGGGGGACTCCTGTTAAGTGTGGTCAGACCATCCGCCTCACCCACCTCAACACCGGACGCAACCTGCACAGCCACTACTTTGCTTCTCCGCTGTCCTCCAACCAGGTCAGGGGAAACATCATGTCTGCCTCCTAAATAGTTCTCAATTTAGGGCACAGTTTTTACCAGGGCCCAAGGAATAGGCTGTGATTTGGGACAAAGCCTATGTCAATACTTGTTTATTTTGTTCTGAAAGACACTGTAGCCTGGTTCCCTGTATGGAGATAAGCGTATATTACGGCCTCAGCCAAGAGGTCTGGGGCCTCATTTATCAACCGTGCAAACATTTCTCACTAAATTTTGGCGTATGTGATTCTAGGATTTGTGTGCGCAACAAATTATTGGGATTTATCAAACTATCACATGCAACATATAAGCATGTTTTCATGAATGAGCATTACAACTCCGCCTGGAGATATTGGAGCTGGGCTATGACTGTTTCTAAAAGAAATGGCAAAATTGATCACCAGTGCTTCCCCAGAAGTGGAGTGGAGTGGGGTGGGGGGTGCATTGCTACTAGCGTTAAGCTCGCACAGACATGGGTGTGTTTGTGCATATGTGTGTTGCCTTTAGGTCAGTGGTCACAAACCTTTTCTGAGTCAAGATCACTTTTGCAGTCAAAAAGCAAGCAGAGATCTACCACTTTGAATGATACATTTTTTTTTACATGACTTAAAAATGTAACATGAACCTAATAACCTGTTCTGAAGGAATGAGGTTTGTGCAGTAGGGCTAATACATTATCACAGCAGACCCTATTAAATTTCAAAAGCTTTGGTAACAAAATAGATAAGTTGGTGTAGCACTTGCGAGGCAAAACTGAGGGAGTGAGACTGACCAGAAAGAGGGGACACCGTCTTCCACCTGATGGCGAAACTCGAGTCACTCTGCATCATGCACAAATTAATGTTCCTATCACCAGAGAAAGTGAAATATTCCTCCATATTAAAATAGACAAGACGGGCTGCTAATAATAATAAAAACGCAGGGCTATCTATACACTTGGCTACTTATTCATTGCAGTGCATGTGGAAGTAGGGATAGTGTGTTTTATGTTTTGTAACAGTGTTGAGAGTGCTGAATAAAAACGTAGACATGTTCTCAATCAAACAGCAGCTCTTTGCTGTATTCTTTGACTGTCTCTTTCAGGTTATGGATTTAAGTTATTAAATCTCACGGAGACTAGTAATCAAACTTTGTAGTGGCAGGGTTGTGGAAGCTGTATCCACTGTGATTTGAGCTATCCGATTGGCCACTGCAGTACGGGCACTATTTTGCTACAGATCTCACGGTATTGTCAGACAAATTTAAATGGTTCCAAATGGGAACACTTTGCCTACCTGGTGTGCAGGGCTTCTGAATCAAGTGCACCTACTGATCCGAGTGTGGGAAGCAGCAGAAAAGTACTTTAAGCTACTTTATTAATCTTGCTCCTACCTGGCACGCAGGCGTCCCATCTAGAGCTCTGGAAATGCAAATGCACTACGCTAAACGCTAATAGTATTAGTTAAAACGCAAACGTTCATTAAAATACACATGCAGGGTATTGAATTAAAGCTACACTCGTTGTGAATCCAGGCAACAAGTCAGATTTTTAAAATGCTTTTCGGCGAAAGCATGAGAAGCTATTATCTGATAGCATGTAACACCCCAAAAGACCCGCAGGGGATGTAAACAAAATAATTAGCATAGTCGGCGCTACACAAACCGCACAATAAAATATAAAACATTCATTACCTTTGACCATCTTCTTTGTTGGCACTCCTTGATGTCCCATAATCACTATTGGGTCTTTTTTTCGATTAAATCGGTCCATATATAGCCTAGATATCGATCTATGAAGACTGTGATAAACGGAAAAAAATAGCTTTTCATAACGTAACGTCATTTTTTAAAATTAAAAAAGTCGACGAATAACTTTCACAAAACACTTTGAAATACTTTTGTAATGCAACTTTAGGTATTAGTACACGTTAATAAGCGATAAAATTCATCAGGAGGCGATGTAAATTCTATAGGTGTCCGTCTGGAAAAAATGTCCGGAGAAATCTCAACCAAAACATCCTGCCGGAGACCGGAGGGAATCGGTTCCCTTGGGTCGGTTCGACCAAGAATCAAATCCGAAGCAAATGAGAAGACTCTAGACATCCTGTGGAAGCTGTAGGTACTGCAACCTCGGCCTCATTTAATCCGGTTCACCTTTAACAATTCCTGGAAGTGGCGCATGGATATTTTTTTCCATTTTCAGTGATCAGATTTTCCTGCGCTTTTCGATGAAACAGACGCTCTGTTATAGTCACAGCCGTGATTTAACCAGTTTTAGAAACGTCAGAGTGTTTTCTATCCACACATACTAATCATATGCATATACTATATTCCTGGCCTGAGTAGCAGGGCGTTGAAATGTTGTGCGATTTTTAACAGAATGTTCGAAAAAGTAGGGGGTAGGATCAACAGGTTATTAACCAGTGCTGATAAAGCGTGAGAGTAAGGAGAGAGGTGCCTCTCTAGCAGGTGTGGGAGGGGCCGTTCTATGAACGAGTGTTACAGGGAGGGAGGGAGAGAGCAACCAAACCGACTTGCGCTATAGTAGACTAATAGCTGCCATTTTCTATGTTATTTATCAAATATGATTGTGTAGTACCTGTCTTGACTGCATCAAACCGGGAGAAGCTAGCTAGTCTAATTGAGGCTAGCTAGTGTTCAGTTCAACTTTTAATGTCTCAAGCACACATACAGTGAAATGCCTTTATTGCAAACTCAAAACCCAACAATGCAATGCTAGAAAAAGCAAGAGAAATAAGAATATGAAGAACACTAAGTAAGCATACTATAAACAGGGTCAGTTCCAATTAGAGGTCGACCGATTATGATTTTTCAACGCCGATACCGATTGTTGGAGGACAAAAAAAGCAGATAACGATTAATCAGCCAATTAAAAAAACATTAAAAAAATAATGTGTATATGTATGTATGTATATATATGTATATGTGTATATATATATATATATATATATGTGTATATATATATATATATATATTATATATATGTGTGTGTATATATACTTTTATTTTAACTTAATATAATACATATGGGCTTTTGGATGGGTGTTCTTAAGGTGATTCCACAGGTTGGTGGTATTTTTTGATTTTGCCGTTGCTGACCCCATGCTTACATCTTTTTCACAAATAAGACACCTTGCTTTCTCTGGTGCCAATTCCATGTAATAGTCCCACACTGGTGCTCTGTTTTTCTCTGCCATCTGTAAAACACACACAGCTCTGAAGTGACAATGATACTGAAGAGTCTGCTTAGGAGACAAATACTCTCAACTGTTTGAATAAAAATAGTTTAAGTTACCTGTGTTGAAAACAAAATCTGTAATTTCTATATGCAGGAAATCCTATTTTAATAATGGACATGGTAAGAATTGACTACCAAAGTGCTAGTCATAATTCCCATGACACCTTCTAGCAAAATCTGAAAAGCGGTTCCTTCATTCATTTATTCCATAGGATATTTTTAGATTCACTTAAAATAAGGTCTGTGTTTCGTGTAGGCTTACTCCACCTTGCCAATTTTAGAACTGTGTAGATATCCATAGGACAAGGTAACTCTGATCAATATTGGCTAAATATAAGCCAAGATCATTTTTTTTGTGAGTGGATTTATGAAACTATTTTGACAAACTTGACCTTATCCTAGTGAGATTTACACGGGTATCAAAACGCAGAGGCGGTTTAAACCTGCACTAAACACAGACCTTATTTGAAGTAGATCAAGACATTCTCTATGGAAGACATGAATGGTAAAATAACGAAGGAACCTCTTTCAAGTTCAGCCGCAAGTTATTACAGGAATTATAACGCGTCAGCTATTTCTCTAAACCATATACCTTTGACTATTACGAGCCTGCTGCTGCCTACCACCCCTCAGTCAGACTGCTCTATCAAATATCAAATCATAGTCTTAACTATAATAAACACAGAGAAATACGAGCCTTAGGTCAAATCCGGAAACTATCACCTCGAAAACAAAACGTTTATTCCATTCTGTATTTTATCTAACGGGTGGCATCCATGAGTCTAAATATTCCTGTTACATTGCACAACCTTTAATTACGTAAAATTCTGGCAAATTAGTTCGCAAAGAGCCAGGCGGCCCAAACTGCTGCATATACCCTAACTCTGCGTACAATGAACTCAAGAGAAGTGACACAATTTCACTTGGTTAATATTGCCTGCTAAACTGGATTTCTTTTAGCTAAATATGCAGGTTTAAAAATATACTTGTGTATTGATTTTAAAAGACATTGATGTTTATGGTTAAGTACACATTGGAGCAACGACAGTCGTTGATTGATTGTTTTTTATAAGATAAGTTTAATGCTAGCTAGCAACATACCTTGGCTTACTGCATTCGTGTAACGGGCAGGCTCCTTGTGAGGCAGGTGGTTAGAGCGTTTGGACTAGTTGACTGTAAGGTTGCAAGATTGGATCCCCCGAGCTGACAAGGTAAACATCTGTCATTCTGCCTCGTTCCTAGGCCGTCATTGAAAATAAGAATGTGTTCTTAACTGACTTTCCTAGTTAAATAAAGGTGCTAAAAAAAACTGCAAAATCGGTGCCCAAAAATACAGATTTCCGATTGTTATGAAAACTTGAAATCGGCCCTAATTAATCGTCCATTCCGATTAATCGGTCGACCTCTAGTTCCAATACCATATTTTCAATGTGCAGGGATACTGGAGTAATGGAGATATGTATCCACGGGTAAGGTGACACGGCAAAAGGATATAAGAAACAGAATAGCAGCAGCTTGTATGTGAGTGGGTGTGTGTGTAGAGTCAGTATAAATTTATGAGTGTGTAGGGCCCTGTGAGTGTGCGTAGACATAAAAATTACCGGTCAATAAAGATATACGGTTAACTCAGTAGGTGTTGCTATTTTGTTAGCTATTTATCAGTCTTATTGCTTGGTAAAAGCTGTGAAAGAGCCTGTTGGTGCCAGACTTGATGTACCGCTTGCCGTGTGGAATAGAATAGTCTTGGGTGTTTGGAGTCTTTAACAATTTTCCTGGCCTTCCTCCCACACCGCCTGATATAGATGTCCTGGATGGCAGGGAGCTTGGCCCCAGTGATGTACTGGGCCGTCCGCACCACCCTCTGTAGCGCCATGCGATTGAGGGCAGAGCTATTGCCATACCAGGCAGTGATGCAGACAGACAAAATTATCTCAATGGTACAGCTGTAGAACTTTTTGAGAGCCCAAGACAAACATTTTAAACCTCCTGAGGGGGAAGAGGAGCTGTCACGCCTGGAGCTGTCACAACTGTGCCCGTGTATTTGGACAATGATTTGGACACTGAGGAACTTGAAGCTCTCGACCTGCTCCACTGCAGCCCTGTGGATGGGGGTGTGCCCCCCCCACCCCACCGTTTCCTATAGTCCACGATCAGCTCCATCGTCTTACATTGAGGGAGAGGTTGTTGTTCAGGCACCACACTGCCAGGTCACTGACTGCCTCCCTGTATCTATCAATCAATCAACTGTATTTATACATGGGTATTTATACCCAGCCTAAAACCACAAATGGTAAGCAATGCAGATCTAGAAGCATGGTGTCTTGGAAAAACTCCATAGAAAGGCAGGAACCTAGAAAGAAACCTAGAGAGGAACCAGGCTCTGAGGGGTGGCCAGTCCTCGTCTGGCTGTGCCGGGTGGAGATTATAAGAGTACAGATCAAACGTTCATAGATGACCAGCTTGGTCAAATAATAATCACAGTTGGTGTAGAGGGTGAAACAGGTCAGCACCTCATGAGCAAATGTCAGTTGGCTTTTCATAGTCGAGCATTCAAAGGTCGAGACAGCAGGTGAGGGAGAGTCAAAAACAGCAGGTCCAGGACAAGGTAGCACATCCGGTGACTGGGTCAGGGTTCCATAGCCGTTGTTGAAACTGGATCAGCAGCATGAGCCAGGTAGTCTAGAGGCGTGGTCCTAGGGCTCAGGTCCTCTGGGAGCGAGAGAGGGAATAAGAGGGAGCATATTTAAATTCACAGGAAACCAGATAAGACTGGAGAATTACACCAGATATAACAGACTGACCCTAGCCCCCGGCACATAGGCTATTGCAGCATAGATACTGGAGGCTGAGACGGGGGGGTTGGGGGAGAGTGTGGCCCCATACAAGGCCAACCGGGCAGGATATACAGTGCCTTGCGAAAGTATTCGGCCCCCTTGAACTTTGCGACCTTTTGCCACATTTCAGGCTTCAAACATAAAGATATAAAACTGTTTTTTTGTGAAGAATCAACAAGTGGGACACAATCATGAAGTGGAACGACATTTATTGGATATTTCAAACTTTTTTTAACAAATCAAAAACTGAAAAATTGGGCGTGCAAAATTATTCAGCCCCTTTACTTTCAGTGCAGCAAACTCTCTCCAGAAGTTCAGTGAGGATCTCTGAATGATCCAATGTTGACCTAAATGACTAATGATGATAAATATTGTTGATTCTTAACATAAAAATACAGTTTTATATCTTTATGTTTGAAGCCTGAAATGTGGCAAAAGGTCGCAAAGTTCAAGGGGGCCGAATACTTTTGCAAGGCACTGTAACTCCACCCACTTTGCCAAAGCACAGGCACTCCACCACTAGAGGGATATCAACAGACCACGAAGATCTTATCCACCGCACGAGACCGAGGGGGCGCAAGACCAGATAGGAAGATCGTCAGTGACTCAATCCACTCAAGTCGAGTATAGCGCAAAAAAGCCTGGCACTCATCATCGCTGGTGATCTTCAGCAAACTTAATGGTGCTGTATTTGTGCGTGAACAGGGAGTACAGGAGGGGACTAAACACACAACCCTGTGGGGCCCCTATGTTGAAGGTTAGCATGGCGGAGGTAATGTTGCCTACCCTCACCACCTGGGGTCGGCCCGTCAGGAAGTCCACAATCCAGTTGCAGAGGGAGGTGTTCAAACCCAGAGTCCTAAGCTTGGTGAAGCGCTTGGAAGGGACAATGGTGTTGAACCCTGAGCTGTAGTCAATAAACAGCATTCTCACATAGGTTTTCCTCTCATCTAGATGGTTGAGGGCAGTGTGGAGAGCAATTGAGATTGCGTCATTTATGGATCTGTTGGGGTGGTATGCAAGTTGTAACCAGGCTGGGATAAGGTGAGGTTGCAAATCACTGTGACTATTCCAACTGTGTTCTGCGTATGCTCTGAAAACACGCCCTGGAATACCGTCGGGCCCTGCAGTCTTGCGGCCGTTGACCTGATTTTAAAGACCTTTCTCACGTCGGCCTCGGAGAGCGAGATCACCCTGGGCTGGTGGCGGCCCTCACACCCAGCACAATGTTGTTGTCAAAGCTTGCATAAAATGGAGGTCAGTCAATCCGGAATGGAGTGTAGCCCCTGCCACAAGCAGCGGGGTTGTAGCCTGTGCAGTTTGATTCCACCTTATTCTTATATTGTCCTTATTCCTATATTGCTCATTTGATGACTCTGCGGAGGTGACAGCGGAACTTCTTGTACTTTTTTCCTGTCCTTGGACGTAGCCTCAGGGTTGTCTACGATAACTCTGTGTGCAGTTGCCCTTTCCTGTCTAGTTCAGCGCCAACCTCTGTGTTAATCCAGGGCTTTTAATTGGGGATGCAGCGAACCCTCACTGTGGGGACATTGTCGCCGATACATTTTCTAATGAAGCCATTAGCAAAGCAGTCCTGTAGTATAATCTTTGATTCTGGTGACCATTTTTCAATGGAGCGAGTCATGGGTTTTTCCTGTTTTTAGTACAAATATCTCCATTCAGAATAGCAGCATACCTGTTGGCTCTTGGGCATTGTAGCCCTTCCTTTAGCTTTGTATTCTGTCATTTTAATTCCATCTTCCATTGATTAGATGTCTCCTAACTTTTGCCACACATGGAGGCTCTATGACTGTAGCCTATTGCCGCTTTGACTTATGATTAGCCAACAACAAGCTAAACATGCCATGCTCCATTCTCGTGAAAAGCAAGAGCAGCCTCCCGAGTGGAACAGCGGTATAAGGCACTGCATCGCAGTGCTTGAGGCGTCACTACAGGCCGGGCACCTGCAAGCTGACTTCAGTCGACAGCTGGAAGGTCTTTCCTCCGACACATTGTTGCAGCTGGCTTCCGGGTTAAGCGAGAAGTGTGTCAAGAAGCAGTGCGGCTTGGCAGGGTTGTGTTTCGCAGGATGCATGACTCTCGACCTTCACCTCTCCCGAGTCTGTAGGGGAGTTGCAGCGATGGGAGAAGACAGTAACTACCAATTGGGGAGAACATGTAAAGTGTTGATCCCATGTTTCATGAGCTGAAATAAAAGATCCAAGATGTTTTCCATACACACACAAAAAAAATCTCATCTTGTGCACAAATTTGTTTAAATCCCTGTTAGTGATAATTTCTCCTTTGCCAGGATAATCCATCCACCTGACAGGTGTGTCAAATCACCTTGTGCTGGGGACGATAAAAGTAACACAATGTCTAACACAATGTCACAGATGTTTTGAGGGAGGGTGCAGTTGGCATGCTAACTGCAGGATTGTCCACTAGAGCTGTTCCCAGATGTAAAAAATGATCATTTCTCTACCATAAACCTCCAACTTCATTTTAGAGAATTTGGCAGTACGTCCAACCGGCCTGGGTGGGCTTATGCTCTCACAGACCAAACTATGGCTGCTCTCCTGACATCATTATTCCATAGATTAGGACCTAATGAAATTATTTAAATTGACTGATTTCCTTATGAACTGTAAATCAGTAAAATCATTGAACTTGTTGCATTTCAGACTTGCTTGGGCCAAGAAACACGACCAATGGACATTAGACCGGTGGAAATCTGTCCTTTCGTCTGAGTCCAAATTCCAGACTTTTTGTTCCAACCGCCGTGTCTTTGAGATGCAGAGTAGGTGAATGGATCTCTGCATGTGTGGTTCCCACTGTGAAGCATGGAGGAGGAGATGTGATGATGCTTTGCTGGTGACACTGTCTGTGATTTATTTAGAATTCAAGGTACACTTAACCAGCTTGGCTACCACAGCGACCATCCAATCTGGTTTGGGCTTAGTGGGACTATCATTTGTTTTTCAACAAGACAATGACCCAACACACCTCCAGGCTATATATTTGGGCTATTTGACCAAGAAGTGGAGTAAAGGAGTCCTGCATCAGATGACCTGGCCTCCACAATCACCCGACCTCAACCCAATTGAGATGGTTTGGGATGCGTTGGACTGCAGATTGTAGGAAAAGCAGCCAACAAGTGCTCAGCATATGCGGGAACTCCTTCTAGACTGTTGGAAATGCATTCCAGGTGAAGCTGGTTGAGAGAATGCCAAGAGTGTGCAAAGCTGTCATCAAGGCAACGGGTGGCTACTTTGAAGAATCTCAAATATAAAATATTTTGATTTAACACTTTTTGGTTACTACATGATTCCATGTGTTATTTCATAGTTGAGAGAGAGATTGATGGATGTCAATGTATCTGCAATATTAAAGCTGATCTATTCCATAACTTATGTATGTTTTGCCACACAATATATGAAAAGTTTGAGGAGCACTTGTAGACTGTTTTGTGTATTTGTGATTTTTCAAAAGATCATGCATACTAACCTAAACACAATACGCACCCTCCTTACTAATACCTCCCTTCTCCAAAGTAGACATCAAGCCTTGCATGAACAGTCAAGTAAGCCTCTGTAATAGAGCGAGAACTAGAGTAGAAGTTAGAGCCAACTATGACAAGACACGGACCATATTTATTTGCCTGTCATGGACCGATTTTAGTATGATTTTAGAAGGCGAGTCACACTAGTTCCTGCTGCTGAGCTTGATGATGCCTCTGAAGATGTTGATGGGATAGTACTCTAAATAGAACACATTGTCACGTTAGCCTCTGCGGTAGTAAGCTAGCTAACTTAACCAAACGAAGCTAATGTTAGCTTGCAAAGTTACAAATCACTTCGCCAGATAGTAGCTAGATAATTCCATTTAATATGCTTTGGAATGTCTAGCCAGTGTATTAAGAAAGCTAGCTAGATTTTGGTTTAGTTAAACAAATGTAGTTAGTTACCATGTCCTCTTTTCTGCTGCGCTGTTCAGGTGCCTTCCTCTTTTGAAGTGAAGGGGAAAATTCATGGAATAGCGTACATGTTCAACAACATGGCAACCCCATCAGTTGATTATTCAGTTCCGTTTTGAAATCCTCTGGCGGAAATTGCTGGCTACAAACAGACATTTTGATATTTCTCACATCAATTGTGTAAACATCAACAGGCGGCAATGAAATCGCTATGAATTCTGGATATTGTGGTTTGCTTACAACCAGGAACTGTAGCTGGCCCGTTTCTACCTTTGAGATGCAGAAACGCTCGTATATGTGTAGTGAAGAAATTCTCAATTTTCATGGAAGAGATGCAGACCTGCACATTGTCAAATTATTGTAACAGTCTGAGGCTTGAATGCAAAACAAAGATGTTTATTAAAACGTCATGTTCGCCATGATTTATTAAATTTTCTGACTGTGTGCAGGTCTCATCTCTTCCAGTATTCTTATTTTGACTCCTACGCAGTTGGAACAAACACTTCAGTTAAGGACCTAAAGAGTGCAGACAGTGTCTTATTGTACATATGTTCATAACAGATTAACGGACATACTGTATATAGTGAAATAGAGCAGCAGGGAAATTCACCTTTAATGGCACAGGAGGTGGTGTGGTATACTGTCTTAAACCTGTAACTGGTTTGTACCCCTGCTCTGTCTTCCCCTCTCAATCACTAACTACAATACCAAGAAGATAATTGTATGATTGTTGTTGATAATGCTTTCTGACACTCACTCTCTCTCCCACCCTCTCAGGAGGTGAGTGCGTTTGGTGAGGAGGGTGAGGGGGACCACCTGGATGAGTGGATGGTGCAGTGCGAAGGGTTGGTATGGGAGCGTGAGGAGGCCGTCCGCTTCCAGCATGCCTCCACTGATACGTTGCTATCTGTTACGGGGGAGCAGTACGGCCGGCCCATCCACGGGCAGAGGGAGGTGCACGCTATGACGGGCCCCAGCCAGCACAGCCTGTGGAGGGCCATGGAGGGGGTGTTTATGAAGCCCAGTGAAAGCCCACTAGGGAACATGGACTACAGCCATCCTCTACACACAGAGTTCTAATTCTCAATCATCCTGTTACCTGACACACCTAGCGCTTAGCTAACAAACTACTCAAGTGTTTCTTAATCCTGTTTCTGGGGACCCAAAAGCTGTATGTTAGCTGCCTTAGCACTACACACCTGATCAAAGCTTGATGATGACTTGATAATTTGAGTCAGCTGGGTAGTCGGGGCTCAAAACGCAACACTCGCATTTGCAACCCTTTGACTTGGTAGTGTGACACCAATTTTAATTGATCGTCAGGGTGCCAGTGATTTTATATATTTTTTGGTCTGGTCACGTTAGGTTTTGGTTCACAATTAGCTTTTATTATTATCAAGAATTATTCAAACAGCAATGTGTATACAACAATGGGTACGCAGACCAGGTATTCAAAAAGGTTAGTCTGATGTCTTGATTGAATCTTTGCGATGCGCAATTCAGTCATCATGCGCAGTTTGAATGAACATTACTAAAGGCTTTCACAAAAAACCTTCCCAATTTCTGCAAATGAAGTCTACCTGGCAGAATGATATCATGATGATTTGATTCAATCATGGGGTATTTATTTTTCAAATGGACTGCCATCACATTTAGCCTACACTGTACAGTACAAAAACACTGCTAGCTAAACACAAGGGTCTCTTGCTAGGTGTGCAGTTTAATTAAAGGGCAACACCCAGACCTCAAAAGTGGTTTAAGCATTGTTGTGGACTTGGAACATCCCAACATATACAATAAAAAAGGTGTGATTTTTGAGTGTGAACCTGGGGGGAAAAACTTGGAGAACCTCGAAAACCTGGAAAATAAAATCGGGAAAACAGATTTTATAGGCCTTACAACTGTAGTGTGACTGTTTAACATAGCGAACAAAAACATCCTTTTTGAGATTGAGCAAAGGTAGATTTTAGGCTACTTGCTCAGCCCGCAAAAGAACATTCCAATGGTGTGCGCACTCTCGGGCCAGTATTCTTTTCCATTCAGGTTAGTAGCTTTGAGTTGCCACTGGCCTGGTGTGCCACTGGCAAATTTACCTGAATGTCAAGCCCTGCAAGGGCATGCTAATTTAAAAGATGACCAGTCATTATTAGCCTGGTTCCTTATGGAATGCAGGTACATTATGGAACACAGGTCAGGTCCCTACCAATTATTTTAAAAAAAAAATTTGGTTTGACCAAATCATGTGCCATCAACTGAAAAAGTGAGTCTAGAGTGCTGGTAGTGCTAGGGCAAAACAAAAATAAATGTTCACCGCTTAGCGTCCATAGGACCAGGATTAAGAAACACTACTCTATATCATTTACTTCCATTATCTCTCTCTCTGCTCTCTCTCCTCCCCTCTCTCGCCCGCTCCCTCCCACCCAGAGTTCTGATCTACACTACTTTGGCTTCTCTAGACTCACTTGAGGTTTTCACTACCTGCCTTCTTTGCCCCCTTTCTATTTTCCTGCTCTGGGCTGAAGTTGCCCCTAGGTATGGATCTATGATCAGCTTACCCTCCTTAAATCTTGACCTTCACCATTAGTTGAGGAAATGCTAAACTAACTCAGGACCAGTGTCTACTTCACCCAGGATCTATTTTACCCACCTCTATTCTTGTCTGCCTACCTGTTTCTCCTCCTGTTTTGAGGAAACAGTCCGGCATAAGTGCCACAGTGGATGTTATCTGATCTAAGGGTCGCCAGGACAACATCAGAACTGTTCCTGACCAATCAAAACAAATCTCTGTCACATGACTTCACCTGCTCTTTGACTTATCGGTCACAGATCAACAGCTGGGAACAGACTATTCTGAAACACTAAACCTGGGGTGTCAAACTCAATCTGTGGAGGGCCTAGTGTCAGGTTTTTTTTTCCCAATTAAGACCTCGACAACCAGGTGAGGGGAGTTCTTTACTAATTAGGGACCTTAATTCATCAATCAAGTACAAGGGAGGAGCAAAAACCCAGACACTCAGCCCTCCGTGGAATGAGTTTGACAGGTGCACTAAACCAACCAAAAGGCTGCAACAGGATGTAGTTAAGGCCCTCTTCCCACACCTCCCAACATGTCACTTCAACATAGACAGCAAAATGAATGTCAGACTCTAGAAATACTGCCCAAAGCCACCAGAACAAAAATGAGTGTTTTTATTGTTCAGAATATAGACATACTCCATATTTTAGAGCACACTACAAGGACTATGACACCAAGATCTCCGTACAGTTTACGATCATAGGGTCTTACAGGAGGGATCTTTTTAAAAGGGAATAAAATGTCCCATCATTATTTTATCAAAAATGGTTTGTGATACATGTAAAAAGCATTTAAAACATGTATTTCCTTCCAGAATTTTCTATGTGAGAATTGCCAGAACAATCTGAGATGCACAAAATATTTTCCGCTCCCACACGTGGAACCACCCTACTGTCTCAAAGACTGTGTGCTGCCCATGATGTGTTTTTATTTTTATTTTTAGAAAGGAATATAGTATAAATTACTTTATTGCTCCTCTGAGAAATGAATGTCATGATCAACAATGGACACTACAGACAACAGTCCATATAAAATGTGCCGGTTTGTGTTGATTACAAGTCCAAACTATTTGTGTACAAAATTGAGTGCACTGGAACAGTTCTAATTAAAGCCCATGTTTATTTGAAGAACAAGACTTGTTTTTAGTCCGATTTGTAGATGGAAAAACAAGATTGTTACGGCGCCTTTATAACATGATATAGTTTCTCGTACTATTCATTTAAGTGTATCATTAAAGTGGAAGGAGCACTTTTCTGTTTTATAAAAAAAAAAAATTATAGCAGACTCTCCCCACAGTTACAACACCCCTTCTCTTCTTTACGACAAACAAGCAAGTGTTTTTTATTTGTTTGACTTTCGATTCCAGCTTAATTCAGTACAGTATCACATCTCTCTTCCATTGACTAAGCTGAAACATAAAGTGTATCAGCTTTCTGTGTCCACTACAGTATTATCTCAGTCAGCCATAGGGGACAATTGCATTCTGTCAGTATGTGAACTGGAATTCTGAATTAAAGTGCCTTTGAAAACAAAAGGCACTTTTTCCTATTCTAGAATAGAATTCCTCAATTCAACTTCTAGAACTTACAATTCTTTATTGGAATTGACCTCAACCCTGCTGTCCGTGTCTAAGGAGTTGACGGCAACATCCTGTCTTGTCTGACATAGAGAACTTTGTAGGAACCATCAGCTGTCTGAGTGTTCATCCCAACAGCTTTGTTTTCAGGAGATTTGTACATGATGAAACACAATAGAGACCTCAATTAAATGGATGATTTGTGTAAATCAGTGTTATGTCCTCTGTGTGTGTGTGTGACCTCTGTCTTGCCTCTGGTTGATGACGTGACTCGTTTGTAAAGAAAAGTCAGGAAAAGTCTTCAAAGGTTTCTCCTCAGATTTCTACCCACTTTATCAATGGCTCTGCATAGAGACATTGCTGTTCCATTGAGATTGTGAGAGCTGTAATTGTGTAGCTACAGATAATTACATCTGTTTAACAACACTGTATTGGATCAGCTTGACATAAAGATGGACTGACTATTGAATATGCATACAGGTTTGAGTGAAAGACTAGAACTTGTTGGTCCGGACAGTGCTAGTCGTCCTCACCGTTCCAGTGGAATCTTCTCTTCACACAGGCTGGCTAACAGGTAGAGGTGCTTCTTAGCCCACTGATAATGCACAGGGGGCACATAGAACTCAAACTTGACATGCACTATATATACAAAAGTATGTGGACACTCCTTCAAATGAGTGGATTTGGCTATTTCAGCCACACCCATTGCTGACAGGTGTATAACAATGAGTACACAGCCACTTAATCTCCATAGACAAACATTGGCAGGAGACTGACCCCATGGCACCGTCATAGGATGCCGCCTTACCAATGAGTCAGTTTGTCAAATTTCTGCTATGCTAGAGATGCCCCGGTCAACTAAGTGCTGTTATTGTGAAGTGGAAAACATCTAGAAGCAACAACTGCTCAGCCACAAAGTGGTAGGCCACACAAGCTTACAGAATGGGACTGCCGAGTGCTCACCCCCTTCCACCACTGCAATTGCCAATTCTGTGCCAGTGATATTGACCACCCTCCCTGTGCCTCCCTCCCTGTGCCTCCCTCCCCCGTTATGTCCACATAATTTTGAAAATATAATAATCATCATCTGTCCTCAGTTGCAACACTCACTACCTAGTTCCAAACTGCCTCTGGAAGCAACGTCGGCACAGTAACTGTTCGTCGGGAGCTTCATGAAATGGGTTTCCATGGCCAAGCAGCCGGACACAAGGCTAAGATCAGCATGTGGAAGGCCGAGCACCATTGGACTCTGGAGCAGTAGAAACGCGTTCTCGAGTGATGAATCACGCTTCACCATCTGGCAGTCCGATGGACGAATCTGGGTTTGGCGGATGCCAGTTGAACGCTACCTGCCCGAATGCATAGTGCCAACTAGGTCCCTTAGTTCCAGTGAATGGAAATCTTAACGCTACAGCATACAATGACAGACGATTTGGGGAAGGCCCTTTCCTGTTTCAGCATGACAATGCCCCCATGCACAAAGCGAGGTCTGTAAAGAAATGGTTTATCGAGATTGGTGTGGAAGAACTTGACTGGCCTGCCCTGACAGACCGCTGGCCGCAACCACATTGAACACCTTTGGGATGAATTGGAACGATGGGACCAACTCCATATTAATGCCAATGATTTTGGTATGATATGTTTGATGATACTTTTGCTAATGTACTGTAGAACTCAGTAACATAAAGAAGTACTCAAGAGCATGACATAGAATTCAAGAACAGAACTCAAGAACATGACATTATGTTTTTGTGTGTGTTCCCCACCTTTGAGTGTGTCCAGTCGTAGCAGGTGTGTCTGTAGCGTTCTAGGACCTGTGTGTCAAAGGTGAAGGAGATGATGTGTGAGCAGTGTTTTGTCTGAACCTGTAGACACTGTTCCTCAGACTCACAGTTCCTCTCTATAACCTCCACCACAGATGCAAAGATATGCTCTCGCATTTGGCAGGCCAGAAAAACACCAGCAGTGGTCAACTTAAATATTAATTATTGGGGTTGCCTTGGAAATGGTGGGAAGGTCCAAGAGCAATATGTTTTACATGTTTTTTAATCCTTAAGAGTAACATAATAAAAAAATCCCCATCAAAATATGTCAGTTTAGACCTCCCGAGTGGCGCAGCGGTCTAAGTCACTGCATCTCAGTACTTGAGGCGTCACTACAGACCCGGGTTTGATCCCAGGCTGTGTCACAGCCGGCCGTGACCGGGAAACCTTTGAGGCGGCGCACAATTGCCCAGCAATTAATATGTCAGTTTAAGCTAGAGATATGTTTTTTTTGCATGGGCATCTGCCTATGTTGGCTGTCCGCAACTGCGGTGGAAGGTGGCCGAGCTACAGCGGTGTTTGTCAGACTATGAGACATCCCGAAAATCGCCCTTCTAACGAAAACGTCTAAACGGCCTACAAACAAATATCACCACCCTATTGACAGATGAGACTCTCACAAACACAATGTTGTTCTCCGTTTTGCTCTACGACCTCCACAAGAGTCACGGGACTCATAGAAATGAATGAAAGTAAGGAGGTAGTTTTGTGCCAACAAAAATAATAGGTTCACTATGTATTAAAAAATATATACACTGCTCAAAAAAATAAAGGGAACACTAAAACAACACCATGTAACTCCAAGTCAATCACACTTCTGTGAAATCAAACTGTCCACTTAGGAAGCAACACTGATTGACAATACATTTCACATGCTGTTGTGCAAATAGAATAGACAACAGGTGGAAATTATAGGCATTTAGCAAGACACCCCCAATAAAGGAGTGGTGCTGCAGGTGGTTGACCACAGACCACTTCTCAGTTCCTATGCTTCTTGGCTGATGTTTTGGTCACTTTTGAATGCTGGCGGTGCTTTCACTCGAGTGGTAGCCTGAGACGGAGTCTACAACCCACACATGTGGCTCAGGTAGTGCAGCTCATCCAGGATGGCACATCAATGCGAGATGTGGCAAGAAGGTTTGCTGTGTCTGTCAGCGTAGTGTCCAGAGCATGGAGGCGTTACCAGGAGACAGGCCAGTACATCAGGAGACGTGGAGGAGGCCGTAGGAGGGCAACAACCCAGCAGCAGGACCGCTACCTCTGCCTTTGTGGAAGGAGGAGCAGGAGGAGCACTACCAGAGCCCTGCAAAATGACCTCCAGCAGGCCACAAATGTGCATGTGTCTGCTCAAACTGTCAGAAACAGACTCCATGAGGGTGGTATGAGGGCCCGACGTCCACAGGTGGGGGTTGTGTTTACAGCCCAACACCGTGCAGGACGTTTGGCATTTGTCAGAGAACACCAAGATTGGCAAATTCGCCACTGGCGCCCTGTGCTCTTCACAGATGAAAGCAGGTTCACACTGAGCACATGTGACAGACGTGACAGTCTGGAGACGCCGTGGAGAACGTTCTGCTGCCTGCAGCATCCTCCAGCATGACCGGTTTGGCGGTGGGTCAGTCATGGTGTGGGGTGGCATTTCTTTGGGGGGCCGCACAGCCCTCCATGTGCTCGCCAGAGGTAGCCTGACTGCCATTAGGAACCGAGATGAGATCCTCAGACCCCTTGTGAGATCATATGCTGGTGCGGTTGGCCCTGGGTTCCTCCTAATGCAAGACAATGCTAGACCTCATGTGGCTGGAGTGTGTCAGCAATTCCTGCAAGAGGAAGGCATTGATGCTATGGACTGGCCCGCCCGTTCCCCAGACCTGAATCCAATTGAGCACATCTGGGACATCATGTCTCGCTCCATCCACCAACAGACTGTCCAGGAGTTGGCGGATGCTTTAGTCCAGATCTGGGAGGAGATCTCTCAGGAGACCATCCGCCACTTCATCAGGAGCATGCCCAGGATTTGTAGGGAGGTCATACAGGCATGTGGAGGCCACACACACTATTGAGCCTCATTTTGACTTGTTTTAAGGACATTACATCAAAGTTAGATCAGCCTGTAGTGTGGTTTTCCACTTTAAATTTGAGTGTGACCCCAAATCCAGACCTCCATGGGTTGATAAATTTGATTTCCATTGATCATTTTTGTGTGATTTTGTTGTCAGCACATTCAACTATGTAAAGAAAAATATAGAATATTTCATTCATTCAGATCTAGGATGTGTTATTTTAGTGTTCCCTTTATTTTTTTGAGCAGTGTATATATTTCCTGAGCTTTACTATACCGACAAAGATATAGGACAAGCACTGCAAAACCTAATTCCTTATGATTTATTTTCTACTGTCTTTTTTGCCATTTGTGAATGTGTTATTCAACGCAGGTTTCTTTTTATTCCTCAAGTTGTCACTTTTAGAGGTTAACCTAGAGGTGTTTCTAAATTAGACATCAAACTCCATTCAAGAATGACATGGGCAGACGTGAATATTTTGAACAGTTATATTTATATTGCATTGATCAATAAATCTCTCTTGTAACTAAGGTATTGTATTTTGTCATGCATATGACAGTCTTAAAGGGAAATGTCAACATTTTTCTACTTCATATTCTCCAGCCCCACCCCAACATATGTGAAAATTGTTTCTATGTTTTGTAGTAAAAAAAATAGAGGAAGATAAGTGTTTCCAATGACATCATTGGTGTGTATCATGTGATTTTAACCAAATTGGTTGATGATGTCAATGGAAACACTTATCTCCATCTTTCTTTTTTTGTAGATGTTGGGGTGGTGCTGGAGATAGAAATGTATCTAAGTAGCCTTTATAACAAGTAGCCTTACTTGCAAGCTCTTTCCCAACAATGCAGCAATCAATATCAGTAGTATTATAAAATATTGTAAAGTAGGACAAAAACACACAGGAAATAGAAATAAAAAGAACACAAGAAAGTAAGTAAGCTATTGTATATACAGGGTCAGTTCCAGGGTCAGTGTCAATACCATATTTACAATGTGCAGGGATACTTGAGTGGTAGGCATAGATACAATGCATTCGGAAAGTATTCAGAACCCTTGACTTTTTCCACATTTTGTTACGTTACAGCCTTATTTAAGTATGCTCTCTCTAATTCTCTCTTTCTCTCTTTCTTTCTCTCTCTCGGCCCTAGGACCATGCCTCAGGACTACCTGGCATGATGACTCCTTGCTGTCCTCAGTCCACCTGGCCGTGCTGCTGCTCCAGTTTCAACTGTTCTACCTGCGGCTATGGAATCCTGAACTGTTCACCAGACGTGCTACCTGTCCCAGACCTATTATTTGACCATGCTGGTCATTTATGAACATTTGAACATCTTGGCCATGTTCTGTTATAATCTCCAGAAGAGGACTGGCCACCCCTCATAGCCTGGTTCCTCTCTAGGTTTCTTCCTAGGTTTTGGCCTTCCTAGGGAGTTTTTCCTATTTTCCTAGCCAACGTGCTTCAACACCTGCATTGCTTGCTGTTTGGGGTTTTAGGCTGGGTTTCTGTACAGCACTTTGAGATATCAGCTGATGTACGAAGGGCTACATAAATAAATTTTATTTGATTTATTCTAAAACTGATTAAAATACAAACAATACCCCATAATGACAAAGAAAAAACATTTTTAGAAATGTTTGTAAATGTATTAAAAATAGAACTGAAATATCACATTTACATAAGTATTCAGACCTTTTACTCAGTACTTTGTTGAAGCAACTTTGGCAGCGATTACAGCCTCAAGTCTTCTTGTGTATGACGCTACAACCCTTATATATATTTTTTTTGCACTGACACTATGCACACTCACACACACCCAAACTCCAACACACACACACAACACACACTCACACACACTCACATACACGCTGCTGCTACACTGTTTATCATATTTCCTGATGCTTAGAAACCTGCATTGCTTGTCGTTTGGGGTTTTAGGCTGGGTTTATGTACAGCACTTTGTGACATCTGCTGATGTAAAAAGGGCTTTTCAATACATTTGATTGACATACAGTGGGCAAAGGTTCACCTTCCAACAGGACAACAACCCTAAGCACACAGCCAAGACAACGCAGGAGTGGCTTCGGGACAGGTTTCTGAATGTCCTTGAGTGTCCCAGCCAGACCTCGGACTTGAACCCGATAGAACACCTCTGGGGAGTCCAGAGAGCTCCCCATCCAACCTGACAGAGCTTGAGAGGGGACAAACTCCTCAAATGCAGGTGTGCCAAGGTTGTAGCGTCATACACAAGAAGACTCGAGGCTGTAATCGCTGCCAAAGGTGCTTCAACAAAGTACCGAGTAAAGGGTCTGAATACTTATGTAAAGTAATATTTCAGTGTTTTTTTTTAAACCTGCTTTTGCTTTGTTATTATGGGGTATTGTGTGTAAAATAACAACTTAAATAACAATTTAATACATTTTAGAATAAGGCTGTAACCTCAAGAAATGTGGAAAAAGTCAAAGGGTCTGAAAACTTTCCGAAGGCACTGTAGAAACTCAGTGATAGAAATCTCCTCAAGCAATAGACCTCTTTCGTTACATTCCCTTTACCAGGTCAGAAAAGATATGTCAGAAACATTTTCAATAGTAAAACTATGACTAATCTAGATACACATTACGATTAGATGCTGGTGTCAGGGGCCATAATGGCTTTATTATAAACTGATGGACCAATCGCATATAAATATATTAAAATATCTGAGACAGCGAGGGGATATTTGTGTGTGACGAGCTACACTACATGGCCAAGAATATAAATACATTGCAGTAGCCCGCACATGTGATATTGGAAGTGAAAACATTAACGATGAACGACCTCTGTAAACTACTCTGTCTCTTGAACACGTTACAGTGTGTACAGTATGTGGATTTTAGAGGCTGTATGTATCAAGTGTAGCAGAGTATGAGTACTGATCTAGGATTAGCTCCATCCTGTCCATGTAATCTTTCTATTCATTGTGATATAAAAGACAAAACTGATTCTTGATCAGCACTACTCTGAGCTGCTTGATACATATGTCCCCAGGGCTAATATCCACAAAAAAAGGAATCTTGTTAAAACGTGTTTTAAGGGATAACATGAAGTTGCATGATGTAGGTTATTAAATAATCAAAAGAAAAATGTTTATTTGTTAGCCTAGTGCCCTTAAACTCAACTCTGGACCTCAAAGCCAGTTCCACTGCTTTTATTCATTGTTCCCCTCTAATCAGGGACTGATGTAGACCTGGCACACTAGGTGGGTAAAATTCATTATCAGGTAGAACAGAAAACTAGTCACCTCCAGACCTTGTAGGGATAGAGTTGAATACCCCTATCATAAGTATTTAGGCATATCATGTTAAATAGGCCAAGGAGAAATCATTGTCAAAATCGCAAGAAATACTGTTGCATGTAGGTCCAGATTATTTATGGATTGATCGTATATAAATTAAATATCAAAACGTTTCTTTAACAACTCCAAAGCAATTGCATGTGGTGCAGGAACTACTGACTCGCTGCATTTTCTCTTTTCAAGGCACCCGCTGGTCCCTCAACTGGTTAGGACAGCTCATGAGGTCTCCTAAATATCTGTCAACGAGGTGGGACTCTAATGACGAAAGAGGCTTCATGCATAGCTTTTATTTTCACCCATAAGAGTAGGAGTAAAATGTATCTTCTTAGCACTACTCAGACGCTTTGTGAGTCTTATGACCAGCAATTTAAATGACATGAATCCGCTAGGTGGTAATGGTTCACCACTCCTACTCTGAGATGCTTCATGAATATTGGCCCTGGATTGGTACAGTAGGTGTAAAGAAAAAGCTCCACCAAGCCTTCAGGTCGGATAGGTGTTGGAGTTTCCACCATATGCTTTCAACCATCTAGTCCTATCAGATTTGTGAAGGGGAGTGAACGAGGGCAAAAGTGGAAAAACCCAAAAGCCTCCTGGAATGAAAAGCAATCTTAATCGGGCCTGGTCAAAGACATTTTAGACCACAACTGTATTATCCGTGGTTCAAATTCCAAGCATTTGGGTGAAGTTCTCTCCATAGCCACCAGGCAGCAACCTTGACCAAGCATAGACAGTCTAGCACACACACACACAGCACACTGTCCTATGGACACGTAGACTGACACGACATAAGGTAAATACTCCACATACATACAGTGGCTTTGAATATCCACAGAGTCACATTGCAGTGTATACAGACAGACAGACAAATAGACAGTCAACTATATTGTAAGAACATTGCGAGGGAGTGAATGTCAGGTGTACAGTAGAAGGTCTACTATTTTACTGAAGACTATGTTAGTCAGCAGAGCTAAAGCCTTGGTGTTTGCTCTGGGAGCCAACAGAAGTCTGTCCTTAAGATGCAAACCACCTCTGTCACAGTGTAAAAATAAATGTGTAGAATGTTCACAGGTGAGTGACTGAGTAGGTATCAAATTTAAATATAAGATAGTACAATCTTTTTTTTTAAATGAACAGATTAACATGTTTATATACAGTTTAAAACATTGAACAGTAGTACAGTATCAGTATCCTCAGATATTGCCTTCCTGAAATAATATGAACTCCAGAACCAAAAGTTCAGAAATGGCTCAAAGCACCTGCTGCATATTGAATAGATTGCTGTTGATTAGAAAATCTTTTAAAGGGGAGATTAGAAAGGCAATCTTAATTTAAACGGCTGGCCTTCTCTGATACAGAAATGAAAGGAATAATCCCCACAAAATATAAAACGATTGCTTTGCATCCCTTCCAGTCTATCTATGTTAATCAAGTCCTCCTAGTGACTTGAAAAAAATGGCTTTTCGTTTTACTTTGTTGTCCATCAGGCCTTGCACTCTCTTGTCTGTTTACGGTATAAATCAAAACAAACTTTATTTAAAAGAACATATAGTTGTCCTTCACAGATGTGTTTGGGTTCTGGCTGCTCTGTCTTCCTTTTTTCTTTACTGCAGAGAGAGGAAGTGAGGTTATAATACTGTTCCGCCCACTCCCCAGGCTCACATTGTGATTGGCTACTCCATGCCATTCCGCAGCATCTGATTGGCCGCGATGAGCATGACGCTGATAATGAAGGCCATGGCGAAGGCACAGATCAGACTCTTCCTCACGCACGTCTGTCTGTTCTTCTTCTTAGGATGGACTGAATGAAAGAGGAGAAGAGGACAGAAGAGAAAAAAAGAGAAGAAATAAGTATAAGAAAAGTCGCTTACTACATCGGAGGATAATGTGCCTCCCCTCGCCTAACATCACAATCTAATCAAATAAAGTTTCTATCATTTTTGGGAAACATGTTAGTGGCCTGTCTCTTGGCTGCGGACAGAGAAATGTGCAGCTTTAATTAAAGTTAATGTCCTGCAATTCTACATCTTTTTCCATGGGGCTTAGATCAAATGTTGCAGTTTAAAGCAATTATTCTGCAATGATACATATATTACCATGGCATGGAGAGAAAATATTGCAGTTTTAAAGCTAATTTCTTGAAATTCTACACATTTTGCCATGACTTATGCCATGTTCATATGATATCTGAGTGAGAGTGACTAACAAAATCAATGGGGGCCCCCTGGAGGTCAGGGCCCCTGGGCACTTGCCTTGCATGCCAGGTCAATAATCCAGCCATAACTGCTACAAGGTTTAGAAAGCTGGCTAGACTAATTTACCCAGCAATCTATAAAATATTAGCTGACATTGGCTAATTGAGTGACTGTCTTAACAAAAGGGAAACTGCTAATGCACTACCATATTTTCAAAATTGCACGTTGTGTATTGTACTATCCTAATTAACAGTACGTCGAGAATGATTTTTGCTTATGTCTAGAAATGGTACTTGACGAGACGATGTTGACGAGCAAATCAACTGCCTTTGCCCTTTGTTCTATTGCCAAACATGCAATCACGAGAGAACAAACTGGATGAGCGCCGTTCGAGGCTGTCCTTTCAACGGGAACTGAAAACTAGAATATTCTGTTTCTCAGAGTCGTGGCTGAAAGAGGACATGGATAATATACATCTCGCTGGTTATTCAATCCGGATGGCAGACTCGGGTAAGACAAAGGGAGGAGGTTGTGTCTGTTTGTTAACAACAGCTGGTGCACGATCTCTAATGTTAAGGAAGTCTCAAGTTTTTGCTCGGTTGAGTTAGAATAGCTCATAATAAGCTGCAGACCATACTATTTACCAGGAGAGTTTTCGTCTATATTTTTCGTAGCTGTCTATTTACCACCACATTCCGATGCTGGTACAAAGACCGCACTCAATGAGCTGTATAGGGCCATAAGCAAACAAGAAAATCTACATCCAGAGGCGGTATTTCTCGTGGCTGGTGATTTTAATGCAGGGAAATGGAAATCCGTTTTACCTCAATTTTAACACCTGTGCAACTAGAGGCGACAAAACTCTAGATCACCTTTACTCCCCACATAGAAACGTATACAAGGCCCTCCCTCACCCTCCCTTTGGCAAATCAGACCATAACTCTATCCTCATGATTAGAAAACTTAAACAGGAAGTACCAGTGACACACTCAATACAGTAATGGTCTGATGAAGTGGATGCTAAGCTACAGGACAGACAGATGCTAAGCTACAGGATATGTTCTCAACGTCAATAGTGAAGAGGCGACTCCGGGATGCTGGCCTTCTAGGCAGAGTTGCAAAGAAAAAGCCAATAAAAGGCGTATTTCCTTTTGCAATTGTTAGCACAGCTGAAAACTGTTGTCCTGATTAAAGAAGCATTTGTATTTGTGGGTTCGATTACATGCTCAAAATTGCCAGAAACAAAGAACTTACTCCTGAAACCCACTGTTCCTAGGCCGTCATTGAAAATAAGAATTTGTTCTTAACTTACTTGCCTAGGTAAATGAAGGTAAAATATTTATGATGTCCATCTGGTTTGATATCTATTTGCCATATATTTCAAACTGTGATCTTTCAAAAAAGTTCTTAACCTATATACGTTTTACAGGCACAGTATGTTTTACATTACTTATCTTGTTATTAGTCCCAACCTTCAGCTCCATTCAACCCCTCCCATCTGTCTCTTTATTTTTGTTTTTTATTTCACCTTTATTTAACCAGGTAGGCTAGTTGAGAACAAGTTCTCATTTGCAACTGTGACCTGGCCAAGATAAAGAATAGCAGTTCGACACATACAGCAACGCAGAGTTACACATGGAATAAACAAAACATACAGTAGAATTTTTAAAAATAAAACGTCTATGTGCAGTGAGTGCAAATTAAGGCAATAAATAGGCCATGGTGGCGAAGTAATTACAATATAGCAATTAAACACTGGAATGGTAGAGGTGCAGAAGATGAATGTGCAAGTAGAGATCCTGGGGTGCAAAGGAGCAAGATAAATAAATACAGTATGGGGATGAGGTAGTTGGATGGGCTGTTTACAGATGGGCTATGTACAGGTGCAGTGATCTGTGAGCTGCTCTGACAGCTGGTGCTTAAAGCTAGTGAGGGAGATATAAGTCTCCAGCTTCAGTGATTTTTGCAGTTCGTTCCAGTCATTGGCAGGAGAGAATTGGAAGGAAAGGCGGCCAAAGGAGGAATTGGCTTTGGGGTTGACCAGTGAGATATACCTGCTGGAGCACGTGCTATGAGTGGGTGCTGCTATGGTGACCAGTGAGCTGAGATAAGGTGGGGCTTTACCTAGCAGAGACTTGTAGATGACCTGGAGTCAGTGGGTTTGGCGACGAGTATAAAGCGAGGGCCAGCCAACTGCGTACAGGTCGCAGTGGTGGGTAGTATATGGGGCTTTGGTGACAAAACGGATGTCACTGTGATAGACTGCATCTAATTTGTTGAGTAAAGTGTTGGAGGCAAAAATGACATCGCGGAAGTCGAGGATCGGTAGGATGGTCAGTTTTACGAGGGTATGTTTGGCAGCATGAGTGAAGGATGCTTTGTTGTGAAATAGGAAGCCGATTCTAGATTTAATTTTGGATTGGAGATGCCTATGTGAGTCTGGAATATCGATGGCGGTTATGATATCGTTTAGGACCTTGAGCGTGGCTGAGGTGCACTCATGACCAGCTCTGAAACCAGATTGTATAGCGGAGAAGGTACGGTGGGATTCGAAATGGTCGGTAATCTGTTTGTTAACTTGGCTTTCAAAGACCTTAGAAAGGCAGGGTAGGATAGATATAGGTCTGTAGCAGTTTGGGTCTGGAGTGTCTCCCAAAGGGGGAGACACTAAACACCACACATATTGGATTTCTATTTGCCATATATTTTTCAACCTTGCTGTGATGTTTCACAAAAGTTCTGATCATATCACCTCCACCTCCACCTTACCTGTCACCCTAGACCCATTTCAATTTGCGTACCACCCCAATAGGTCCACAGACGATGCAATTGCCATAACACTGCACACTGCCCTATCCCACCTGGACAAGAGGAATAGCTATGTAAGAATTCTGTTCATTGGTTACAGTTCATTGTTCAACACCATAGTACCTTCCAAGCGCATCATTAAGCTTGAGGCCCTGGGTCTCAACCCCGCCCTTTGCAATTGGGTCGTGGACATCCTGACTGGCTGCCCCCAGGTGGTGAAGGTAGGAAACAACATCTCCACTTCGCTGATCCTCAACACTGGGGCCCCACAATGGTGCGTGCTCAGCCCCCTCCTGTACTCCTTGTTCACCCATGACTGTGTGGCCATGCACACCTCCAACTCAATCCTCAAGTTTGCAGACGACACAACAGTAGTTGGCTTGATTACCAACAACGACGAGACAGCATATAGGGAGGAGGTGAGGGCACTCGGAGTGTGGTGTCAGGAAAACAACCTCTCACTCAATGTTAACAAAACAAAGGAGATGATCGTGGACTTCAGGTAACAGCAGAAGGAGCACCCCCCTATCCATATCGACGGGACAGTAGTGGAGAAGGTGGAAAGTTTTAAGTTCCTTGGTGTACACATCACGGACAAACTGAAATGGTCCACCCACACAGACAGTGTGGTGAAGAAGGCGCAACAGCACGTCTTCAACCTCTGGAGGCTGAAGAATTTTGGCTTGTCACCTAAAACCCTCACAAACTTTTCCTGTCGGGCTGCATCACCGCCTGGTACGGCAACTGCACCGCCCATAACCGTAGGGCTCTCCAGAGGGTGGTACTGTCTGCAGAACGCATCACTGGGGGAAAACTACCTGCCCTCCAGGACACCTACAGCACCTGATATCACAGGAAGGCCAAAAAGTTAATCAAGGACAACAGCCTCCCGAACCACTGCCTGTTCACCTCGCTACCATCCAGAAGGCGATGTCAGAACAGGTGCATCAAAGCTGGGACCGAGAGACGGGCTCGGGAGAGACGAAGGTTGAAAGTCATGCGTCCTCCGATACACAACCCAACCAGCCTTACTGCTTCTTAACACAGCGCACATCCAACCCGGAAGCCAGCCGCACCAATGTGTCGGAGGGTACACCGTGCACCTGGCAACCTTGGTTAGCGCGCACTGCGCCCGGCCCGCCACAGGAGTCGCTGGTACGCGATGAGACAAGGACATCCCTGCCGACCAAGCCCTCCCTAATCCGGACGACGCTAGGCCAATTGTGCGTCGCCCCACGGACCTCCCAGTCGCGGCTGGTTACGACAGAACCTGGGCGCGAACCCAGGGACTCTGATGATGTATGTATTCTTATTCCATTCCTTTACTTAGATAGTGTGTATTAGGTACAGTGCCTTGCGAAAGTATTCGGCCCCCTTGAACTTTGCGACCTTTTGCCAAATTTCAGGCTTCAAACATAAAGATATAAAACTGTATTTTTTTGTGAAGAATCAACAACAAGTGGGACACAATCATGAAGTGGAACGACATTTATTGGAAATTTCAAATTTTTTAACAAATCAAAAACAGAAAAATTGGGCGTGCAAAATTATTCAGCCCCTTTACTTTCAGTGCAGCAAACTCTCTCCAGAAGTTCAGTGAGGATATTTGAATGATCCAATGTTGACCTAAATGACTAATGATGATAAATACAATCCACCTGTGTGTAATCAAGTCTCCGTATAAATGCACCTGCACTGTGATAGTCTCAGAGGTCCGTTAAAAGCGCAGAGAGCATCATGAAGAACAAGGAACACACCAGGCAGGTCCGAGATACTGTTGTGAAGAAGTTTAAAGCCGGATTTGGATACAAAAAGATTTCCCAAGCTTTAAACATCCCAAGGAGCACTGTGCAAGCGATAATATTGAAATGGAAGGAGTATCAGACCACTGCAAATCTACCAAGACCTGGCCGTCCCTCTAAACTTTCAGCTCATACAAGGAGAAGACTGATCAGAGATGCAGCCAAGAGGCCCATGATCACTCTGGATGAACTGCAGAGATCTACAGCTGAGGTGGGAGACTCTGTCCATAGGACAACAATCAGTCGTATATTGCACAAATCTGGCCTTTATGGAAGAGTGGCAAGAAGAAAGCCATTTCTTAAAGATATCCATAAAAAGTGTTGTTTAAAGTTTGCCACAAGCCACCTGGGAGACACACCAAACATGTGGAAGAAGGTGCTCTGGTCAGATGAAACCAAAATTGAACTTTTTGGCAACAACGCAAAACGTTATGTTTGGCGTAAAAGCAACACAGCTCATCACCCTGAACACGCCATCCCCACTGTCAAACATGGTGGTGGCAGCATCATGGTTTGGGCCTGCTTTTCTTCAGCAGGGACAGGGAAGATGGTTACAATTGATGGGAAGATGGATGGGAGCCAAATACAGGACCATTCTGGAAGAAAACCTGATGGAGTCTGCAAAAGACCTGAGACTGGGACGGAGATTTGTCTTCCAACAAGACAATGATCCAAAACATAAAGCAAAATCTACAATGGAATGGTTCAAAAATAAACATTTCCAGGTGTTAGAATGGCCAAGTCAAAGTCCAGACCTGAATCCAATCGAGAATCTGTGGAAAGAACTGAAAACTGCTGTTCACAAATGCTCTCCATCCAACCTCAATGAGCTTGAGCTGTTTTGCAAGGAGGAATGGGAAAAAAATTCAGTCTCTCGATGTGCAAATCTGATAGAGACATACCCCAAGCGACTTACAGCTGTAATTGCAGCAAAGGTGGCGCTACAAAGTATTAACTTAAGGGGGCTGAATAATTTTGCACGCCCAATTTTTCAGTTTTTGATTTGTTAAAAAAGTTTGAAATATCCAATAAATGTCGTTCCACTTCATGATTGTGTCCCACTTGTTGATTCTTCACAAAAAAACAGTTTTATATCTTTATGTTTGAAGCCTGAAATGTGGCAAAAGGTCGCAAAGTTCAAGGGGGCCGAATACTTTCGCAAGGCACTGTAGTTGTTGTGGACTTGTTAGATTACTTGTTAGATATTGCTGCACTGTCGGAACTAGAAGCACAAGCATTTCTCTACACTCACAATAACATTTGCTAACCACATGTGTGTGACCAATACAATTTGATCCTTTCTATTCTCATTGTTCCTACAGATTGTAAATTGAAAATATATATTTTTGCTAAAAGTATTATTATATTATTGATTTATTGACTATAACTTTTCAGATCGCCCAGTAATGTTATCTGCAGGGTTCGTTCCAGGTAAATATTGCAATTCTTCAGCCATTCCTGGACCTGTGACCAAAAACAAGCTACAAATGGACAGTACCAAAACAAATTATCTAATGATTGTGCCTCTTTGCAGCAAAATCTTAAGAGCTGAGAAGGTTGTATCCCCCATATAAATACCATTCTGTTGGTTGCAAGAATTCTGCATAATAATTTTATTTGAAAAATTCTAAGTTTTGAATCCGGCGTCGTTCATAAACCATGTGCCATGGAATCGGTACGTCAAAAATCTATTCCCAACTATTTTGCAATCTATATGGCATGGCTATCAAACATTTTTTTGTCCTTAAATGAAACTCTAAACTTGGTGATTACATTTTTTTTTTTTTTTTTTACATGTACTCGATACTCGACATTACTCGACATTTCACGAAGCCTTGATCAATAAAAATATATTCAAAATAGCTTTCATCAAAACTCTTGCGTTCATTGGCTCTCAACATTTTTTTGCAAGTGTGTTGTTTTATTTTTCATTCAGAATGAAATATCACAGAGGACCAGGTAAGTGTTACAACAGTCAAACGACAATCAATAGACATTTCACTATCAATCCTGTAATTAGTATGCAAACCTCTCCTTTCTTTTTAGTACGCATTTACCAAGTGTACTTGAAATGATGTTGGGATTCTTTTTCCATTAAAGCTATTGAAATTGTATCATTATTCCAGTGTCTCAAAATATCAAATCGTATTTGTCACGTGCAAAATACAAGAGGTGTAAACCTTACAGTGAAATGCTTACTTACAAGCCCTTAACCAACAATGCTTTAAGAAGGTTCAAGAAAAATAAGTGTTCAGTAAAAAAGAGATAAGTTAAAAAAAAATTAAAATAAAAGTAACAAATAATTAAACAGCAGCAGTAAAATAACAATAGTGAGGCTATATACAGGATGTACCGGTACAGAGTCAATATGCAGGGGCACCGGTCAGTCAGGGTAATTGAGTCCCATTAATCTTTTTATTAAATCGAGCACATTGATAGATATTAAGTCAACTTTGAATAAGACCGTAATTGAAACTGTACAGCCTACAGACTTTGATGTGAGTCTTCATTGGAGACTACCTGCGCTGGAGGACATCAATAAGATGTGCTGGCAGGCTTAAGTAATACATTAATGTCAAATCAATTGCACTAAGTTGTTGTCTCTTTTGTTTGCTGTCACCGTTGACCATAAGGTGTAAAAAACTAAATTTGTAACTAGTAGTTTTCGGTAGTAGTTTCTAAAGAGGGCTTTTACTTTTTCTGGAGTAAATTAAACTTCAAGTAAAAGTACTTTTACTTATGTACAGATTTTCAGTACTCTACCCACCTCTGCAAATTATAAATAGTCTAACTATAAAATGTGGGCGAGCATCTACACTGGAGGAAAGTTCATTGTTCTACATCTGTCAATCAACTTATGACCCAAATCAGCTTATCAACTCAGCCAGGGAAACAAACAGTAGTCTATTATCGCTTTTCACACCTTTCATTATCTGACAAAATGTAGCTTATATAATCAAATATCAAGGGGCCGATTGCAATCATCGATGGCACTAGTTTATCTCCAGCTGATGTCTCAGTAAACCACCAATATGCTCTAAATTCACCCGCACAGCTGATCTCAAGTGAAACTGTTATTGGTCACCTCATTACCACTACCTAAAATATGATTTCAGTGTTACCTTAGTCAAAGATCCGTATATAATGACGAGATGCTCATGTCTCCGCCCTAACAATGCGAGTTGTTGTCCCAAAGGCAGGAAATGAAGGCAGACAACAAGTTTAGGTATGCATATTAAGTCCATAAAAACGCATTGGACGTATTCTGGACAGATTTTGGTGAGAATGAGCCCTCCCGCTTCGCCTCTTCCCCTCTACCTTAGTCCTGCTTAGAACCATAGTCTTTCAAGATACACTATATACAGTGCATTGAGAAAGAATTCAGACCCATTTACTTTTCCACACTTTGTTACCTTACAGCCGTATTCTAAAATAGATTCAATTGTTTTTTTCCCCATCAATCTACACAATACATACTGGCAAACAAATAAATGTCACTCCATTTTGACAGTTCATTCGTAGTCTAAGGATACACTTTACACTTCTATGTCGTAGCCTAGTGGAGACCAATATCTATCTTGTGTTATTAAGCTATATCAAAGGAGGGTTGTTGATGTGTAGGGCTGCATTTCAGATCTTTTACATTTTAATGTTGTGGTAAAGGGACTTAGGCCTTGCATTTTAGCGAGCGAGAGAGAATATTATTTGATAGCGAGCCTGATCCCAATGACTCGACTGTCCCCGCATGGAGAAAATGAAATCTGCTAATCTTTAAGGAATCACGAGACTAATTTGAATTACCTGATGCAAAAGGGAAAATTCTCTGTGAGAAAAGAGTGATCATGTTAAGATCCGACATCTGTAGGCAACAAAACATCCTCCCCGCTGACCATCAACACGCGGGCACCTCAGGGGTGTGTGCTTAGCCCCCTCCTGTACTCCCTGTTAACCCACGCATGGTCGTGCACTACTCTAACACCATAGTTAAGTTTGCTTACGACGATGAGGCAGCCTATAGGGAGAAGGTTAGAGACCTGGCAGTGTGCTTCAAGTTCCTCGGTGTCCACATCACTAAGGAATTAACATGGTCCACACACACCCACACGGTTGTGAAGAGGGCACGACAGGGACTCTTCCCGCTGGCATGGGCCCTCATATCCTCAAAACGTTCAACGGCTTCAACATTGAGAGCATCTTGACTTGCTGCATCACAGCTTGGCATGGCATCTGCAAGGCACACAACCGCAAGGCACTACAAAGGGTGATGAGTACTGACCAGTACATTACTAGGGCCGCGCTCCCTTCCATCCCGGGCCTATATACAAGGCGGTGCCAGAGGAAGGCACAATTTTTAAAAAAGACTCCAGTCACCCAAGCCATAGACTGTTATCTCTGCTACCACGTGGCAACGGTACCAGTTTACCAAGTCTGGAACCAACAGGACCCTGAACAGCTTCTACCCCCAAGCCATATGACTGCTAAACAAGACAGCTAAAAATCTAATCAAATGGCTACCCTCACTACCTGCATTGACATTTTTTTTGCACTAATTATCTTGCACTGACTCTATGCATTCACACTGGACTCACACACACACACTCATACATACTTACACTGACATCCCAACACACACATCTACTTTTTGTTGCACTGACTCTCCTTCACTGACTCTATGCACACACTGAAATCTGCCCACACATAGTTACAATGACACTCCAACACACAAACACATACACACACTACATACGCACACTCACACACTTTCACACTCACTACATACAATGCTGTTTCTCTCTTATCTATCCTGTTGCCTAGTCACTTTAGCCCTACCTATATGTACCACAGGAGGTTGGTAGCACATTAATTGGGAAGGATGGGCTCGTGGTAATGGCTGGAGTGGAATAAGTGGAATGGTATCAAATACATCCTATGTGTTTGATGCCATTCCATTCGCACTGTTCCAGCCATTATTATGAGCTGTCCTCCCCTCAGCAGCCTCCACTGATATGTACACTGCCTTCAGAAAGTATTCATAGCCCTTGACTTATTCCACATTTGTTGTGTTACAACCTGAATTCAAAATGGCTTAAAAATATTTGTTTTTCAAAATACCCCATGATGACAAAGTGAAAAAATGTTTTTGAAAATGAAATACAGAAATCTCATTTACGTAAGTTTTCACACCCCTGAGTCAATACACGTTAAAATAAATTTGGCAGTGATTACAGCTGTGAGTCATTCTGGCTAAGAGCTTTGCCTGGATTGTACAATATTTGCACATTATTCTTTTAAAAATTCTTCAACCTCTTGTCAAGTTGGTTGTTGATCATTGCTAGACTGCCATTTTCATAAGCAACTCCAGTCTAGATTTGGCTTTGTGTTTTAGGTTATTGTCCTGCTGAATGGTGAATTGAATCTATCACCCAGTGTCTGGTGATAGACTGAACCTGATTTTCCTCTAGGATATTGCCTGTACTTAGCTCTATACAGTTTATTTTTTTATCCTAAAACACTTATAGTCCTTCCCGATTACATGCATACCCATAAGATGATGCAGCCACCACCATGCTTGAAAATATAAAGAGTGGTACTCAGTAATGTATTTAGTTGGATTCTCCCCAAACATAACACTTTCTACCTCTTCAAACAGTGTCTTAAATAATTATCTTCCTCACCATGACCAACCCCACACCCCCAAAAAATATACAACACAAAACCTGAACCAGAACTTCTCCCCCCCCAGCTCTGACTCTACTGACAGCTACTTTATTGTGGAAAAATGTACTTGCTATGCCTGTGATATGTGGTTGTCCCATCTAGCTATCTTAAAACTTGTTAGGGCTAGTGTCCTTTTTTCTCAATTTCCGCCTGACTGACGTGCCCAAAGTAAACTGCCTGTTGCTCAGGCCCTGAAGCCAGGATATGCATATAATTGGTACCATTGGAAAGAAAACACTTTGACGTTTGTGGAAATGTTAAAATAATGTAGGGGAATATAACACAATAGATATTGTTGGGGAAAATCCAAAGAAAAACCAACCGGAATTTGCTTTTTTTTGAGAGCCCATGCTCTTACAATGGAAAGTACAGGGAAATAATGAAATCTATCTCCCAGCATGCAATTCCCGTCATACCCAAGAACACTCAAGGCTGTAATCATAAATATAGTGTTTGAATGCTTATGCAAATGTTATATTTCAGTTGCTGTTTTGCAAAAATGTGCAAAAAAAGAATATGTTTTTGCTTTGTCATCATGTCATCATATTGTGTGTAGATGGATGAGATGTATTATTATTTTTAAATCCATTTTTAGAAAAGAGTGAAATTGCATTTTTTTTATTATTATTCTGAATTATATATAGGATGTATTCAAGGTCCAATAAATTGTTCCCTTTGTAAAGCATGGCGAACAATGCAGGCTCCGATGTTAAGTGGATTTTCAGAGGACAGGCCATAGTAACAAACAAGAATCTGATTGGCAGAGAAGTCCTGTTTTTATTCACCATTAACTAAGATCAAGTTAAACTACAAGGTAGCAGGTTTGCTTCAGAGCATTCAGGCTCTGTCAAGCTCTCTTTCTGGAGCCAGAAAGTCTGAGTTTGCACAAGTTCTGGTTTGACAGATCTCGCTAAGTCACTAATCCAGCTTTCTGGGATACCCCTCTGGATGGACATCTAAAATATCACCTGGCCCAAAAATAATATAAAAAGCTTGAAGAAATTAAAGGGGCAATAAACCAAAACTCATTTTGGGAACTATGGGGAAAACGTAATGCCTCACATAACAAGAAAAACACTCCAATGCAAAATGGCAACACCTGGAAAAACTACTTAGAAAAAGTGTATGAAAATCCAGAATACCAGAAATTAACTGAGACAAATTAGTTTATAAATTACAAAATGTAGAAACAACAATTACAGACCAACAAAATCCATTGGATATAACAATCACTATAACTGAGCTGAAACAGATAATCAAAGCCCTGAAGTGCGGTAAAGCCTGTGGGCCAGACAGTATCTGCAATGATATGCTAAATAAAAGCAGCCCTAAGCTGCAGGAAGCCATACGCTCCAACCTAGTGCTGAATGTAGGATACTTTCCAGAAATATGAAATAAAGGCATAATAACACCCATTTTCAAAAGTAGAGACAAATTCGATCATAATAATTAACAGGGAGATGTGAGTGACCAGCAATCTAGGGATGGTTTTCTACAGCATAATTAATAAGAGGATACAGACCTTCCTTAAAACAAAAACAGTGTTTTAAGTCCTTGTCAAATTGTCTTCCTACCAAAACAAAGAACCTCTGATCACATCTACACTCCCCACACCCTTATATTTGCCTGCTTTATTGACTTCAAAAAGCCTTTCGATTCCATCTGGCGTAAAGGACTCTTTCTCAAACTTTGGAGGAAGAACGTACAACGTTATTAAATCAATGTACAATGAAAATAAATGTGTTAAAATTGGTAATTAATGGACGCACAATTTCTCACAGCTTGCCACAAGTTAAGGGAGGAAACATAAAATGTACTATTTATTATGTATTATGTATTGTAACTATATAAACCATATAAATTCCACCAATCATTTATTGTTTCAGGAATTATATTCTGAACGTTAACATATATATATATATATATATATATATATATATATATATAACATTTTTGTGTTAGATATGTATTTGTTTAATTTGATATATATTTTTTTGTATTATAGCTACTGTTTTATTTTTTCCAGAATTGTGTGTGTATCACTTTGCTTTGGCAACATTGACCTTGTTATTCATGCCATTAAAGCATATTGCATTTGAGAGAGAGAAGAGGAAATAAGGAGTTAATGAGAGAATGGAGGACAGACAGTTTGAGCAAGGGAAAGGATAGAGAGAGAGATGAAGAGATTGCAGTAAGTGAGAGCAGGAGAGGAGATGGGGAGGGTCTGAGAGGATATTTTAAAGGGAAGCGCAATAGAGGAGATAAGAGGATGTGAGAAACATGGAAAGAGTGAAGAGAATAAGGGAGGGAGAGAAGAAACAACTAGAATTGGAAGCTTAACCAGAGGTTACCATCTTCCTACCCATCCTGCATTCTCCCTCAACCCGACCTCCCCTCCTGCTCTCTCCCTGAACCCATCTCCTCCTGCTCTCTCTATCACTCAACCCTTCCTATCCTCTCTCCTGCCTGCCCCGTCCCTCCCTAGCATTTGAATGATCAAAGCATCACCCATAATATTTAGAAGAATTTAAGAAATTGTACCTTTTATCATCTCTAACTATCAGGGAGCCTGAAAGAACAGGCTGAGTGTGCTGGGAGCTTATATTCATGAGCTCACCTTGACTGACAGCTCTTTGAAACGCCCTTGTGGTCGTTGCCAAGTAACAATGGGCGCCATGTCATTGATGACAAGGTAAACAATGGACCATGTCCTTCCGAGCCTAAATAGTATGCCTCAACCCATATTCACTGCAAAATGCTCTCATAGTCAACAAAGGTGACGGTTGGATATCTGACAGAAAGCAGCAATACACAATTGCATTTCTATGGTTTTGGTTTTGTAACTAATCACAGAATACAGTTCACTGATACACTTCGTCACAAGAATTAGTAAAGCCTCTTAGTCACCTTAGAAGCATAGACATAAGGGAATGTACATTATATTGGTGCCTCTGCATTAGTATTATAAATGACTATGTTCAGAATTGTATCTATTGATCAGAAATGTATTGATAATTTACAATGGGCCAGCAGAGCCAAAATAATAACCATGAGAAAAGGTGAGAAATCATTTGACTTAAACAAAAAATATTAAAGCCATAAGCCTAATAGGCACTCGGCCACACAACTTGGGGCGGGGGACTCATTGATTCGCACAATTAATAACTAATCTCACATCTGTATGCTTGAAAAAAAACTATACAAAGAACCAAAAGTGAATTACTTAGGCTTAGGAAATGAAACCAACTACAGAGATATATGGGGCGCGGGAGAGAAGAAGAGAGCGACAAAGAGGTCATGAGCAGATAAGCTCCTGCATTTTTCAGCATGTTCTTAAAAAAAAGGTAGATTTAGAGTTAGATAAACTTAGATTTTTTTGGCAAGGACATATAAAGGATATCACCCTCCACAACATAACCTTCACTCAAAATCAAAACTACAAACCTACAACCTGATTTTGGACAGAATTACCTGGAAGGTGTGGTAAACCGTGGGGTGTTGGGTTGAGCATGCAGAGATTAATACAGAGACGGGGAGGTTTAAGTCAGCAAACACAACTTTACTAGGCCATAAAATAAACATAAAAGAAAATCACGAAGGTTTGGCTTGGTCTTTCTTCTCAGCTTTGGCTCTGTGTCGGTCTCTCCCGGTCCTCTCCCGTGGTGTGCCACAGTACTCCTTTTATGTGGCCTCCACGGCTGGTTGGCACTTTCCTCTAATTACCATCCGTGTCGGGGTGCCCAGCTCGTGTATGTAACAGTACTCTTCTTGCGTTGTGTACAATCAGTCATCGACACGGAACTCCAACATGTAGCACCAGTCATGTAGATTTATTCTGATAGGAACGACACAAAATTGCACGTCATGCAATGCTCGTCTCACCATCCAACTCTGCACTCACGCACGCTGGTTTGGTGCTTGTTCACTGGGCTAGTTACCAAAATAATACAATTACAATATACAATATAATATCTTTAACAATGTACCTGATAGGAACGACACAAAATTGCATGTCATGCAATGCTCGTCTCACCATCCAACTCTGCACTCACGCACTGTACAAAATATATGAACCCCCCCTCCCCCCCACCAGACACAGTAAGTTGCTAGCTAGTACTGGCGGGAATTATTTACAACAAAATCCACAACAAATATTCTCCAAAAACCGCTGCATCTTATGTGTGATGTTCGAATAACATTTACAAATAATTTGATATAAATTGTACATTTAAATGATCACTTGAGAGTATAAAAATCACTTTTGATGTACAGTGCTTTGCAACCAACAACTTACCGCTGGTTTGGTGCTTGTTCACTGGGATGATTCTAACTGGAACATCCCCCCTCGTAAGCAAGCTACGCAAACCAGCCAATAAGATGCCATGTTGAGTAGGTGAAGGCAAGACAAACTCAAACCAAAAACCCATTGGCTTAACAATAAAGTGGCAAGGGGAATCACCAATATAACCCTGTTACACTCCCCCCTACTGAATTCCACTTGCCAAGAAAAATAACAAAATACAAAACGGCACTGCGCAAACATACCAGATACAGAGACACTCAACATATGTACAGAATAAAAAAAATATACTACCTAATAGAGAAAACTAAAAGGTAAAGCTGTGTATATCAAGGATGCAGACCCTGCTTTAAATCAGTCACTAAATATTCCAGTCATTAGACTATTCTCCTTGAGAATTAGAGTGAAAAGCGGTTGATCAATCCCCTTAGCCCTCATAGGTAAACATGCCTGTCACATGTTAAGTACACTCAGTGACTTTAAAACATCCAAGTAATAAAATAAAACACCATAAGAGACTTTATCATATCCGTCACATTACCATCCTGCAACCTCTAATCATGGTCACAATGATGTAAAAGCAAAACAAATAAAAGATGTCAATACCATTGACCCTCTATTCACATATTTAACCTTCAAGAGCTAACTTTCTGCTGATTCATAATCTCAATCAGTCTTGACACTGGTTTAAATAGCCTTCCTGCCCTTGATCTAATATGACCCCGACTACCTTCAACTGCATAAGGGGTAACAGTGTTGTGTACTGTTGTAATAGTGTGTCCGTCAACACAGTCAGTACGTAACTGATCAGGTAAGGAATGGTCCGCGTTTGGTAGGTCAGTACGGATCTCGTAAGCAGACTGGTCAATTAGCTCACTCACTACACTGTTACAGTCTCGGTCAGATTCTTGAAGACTCTCTGATCGAGGCAGACCTTCCAGCTGCAGTATATCATCCACAGAATCCAAAGGTGGAATATCCTGAGCATCCAAGGATCACACATCACCCTCCAGGCTTGTGTCACCTGTTCCTTCAGAAGACAACTCTGACACCCACACTCTGGTTCTGTACTCAGCACCATCATCCACTGCAGTGTCCATGGCAGCTGAGACCACCAGGCTGTCATTCATGTCCTCAGACTCTGTTAATCCAGACATGTCTGTTCCCTCCTCAACAGCAGCATGGGGAAGAGGAAGAAAGTTGACTGGCATTATCAGGTTGTGATGTACCGTCTTCTCCCGTCCAGTGGAGCTGTTCTGAATCTTAAAAGTGTGACTGTCAGCATTCAATCCAGTGACAAGGTAGACAGTATCCTCCCAACGGTCAGCGAGCTTCCGCTTTCCCCGCTCCCCCTTGTTAGCCAGCAATACTCGATCCCCAATCTCCACTGGTGCTCCTCTGACTCTTCTGTCATAAAGGTCAGCATGCCTCTTCAACTGCTTCGCTGCAGATGCCTGTGCTGCATTCATGGCTTCTTTCAGATCTCTCCTCAAAGACTGAACACACTGGTCATAGTCGACAACTTCTGGGTTCTCTATGACAGAGCCAAAGACTATGTCAACAGGCAGTCTTGGCATCCTCCCAAACATTAGCAGGAACGGGGCAAAGCCTGTGGTCTCGTGGATTGTACAATTGTATGCAAACGTAAGGGACTTCAGCGCCTGAGGCCATCTGTGCTTTGCTCTCGTTGGCAGGGCCCGGATCATGTTTCCCAAAGTCCTATTCATCCTTTCGCAGGACCCGTTCCCCATCGGATGGTACGGCGTGGTGTGAGACTTCAGAACGCCTGCAACACTCAACAGTTCGGCTATTAAAGCGCTCTCAAAGTTGGCTCCCTGGTCTGAGTGTATACGGCAAGGCATCCCGTAGACACAGAAATAGTTGTTCCACAACTGATGAGCTACTGACTTAGCAGACTGGTTCGGACACAAGAAGGCATGAGCCAATTTGGTAAAGTGGTCAGTAACAACGAGCACATCCAAGGATTTGTTTGAAGAGTCTTCTGCAGACCAGAAGTCTATGCACACTAGTTCAAGAGGCTCAGTTGTCATTATGCTCTCAAGAGGAGCTCTTGCTTTCGGATCAGGAGTCTTGCTCACCACGCATCTCCTGCAGCACTTCACATAAGCTTTTACCTCCCTCTCCAGGCCATGCCAGAAGAACCTCTGTCTTGTCAGGTAGACTGTTCTCTGTTGGCCCTGGTGGACAGCTTCATCATGGACACCCTTCAACACCATTGCTTTCATGGAGGCTGGAACCACATACAGATACATTTTCCTCTTTGTAACCACATTCTTCGAAACACGATACAGTACACCCATCTTCATGGTCAACTTGTCCCAACTTCTGAGAAGACACAAAACCTCAACACTCTCATGGGCACGCTCGCTCCGGGATGGTCTTCTCCCCCTCTCCACAAAGAAGATGACTTTGCTGATCATGTTGTCATCACGCTGCTTACTCATCAGTAGGTCGTGTGGCAGAACATCGACATCGGTCTGCTCTGATGGCATAACAGCCTGTGGGAGCTGTGGCAACAGCAGTGCATGTGAGCCCACTTCACCCACCCAGCACCTGTGTGAATGAAGAACAGCTGCAACTTCATGTCTTGATAAAGCACCAGATGGGGGGTAAACAGTAGCCTGACAGCTAATGACCACTTCGTTGGAGTCAGAGGCTTTGTCAAAGGGGTGGCTGGACCAGCGAAACACATCTTGCACTCTGTCTGTGCGCACAGCGTCGGCTTCAGCTAGTAAGGTCTCGTACGGGACCCTTGTCAGGCGATGGAGTGCACTGGGTCGTACGAAGGGCTCTCTGCTCAAAGCATCTGCAACAACATTTATTTTTCCAGGGATGTACTTAATGTCAAACTCGTACGGTGCCAGCTTGGCGACCCATCTCTGTTCACAAGCATCAAGCTTTGCTTTGGTCAGAATGTATGTCAATGGATTATTATCCGTCCATACCGTGAACTGCTGTCCCCGTAGCCAGTGCTGGAATTTGTGACAGATAGCCCATTTCATGGCAAAGAACTCAAGCCTGTGCGCAGGATACCTCGACTGTGCATAACTGAGGGACTTACTCGCGAAGGCTATAGGTCTCGCTGTAGCTCCCGGTTCCTGCACCTGAGATAGCACAGCACCTAAGCCATTGCTGGATGCATCCACCGAGAGTAGAAAGGGTTTTTCGAAGTTGGGGTGGGCCAACAAAACCTGGTCCAGTAAGGCTTGCTTTAGCTGGAATAAGGCCTGTCTGCATTCTGTTGTCCAGTCGGCAGCTGTCAACTTCCTGACAGGTGAGCTTCGCTTCTTTTTCCAGCGTGGAGCCTTGTGTCCAGTAGTCAATCCAAAGAGAGGCTTTGCAATGGTCGAGCAACCTTCAATGAACTGTTGATAATACACCACCTTCCCAAGGAATGACCTCAATTTCATCTGAGATGGAATGTCAGTGCCATCTTTCATCAGATCAGCTTCTGTTACTCCTGTAATGGCCCTCACCTTCTCAGGGTCTGTAGCTACACCATCCGCACTAATGATATGCCCCAGAAACTTCACAGACCTCTGCAGAAAGTTACACTTTTTTGGCGCCAACTTCAGGTTGTGAGCCTTGAGACGCTCAAAAACCATTTCCAGGCGCTGTATAGCCAGATCTTCAGTGGGCGCATAGACCAAGACATCGTCAAGGTAACACAGCAGGCTAAGAAAGTTCTGATCCCCAAAGATGTTTAGCATCATCCTCATAAAGGTTGCAGGACTATTACACAACCCCTGTGGCATTCGATTGTATTCGTACAATCCAAATGGTGACGTAAAAGCTGTGAATCTCCGGTCATCCTCATGCAATTCCACATTGTAGTAGCCAGAGGTAAGGTCCATTGTCGAGAAAAAGGCATTTCCACCTAACGCAGCCAGCGCGTCAGCCTGGTGACGGAGTGGGTGGGCGTCTTTGATGGTGCGAGCATTGAGCAAACTAAAATCAGTACAGAGTCTTAGGTCTCCAGACTTCTTCCATACAAGGACAAGGGGAGAGGCAAACTCACTACTAGACTTTCTTATGATATCACGTTCTTCCATCTCATTCAATGCTTGTTTGAGCTTCTCATAATGATTTGGTGAAAGGCGTCGGTAGGGCATCCGAAAGGGTTTCTCATCACTCAGTTGAATGCGGTGAAGACATCCGGAAGCTTTTCCACAATCCAACTTGTGCCTGGAAAAAATAGACTGGTACTCAGCTATGAGCTGGATGAGTTTCTTCTTACCAGCAGGAGACGCTTGACAGGAGGAGACATCAATATCAGTCAAACCTAAGTCACGTAAGACCTCAGGATCGCTTGAACTGTCAGGTCCGTCAGTGTCGTGAAGTTGGCTGGAACCGTCAGTCAGTGTCAAGTCATCTTGGCAGTCAGTGAGTATATCAGCCGTTCTCTGCACTTGCTGCTGGAAAGCTGCTGGTGAATCATCATTCACACACGAACAGTCAAAGTCCTCTAGAGCCATGCAAGGAAAGACATCGGCTAGAGTAGCGTTTCGTCTCAATTGTCACTGTCTTCTGAGAAGGGTTTATCACTCTAACAGGGAGCCACCCATCCCCCCGCAATAGAGCTACTGTCCTCCCTACTAGTATTGACCTTGGTGTTGACCTTGAACTGCTGGGCTCAATGACAACAGCACTGCCAGCTGATAGATTCTGAGTGTTTCGTAGTCTGCCCCAGACTAAGTGCTCCTGCATAGGCTCTAGAGTCACAGCCCCTTTTAGTCTCACAGTTCCAACTTTGTCAGGTACTTCACTGTCTCGCCATCTCTCCACATTAGCCATCATATCGATTAGCTTGCTCTCCTCACCCCCGTCACACACAGGAGTATAAACCCTCTTCCAGAGATCTCCATCCGAATCAAGTGCTTTAGGAGATTGCTGCCCAAGATGAGGTCATCACTCTGGCCTTCAACCACCAGTGTACTCTACATCCGTACACCTCCATCTCCAGCTCACATACTCCCAAAGGCCTCGTCTTCAACCCACCACAACCAACCAAGACTACCTCTGTAGGACTCAATGATGGACTTTTCAACACTCCTGCATGCAACAGTTCAGGTAAGACCCTAGAGCTCAAGGTACAAGCCATGGATCCACTGTCAAGCATAGCTCTCACTTCTACTTCTCCTCCTATTAACACCTTGGCATAGAATAAATCATCATACGGGGAAAGTCTCTGTGTGTTCTGCATTATGATACTCTTCTCAGTCTCCATTTCGTCACAAACACTTTTATATACAGACTCCAAATCAGCAGCTCTCACTGATGGGGACTCTACAAAAGGCCCAACACTCTCCCCTTCTACATGCAGGCCTACTAGTTTTCCGGGAGCTGAGCAGTGATTATTGTAGGGACTCCACCAGCTGTGCTCAGAGCTGCGGCCTTGGGGCACTGAGAGCGTGCGTGGCCAGCTACATGACAAAGAAAGCAGAGGTGATTGGCCCTGCAGTGAAAGTAAGTATCGTGTCCAGCATCCCTGCACACGTTACATGGCCCATTAGACTTCACTTTGCTCCTATTCCCTTTTTGGAACTTATGGTCAGACTGTTGTGGCCTCTGCTCCAGCACACGCTCCAGCATTGCAAGGATATGTACCATCGGCTCAGCTGAGCCCTGAATAGTCTGTGCAGGGTAAGGCAACGTATTGGGTACTTCCATGTGGGTTCTCACAGCAGACATGGTGATCGGCATGACAGCACCAACTTCCTGCTTCATTGTTGCGTTGGCTGGGGTCAACTTAGATAAGTGAGAGTACCTCCGTTCAGCAGTCCACTGCTGTAATGGCTTGCACTTAAAGATAAGCGACAGTTCAGCATTAGGGCAATGTCTGATAAACATGACTGTGAGCTCACGAGATGGGTCTTCAACACTTTTTTCCTGTCTCTTTAGACAATCTTCAGCAACCTCCATAGTCCTGTTCAGTCTGAGCCAATATTCAAATGGTTGTTCATCAGTCAGAGGTAATGTGGCATAAAAGTCAGCAAGGGGCATGCTTGAAAAAACAGTGTCACTAAAATGTTGTTTCAGTATGTCAAAGATGGGACTCGGGCCTTTAGATAAATCAATGGAGGGATTGCTGCGTATGCCAACTTCGCGGGCCCTTCCCATAAGCCTGCCCATAACCTCAACTGCTTGGTCCATCACAGACACGCCCCTCTTACGCATGTAAACCATTACCATATCCTCCCACTCATGCACTGTGCACTTTTCAGAGCCATCCCCCCGAAAGTACACCGGTTCCCTGATATCAGACTTCAATACCAGGTTCAGGCCTGACACATCCATACCCCTCGAGCTGCACACACTCCCCATAACATTGTCCCCAACATGCCCAACAATTGCCTTTGACTCCAAACAGGAGGCAATGTTCTCCCCAATGGAATGACCAATCTGCAGTACTATGTCTGCTATGAAATCTATGGAGACCTCCCCAGTCCCTGTATTTGGCAAAACTCTTTCATACACATCCTTGGGCGTGTCCATGGGTAACCTATCATCAAAACCCTCCAGTTTGGGCATAGGTGTAGAAGTAACTGGAATTTTGGCTGAACCCCTACCAACAGATGGTGACAGATTAAATGACAGGAAAACCCTACCTCTCCCAACACCTTCCATTTTAACAATGGGAAATCAACACCCTAATAAAAATGTAGATAGCAAAACATATATATATAATATATATATATATATATATTTTTTTTAAACCTCACATCAAAATCTAACCTATCTAGTACACTGGTAAAAACTCACCCTACTTATAGCAGATATACATTAGAATATACATTGCAATTAAACAAGTAACACAAAAGTTATTGTTTATCTGTGAAGAGCCTCAGCCAGAGAAATCATACATTTCGATAATAAAACGTTCTAGTGGCGCCCTCTTGTGGCGAAATGCGATATCGCCATAAACTGCACCAGCAACGTCTTATCTGATTCTTCAACAGCAACCACGGTTGTTCTGAGATGGACAAGTTCTGAGATGGATATCCAGCGAAGGATGATCCGATCCAGAAGAACGGTCACGGCACCACTGTAACAGTACTCTTCTTGCGTTGTGTACAATCAGTCATCGACACGGAACTCCAACATGTAGCACCAGTCATGTAGATTTATTCTGATAGGAACGACACAAAATTGCACGTCGGTTTGGTGCTTGTTCACTGGGCTAGTTACCAAAATAATACAATTACAATATACAATATAATATCTTTAACAATGTACCTGATAGGAACGACACAAAATTGCATGTCATGCAATGCTCGTCTCACCATCCAACTCTGCACTCACGCACTGTACAAAATATATGAACCCCCCCCACCAGACACAGTAAGTTGCTAGCTAGTACTGGCGGGAATTCTTTACAACAAAATGCACAACAAATATTCTCCAAAAACCGCTGCATCTTATGTGTGATGTTCGAATAACATTTACAAACAATTTTATATAAATTGTACATTTAAATCATCACTTGAGAGTATAAAAATCACTTTTGATGTACAGTGCTTTGCAACCAACAACTTACCGCTGGTTTGGTGCTTGTTCACTGGGACGATTCTAACTGGAACATCCCCCCTCGTAAGCAAGCTACGCAAACCAGCCAATAAGATGCCATGTTGAGTAGGTGAAGGCAAGACAAACTCAAACCAAAAACCCATTGGCTTAACAATAAAGTGGCAAGGGGAATCACCAATATAACCCTGTTACATGTACTCCCAGCAGAGGGAGCCAATGTCGCAGCACGTACCTCCCCTCTATTACCGCTCCCCAGGGTAGACATGCCTCCTGGTTCGGGGGACCGGCCATTCACTAATGGCAGAGGTTTTTTCTCTTGGGGCTTCACATTTCCCTGCCCGATCTGATACTCCACCTCGGTGTAGCCCAGCTTGCACTTGTGGGGGTTCGCGGTCAGACCAGGATCCCTTAGTGCATCCACCACTGGCTGTAACCTACAGAGATGGGACTCCCAACTGTCACTGTGCACAATAAAGTCATTCAAGTAAGCAGCCGTGTACTCACTGTGTAGCCGCTGGACATGGTCTATGAGTTGTTGAAAGCTCGCTGGTGCCCCGTGGAGCCCGAAACGAACAACCCGGTAGTGGTATAGCCCCCCTGGGGTGGAGAAGGCCATCTTCTCCCGGGAGGCCGCTGGCAGCGGCACCTGCCAGTACCACTTCGTCAGGTCCAAGGTGCTGACATATCTCGCCATCCCAAAGCAGTCGATCAGTTCGTCCACCCGGGGAATGGGGTAGGTGTCGGACTTACTGACCTTGTTCAGGCCCCAAAAGTTATTGCAGAAGCGGACGGTTTTGTCAGGTTTCGGCACCAGCACTATAGGGCAAGACCACTCACTGTGGGACTCCTCCAGTACCCCCATCTCTAGCATTGTCATCACCTCCCGCTGGACCGCCACCCTCCGGGCTTCTGGTATCCGGTATGGACATTTACACACTTTCTCCCGGACGGCTATGATGTTCCACGAGATCCGTGTGCCCCGGCACCTCTGAGAATATGGCCGTATTCTGCTGGTCCAACTCTGAGCTCTTGTCATTGGGTCGGGCTGTGGTCTTCCCCCATTGCAACTTCGACAGGGGGCGGGCTCTGCTGTGGCCGGGTCCACGTTGCACACAGCGCCTCTCGTGTGTGCCATTTCTTCAGAAAGTTCACATGGTAAAGCTAGAGGGGTTTTCTCAACCCCAGTTGGAGGACCTTGTAATTGACATCACTTACCCTCTCTACGATGTTGTAGGGCCCATGCCACGTAGTCAGGAATTTACTCTCCGTTGTAGGGACCAACACCAAGACCTTCTCAATTGGGTGGATCTATCGTGATTGGGTCCCCCGGTTGTAGACACGCTCCTGGGTGTGTTGCGCCTGAGCCATGTACTCTCTCACCACTGGCAAAATCGCCGTCATCCTCTCCCTCATCTCCTCCTCATGTTCTACTACGCTGTGATGGGGGAGGGAGGGAGGCTGCTCCTCCCAGACCTCCTTGGCTGGATCCAGCAGTTTGCGGGGCCGACGGCCATACAGGAGCTCAAAGGGGGAGAACCCAGTGGGCGCTTGGGGTACCTCGCCCACTGAGAACATCAGGTGGGCTAGCAGCTGGTCCCAGTTCCTCCCGTCTCTCTCGATGTCCTTCTTCAGCATCTGCTTTAGGGTCTTATTGAAGCGTTCAACTAGCCCGTCCGTTTGTGAATGGTACACACTAGTCCCCACCTGTTTGATTTGTAGTAGATTGCAGACATCTTTCATCACATGAGACATGAATGCGGTGCCCTGGTCCTTCACGATTTCCCGTGGGATACCCACCCGGCTGAATAAATGGAAGAGCACCCGTGCGATACCTTTCACTGTCGCCATGCGTAACAGGATTGCGTCAGGATACCTGATGGCGTAATCCATGATTACCAGGATGTATTGGTGTCCCCTCGCAGTCTTCACCAATGGCCCCACCAGATCCATCACCACCTGCTCAAATGGCACACCTATAACTGGCAAGGGAACCAAAGGGTTTCTAAAATGTACCCTGCTGTGATCTGGCACTCCAGGCAACTACGGCAGTAGTCCACCACGGCACGCTTGACTACGGGCCAATGGAATCGGTTACCGATCCGCTCCCTGGTTTTCTTCATCCCCAGGTGTGCCCCAAGCAGGTGGGTGTGGGCAAGCTGCAAGACAGTCCTAACATACTGGCTGGGTATGAGTAACAAGTCCTTCGTCTCCCCATTGTGCTTTACTACCTGATACAATAAATTATTCTTGATGGCGAAGTGGGGGTAGCACCACTCACTTACCCCAAGTAACAGCACGCCATCCACCGCAATCCCCTGGCTCCTCACGTTCTGGAGATTGGGGTCTTCTAACTGGGCCATCCCGAACTGACCCGTGAGGATTCGCATGTTGGGAGGTCCGTCTGGTGCCTCCACCTCCCTAAAGGTGAGCCTGGTGGCTCACTTTCCGGAGCGGGGTCTTTTCCCTCCTCTGGGTCCGACTCAGTCCCAGTGGACACCTCTCGCGGCGGGGGGTAGGTTGCACAGGCCACCGTCCTTTTCCTCTCCTTCCTACCTCGCGTGCGTGCCTCCCCAGGTCCCTCCTCCACGGTGCCTGGAAGAGAGGGCAATCTCGACCGAGGAGAATGGACACGGGAAGGTTAAGAACAGCCCCCACTCGCATCTGGGGTGGTTATCCTCACCGGCACAGTTGGGTACCTCTTTGTGTCCCCGTGTACACAGGACACTGTCACCTCCTTGTCCCCCGGTTCATCTTTCCCCTCTTGTGTGAGCCACTGTGGGTGGGCCAGGGTCACCATGCTGCCGGAGTCCAGCAGAGCGCTGGTGCATATGCCATCGATTCATACAGGAACCATCTGAGGTGCCGTCTCGGTGTACGCCCAACAGGAGGTGACATAATTCACCATCTGGGTTATTCCAGAGCTGGGGGATGTGGATGGCATGGTCCCCTCCCGGCCGGGACAGCTCCACGCGATTTGTCCGGGCTCACCGTACTCAGAGCAGTGCCTCTGATCTAGAGCCAGCAGTGGCCTACGTCATCGTTTTGAGTCACCCTCCCACTTCACGGCCTTGGCTGGTTCCGTCTGGGCCCCCTTCAGCCCCTCGCCTCTCTCTGTGCAGTTCTTCTAATCACCGGGTCCACTCTCTCCGCCCGGGCCACTCTCAGCAGGTCCTGGGTGTTCTGGTGAGTTTGCACAGTGGTCAGCAATTCCTCCAGGCTCTGGCGGTTCTGCATGCTCACCTTCTTCCAGGACTACCTTGTCAATCATCGGGAGGGACGGTACATCAGTCAGTAGCCAGCCCCTGGTCAGGCGCACCAGGTCACTCATCTGACAGGGTGGAGTCAAAGGCCCAGTTGTGGACCAGTTGTACATGGCGTGTGAGGCTGAACCCATAACGGCTCAGGATTTCATGTTTGAGTCCCTCATAATTCACGGCCTGGTCGGCATTCAAGTCAAAGTAGGCCTTCCCGGAGAGGTAGGGTGCCAACAGGCTAGCTCACTTGGGCTTGGGCCATCCTTCCCTCTACGCCGTCCTCTTGAAAAGGGCACAAATATGTCTCCACATCACCTTCCCCCTTTAACTTAACCAGGAACTGATTTGGGCCAGACTCCTGAGCCATCCCAGCCTTCAACTAGACACCCCACCCAGACCAGTGAGACACGCTCCCAGACCTGCGGACCCACCACCCCGGACCTACACATAGAGGACCCACGCCGATAGGACCTACATTCAGACCACAACACCACCAGCCACATCCACACCCCCACCCCAACCAATCAACACCCCCCCAGGTCAACAACGCCCACACTTTATTTAGGCCCCATCAGATCAGACCTATGCCACACCTGCCCACCCCACACCCCACACCCGCACAAAAAGAGCCTCAACATGGAAATCACACATACGTCCAGGCGTGAGCGGGCAAGCAGGCCCAACCCCCACTCTTACACTAGCCCAAGCTAATGGAATGTACCAGATGCTCAGCAGGCTCTGCTCACACTTGCTGGCCTGAGGCCAAACCACACGACCAACAACATTGGACACTTTATGAAACACACAGCCTTCACTATCTCATCCTTGAATACCCAAGGCCTGAGGTCATCTGCCTTTGGCCTAAAGAGCAGGAACCTGGACTTCATCAAAAAAATCAGACATTGTCATCCTACAAGAAACATGGTATAGAGGAGACGGACCCACTGGTTGCCCTCTAGGTTACAGAGAAATGGTAGTCTCATCCACCAAACTACCAGGTGTGAAACAGGGAAGGGACTCAGGGGGTATGCTAATTTGGTATAGAACAGACCTAACTCACTCAGACCTAAATGAATCAAAACAGGAACATTTTCCATTTGGCTAGAAATTCAAAAAGTAAATGATTTTAACAGAGAAAAAAGTCCTCCTGTGTGCTACCTATATCCCCCCACTATAATCCCCATACTTTAATGAAGACAGGTTCTCCATCCTGGAGGGGTAAATCAATCATTTCCAGGCCCAGGGACATGTACTAGTCTGTGGCGACCTAAATGCTAGAACCGGACAAGACCTTGACACCCTCAGCACACAGGGGGACAAACAACTGCCTGGAGGGGACAGCATTCCCTCCCCCATATGCCCCCCTAGGCACAACTATGACAACATAACCAACAAAAACAGGTCACAACTCCTGCAGCTCTGTTGAACACTGGATATGTAGTCAATGGTAGGCTTTGAGGGGACTCCTATGGTAGGAACACCTATAGCTCATCTCTTGGCAGTACTGTATACTACTTCATCACTGATCTCTACCCAGAGTCTCCCAGAGCGTTCACAGTCAACCCACTGACACCCTGTCACGATCATAGATAGAAACGGACCAAGGCGCAGCGTGAGTTGAGTTCCACATACTTTATTACATAGTGAAACGACAAAAAACAATAAACACCACGAACGTGAAAGCCATATTGCTCAAAACACTAACACAAACAATATCCCACAAAACAGGTGGGAACAAAGGACAACTTAAGTATGATCACCAATTAGAGACAACGATAATCAGCTGCCTCTAATTGGGAACCATACTAAAACACCAACATAGAAATATAATGACTAGAACACCCCCGAGTCACGCCCTGACCTAAAGCACCATAGAGAACCCCGAGGGCTCTCCATGGTCCGGGCGTGACACACCCCTATCAGATCACAGCAAAATCAGTCTACTTGAACAGAGCAATAGTCAATCATGAGGCATCAAAGCCCAAAGGAACTGAGTAGTCTTAAGAAATGCTACAGATGGTAGGAATGTAGTGTGATAACACCTACTAAAAAACAATTAGGCAACAACAAATTCAATCCCTTTTAGACAACCTTCTGGATAAAACGTTCCACTGTAATAGTGAAGTTGTAAACTTGGTGGTAGAAAATCTAAACAATATACAGTTGAAGTCGGAAGTTTACATACACTTAGGTTGGAGTCATTAAAACTCGTTTTTCAACCACTCCACAAATGTCTTGTTAACAAACTATAGTTTTGGCAAGTCGGTTAGGACATCTACTTTGTGCTTGACACAAGTCATTTTCCAACAATTGTTTACAGACAGATTATTTCACTTATAATTCACTGTATCACAATTTCAGTGGGTCAGAAGTTTACATTCACTAAGTTGACTGTGCCTTTAAACAGCTCAGAAAATTCCAAAAAATTATGTCATGGCTTTAGAAGCTTCTGATAGGATAATTGACATAATTTGAGTCAATTGGAGGTGTACCTGTGGATGTATTTCAAGGCCTACCTTCAAACTCATTGCCTCTTTGCTTGACATCATGGGAAAATCAAAAGAAATCAGCCAAGACCTCAGAAATGTTTTTGTAGACCTCCACAAGTCTGGTTCATCCTTGGGAGCAATTTCCAAATGCCTGAAGGTACCACGTTCATCTGTACAAACAATTGTTCGCAAGTATAAAGACCATGGGACCACGTAGCCATCATACCACTCAGGAAGGAGACGAGTCGTGTCTCCTAGAGATGAACGTACTTTGGTGCGAGAAGTGCAAATCAATCCCAGAACAACAGCAAAGGTCCTTGTGAAGATGCTGGAGGAAACAGGTACAAAAGTATCTATATCCATAGTAAAACAAGTCCTATATCGACATAACCTGAAAGGCTGCTCAGCAAGGAAGAAGCCACTGCTCCAAAACTGCCATAAATAAAAGCCAGACTACGTTTTGCTACTGCACAAGGTCCCGAAGATCGTACTTTTTGGAGAAATGTCCTCTGGTCTAATGAAACAAAAATATAACTGTTTGGCCATAATGACCATTGTTATGTTTGAAGGAAAAAGGGGGAGGCTTACAAGCCGAAGAACACCAACCCAACCGTGAAGCACGGGGGTGGCAGCATCATGTTGTGGGGGTGCTTTGCCTCAGGAGGGACTGGTGCACTTCACAAAATAGATGGCATCATGGGGAGGGAAAATTATGTGGACATATTGAAGCAACATCTCAGACAGTGGTGATCCTAACTGACCTAAGACAGGGAATTTGATGGTATCCTCAATGAAATTATAAAATATACAAACAACAAATTCCAATTGGCTATACTTAAACACTTTAACATCATCCTTAGCTCTGGCATCTTCCTCAATATTTGGGACCAAGGACTGATCACCCCAATCCACAAAATTGGAGACAAATTTGACCCCAATACTACTGTGGGATATGCGTCAACAGCAAACATGGGAAAATCCTCTGCATTATCATTAACAGCAGACTCGTACATTTCCTCAGTAAAAACAATCTACTGAGCAAATGTCAAATTGGCTTTTTACCAAATAATTGTACGACAGACCACGTATTCACCCTGCACATCCCAATTGACAAACAAACAAACCAAAACAAAGGCAAAGTCTTCTCATGTTTTGTTGATTTCAAAAAAGCCTTCGACTCAATTTGGCAGGAGGGTCTGCTATACAAATTAATGGCAAGTGTTGTTGAGGGAAAAACATATGACATTATAAAATCCATGTACACAAATAGCAAGTCTGCGGTTAAAATGTGCAAAATTCACAAATTTCTTTCCACGGGGCCGTGGGGTGAGACAGGGATGCAGCTTAAGCCACACCCTCTTCAACATATATATCAACAAATTGGTGAGGGCACTAGAACAGTCTGCAACACCCGGCCTCACCCTACTAGAATCTGAAGTCAAATGTCTACTCTTTGCTGAAGATCTGGTGCTTCTGCCACCAACCAAGGAGGGCCTACAGCAGCACCTAGATCTTCTGCAGATTCTGCCAGACCTGGGCCCTGACAGTAAATCTCAGTAAGACTGAAATAATGGTGTTCCAAAAAAGGTCCAGTTGCCAGGACCACAAATACAAGTTTCATCTAGACACCGCCCTAGAGCACACAAAAAATTATACATACCTTGACCTAAACATCAGCGCCACAGGTAATTACTACAAATCTGTGAACGATCTGAGAGACAAGGCAAGAAAGGCCTTCTATGCCATCAAAAGGAACATAAAATTAAACATACCAATTAGGATCTGGCTAAAAATACTTTAATCAGTTATAGAACCCCTTGCCCTTTTATGGTTGTGAGGTCTGGGTCCGCTCACCAACCAAGAATTCACAAAATGGGACAAACACCAAATTGAGACTCTGCATTCAGAATTCTGCAAAAATATCCTCCATATACAACGTAAAACACCAAATAATGCATGCAGAGCAGAATTAGGCCAATACCAGCTAATTATCAAAATCCAGAAAAGAGCTGTTAAAATTCTACAACCACCTAAAAGGAAGCGATTCCCAAACCTTCCATAAAAAAGTCATCACCTACAGAGAGATGAACCTGGAGAAGAGTCTCCTAAGCAATCCCCCCTCCCTCGGTCTGTCTTCACAGGCTTCACAGCATATCCCCCTCCTCTGTCTTTGGGGAAGCTGATTTTGTATCATATGGTGGTTGCCTGGGAAGCTGTGCAGAGAGTAGATGTTGAATCTTCTAAAATGTCTATCATTACTGCTTGATGATAGTGGAAAGACAAAAGGAGATGGAAAGTGAAATAACAATAATACCAGCCTCAATTACACAAGCTACATCAACTGTAAGACAACAACCCACACACTGTAATGGCAAGCAGATGAGTACTTCTCATCTGGTTAAAACAAGCCGGATATGTTCAGGAAATCCAGAATTGATTAAACCATCTTTCTGGAATACCCCTCTGGTCTGTAGAGTTTCTGTGTTTTTGATTTGACAGTTACCTCAGGTTTTTCCTGCCGGTGTTAAATTCCCTGTCAACACATTTGTGACCCACCATCTCTTTTCAGTCTTATGTTCCAAATGTTTTTACATTGGATAAAAGTACAGACTCGGAGCTTCAAAATGGCATATCATACACTGTAGTTGCAGGAAACATGGGGAAGTAATACTTTTAGGAGAAAAGGGATTCAAACATTTTGCAGCGATTTTCACACTTGCTCAACATTAATACTTGTGTTGGGTTCTGAGAATATGAAGGAAAAAGGAAACTGCACACTGCTCTTGGTAGTATCACTGATATTTAATAGGCTTACGTTTCGGCCTCACGTCCAGCCACAAAAGAAAATCAGCCAGGCTCTTTTACGCCCTCTATCAAATGGTAGCTATAAATGCAGAGGATGCGCACAGTGCAACAATATGATGAAGTGTGAATATTTCTGCCACCCACACACAGGAAAACGGTTCCAAATAAATGACATCATTACGTGTTCCACCACCCGTGTTATTTACATTAGTACATTTCCATGTGGGCTCTGCTATGTCGGTAAAACCTCCCGCTCTCTCAAACAGAGAATTAGTGGACATAAAAGTTCAATCAGGAGAAACGACAGGGATTATCCAGTCACAGTACATTTTAATGACCTAAAGCATGACATTTCTACCTTTAGATTTTGTGGCATAGAGAAAGATATCAGACAGGGGAGGTGATATTAATAATACTCTGAGCAAAAGAGAATGTTTTGGGATTTTCACCCTCCAGACATTATTTCCTAAAGGACTTAATGATGAAATGCCTATGTATGTTATGTTGTGAATTTGAACATGAATTATGTGCTTATTTAAGATTACTCTGATGTTTTTCGTACCATGTACCCAATGATTAATGAGAACTTGCTGTGTCCTAATTGTGGTTTTATGTACGTGTTTAAAACGTCTTATTTATACACTTTTGTAGTGTTTGTGAGATGCATGTTGTTATATTTGGTAGCACTTATTTGTTTTTCCTTTGCCTCCAACCCCTTTCCATGTGTGGAATGGATGTGGATGTGGGAGGGGCTAGGTCTACATAAGGGTGCTAATTTAAAACAATTCACAAAAGCTCTGACAAAGGCCGTGAGGCCGATACGTAAGCTTATGTAATACATGTATCACTAGCCACTTTAACTATGCCACTTTGTTTACATACTCATCTCATATGTATATACTGCACTCAATACCATCTACTGTATCTTGCCTATGCCGCTCTGTACCATCACTCACTCATATATCTTTATGTACATATTCTTTATCCCCTTACACTTGTGTCTATAAGGTAGTAGTTTTGGAATGGTTAGCTAGATTACTTGTTGGTTATTACTGCATTGTCGGAACTAGAAGCACAAGCATTTCGCTACACTCGCATTAACATCTGCTAACCATGTGTATGTGACAAATAAAATTGGATTTGATTTGATTAAATATCAGTGATATTACCAAGAGCAGTGTGCGGTTTCCTTTTTCCTTCATCTTGTTCAACTGTTGCCATGCACCTGCAAAGAGATTGCTCAGATGTGCGAGTGCCTTTTGAATGTTGGGTTCTGAGAATATGAAAATATACTTAGTCATGTCACTGATGGAGTGATAAGGTTGAGGGTCTACACCAGAAGTTAAGGGTTATAGGAGGAAGGCATATAGTGTGTGTAACTAAGCTTGGAATGTGTTGAGTGCAGGGAAGCGATTACATGTGGCAGGCATTGATAATTGGAGACAGGTGGAGATCTTGGAAACTAACAATATCACTGAGGAAGAGAGGGTAATGTATAGAAGAATTCAACTTGGTTAAGCTTCTCTAGTGTCCCTGAGTTATTAACTCAAAATTAGAACCTAACACTTGGGAAACATATATTTAGAAAAGGAATACTTTTACCAAATGACCTAAATGGATTCTCTGAACATTATCTCACCAAGTTCCCCCATTAGGCAAATCATTAACATTATTAAATGGCCTATTGTTGTATAATAAAGATACCCTTTAATTAACATTGAACAGCTACGATGCTGCTCTTTGTTTCCACCCATTTAGCATCGTTCAAACCCTCTAAAGCCTTAGACCCAAACATCTCTTAAAGTATTCATATTGAAATGTGAATGTGACCATGTGCTGAAGCAGTGAAGTCTTTCTTAAAAAAAACAAAAAATATTTCAACATTAAAATACTTTATTAACTTCAAGTGCTAAAGGTATTAGCCTACAATTAGGAAAAAGACTATCTAGACATAGGCCTATATCATAAGATCCTTTCAGTGATATGATATGAACAAAGGAATCTAGCCTGAGAGCATATTTCTGTCCTGCCCTTTGGAGCAGGGCATGTAATATCCATGGCCTTCTCACTGCAAAAGTCCTGATCTTCTCAAAAATATATGTTTGCCGTTGTTGTGTCCAGTCCCGGGGATGCTTTCACATCTCTGGAAGGAAGTCAACATTGCACAGCAGCTGACCTGGTTCCATCTGAGTGGAAACTCCTTGGTCACAACAACACCAGGCTCCAGACAATTCAAACTGTAAAGGAGGAAAGCAGACACAAATAGACAAGACATTCAACTTTTGCATTTATCCAGCAATAACATTTATTGACCCCCAAGTTCAAGAAATAAGTACTAAGACAAAATACCTGAAGCATTGCTTGTTCCCCCTCGATCATCTCCTTGTACTGGTGGCAGAGAGCAGGTTTATGCTGAAAGACAAGTTCCAGAAAAATATGTTAAAACATGAATTCATTAGTATCCTTTTCATAGGTTGCATGTTTTGTCACAATATTGTTTTGAATGTTAGTTTCGAACTGATCTCCGACTGAGCATTCTACTCAATGCCTCGTCAATGAGCTCTGTTGAAGATTTCATCAGAAGTGCATTACAGTGGCTTGGAAATACAATGACCTTCAAAAGGAGGTAAATCATTAGTAAGAACCTTTTGTCATCATTTTGATGGGAGGCCAACAGATTTTAGATAGCTAATGTTAGCATTGCTAGCTATTTTTGACGAATGACAACATTGCCATCTTTCTAAAGTCAATTTGACCATAATGCTGGCAAAGTTGTTTCCTACTAAATGTTTGACTACTTTAGCAATGTCATCGTATCTCCAGGCACTATAGTGTAATTTAGACGAAACAGTAGTTAGCCTCCGTCCAGAGTTACTTATCACCATTTTAGGGCACCACTATGGTGCCGCCGACATAGGGGGGCTTGAGAACATTCACAACAATGGCATGACTTGACCGAGTGACAGAGGTGCAAGCTATGAATAGGTTGTTATTGCCTGTTGACTGCTAAAGCTGCATTAAAATACCGTGTATACATTCAACCTGCTTCCAGCCCAACAATGGTAATGCAAAAACTACAAGATTGAAGATAACTAGCTAGATTTAGAAAACATTTAGCATCATAATTACCATCTGGCTACATGTAAATGGTATTCATCTAGCTATCCAGCTACAAAAAAACAACCTCAAAATCTCTAATCCAATATCTAGCTATTTGGCTAGCTATCACTTCATTGTCCCAATCACGTTTTTTAAAAATGATTTAACTAGGCAAGTCAGTTAAGAACAAATTCTTATTTACAATGAAGGCCTACACCAGCCAAACCCAGACAACATTGTGCCAGTTGTGCGCCACCCTATGGGACTCGTCTGGATTTGAACCAGCGTGTCTGTAGTGACACCTCAAGCACTGAGATGTAGTGCCTGAGACCGCTGCGCCACTTGGGAGCTCCATGTAACATGGAGTTTGATTAGCTTGCTAATCGATACAGTAGCTATTTCCATGGCATGGATTGGCACATCAGCAATCAACATTAAGCGCAGTATGCAACTGTCTAGCTAGCTAGCTAGCTACAGTGCATTCAGAAAGTATTCAGACCCTTTGACTTTTTCCACATTTTTTATGTTACAGGCTTATTCTAAAATTGATTAAATAGTTTTTTCCCCTCATCAATCTACACACAATACCCCATAATGACGAATCAAAAACAGGTTTTTAGAAATGATTGAAAATACGTAAATATCACATTTACATAAGTATTCAGAGACTTTACGTAGTACTTTGTTGAAGCACCTTTGGCAGCAAATAGAGCCTTGGGTCTTCTTGGGTATGACACCACAAGCTTGGCACACCTGTATTTAGGGAGTTTCTCCCATTCTTCTTTGCAGGTCCTCTCAAGCTCTGTCAGGTGGTATGGGGAGCGTCGCTGCCATGAAGGACATTCAGAGAGTTCCCCCAAAGCCACTCCTGTGTTGTCTTGGCTGTGTGCTTAGGGTCGTTGTCCTGTTGGAAGTTTAACCTTCGCCCCAGTCTGAGGTCCTGAGCGCTCTGGAGCAAGTTTTCATCAAGGTCCTCTCTGTACTTTGCTCTGTTCATCTTTCCTTCGACCTTGACTAGTCTCCCAGTCCCTGCTGCTGAAAAACATCACCCACAGCATGATGCTGATACCAAAATGCTTCACCGTAGGGCTGGTGCCATGTGTCCTCCAGACGTTACGTTTGGCATTCAGGCTAAAGAGTTCAATCTTGGTTTCATCAGACCAGAGAATCTTGTTTCTCTTGATCTGAGAGTCCTTTAGGTGCTTTCTGGCAAAC